>NW_028261389.1:49208994-49885576 GCF_051295495.1 Thamnophis sirtalis | reverse complement strand
ATATTTAGATAAAGAGACAAGGTCCCTAGCTAGAGTAGAATTTTATTTGATTAACTCACTTGGTTTCAACATAGTTTGAAATCCTGCAAGTAATAAATTAATTGAGATTAGGAATGATGTACATTGTTTAAGTGTTAACATTGATGGGAAGCTGAGTTTAAGGTAGAGAGTTTATTGATTTTTTTTCTGGGGGGGGGTTTCCCCCTGTTATTTTTTAATTATTTTTTTCTTTTTTTTCCTTTATTTTTTCTTTTTTCTTTTTATTATTTTTTAACTTTTAATCTATCTGGTTTCAATATACTCCAGACTTTGCTTGATAAGGAACGATGTCGGGAATGGGATCTGGGAAGTCGGAAGGGGGTCTGGGAGGGGGGTTCATGGGGGGGAGGGGGGGAGGGTGGAAATGTAGATTCAAGTTTTAAAACAATGAATGCACTTGGACACTGTTGCTTTTTTTTCTTTTTCTTTCTTTTTTTTTCTTTTCCCTAAAAAATTTTTTCCTTATAATTTTAGTGTAAATTACAAAATGAATAGACCAATGAATAGTAAAAATACACCGAAGTGAGGAGTAGAGAGAAAGAAGAGGGAGGAATGAAGAGGGAGTGAGAAGGGAATGTAAGGAGGGTGAGATGGTGGGAAGGGGAGAAAGGAATGGTTGAGGGGGAGGGGAAGTAGAAGAGGGGATTGTTGGAGGGGAGAAATGAAAGTTGGAGGGGTAGAAGAAAGGGTGTATGAAGGATAGAAGTGTTATGAGTTGTATTTATTGCTTTTTTTCTTTTTAATTGCACAGTATTTAAGTGATTGTATAAAGGAAAATGAAAATGAAATAAAATGTTTGAAGCAAAAAAATAAATCACTCTTTTTCTTTCTTTTCTTTTTCTTTATTATAGAATTCATAATGAAAAAGTTGCTTTCTGAAGTGCAGATACTCATCCAGCATACTACTAAAGATAACAATTTCAACCAAACTTGGTACACAGATAGGTTACTCTCTGGAGAAAAATACTGTGAGGGTTAGGGCACAATTAACACCCCTCAGGAGTTTGTTCTGTTAAGATACAGCCTGTTGTGCCTTAAAATGGATTCTATTGTACTGCCCTAAAATGGCTTCTAGTGTACAGTGCAGTGGAGTTGCCATGGTAATGGATTCACTGTACTCTACAAGGGAGCTCCCTCTGGTAAGGGGGGGGGGGGAAATCCAACATTAGAAATTACATTTGGTCTGGACATTTTCCCCCTATAAATAAATACCCGGGCAATGCCGAGTTATCAGCTAGTTTTTTATAAAGATAAAAACTTTGATTTTCTTTAATCCAGAAATAGTTCCAGTCTTTCAAAGACATGACCCGTGCATTTATTTTATTCTGCCTTTTCAGTGACTTGAGAAATGCTGCATATTTCCATCTGCTTAAATAGTGATTAAATTATTGAATTTTTAAAAAACTGAAATGGCAAAGCATACATTAAATTGCAGAACTTGCAGTAATAGCTTTTCTATAACTGATTACATTTAATTAGGGTAAAGTTGCATTATACCATTGTTTGACAGTGTCAGTTGGGGCCTTTTTGCTTTTCCTTTCTGGGTCAGTATGATGTCAGAGCCAAATTCAGAAAAAGTAAAAAGGATTATTTTTATCAGGCTAATTGATGTGCCCAATACCTAGACACTGTTCAGCAGATGGGCCAGAGTGTATAGTTATAGCAATATAAATGTCGCCTACACACTACATGTGCTGAAGGTTATGCCATATGGCTACGTCATGGATCTACTTTTAGCGTATCAACTTTTGCAAAAGAACATCCACCCACATTTGTTGAGCCATCTGCAATTTCTGTTGCTTCTCTCTGAAAATCTGGTAAAGGATGCTCCACTGTGATTATCTGCTATTCCTAATCAAGTTATAAACACATTCTGCACATCAAAGATATTTCTGTTTACTTATTATGATGGGCATTTTACATGTTTCCATTTAATATACTATAATTTCCCAATTTGCAAGATGTTACTGGCCACCAAACTGAGTGAAAACTCATAGAACAATTTCCTGATCTATACATTTCTTTTCAATTGTGGCTGAAGTTAATGTACAGTATTAATCCTCATGTCAATACAATGTCTCCCACTGTAACACTTGGCTGTTAAAATAAACATGACACTGTGACTTTCAGTTGTCTCTTCCCAAATTGGCATTTAAGAGCTAATCCAAACTCTAGAACTTAGGAATTAGGAAACCATTATCATTTCTCAGTTTAAAAATATGCAAAAACGTCTGAAGCATTTATTGATATCTTAGCTAAGACTATGTTTTTGTCAAACTGAAGTGGTAATGAAATTTGCCACTACAAGGCATTTAACCTGATTTTTCCATATATAGTATGCAGTGACGTGCGGTGAGGTTTATGGCTGGTGAGGCACTGACACAGGGATTTCAATTTTTTTTAGATTTGTGGACTTCAACTCCCAGAATTCCACAGCCAGGCATGCTCAGTTCTGATTTAAAGCGACAGCATTTGTTTTTCTCCTTTGCAAAAAAGTTTCCTTCATTCTTTTTCTTCTCCTTCCCCCTCCTTCCTCCCTCTCTCCCTCCCTCCCCCTCTCTCAACAGACACACCACACAGAGAAGTTGGATTGGACTATCTTCTTCCCTCTCTCACTCACTCTCTCTCAAATAAACACACACAGAAGTTGGATTGGAGCCGATCTGACCCTTTGATTGCAGGTGGAGCCACGTTGCCTTTTCAAACTTGTAATCAGTGAAACTGGGCTTATATAGTTTTATTCAGCTGTGTATGTGTGTGTGTGTGTGTGTGTGTGTGTGTGTGTGTGTGTGTGTGTGTGTGTGTGTTTGAAAAGGCAATGAACATGGCTCTTCCTGCAATCAAACTACACTTGGGGAGGGATCTACACTTGAGGATGAAGTTTGAATTCCTTCCCCTCCCTCTGACCCACACGTACCTTTTCCAGCTGTTTCAGAGAGGATTTCAACTCTGCTCTTGCCTGTCATCATGAAAAGAAAAAAATATAAAAGGAACAAGGCAAGAGCTGAGGTCAGGCTGCGCTAGTTGCTGCCAGAGTCACCGTGGATGACTCTGCTTAGTGCTTAACTGTTTTAAAAAGCCTCTAAAAAAGTGCCCTCTACAGGAGGAGGCAGGAGAACGACGTGCCTCATCTACGGCAGGAATTTTTTGGCTTTTAACCCTTGCTTAACTTTGCTCGAGTGATATAAAACACCAGACTAGATGAGACACGTCGTTCTCCTGCCTCCTCCTGTAGAGGGTGCTTTTTTAGAGGCTTTTTTAAACAGTTAAGCATTAAGCACTAAGCAGCAACTAGCTCAGCCTGACCTCAGCTCTTGCCTTTTTCCTTTTACATTTTTTTTCTTTTCATGATGACAATGGTGAGGCTCTGCTCCCCTGCCTCCCCTGACTGCACGTCCCTGTCAGTATGTAAGGAACTTCTGTCAGTCATAGTCAGCAATTACATATCATGGGGAAATCTCAAACCAAGCAAATCTAAACAATATGAGTAATTTGCTTCATTCTGCAAGGCAAGGGAGCCTCATTGCTTCACAAGGTAACTTCAAGGGAAAGCTTCACTTGAACCTTGGAAAAAGCAAGGCACCCTTTTGAAGAACTGCATAATCCTAAAGTGCAGTCACATCATTCTATCCATGTTAAATCTCTCATGTTCATGCAATTGCTTGAACAGAGCTTCAATATATGTTTGCATACAGTTACAAGAAAACAAAAGGCACATTGGCCAAATGCTGTGCAACTGAAGTTTTTTGTCAGTAGCTCTTCAATAGCTTGTTTTAATTGCTTCTTGATTCATTAGAACAATGTAACATATAAAGGTAGTGGAAAAGATAGGGAAGGAGGGAGGGAGGGAGAGGAAGGAGGGGGAGGAAGGTGGAGGAGGGGGAAATTCATATTACATCAACTGTTACTCTCTGTTTGGAGTGAACATACTTGATGAAAGGAATGGGCTTTCTATTTTTTTGTTTTTGTTTTTAGAAACATTATTAGATTACTATTAAATATCAGATATTTGTTTTAACATTCCTTGAAGAAAAAAGAACAAAATTCTAAGTGTCAGTGTATAGTTATTATGTGCCCCATAACACTTCAGCACTATTTGAGGGACTGGCAGTGGTGTTATATTAATCATATTATCAATCACAAGTAACATATGGTGCTATAATTATATCTAGCATGTTTTTTAAAAATGCAAACAGGTGCAAATGGTTCAGTGCCAAATATTATCTTTAAAATGCTAACAAAATAATATTATTGGTATGTCAAGTTTTATTTATTTCACTCCTTCTTTAAGAATTATGCTATTTGCAAATGAAATCTTTTAATAACTCTTTTAAAGAAAAAGAGATTTCTCCCAATTGGATTATAGGACAATATTTATAACTTATTTACCTGTTATACTTTTGTGCTATCATAATAAAATGGTTCTTGGAAAACTATAGGCTATATAAACAACTGTTTAAAACAGCCACAATGAGGTCAAAAGCAACCAACCAGCCATAACAATGAAAATTGTAAGCGCATTATCCCCTTCATAGAAACATAAGGACATAAAAATAAGACTAAAACAAGAAACAGAAGGCAAGATGGCATCAAGGAAAGATCCTTTAATGCTAGTCTCAGGTGGATAGTCTCAGTTATAGTGGCAATGAATGCACCATTAGAAAACCAGAATGACCAGGGTAGAGACAGATCATCATGGAGAAGATTTATATGGTCATTAAGAGCTGACACCAACTAATGGCACATAATCAGTTAGTCATTATGCATACCAGTCTCTCCAACCAGTGAAGGTCATTAATTGACTCCTCCTAAATAAAGGTTTCATAATCTTAAACAGACCCAATTTGATGTAGTGGTTAAGGCAACAGGCTAGATACCAAAGAGCATGTGTTCAAATTCTGTCTTATGCACAAAGCCAACTGGGGGCTCATGGGCCAGTTACTCTCCCTCAGACTTAAAAAATAAACAGTGTGAATCCATTTCTGAAATTTTGCCAAGAAAACTGCAGGGACTTGTCCTCACTGACTAGGCGGCCCTTGCACACACAAAGTCCTAAACAAGGTTGCTTGAGGACAGCCCACTGAAACAATAAGAAGAAATTTCCCTTATTGCCAAGGTGTAGATATGAACAGGGATGCATACACATATTTGGTCAAGTTCACTTCTCATTTTTTTCCACTGATCTCCAAGTATACATCATTTAATCACAGCAATGACCAAAGATCATCCTCCCAAAAAAAGAGGCCATGAATTCCTTAGCTTTATTAAGAGCCTACCTCTAGATCCAGTAGACTGAAGGTAAAAAGAGACAGATTTTCCTCTAGTGCCAGAGATCAACCCTATAAGTTTGAGAGGGATCCTACTAGGTAGCAGAGTGATTACCAAACAAAGCAGAATCTCTGCAGCCTTTCTAATAAACAGGCACTCACATATTTTCATAGCAGGGTCCCTAGTCACAGGCTGTTGCTTTATCATAATAGCCACCCTGTTACCCCAACTCAGGTGTTGCAGATTCTGAAGAACCAGACAAGTTCACAATACTGCCCTCCCACACCAGTCTCAGTAATATGTGCCAGATTTGCTGTGAGCATCAAATTATGAAAGAAAATGTCTTATTTAAATGTAATTGGTATTAATTAGTCAGGAAATCAAATTCAGCCAGCAGGACCAGTAATCAACACTTGGTGTGGGAAAGGATATTATCACCAGATTTGAAATCTCCCTTCTACTCTCTTCTCTTTACTGTTATCCAAGTAAAGAAAAACTAACATAATGCATACTAGATAAAATTGTACTTTTTTTTTACATTTTCAATGTCTTTTGTCCCTATTTAAAAAAGGGATTCCCTTGGTTCAATGCCTCATCAACTATCCTTTTTGAACTGAGCATTAGGCAAAAAAAGTAAGTTCCAGAACAGTACTTTTAGGTGACAAAACTTATCTCATTACTTTATGGCGTTGGAATTCTTGCCAGGTTAATTCTATTTTAACCTCACCAATTTGAATATTTTCATTCCATGATGGAAACATTTTATATGGCAGCTGCAAGATAAGAATGACCATTGGCTTACCTGAAGGGTCATTCTCTGTGCACTGTGGGAAAGTCCAAGCATGGGTTAAATTCTGCCTATCTGCCCAGGACTGAATTGGACATCTTTAGTCATGCCTCTGGTGCTGTCTTAATTCAGGTTTTTCAATGAAGGCATGGACCTGTCAAGTGGTACAATAGTGGTTCAATCATGTGCCTCCAGAATCTGTTCCAACTCCAATGTTGCTGGAAGTCGTTGAGAGACGACTCAGGGTTGGACTTTCCCACAGTGCATAGAAAACGACCCTTCAGTAAGCCAATGGTCCTGTACACTGCTTGGGACATACACAAGAATGGGACATACCCTGGTGGGGGTTCTTTTGGATCATGGCCCAGTCTGGATGGAATTGGGAAGGGTAGTGCAGGTAAGAAGATCTTGGAGGTCGAATGGAAGCTATTAAGATATGAAAAATATATTAATGATTGTAAAAATTGCTATCTGAATATCATGTTCAGAATATGAATAAGGGCATATTTAGGGAATTTCTAGGAGAACCAAGAAAAGCATATATGAGAGGAGTACTTATGTGTGTGAAGGTGTGTGTGTGTGTGTATGTATGTATGTATGTATGTATGTATGTATGTATGTATGTATGTATGTATGTATGTGTATATATATATATATATATATATATATATATATATATATATATATATATATATATATATATATATATATATATATATATATATATATATATATATATATATGTCTCTAGTTGTTCGGGTTTTCTCCCGCGTAGAATTGGAGATGTCTTGGCGACGTTTCGACGAAGTCTCATTCGTCATTTTCAGGCTGCTTCAGACTACTTCAGGTTTGGTGTTTCCAGGAGTAGTGTGAGATCTCAGCTGTTTGTTCCTTATAACTGCCAGTAGGGGATTAAATTTTAACTGCCAGGAGGGGATTAAATTTTAACTGCCAGTAGGGGATTAGACTGATAGGGTGGGGGCTTGGCTGTGTCTTGATTAGGTGGAGGTGTGTCCTTATTTGGTGGAGGCTGATTGCGCTTTTGCAGTCTGGCTTCTGGTTCTGGGTCGTGTCTCCTCATCAGTTTGTGTTTTTGTCTGTTTTCTTTGTGGGTGTTTTTTGGTGATATTCTGTGTGGCTATTGTGGGTGTGGGCCTGGTCTCATTCATCATGTTTGGGATTCGTTTGTTAATAAGGGCAGGCTTCCAAAGGGCTGGCAGGCGGGAGGTATCATCCCGCCTGTTCATGCTGTGTGGGCGTTTTTCTATTTCGATTGCTTCTCTGATTATATGGTTGTTGAAGTGTTCGGCCTTGGCGATAGTTCTTGTCTTATTGAAATCAATTTTATGTCCTGTGGCTTTGAGGTGTTGGACCAGGGAAGAGGTAAAAGGCACCACAGACAGAATCAGAAAAATCCTCCGCAAACACAACATCAAGACAGCATTCTGCACAGACCGGAAAATATCCACCATCCTAGGAAACCCCAAAGACAAAATTGAATTAGAAAATCAAGGAGTATATGAAATCCCATGCACTACTTGCCCCACCACATACATCGGACAAACCAACAGAAGAATAAGTGCACGCATTGAAGAACACAAAAATGCAATCAAAAAAGAGGAACCAACCTCTTCCCTGGTCCAACACCTCAAAGCCACAGGACATAAAATTGATTTCAATAAGACAAGAACTATCGCCAAGGCAACCGTATAATCAGAGAAGCAATCGAAATAGAAAAACGCCCACACAGCATGAACAGGCGGGATGATACCTCCCGCCTGCCAGCCCTTTGGAAGCCTGCCCTTATTAACAAACGAATCCCAAACATGATGAATGAGACCAGGCCCACACCCACAATAGCCACACAGAATATCACCAAAAAACACCCACAAAGAAAACAGACAAAAACACAAACTGATGAGGAGACACGACCCAGAACCAGAAGCCAGACTGCAAAAGCGCAATCAGCCTCCACCAAATAAGGACACACCTCCACCTAATCAAGACACAGCCAAGCCCCCACCCTATCAGTCTAATCCCCTACTGGCAGTTAAAATTTAATCCCCTCCTGGCAGTTAAAATTTAATCCCCTACTGGCAGTTATAAGGAACAAACAGCTGAGATTTCACACTACTCCTGGAAACACCAAACCTGAAGTAGTCTGAAGCAGCCTGAAGATGACGAATGAGACTTCGTCGAAACGTCGCCAAGACATCTCCAATTCTACGTGGGAGAAAACCCGAACAACTAGAGACCTACATACTAACACCCGTGAAAACCTCAGAAAACATATATATATATATATATATATATATATATATATATATATATATATATATATATATATATATATATATATATATATATATATATATATATATATATATATATATATATATATATATATATATATATATATATATATACACACATACACACAAATAAAGGCAAAAAAAAAGAGTTGGAAGAGGAAATCAAAAGAAAAATTCGAAATGTATCTAAATTGTGTTATAGAGGAAGGAGGCACAAAGGGAACAAAATTAATGGGTTTGGAAATAGACAGAACAAAGCAAACTGTTTAAATTTGTGTAATGGTGAGAAGCTGAGTTTAATGTATACGAACAATGTAAACTGCTCATTATGGGACTAAGAAACTCCAGATAGTTTATGTTTAATATTAGTAATAACTTAAACTGTTTAAAATTTGGGTAACAGTAAGAAGCTGAGCTCAATGTTGAGATATTTTAGACTGTGATTGTTAAAATGCTATACCGTGTACGGGCTCTGGGAAGTCGGGGGGAGGGAAGGGAGGTGGGGTTCTGGGGGGAGGGGGGGAGGGGGGAAATACAATATGTGTTAAATTCTAAAGTACATGATTCCACTTGTATACTGTGGCTTTTTAATGTTAGTGTTAAAACAGAACAAACCGAATATATTGGAAGGTAATAGAAGTATACCGAAGGGAGGAGCTGAGTGAAAGAAGAAGGAGGGTGGAGAGGGTGAGAGAGAGGAGGAGGAGAAGGAAGGGAGGGAATGGATTAAGAGAGGGAGTGATAGGGTTAGGGTTAGATAGAGGGGGAGGGGAAGTAGGTGTAGAGGGGTATGTGAGAAGGAAGAATGAAAGTTGGAGGGGGTTGAAAGAGGGTGTATGGTGGGCCAAGGAGGTATATTGGGTTTGTATTGTAGAGGGCACTTTCTATATAAGTGAGCGCTGTGTTTATTATTCAATGTTATATGCCCCGGTTATGCACAGTAAACATGTGATTGTATAGAATGGAATGGAAATAAAATTTTAAAAATAGAAAAAAAAAAGAAAAAAAGAATGGGACATACCCAAGCTAAATGTCACTAGGGTGGGGAGCCATCGAGTCAAGGGTCGCTCCACTGGAATGAAGGCCCTGAAGGACTCATCTCCCAAATGTCCCCTCTGCTGATGTGAACTTGTCCAGTTTATAGTTCCATACAAATGGAGATAGAGAAGTCCAGGTTGCTGCCCTGCAGATCTCCTCTATGGGTGCCTGGGTCGCCCAGGCCATGGTGTGGTGGCACTCCTGGTGGAGTGGGTGGTGATATGGTGTGACATCAGCTTGGTCTGGAGATCATGGTCAAGGGCAATACAGGCTTGCAGCCAGAACCTGATGGTCGATGAAGTGACCTTGAGCCCTTGAGATGCTGGTTGAAATGATATGAAGAGCAATTCAGAATGCCTCAATACTGCCATGTGTTTTATGTATTTCCATAGAACGCTATGAACGTTGAGCATGTGCCATCTCTTTTCTTTTGGATGTCTAGGGTGTGGACAAAAATCTGGAAGGATGACCTCCTGGGACTGGTGGAAACAGGAGTTGATTTTGGGAAGGAATGAAGGGTCCAAGAGGATCACCCTGTCAGGGTGGATGATACATAGGTCCTCCCTGACTGATAGGGCCACCAACTCTGAAATTCTCCTTGCAGAGGTGATGGCAATTAGGTAGACGGTTTTGAAAGTCAAGTGCTTTAGGCTGGCGGAATGCAGAGGTCAAGGGGGGGGGGCAATGAGCACTCTCAGAACAACCTCCAGCTCCCATGTTGGATATCTATGGATGACTGGGGGCTTCAGATTGGCTGTGCCCTTAAGAAAGCTACAGACTGTGGGGTGATGCCCAAGCAATAAATGTTTGTTAGGAGCCAGGATCATGGACAACACTGCTACCTGACGCCTGAGCATGTTGTGCACCAGTCCTTGATCCAAGCCATCCTGCAAATAGTCTAATATTGTGGAACAGTAGCAGAAACTGACTCCCCCCAGTTCCTTGTGCACCACTTGGAGAAGGCCACCCAGGTGGAATTGTAGATCCTTGTTGTGGATGATCATCTGGAAGCCTGTATGATTTGGATGACTTTGTTGGAGAGCCTGCCCCTCTTTAGGAAGTCCCTCTCAAGTGCCAGATGGCCAATTGGAGCCACTGAGGCTCCGGATGGAGAAGAGCCATCTGGCTGAGAGAGAGACCTTGTTCTGGGGGATTTGCTAGGAAAGGTCAACAGATAGACTCATGAGATCGGCGAACCAGGCTCCTCTGGCCCAGAAGGGAGCCACAAGGAGGACAACTGCATTCTCCATCAGGTTCTTCCGAATCACCCTGGGAATGAGAGGCAACGGTGGGAAGATGACCAGGTGGCCAACAACAATGGAGAGTGTTGACCCCTTCCATTCGAGGGGAATGGAATCTGGAGAAGAACCTGAGAAGGTGCATTTTTCTCCAGGGTGGTAAATAGGTCGACTACTGGGCGGCCTAACCTCTGCAACAGTTGGTGAAACAGGTTCAGGTGCAGGCACCACTCTGATTGATCAATGGTTGCCAGTCCGCCTGGATGTTGTTTAACCTGGAGATGTGCTCCATTCGAAGACAACACAGGTGTCTTTCCACCCACCTTCCCAGGGACTGCAACTCCACCATCAAGAACCTGGAACAGGTGTACCCCTTGCAGTTGATGTGCGCCTTGGTCACTATGTTGTCCATGAGAATCACTACATGGTGGCCCTGTATGTTCCTCTGAAAGTGAAGGAGGGCAAGTCTCGCTGCTTTCAACTCCATCCAGTTGATGCTGTGATTAGGTCATCTGTGAACCATCTGTCCTGCACTATTTGCTTGTGCAGGTGGGCTCCCCAGCCAAATAGGCTGGCATCCATTATGATGGTCAGTCACTCTGGTTCTCTGAAGATACTGCCATTCAACAGCACAGGAGACTGCCACCATCAAAGGGCATGACGAACCTTCTGGGGAACTGGAATCAAGACTGTGGACTTGCTGGCATTGGCATGTTGAAGAGGCAAGAGGTACCACTGGAGCTGTCTTGAATGAAATCTCAACCACGGCACAATGGAAAGGCAGGATATCATTTTGCCAAGGAGTTGAGACAGCAGTGCAATGGAGACATGTTGTGATTGTTGAGCTTGGTGCACCAGAGTTCTGGTGCTGATGATCAGCTCTAGAGACAAGCAGACTTGGAAGTCCACAGTGTCAATCACGGTGCCAAGATGTAGCAACCTGGTGGTGGGAATCAGCTGACTTTTCTCCAGATTGATGGAGAACTCATGGTCTTGAAGAGTTCTCATTGTGATCTGGAGATCTTGTGACACTTGCAGGTGGGATGACAACTGTATGACTATGTCATCCAGGTAGCATTGGAGCCACACTGAACGAGATCTGAGAAAGACTGCTACTGCTGCCACGATTTCTGTAAAGGTCTTGGGGGCCTATGACAGACCAAATGGCAGGACACTGTATTAATAATGGTGGCCCGCATAGAAGAATCTCAGGAACCTGTGGTGAGCCTTGTGGATTGGGATGTGGAGATATGCTTCTTTGAGATCTATGGATGTTAACAGATCTCCTGGCCTGATGCAGCCCAGAATTGACTGAAGGGACTGCATCTTGAAGCATTTGTATGCAAGATGGTAATTGAGCTTTTTAAAATCTACTATTGGTTTCCACTCCTACCCCAGCGCTTTTGGGGACTAGAATGAATAAAATTCCAACCCTTCCTGTTCCACTGGTACTGGTTCTATGGCCCTGATCTCTCGTAGATGAAGGATCTCCTGTTCCATGACAGCCTTCTTGATTGGGCAGAAGGGGGTGGAGCAACGAATGAAGTAATGTGGGAGGAAGGAGGACTTAGTACTCTCGAAGCAGAGTCACTGAAATCAGCAGGAGGAAGGTGGTAATCCGATGTTCAGCAAAAGTGCTGGTGCGAACCAGATCGCTCCCAGTGATAACACAGATTTAAGAAACAAAGAGTATGGCCAATGAAAGCCAAAAACTCCATTGCTGCCAAAGTTAGGCCACTCAGGTGTCAAGAAGAGCAGACCCATCGGAGATCCAGACAGGAAGGCTACTTGCAGCGATCTGCTAAGAGCAAGGCTGGTCAGGGCAGCTACATGCAAAAAAAGTGGCAAAAAAGAATGATCCAAAATGGCCACCATGAAGAAGAAGCACTTAAAATGGTTACCGCAAGTAAAAACATGCCTGAGAAGCCTCTGGCACCAGCTGCCTGAACCTCCTGACAGGCGCAGCTGGAGGCTGCAGAGTCCTTGAGTTTCTGGCCCATCTCCATGAGGATCACTGTGACCGCATGGGCATCGGCACTCTGACCCACACGCAGGAGCTGCAAGCCACCTCCAATGACCGCAAGTGCCCGGACAAACCCAGGACACTGCGGATTCAAGGGAAGGTGAAAGGAAAAAAACTTAGAAGAAATGCTCACCAGGCCTGCTCTCTAGGAAGGAAAGGGGAATAAAATAAAAATTATAAAAACTATGGAGAGTCCAAACTATCTGCTAAGGACTGTAGGAAAAAATTTAAATGTGTCCACTGGGCTAGACTGAATGGAAAAAAACTGAATTAAGACAGCACCAGAGGGGTGGCTAAAGATTTCCAATTCAGTCCTGGGCAGAATTTTACCCAAGCAGTGCACAGGAGAATGCTCATGACATTCTCACAAAATTCCTAATGGGCCCAGTAACCATGAAAATTAGAACTTAGTCATAAAAGGCCTTAATCCTATATAAGAGCAGAGTAGTACCTACTAATGTATTTGTAGTTCTAAAATAAGTTCATTATATGCATACTGCGGTTTCTTTTTGTGCATTAGAAAAAACCTGACTCAGACCTAAATATTTTCGTATTTGTATGTATGAGTTAATTCTGAACGATAAATTTAAAACTTTCAGACAGAGTAAAAGAATATTTAATTATAGAATACTATATACCTATAGTCTGAAACTATTTCCAAGAGCCAAAAATATAAAGGTCATTTTTCCAACAGGATAATCAAGCAGAAAGATAAAAAATCATAAAAGATAAAAAAAGATAAAAGATAAAAGATAAAAAAAGATAAAAAAGATAAAAAAATCAAAGAAAGATACAGAAAAAAATAATGTTGAAGAAAATACAATCCTAAATTAAGTGGAGTTGCTGGTGATCATTACAAATAGCCTACTTTGCATACTATGGGGGGGTGGGTGGGATTAGAAGGGTTTACCCAATTAAGCACTGATATTTTGCATCCCAGAAGAACCACAGCTGGCCTACATTATTTTTAGCATGTATAATATTTTGCTTGCTTGAGAATTATGATAACTACAGTGAAATGCACAGTGCATATGGTCATTAGCATATGCTCAATGCTTTTGTTTCTCTCCAGCATATTCAGATCAATGGAGAAATCTTGTAGCAGGCTGTTTAACTCAAGTCCCAGGAGTGCTCAAAATTAGATCCTGCTCTAATGAAAAATTCTGGTTTTCCCTTCTGTACAAACTACTTATGGCCCTTTTTGAAACATTGCTCCTTACTACAAAGTTCATAAAATACACTCACTGATGCCCAAATATCTAGGATAGTTGTACTTTTAGTGCAATTTCATAACATACTATTTGTCTGTTAAAATAAACCATGATTTGAGAGACATTAGAGACATTGTCCTCTATTCATAATGGATGGAATTTCTTCAATTTTCCTTTTTTCGTACATTTTTTTTGTTTAAAAAATTCTCAGATATAAAAAACAAACACAAAGTAATATAAAGGAAAGAAAGGAGAAAAACTAAAATTTTGAAAAGGTGTGAAAAGTATAGGAAAGACAAAGCAAATAGAATAATGAAAGAAAAACTATACAAAGAAGCATATCACAATCTCCTTTACAGTAGTTACAAGCAAACAAAATTTTATATCCCCTGCCTTAAAATTAAACAATATTTCTATTCTTCCCATAATTCATTTCTTTTTAATCAGCAAATCCATAAATGATCAAAACATTTTTCCATTCTCTGTAAAAAGTAAAGGTTTTGTCTTTATCAATCTATCAATCTATCTATCCATCTATTTATCTATTTGTTCCTGAGTCAATTTGATTCATTTCTGCTAATTCCATCAACTTCACAGTCCATTCCCCAATTGTGAATATTTCAGTTTCTTTTCATCTTTGTGCATATATCTTTGTACAGTCACCATATAAAAAAATAACCATCAATGGGTGTTTTTTAATTGGCTATCCATTAGTGCTAATAAAAAGAATTTTGGTTCCATTTTACTATTAATCTTTAAAATTCTCTATGTACTTGCATCTATTTTTTTGCCTACCATGCATGATAAAATGATCCTTCATATTTTCTACATTTCTAACATTGATCGAAAGATACTTTATACATCTTAGATAATGTCTCAGATGTCATAGACCAAAGGTGCATAATTTTATATAACTTTTATCTCAATTTATAACACTTTGGGTATTTAAATCCTTTAGCCAAATTCTGTCTGATTGGGCCATCTGTGAAACCAAAATTCCTAACCCTTCTTACCATGCATTCTTGAACTATTTCTTCCATTTCAAATCTCAGCAAAATTGTATATATGTTAGCAATTATATGCTCATTATTTGTATAAAATTCCATTTCAAATTCTTATATTTTTTCAATACTATCTCTCTTTTTACCAATATTATTTTTTCTCTTAATTGTTTGTATGAAAACCATTGGAAACTAAATCCTTCTGCAGTCAATTGCCCCCTTGACTTCATCTTAAGGCCTCTGTGTTCCTGCATTAACAAATGTTTGCCAGCTGTTTCTTTCTTGTAAAATATTTCTTGTGCTGAGGCATTTTCAGACACAGCCTGAGTTTACATCTGCTCCATATTCTTAATATGGCACTTCCAACATTGTGATTTTTAAAATCTACCTGAAGTTTAACTTTATTGTGCCATAAATAAGCAATTTCTCCCATTTTCTCAAGATGTTCTTATTAGTACAAATTGTTTATGAAAAGATAAGTATGCTACATTAAGGTACTAATTTAACGTGTGATAAATAGATGACCACAGATTTATTCTTACTGTTCTTTGGGCTTGTTATTTTATCACAGATGTATTGTAAAAATAACTGTTGGATCAGTGAATATTTATTTAGTTTTTATTTTATATTTTTTTCATTTTCATAACAAACAACTACATGTATACTATTACATTACCAACATTATATTATATTGTTAAATGTTTACATCAATTTGTCTTACCATCAACTCCCAAAAATGATTATTGGCTCCTCTGCTCTCCATACACCACATTTGTACCTTATCCATCACCTTCCTCTCCCTCTTTCCTCCCCCTCCCTACTTCCTTTCCTCCTTCTGTCATCCTTCTCTTCTCTACTTCCCCTTCCTCTCTCCTTCTCCTCTCTCCTCTTTCCACTCCTTTCTCTCCTCCTCTTCCCCCTCTTCCCTCTCTTCTACCCCTCTCCTCTCCCCCCCTCCTGTCTCCTCTACTTCACACTCTTCTTCTTATTTACTTGGTGTATTTCAGCCTCTGAGTGAGCTCCATTTTATGTTGATGGTATTAATTCCTTTTCAATATACATATTTAATTTTAACATATATCTTCCTCCTTCTTTTTTAAAAGGAAAAAAAGTATACATATATAATGATTGTATTTTTAACAGACAATCCCAGCCTATTTTTGGCCAAGATGTAGACCTGTTTATGATTCCCAGCTATTCTCATCGTTATACACACACACACACACACACACACACACACACACACACACACACACACACAGAGCTATATATAGCTATATAGCTATATATGTAGCTATATAGCTATATATAGTTATATAGCTATATAGCTATATAGCTATATAGCTATATAGCTATATAGCTATATAGTTATATAGTTATATAGTTATATAGCTATATAGCTATATAGCTATATAGTTATATAGTTATATAGTTATATAGTTATATAGTTATATAGTTATATAGTTATATAGTTATATAGTTATATAGTTATATAGTTATATAGTTATATAGTTATATAGTTATATAGTTATATAGTTATATAGTTATATAGTTATATAGTTATATAGTTATATAGTTATATATAGTTATGCATCCTTACGCGCCCCAAATTTGTAGTTCTATCTTTAAAATCTCAATAGTTTCTCATTGTAAGTATATTTCATGTTCCCTTTCCGTTTTTCCATATCTTGACTTAGCTTACCCTTAATTGTCTTTAAATAACAATCCTTACTGTTCAATGTTCATTACAATTCCATTAATCTACCTATATAGAATAACAAGCAGTACACATCTCCCTTTGTTCATCATCTTAGGAGTTCTATATGTGTTCATGTTTCATATATTTTAACCTATACTTAATTGCCCCTTAATTGTCATATTCAATCAATTCACTCAGTTTAATTACCATGTATAAAAGTGAATCACATACCTCTACTTTTCATTCTCCACATAACAGTTTCATATTTGTCCATATTCCATATATTTTAACCTTTATTTAATTATCTTTCCATTATCATATTCAATCAGTTAGCAACTCAGTTTTTATCATATATAGGAGTAAGCCACATAACGTGGCTTTATGTTTCCCATATAACAATTTTCAATTGTCTGATTTTTTCCTAGTAAGTCTTTTGTCCCACTTCTCTATTCCTGTCTTCCCCCTTTTCTTTATTTTGACACATCCACCCTCTTCAATTTTCCCCAAGCTACTATCAAACCCAGTGAAATCTTTTTTATTTTCCTTTGTTGGAGCGTAACCCCCCTCTTCAATTTTCCCTATACCGCTGTCAAACCCAATGAAGTTTTTTGTCTGCTTTTTATTTTCCACGATTTCTACCCCTTCATTATCCCCATCTTCTTCCTTCACTTCTTCCTTCACTTCCTGTTTCTCCTCAATATCTAACTTTAAAATTATATTTAGACTTGATTTTAATGATTTATGCATATTTTTTACAATTTCATGTAGTTCTTCAAATTCCCACCTTTCCATAATGCCAAGTTCCAAAATTACAGTTAGTTATGCAGTTCTTATTTCAGAGTTCTGGTTCATCTTAAATTTAGTTAATTCAGCTAATGTGAAGAGGAAGAGAGGCGGGAGCCATCTTGATCCTTTGTTCTCCCTTCAACAAAAAAACCCTCAATATTTTCCCAGTTCTTGATTTTATTATTTTTCCCCCTTGTTACCTTCCACTTCTCGTTGGTTAGAGTTGTTTAAAATATATTAATTGAAAAGAACTCGAACACGGCAAATCTTCTTGATATGTTTCTCTTCACCTCCTGCTTTTTCCAAATTCTGATTTATGACAATTGGTTAATTAAAACTTCCTGCTCAGGATTTTATATTCCATTCACTGCACAGACAAGATTAGGTTATGTGAGAAAATAGTGCTTTTTTCTTGATTTTTTCCCTTGTTACATTCCACCTCTCATTAATTGGAGTTGCTTAAGATATGTTAGTTAGAAGAAACTCGAACGAAGCAAATCTCCTCTGTATGTTTTTTGTTTCTATTTCACCCTCCTAATCTCTTTTAAAGACACAATCTTTTCAAATCCAAATCCAAATTCAAAGTTTGTGTTTGAATGGGTTTGTCACTTCTCTGCTTTCTCCTTTCTGTCTCCAAGTTGTTTAAGCAAATGGCTCTTTTTGGGCTAGTGATTTAACCCTCCATTTTTCCCCCTCTTTCTTTCTTTCTGCTAAAATCTCGGTCTGTCCATTAATATTATTTATACTCTCAAGATTCTTTGCCTTTTCCAAATTCTGATTTATGACTGTTGGTTAATTAGATCTTCTTATCAAGTTTTTCATCCTGTCTCCTACATGTTCCTGCTCAGTTACTTTGGCTGAAAGCCAGCTTCTTGTGCAGCCATATTGTCATGCTACCTGTCCCGATGCCGATTCAGAGAGTAAATCTCCAACCTATGAGAGATCTGTTGCACTCCCTCTGGGTCTGATGAGACGCTGCCTCTTCTTCACACACACACCCAGGAGGTTCTGATCTAAAAGGATCTCAGCATTGGTTTGTCAGAGTTCATGTGAGGCTCTTCAGAACTCACACCTCCCCCGTCTGTGCAGCTGAAGAACTTCTGGCCGAACCTCCCCTCCCCAATACTGTGTGGCAACTGAGAAACACCAAAATGGCTTCTGCTAGATGCAGTTTGAAGTTGACAGTCAGATCTCCCCTAGTGAGAGGGAAATACCTAGAAAATATCATGTACAAAAAGAGTAACTCCTTACTAGCCACCCCTCTCATAACCAGGTTGTTCCTTTGGCTTCTGTTTTTTTTTTTTTCATGGAATTTCTTCACTAACTTATCTGCTCTTATGTCCTTATTCCTTACTATGGTAGCCTCTGACAGGGGATAACTCTTCCACTGCACTAAGTATTGCAGCTTTCCCTTATTGTGTTTTTCAAAGTAGAAGATGCTTCGAAGTATAAGACACACCTTGGTTTTTGGGGAGGAAAATAAGAAAAAAATTCTGCCTCTGCCATCCATCTGGCTAGCTTCCTGACTTGGACCACATGGTAGAAGGTCAGCCAATGAATAGATGTAGCAAGTAAGTCAGCCAATGAGGGCTGTACACTGAAACAGTATTTCCTGTGTGAGTAACAAGGAGACTTGAAGCAGCCTGGTTTAACTGAGAACTGAAAGTGATTTGCTTGTATTTACTGCTACCTTGGAAAACCTGCTTTTGGTATTATATTGTATATTATTATTATTTTGAATCCTGCTGAATCAGTTACAGTGTGCTTTTTGAATGTGATTGCTGCTGCAAACTCTGACCAGCCAGGTCAGTGTCACTGCTCCTTCACCTAATAACCAAGAAGGAAACCACTCGACTCCATTTTGCAGAATTAAGTGTACTTTTTCTGATTATAAGTGATGAGGAACTAAGCAAAGCTGGATCTGAGCAAAAGAGCGTGAAAGCAATAAATATGATTCATTCCCCTCCCCTTGGTACCCCAGTCCATAGTCCAATCGTATGTCACCACAGCTGTCAGGTGGGAGACATCTTCAAAAATCATCATCAGGTTGGAATGCTGGACAATTGGCCTTGGCGGGAAACTCCCCTCCTTCCATATGCACAAACGAATGGTGAGAACAACTCCCAAGTAACAGTCCTCCCATATAGATTATTTTCCACACCCAATTACCATGCCCTCCCTCCCCGTTTCAATGGCAGCCAAAAAGCAAGCAGCAAAACAGAGGCTGACATCCGGCCCTCCTCCAGAAAAAGGACGATCATCCCTGCAGAAACGAAAGAACACAGACAAACAGATGAACAACATAACATAGAAGAAAAAGGGAAAGGGAAATAAAGGAGAAATCAGTCGAGGTCAAGGCTTGTCCGGGTAGGCAAAGTAGAATTTACGAAGAAGTTGAGGAGCCCGCACATGGGACTTATTGACCCATTCAGCATGAGAGGGAGGGAAATGCTTCCATGCCACAAGGTATTGAATACGGTTCCTCTGCTTCCTAGAGTCCAAAATTTCTTTAATCTCAAAATGCTGCTCGCCCTCAATCAGGAGTGGGGCAGGTGGAGCCACCAAAGGAGCCCGCAATGGAGAAGTGCGTTCTGGCTTCAGGAGATTAACATGAAACATTGGATAGACACGGTTGAGATATTTAGGCAGTTCCAGACGTACAGACACAGGTTTGATGACCTTGATAATCAGGAATGGGCCAACATACTTGGGGCCCAGTTTCTTTGACTTTTGAGAGGTTTGAAGAAATTTGGTGGATAAATATACATGATCATCAAATTTATACTCCTTTGGCTTCGCCCTCTTTTTATCTGCTTGTTTCTTGTGTGCTTGATGTGCAGCATCCAGCGCCTGGTAAGCCGAAGGCCACATCTCTCGGAGCTGGTCACTCCACTCAGAAAGGGACAGCGCTTGCGGTTTTTCCCGAGGTATTTCAGGGATAGGCACAAAATTCTGTCTGTACACCAACCTGAAGGGCGTAAATCCTGTGCTGCTGTGAACCGAGTTGTTATATGCCACCTCAGCATGAGGCAACAATTCCTCCCAATTATCCTGTTGGTAATTGATGAAACATCGGAGATATTGTTCCAGGACAGAATTAGTCCTTTCGCAGGCTCTGTTAGTTTGAGGGTGGTGGGCAGAGCTTAAGGCCTGGGCGGAGCCTATTAACTTCAAAAACTCCTTCCAAAACAAGGAGGTAAATTGGACCCCCCTATCCGAGATGATGCGATTCGGTACCCCATGTAGACGATAGATATGTGTAATGAACAACTTAGCCAAGGATTTAGCAGATGGGACACTTTGCCGCAGCATAAGTGGGGCAACTAGCCACATAAGACTCAATGTCTTTTTTCAATGAGAGCCACCAAAATTGCCTCTTGACGAGATGCAGGGTTTTCACAAAACCAAAATGTCCGGCCATGTGAGAGTCATGAGCACGTTGAAGGACCATGGCTCTAATAGTTGTGGGAACATATAACTTAGCACCAATCAAGCCAGGCCATCCTTCACGGTACATTCATTTGTATGTTGGTGCAACCACTCATCACTTTCAAGAGCTTCCTTGAGTTTTGTAATGAGGTCTTGAGTGACTTCCAAATTGGAAGTGTTCTGGCTTCTGGTGACAACAGGAATGGCCAGGCTCCTCATTGGCATGACAGGTTGGACAACACTCAGCTTTGAACTGTTATATTGAGGAAGTCTGGACAAAGCATCAGCCATAAAATTCTTCCCTCCTGAGATATATTTCAAAGTGAAATTAAATCTATTGAAATGTTGTGCCCATCTCATTTGTTTGGGGGATAGTTTCCGGGTTTTTTTTAATGCCTCCAAGTTTTTGTGATCAGTCCATACCTCAAAAGGGTATTTTGCCCCCTCCAGAAAATGATGCCAGGTCATCAAGGCCCACTGGACAGCAAAAGCTTCCTTTTCCCAAAGAGCCCATCGTCTCTAAGTCTCTGTTAGCTTTCGAGAGGTGTAAGCGCAGGGTGGTAACTTCCCTTGTGCATTCGCCTGAAGTAGCACCGACCCCACTGCGACATCACTAGCATCCGCCTGGACTACAAAAGGTGAATCCATGTCCGGGTGTTTCAAGACTGTTTCAGCTGCAAACAGGTGTTTTAATTTCTCGAACGCAGCCTGACATTCCATAGTCCAGTTCAAGGACTTACTCGGTTTGGGTGTCACTGCCCCCCCTTTTAGATTTCAGGAGGTTAGTAATAGGCAAAGCAATCTTGGCAAAAGAAGGAATAAATTGACGATAGAAATTAGCAAAACCTAAGAAGCTTTGCAATTGCTTACGTGTGCGGGGGGGCGCCCATTCGGTAACTGCTTTGACCTTTGCTGGGTCCATTTCTATCCCATTGTTGGAGATGCGATACCCCAGACAGTCCACCTTCTCCTGATGAAATTCGCATTTGGATAATTTAGCATATAGTTCTGCTGCATGGAGCTTTTTGAGTACCGTGTGAACAAGCTTCACGTGTTCTTCACGTGTTTCCGTGTAAATAAGGATATTATCCAGATAGACTATCATGCCTTTGTAAAGGTGATCATGTAAAACCTCATTAATTAATTGCATGAAAACAGCTGGCGCCCCCTGCAGTCCAAATGGCATAACTTGAAATTGGAAACAACCAAGAGGGCAATTAAATGCAGTTTTCCATTCATCCCTTTCCTTAATTCTGTAGTATGCCTCACGTAAATCTAATTTTGTGAAAATCTTCCCTTTACCCAGTTGGGCAAGCATGTCCTTCATTAGTGGTAAAGGGTAGACATTTTGGACACAAACACCATTCAGGTTTTTAAAGTTCACACAGAGCCTGAAGGAACCATCTTTTCTGTGAACAAGACCGGGGCAGCTACTCGGGGTCTAGCTGGTTCAATGAACCCCCTTTCCAAATTTTTGTTAAAGAATTTTCTCAATTCATCCATTTCCCTAGGGGTCATTGAGTAAATTTGGGGCTTAGGGAGCTTTACTCCAGGTAGAATGTCAATGCTACAATCGGTGGGTTTGTGGGAGGGCAACTTTTCTGAAGATTTTTCACTGAAAACATCTTTCAGGTCCCAGTATTCTTTTGGGATTTTTTCCTCCCCTTCAATTTTTTCCTGCCCTCTGGCTGCAAGGTTAGGGTCTGACTTATTCAGTATTGGAATCCCTTCTTCCCTCTCAGGGGGCATAGCAGACCGGATGCGCAACCAACCTTTCCTCCAATTTATATGTGGGTTCCACTTACGCAGCCAGGGCAATCCCAATATGAGGGGTCGGTCCATGCCAGGAGCTACAATAAAACTTATTGTTTTCTGGTGGGTTCCCATCCACATCTCAATAGGTTCAGTAACAAAATGAGCAGGGCTCCCCCCCTCAATAAATCCATCCAATTGGCAAAATGCAATTGGGATTTTCAAAGTTTTTAGTTTCCATCCCAATTTTTCTACTATTTCCGGGCTCATAATGCAGCGTGTACAGCCGGAATCTAAGAGAGCTAGAATTTTTTCCCATGCGCCAGAAGAGGGTACTCTAAGCTCAACTGGGATAGTCATGGGCCCCGAGTGGGAACTTACCCAGCGTTGTGCATCATCAGAGTCACTTTCAGCTGAAGAGCTGGGGGTCTCGTCTCCTCCTTCCACAGGGTTGAAATGCTGAGAAGGATCCTCCCCTTTCAGGGCCGGTTCTTTTCTCCTGCTGGGAGATTTCTCCAGCTTCTTCTCTTTTGGAGGGGGCACTTTGGCTCATTTTGACCCGGCAATTCATGTCACAATGCCCCTCCTTCCCACAGCGGAAGCACACAGGAGGCTTGGGTTTGCTTGCAAATCCACCTTCCCCCCTTTCAGCATTCTTGAGGGGGGGTTGGCAGGGGGGATTCTTCACCCTCACTTTCTCCTTTGTAATTCAGTCTGGCTAGGTCAATTTCCACATCAGCGGCTGCCTCATACCAGGGTTGCAATCTACGGGGGGGGGGGGTGTCTTCTGTTCACTCACTGCTGGTAAATCTCTTTGTTTAACCCATCAGCGAAATGGACTAGCAGTGCTTCTTCAGACCACCCCCTCATGTAAGCTGACAGCTCCTGAAATTCTTGTACATACTCAGCTACTGACCGTTTCCCCTGCCTGAGAGTCATAAATTTAATTCTGGCTCTACACTTTGTGAGGGGATCATCAAAATGTTTCCTCAAAGCAGCCATAAATCCATTAAAGTCTCTCAAAAGTGGGGAGTTGGCATTGTGCAACCCCACCATCCAATCTGCTGCTTTTTTCTCCAAAGCCATCAATACAATTCTCACTTTAGCTTCATCAGAAACCAGATCATGGCCATACATCTGCATATAATTCCACACTTGAATAAGAAATAGGCCAAGCTCTTTTGGTTCTCCCCCGTATTTTACACTTAAAGGAAGAACCTTAGCCATTTGGCGTCTGCAAGCCCCCCTCTCAGTATGTCTCTAGCCGCAGGGATTGGGGTCAGTGCTGGGTCATCTTGTACAACTCCCCCTTTGGCCCCCCCAGCCTCTCTCAAGTCAAGCAAGGTATACCTTCTCTCTGTTTGTTCTCAAATCCTCTCCATTCCCATTCGGTGCTCCGTCACCGAAGGGCCTGCGGCCGCTCCCATATCTTCCTCTTGATCACTGCACTGGTGAGACATTCTTCGGTGTTGGGTGCACCCCCCTCGGAAGATGTTCACTCCGGGATGGGTGTGAAGTGAGATCCAGCTTAATGTCACTGCTCCTTCACCTAATAACCAAGAAAGAAACCACCATTTTGCAGAATTAAGTGTACTTTTACTGATTATAAGTGATCAGGAACTAAGCAAAGCTGGATCTGAGCAAAAGAGTGCGAAAGCAATAGATATCAATACATGATTCATTCCCCTCCCCTTGGTACCCCAGTCCATAGTCCAATCGTATGTCACCACAGCTGTCAGGTGGGAGACATCTTCAAAAATCATCATCAGGTTGGAATGCTGGACAGTTGGCCTTGGCAGGAAACTCCCCTCCTTCCACATGCGTAAACGAATGGTGAGAACAACTCCCAAGTAACAGTCCTCCTGTATAGATTATTTTCCATACCCAATTACCATGCCCTCCCTCCCCGTTTCAATGGCAGCTGAAAAGCAAGCAGCAAAACAGAGGCTGACAGTCAGCTTCAACACTTATTGCAGCTTGATTCAGCACAGCTGGTTGGTGGGTGGATAGGACTGCTGAAATATGGCAAATCAGCTGTTCCAGGCTGCAGGGATTGCCACAGACTATCGCTGTCTCCACTCCTCATGGTTTTGGCCTCTGGTGGGGGTGGGGGGGCTGTATTTGATGTATAAGATGCACCCAATTTTTCACTCTCTTTTTGTGGGGGGGAAGGTGTGTCTTATATTCCAAAAAATATGGTATATAGTCTACAGTCTAGGATCCTTTGTACTTCATAATGGGTTTCCCCTTCCACTACAATAGGAGCTGGGGCTACCTGAGCTTACTCTCCTCAGCTCCGATCCTATTACCAGCTTCAATAAGCTACTGTGAAAAACTGGATGCATTTTCCCTAGTAGACATGGGAGTTTCAGCTCTACTGTGACTAGATTGATGATTTTTACAATGAGAAAACATTCTATAAATTTAGGCCCTAGTTTTTTACAAGGAAACTTCAGTTTCAGGTACTTGATAGAGAGGTAGACTTTCTCTCCTAGGTGAAATGGTCTCTGGGGGGATTGCTTTTTGTCTTCTTGTTCTTTTTGTGTTTTTGTGGCTTTTGTTAATGCTTGTTTCACATTTCCCCAAGTACTCTGCAGTGAGTCTACCCATTCTGTCAGACTCACTGATAATGGGGCTCCTGAGGGTACTCGGGCAAGGTAGTCCTGTGGCTACATTGAAAGGGGTAAGACCTGTACTGCTGTGCACAGCATTGTTGTATGCCACCTCAGCAAAAGGCAGTAGATCTGGCCAATTAATTTTCTGCTCGTTGACATAGTACCTCAAGTACTGTTCTACCATTGCATCCGCTCATTCTGCTGCCTCACTGGTACTCGGATGAAAAGCTGAACTAAACCCTTGGGAAGACCCAATTAGCTTTATAATTTCCCTCCAGAATTTGGCTATAAATTGAACCACTCTATCTGATATGTTTATCAGCTGCATGAATACAGCAGGGGCCCCTTGGAAACTCCTCAGTAGGCAATTAAATGCAGTCTTCCACTCATCCCCCTCTTTAATTCTCACTCTATAATATGCTTCCCTCAGGTCCAACTTGGTAAAGATTTCTCCCTTTGCCAGTGGGCCAGAATTCCTTCTCTCCTTCATTAAGGAGATAGGGTCTCCACACACACAACATTAATACATGATCTCATGATCCCATCCATCTTTTCTATGAACAGCACACTCATTATTATTATTACACAATTGTATCACAGCGGCCAGTTGTTTCGCCGGATTTGGCATTGGTTACTAGTCGGGCCCCACCCAGGGGCCTAGGACGTCGTAACGTATTTTCGTAATATGCGTGCAGATCCAAGCAGTGCGGCTTTTTGCATTTGACTGATGGTGATTTTGTCAATTTTTAACTGTTTTAAATGTAATTCCAGTGCTTTTGGAATAGCACCCAGTGTGCCAATTACCACTGGAATTACCACTGCTGGTTTGTGCCATAGTCGTTGAATTTCGATTTTTAAGTCCTGGTATCTTGCGATTTTTTCATGTTCCTTCTCGGCGACCCTGCTATCACCTGGTATTGCGATGTCTATGATTGTGACCTTATTTTTCTCAACCAGTGTGATGTCTGGTGTATTATGCGCCAGTATTTTGTCGGTTTGTATACGGAAATCCCACAAGATCTTGACCATCTGATTTTCGGTGACTTTTTCAGGCTGATGTTCCCACCAGTTTTTTGCTGTTTTGATATTATAATTTTTGCACAAATTCCAATGGATCATTTGTGCTACTGAATTGTGCCGCAATTTATAATCAGTCTGCGTGATTTTTTTTACAGCAGCTGAGTATGTGATCAACAGATTCATCAGCTTCTTTGCAAAGTCTGCATTTGGCATCATCATAGGATTTTTCTATTTTGGCCTTAATGGCATTTGTGCGGATAGCTTGTTCTTGCGCAGCCAGGATTAGTGACTCTGTTTCTTTCTTTAATGTACCTGTTGTTAACCATAACCAAGTTTGTTCACTGTCCACTTTATCTTTTATTTTTTCCAGAAATTGGCCATGCAGTGCTTTGTTCTGCCAACTCTCCATTCTTGATTTTATCACATCTTTTCTGTATTCTTGTTTCGTCTGTTGGGCCTTCAGTAGATTTTTGTTCTTTACTTCGATTAATAGATGTTCTTGATTTTCTTTTAAATAATCAGCCAGTCCATGTTTTTCTTCTTCAACTGTTTGCTTCACTTGTAATAATCCTCTGCCACCTGATTTTCGGGGCAGATATAGTCTATCAGTATCACCACGTGGATGTAAACTGTAGTGCATTGTCATTAGTTTCCTGGTTTTTCGGTCCAAAAGGTCCAAATCAGCTTGTGTCCAGTTAACTATACCAGCTGTGTATCTTATAACTGGTATTGCCCAGGTATTTATGGCCTTGATTGTATTTCCACCATTCAATTTAGATTTTAAAATTTTCCTAACTCTGTCGGTGTACTCTCGCCTGACAATAGTTTTTACTTCTCCATGCTTGATGTTATCCAACTGCAGAATGCCTAAGTATTTGTAGGCTTCATTTTCTTTGCATTTAATTAATTGGCCATTGGGCATTTCAATTCCCTCACATGCAGTGATTTTGCCCCTTTTTATGGATACAGTGGCGCATTTTTCCATGCCAAACTGCATTGAAATATCGGTGCTGAATACTCGGACTGTGTTTGTCAATGATTGGATTTCTATTTCTGACTTTCCATAGAGTTTCAAATCATCCATATATAGTAAATGTGAAATTTTTTCAGCTTCTTTGGCTGTTTGGTAGCCTAATTTCATTTTTTTTAAGATTACTGATAGTGGGATAATTGCGATGATGAAGAGAAGAGGTGAAAGTGAATCACCCTGGAAAATTCCTCGCTTGATATTAACCATTCCGTAGATCTCATTCCCTACTGCCAACTCAGTTCTCCATTGTTTCATCGCCTTTTCAGTAAAGGATGTAATATTTTTGCTAATGCCAGTTGTTTCTAAGCATTTTATGATCCAACTATGTGGCTGTGAGTCAAATGCCTTTTTGTAATCAATCCAGGCCATATTCAAGTTTGTTTTTCTGTTCTTACAATTTTCTAATATCATTTTATCAATTAGAAGCTGATCTTTTGTGCCCCTGCTCCTTCTTTTGTTGCCTTTTTTCTCTACTGGCAAGATGTTGTTTGTTTCCAAATAATCCATCATGTTATCTGCAATAATGCCTGTGAGTAATTTGAAGGTTGTTGGCAAGCATGTTATTGGTCTGTAGTTTTCAGGTGTTGTTCCTTTAGTTGCATCTTTCTGAATCAAGTATGTTTTTCCAGTTGTCAACCATTCATCAATTTGGCCCTTTTGTAAAATTTCATTCAGTTGCCTGGCCAATATTGCATGTAAACTGGCCAGATATTTGAGCCAGAAACCATGTAATTGGTCCTTTCCAGGTGATGTCCAATTCTTTACCTTTTTTACTCGATTTTTGACCATCTCAGTTGTTATTTCTAATACTTGCATTTGTTTGTTGCCAATGCTTTTCTCAAAGTCATGTATCCACTTTGCTTCCTTGTTGTAGTCCTTTGCATTTTCCCACAATTCTTTCCAGAATTCAACTGTGGCCTGTTTTTCTGGTTTTTCACTTTTGGTGTCACCATTTACATTAAGACTTTGATAAAAACGCCGTTGGTCTGATCGAAATTGCTGATTTTGTTTATATTGGATGATTCGTGCCTCATATCTTTCAATTTTTCTAGCTGTTGCTGTTATCTGCTGTTTTACAATCTCTACAGCTTCATTGATGTTTCTTGTATCCAATCTATATCTCCTGATTAGCCGATCTATGATTTTGTTGTTTTTAAGCCGTTGCTCATGCATGTTCTTTAAGTTACTAGCATCTGCCCTTAATTTTTTGATTTTTTGTTCTAAACGGATTTTCCACTTTGGCTTTGATGCTTTTTCTGTTGTGTGACTAGGTACTTTAATTTTGATGCCTAGTTCATTAGTGACTATTACAGCTGCGCTGTACATTAACTGGTTTGTTTCCAAGATGGATCCCGGTTCAATTGTTGAAAACACTGCATTAACCATTTTCATGATAGGGGCCAAAATTTTCTTAGGCACATTTTTTAGTGATGGTAAACGTTGCCTTTCCTCATTAAGCAGAAAATGTTCCATGATCTTATCCTTCAATTCTTTTTGTTTTTGAGTTAGTTCATCAGTTGGTTCAGTGATAACTGGTTCTAGTGGTGGTGATGTTATTTCCTCCCAGAGAGCTTCTTCTGGGAGTTCTACTATAATGTCTTTAGTTGTGTCTTGAATATCAGTTATTTCCGCTTGTGATATTGTTTTTGGGGTTTTGCAATTTGCCTGAATTTCCTCATGTTCAACTTCACTAAACACTTTATTCCGTATAATAAATCGCCTTTGATCTGCTAGTCGTTGTTCACTAACATTTGAATGTGGATATTGTTGTTTCCATAATTCATACATTCTCTTTAAATAGCCTCTTTTTTCTGGCTCTGAGTTGTAGTAACAGGCCATTATGGCACGATTTTCATCTGCACTATATTTTTGTCGTTTTGTTGGCTGGTCCACTTGTAGCCCACTTGTCGACGGATGTCCAGGGACCCCAACATCCACCGCGGCCCTTGTTAACCCGCGCGACGACCGATGCGGTATGGAATTCTTATTTGTTTTTTTCACCATATTGTATGGGTTGGCGGGTTTTTTTTACGGGACCAGATGCCAACCTGACCCCAACCTTCCTCCTTTCTCATCCGGGCTTGGGACCGGCAACGGCGGAGTTGTTGTTGTTGTTGTTGTTGTTGTTGTTGTTGTTGTTGTTGTTGTTATTATTATTATTATTATTATTATTATTATTATTATTATTATTACACAATTGTATCACAGCGGCCAGTTGTTTCGCCGGATTTGGCATTGGTTACTAGTCAGGCCCCACCCAGGGGCCTAGGACGTTGTAACGTATTTTCGTAATATGCGTGCAGATCCAAGCAGTGCGGCTTTTTGCATTTGACTGATGGTGATTTTGTCAATTTTTAACTGTTTTAAATGTAATTCCAGTGCTTTTGGAATAGCACCCAGTGTGCCAATTACCACTGGAATTACCACTGCTGGTTTGTGCCATAGTCGTTGAATTTCGATTTTTAAATCCTGGTATTTCGCGATTTTTTCATGTTCCTTCTCGGCGACCCTGCTATCACCTGGTATTGCGATGTCTATGACTGTGACCTTATTTTTCTCAACCAGTGTGATGTCTGGTGTATTATGCGCCAGTATTTTGTCGGTTTGTATACGGAAATCCCACAAGATCTTGACCATCTGATTTTCGGTGACTTTTTCAGGCTGATGTTCCCACCAGTTTTTTGCTGTTTTGATATTATAATTTTTGCACAAATTCCAATGGATCATTTGTGCTACTGAATTGTGCCGCAATTTATAATCAGTCTGCGCGATTTTTTTACAGCAGCTGAGTATGTGATCAACAGTTTCATCAGCTTCTTTGCAAAGTCTGCATTTGGCATCATCAGAGGATTTTTCGATTTTGGCCTTAATGGCATTTGTGCGGATAGCTTGTTCTTGCGCAGCCAGGATTAGTGACTCTGTTTCTTTCTTTAATGTACCTGTTGTTAACCATAACCAAGTTTGTTCACTGTCCACTTTATCTTTTATTTTTTCCAGAAATTGGCCATGCAGTGCTTTGTTCTGCCAACTCTCCATTCTTGATTTTATCACATCTTTTCTGTATTCTTGTTTCGTCTGTTGGGCCTTCAGTAGATTTTTGTTCTTTACTTCGATTAATAGATGTAATTATTATTATTATTGTTGTTGTTGTTGTTATTATTATTATTATTATTATTATTATTATTATTATTATTATTATTATGCCAGTGCCAAAAAAGTCTACAATTACAAGTCTTGATGATTACCGTCCAGTTGTACTTACATCCATCATTATGATATGTTTTGAGAGGCTGATAAAGGGTATTATAGTATCCAGTCTCTCTCCAGTATTTGATTTGCTTCCATTTGCTTACTGTCCTAATTGCTCTACAGTGGATGCTATTTCTTCTGTTCACCATCTGAGCTTGATTCACTTAGAGAAAAGAAACATTCATGTGCAAATGCTGTTTGTCAACTTCAGTTCGGCATTTAATACAATCATTCCTCAGCATCTAGTAGACAAACTGGAACTTTTAGGTTTAATACTCCTTGGTGCAACTGGATTCTTGATTTTCTTATTGATAGGATCAAGTATGTGTGAGTTGGGACCAATATTTCTAACACCATTTTCTTGAGCACAGGTTCTCTCAAGACTGTGTCCTAGATCCGCTGTTGTTCATTCTATTGACCCATGACTGTTGTGCTAGTGTTCTGATCTAGGCTTCCTGATAAAGTAAAAAGCTTAGACCCAAAAACCCTCTTTTAATTTCAAAGACTGTGAATTATGTTCATTCATGGCCCATAATAAGTCCTAAATAGTGTGTAAAGAGTCCAACAGAAGTCTGCCACAGTCCTTTGGGATAAGGCTGATAAGCACCCACCTTTATCTTCCTTGAAACTGTGCCAAAGACCTAATTGCCAATTAGCTTTGCAAGACCACATGGAGCACAGAATCAAAACAGAGCTTCAGAATTTAAACCGACCAGAAAGAACGAAATTGCTTCCTGAAAAGGCTCACATGCCTTTGTTCCTCCTTTATGTCCTATGGGAGGAGCCAATCATCTTCAACCCTTACTCCTGAGTTGTCCCTTTTGTCTTAACTGTTCTTGTGATTTTTTGTGATTTTATTAATATTTGTAGGCCGCCCTTTTCCCTGAGGGGACTCAGGGCGGCTCACATAAAATCGGGGAAGGGGAATACAGACATTAAGATAAGACATATAATAAAATAGTAAACAACATACATTCATCATTCGGGAGGGGAACTATCCTTGTCCCCAGGCCTGACGGGCGAGCCAGTTCTTCAAGGCTGTGCGGAAGGCCTGGACGGTGGAGAGGGTACGAATCTCTACGGGGAGCTCGTTCCAAAGGGTCGGGGCTACTACTGAGAAGGCCCTCCTCCTTGTAGTTGCCAGCCGACACTGGCTGGCCGATGGTATACGGAGGAGGCCTAATCTATGTGATCTTATTGGTCGCAGGGATGTAATTGGCAGAAGGCGGTCTCTCAAGTATCCAGATCCACTGCCATGTAGGGCTTTATGGGTGACTAATTGTCTTCTGGCAGCTGTGCACATGTGTGCACTGGGAACAGGTTCCCCCTGTTCTTCTGCCTCACTGATGTCCAACTCTGGAGGCTCCAGAGGCAGCACATAATTCCTAGATGGCCCTGGCCACTGATTCAGAGCCCTCATCCAAGCCTTCCCCAGACTGAAGGACTGGCCCATGTTCCTACCCAACCTCCTCACTGTCCAACTCTGCTGAAAGTTCCACAGGCTGCCGGCAGACCACAACAGCTAGATTTGCCAACAACTATATTGTGAAGTATGAAGATGATTCAACAGTAGTGAGCCTAATTCAAAATGAAAATGAGGGTGCTTACCACAGGGAAGTAGAGGGTGTAACAAAAACTTGTTTTAAATGTGAGAAAAACTAAAGAGATCATTGTGTCAGGACTGCAGCCAGTTCCTTTTGGGATCTTTGGTCTGCCACACTAATATTCTATTCTACTATGCTGTTTCATTAGTGAGGAATTAGGAGGGGGAATAATGAGTAGAATGTGATGTTGTCAAAATAAAATTCCTTTCTAGAAGCCAAGGTCATCCTTTGTCTCTACACCTCTCCACCTGACCAGAACTGCCAGCATGGCAGTGGAATATTGGACCATGTGATGGACTTGTGGGTGTGGGGGCAAGATCATGAACTCTCAACTGGGTAGGGAAAACCCAAGAAGCTTGGATTCGGGTTTTCCCAGGTGTGCCAACATGACTCTCTTAATAAATATATGGTGGACTTGCAAAAAGGTTAAGGCATTTTGGATAAAAAATATGGTGGATTATGCAAAATGTTCTTTAAAAAAGGATAAAGTTTACTCCTCAGTTATTTTTGTTAGGTATAATTACTGATTGTACAGCTGTAGAGATTAATTTGATTTTGCACTTAATAACTGCAACTAGATTGTTGGTGGCGCAATACTGGAAGAAGGAAGACTTGCCTACAATTCAAGAATGGACATTGAAATTCACAAATTTTGCTGAGATGGCTAAAATATCTGCATATCTTAAGCATCACTCAAACGAGAGATACAAACAAGACTGGAAAAAATGGATTGATGATATACAAAATAAATATGGGACTAAGAAATTCCAGATTAAGGAATGATATAAATTGTTTAAAGTTAGCTTAGCAAGGAGGAGCTAAGTTCAATGTAAACATGTTATCAATTTTCTATTCTTTTTTCCAATATATTTTAGACTGTTTTTGTTAAAAATTTATACCATGTATGGGTTCTGGGAAGTCGGGTGAGGGAAGGCTGGAGGGGGTGGGGAGAGGGTGGGAGGGAGGGATATATATCAGGTTTGACGAGAGGTGTTAGATTTTAATGTAATTTGATTCCACTGTCTTGTTTTTTTGTTCGCTCTTTAAAACTAGGATATGTTAAGTATATTGATATGGAAGCAGAAATACACCGATGAGAGGAAGAGTGGGAAGCAGAAGGGAGAAGAAAGATAGGAAGAGAGGGATAGGAGAGAGGGTAAGGGGGGAAGATGAGGATGAGGATGATAAGGAGGAGTGGAATGTAGAGAGAGGAGAAGGAGAAAGGAAGGGGAAGTAGAGTAGGAAAGGATGATGGAGGGAAGATAGGAAGTAGGAGAGGTAGAAGAAAGAGGTGTATGGAGAGTAGAAGAGCTAATAATGGGTGTTAACTTTTTTGGGGGCGTTGATGACAAAAGGAACTGGTGTAATCATTATTTAATACTATATGATACTGGCTATGCATAGTATACATGTGATTGTATGTTATGAAAATGGAAATAAAAATATGTTTATAAAATAAAAACAATAAAAAAAATAAAATTCCTTTCTATAAGCCAAGGTCATCCTTTGTCTCTACACCTCTGCACCTGACCAGAACTGCCAGCATGGCAGTGGAATATTGGACCATGTGGTGGACTTGTGGGTGTGGGGGCAAGATCATGAACTCTCAACTGGGTAGGGAAAACCTAAGAAGCTCAGATTCGGGTTTTCCCAGGTGTGCCAACATGACTCTCTTAAAAAAATTGGAACTTTGAGCAATACTTTGCCTTTGACTCTGATTTAATTTTGGATGCTATTTGGAACCTTGACATTAACCTGAATTTCCCTTAAAATACTTCACCAGCTACCCCTGCAGTGGGTGCTGGGAGGGGTGCTGACTTCCATCACTGACCCAACCCGGGTCAGCGTAAAATATTAGAGAAGATGAAGATAGAGCCTATGGGAATAGTAGCAGGTAACAGGTCGCTTTTTTGTGCTGACACAATCTGCAAACATTCCAAAGCTGCGGAAGAGGAAACCTGGGGAATTATGGCATGTGGAGAAATGCTGTCCGAGCCAGAGGGGGTTGAAAGGTCTGTTTCGACACATGGCTGGAAAAGACAGAAGCAAGCACCTAGTAGCCAACCAGATGATTCGAGCCTCCCAGACCAACCTGTGCAGCTGAACATGAGTGAAATCAATCCTGCCCTGGCTCACCCCACATTCCCTCTCCCTAGCAGAGGCTCTGCAATGTATTGGAGTGGATATTGTTACTCCTTCCATAAAGTGACAAGTGAAATGACCCATTAACCTGCATCTGAGCTGCAGACAGATCCCCCATCAACGTGAGGAAATCAATCCAGCCAGCAGAAAGGTGCTTGGGCAACATCTCCCCCTAGCCAGCCATCGATGTTTGGGCTGTAACCTGTGAATCAAGCACCACCAGGATGGGCTTTCTTCCCCTGTCATGGATGGGAGAGACGCCAGTGGACGCCTGCCTTCCCTCAGCAGATGGCACCATGTCAGATAACTGGCCATGGGCCAAGCCAGGGATTGACACACACCCCCACTGATTCGAATCCCACCTGCAATGCCCCAACAGGCTCTTACCCCACCTTCCACCAGAGAAATAATCTCGACAATGGCAGAAGGGATGAATGAGGAGGAAGCTGCAGGATGGATAGCGGAGCATTGTGACAAGGCGGCTCCTAAGTGTAGAGATGAAACTGGGTTCCTTCCCTCGGGGGGGGGGGGGGCAATAATATGCCACCGTTGCTGTCAACCTGGCCACAGAGCATCAGAGTGCCTGGCTCTAGCCCCAGTTTCGCGTTGTCCTCCTTTTTGGGGGGGCTGTCGATGATAACAAATGCCTCAATTTCAACTACTTTCTCTATTTGTTTCCTTCTTATGCAGTCACCATCCCTCCAGTCCTGTCCAAGTGACAGGATAGATCCTTGTCCATTTAGTAGGTTTCTCCTACCCACTGGGGGGTTTGCCTTACCACCCCAGTGTCTTCAGAGTTTCCCCCTTAATCTGCCGATCCCTTCAGGTTCTGCAGTGCTAAAAAATGAGCCCAAATGAAGAAGTTTGAATTACAGGTTATGGGAGCTGCCGTTCCTCGACTCTAGCACAATGACGTCACCACTGGAAGTCAGAAATAACTATAAATAGCCATAGATGACCTTGATTTACATTGAATAGCTTCTAATTTCAAACTGAATTTAGTGTCAGCACTCACCCAAAGGTAAGGAGAATAATAAGAGGGAAGGACCAGATTTTTCCTTCTTATATTGCTGCAAAGAAGCTTTAGAGGACTTTAAACTGGATCCAGTTCAGTTTAAATGTTCAAATGTAACAAAAAAATAACCAAAAGGGTTTTTATTCCCATTTCCACTTTTCCAGTTTTGAACTTTAGCTCATACCATTAAATATTATTTCTAGTGTTTTAAAACAAACTCATCAAAATGATGAATGCTGATTCAAATTATGATTTGCATGTAACAATTGCTACATTAAAAAGACACACACCATTTATAAAATATCAATATTTTAACTAATGCAAATTAAAATGTATTACCTTTTTATTTCCAACCATTGCAATATTTTTAAAGAAGTGGAATATACATATATACCTGTGCATTTTAACATTTTGTTTCAAGCCTCTCTATTAAAGAAAATCATTAATGTCATCTCTAGCAAGCAAATAGTTAGTGATAACTATTTCAATGTAAATCAAGATACAAAAGGTGTCCAGTAGTACAGAAAAAATGTTTTTAAATATTGCTAGACCAATTACCAATTCCAATTTGCATTAGATCTCTATTTTTTATTTAAGGTTGCCGATATTCATATGCCTTGGTTATAATGATATAATCAGAGATAATAAATAAGTAAAGAAACAGGTGCAAATTTAAGGAAAGAAGAATATTAATTATATTCAGGTAAAATAGAATAGATTGTTCTAGTAAAGAAATTCTAGTAAGCAAAGCGTATATGAGAGGAGTTTTGATGAATATAAATAAAACACATAGAAATAAGCAAGGGTTAAAACGAACAGAACTGGAAGAGGAAATTAAGAGAAAAGAGCTGGAGTTAACAATGAACCCAGACGATACAAAGGTTAAGGAAGCTATTAACATATTAAAATCTCAATTTGACATGTTGATCTCTGACCAGGTGGCTACTAATCTATTATATGCAAAACACAATACTTTTTGTAATGCAAACAAACCTGGCAGATGGTTAGCTTATCAGATTAGGAAAAAAAGGAAAACTCGAAATATATCTAAACTGATTTACAGAGGGAAGGAGGTGTTTCAACAGGAAGAGATTCAAAAGGCTTTCTGGGAATTTTTTACAGAACTGTATAAAGGGGATAAAATTAATGGTTTAGACATAGACAAATATTTAGACAAAGAGAAAATACCTTCAGTTAGAGAAGAACACAGGCAAAAATTGAATCAACCAATAACCTCGGGGGAAATCCTGCAGGTAATTAAGCAATTAAAGTCAGGGAAAGCACCAGGTACAGATGGCTTGACAGCGGTTTACTATAAAAACTTACAGTTAGAAATGGTAGAACCTCTTAGAGAATTATTTAATATGATTCAAACGGAAGGTAAAGTCCCTCCATCTTGGAAGACAGCGTTTATATCTTTGATACCCAAAGAAGATCAAGATACTACTCAACCCAAAAATTATAGACCTATTTCATTACTGAATGTAGATTATAAAATTTTTACTAAAATATTAGCAAATAGGTTAATGTTGGTCACTCAACAATTGATACATACGGACCAAACAGGTTTTATACAAGGGAGACAGATGAAAAGTAATGTTAGATTAATTATTAATGCATTAGAATATTTGGGAAAGAACAACCAGATCCCTGCTGCGTTTATATTTTTGGATGCTGAGAAGGCCTTTGATCGAGTTAACTGGCAATTTCTGTTGAAGATACTGCAAAAAATGCAGGTAGGAGATAATTTTTTTACAGTCAATTAAAGCAATATACCAACAGCAAACAGCACAAATCATAGTCAATGGAAGTCTAACAGACTCTTTTCAAATTGGAAAAGGTACAAGACAGGGCTGTCCTTTGTCCCCATTATTGTTTATTATAACTTTGGAAGTATTGTTGAATAAAATACGGGGCTTGGATGGTTTAAAAGGGATCAAGATTAGGCAGCAAGAATATAGAGTCCGCGCTTTTGCGGATGATTTGGTCATAATATTGGAACAACCGCAGGAATCCAGTATGGTTTTAATGAATATGATTAATCAATATGGTCAAGTGTCGGGCTTTAAAATAAACTTAGGAAAAACCAAAATATTAGCTATAAATATGAATATTAAACAAAAGGAAGAATTAGGAGTGATGCTAGGATGTGAGGTAGTTTAAAAAGTCAAATATCTTGGAGTTAACATTTTAACTTCAAATGGGAAATTATATAAGCATAATTATGAACCACTTTGGCATAGCATACAGACAGAGATGAAAAAATGGGAGAAATTGCACTTATCTTTGCTGGGTAGGATAGCGGCAGTGAAAATGAACATTTTACCAAAATTTTTATTTCTCTTCCAAATGTTACCTATACTTAAAAAAGATGCGAACCTTCTAGAATGGCAGAAGGGTATCAACAAATTTGTGTGGACAGGAAAGAAGCCGAGGGTAAAGATGAAAATAATGCAAGATGTACGTGAGAGAGGAGGATTGAAACTACCTAATTTAAAACTATATTATGATGCAGTGGCATTATCTGTAATTAGTGATTGGATTCACTTAACCAATGATAGAATATTGAACATTGAGGGACACGATCTGGTATTTGGTTGGCATGCTTACCTGTTATTCAACAAAAAATTGGATAAGAACTTTAAAAGTCATATTTTAAGAAATGCTTTATTGCGGGTCTGGAAGAAATACCAATATAAATTAAATGACAAGATACCCATGTGGGCAATTCCTAGACACGCAATTGAAAATATGAATACAGCACAAAAACAGGACAGAATTACCTACAGACAGCTTCTTACCTCGGAAAGGGGGGTATTACAATTAAAATCTTTAGAGGTATTAAAAGAGGAGAAGGTAGTTCAAACATGGTTCCAGTATGGGCAATTACAGGCTAGGTGGAAAATAGATCAAAAAATTGGTTTTATTCAAGTTGAGGATAATCTGTTTAAACAAATAAGAGATCAAAGCTTAATGCATATAAAGAGGATATATAATGTATTAATACAGATGGATTCGGAAACAGAATTAGTTAAAGATTGTATGATAAAATGGGCTCAAAATATTGAGGAACCAATAATGTTGGATACATGGGAAAGAATCTGGGTAAGAAATGTGAAATTTACACAAGCTCAAAATCTGAGAGAAAATTTTTACAAGATGTTCTATAGATAGCATTTAGATCCTAAAAAGTTGGCTTCTATGTATCCGAATGTACAGCCTAAATGTTGGAGGTGTGGTTCTCTCGATGCTACATACTATCATATATGGTGGACCTGCCAAAAGGTTAAGGCATTTTGGATAAAAATATGGTGGGTCATGCAAAATGTTTTTAAAAGAAGGATAAAGTTTAGTCCTCAGTTATTTTTACTAGGTATATGTACTGACTTTACAGTGGTAGAGACCAATTTGATTCTGCACCTGATAACTGCAGCAAGACTGTTGGTGGCGCAATATTGGAAGAAGGAAGACTTGCCTACAATCCAAGAATGGACATTGAAAGTAACAAACTTAGCTGAAATGGCTAAAATATCGGCATATCTCAAAGATCATTCAAATGAGAGATATAAACGAGACTGGAAAAAATGGATTGACTATATACAAAATAAATACGGGACTAAGAAATTCCAGTTAGCCTATGCTTAAGATCAGAAATGATTTAAACTGTTAAAAGTCAGTTCAGTAAGAAGAAGCTAAGGTCAATCTAGAATGTCATTAATTTCTTTATTTCTTTTTTCTCAATAGATTTTAGACTGTGTTAGTTAAAAATCCATACCGTGTACGGGTTCTGGGAAGTCGGGGGGGGGGGAAGGAGGAGGGGGGGTGGGGGGGTGGAGGGAGGGAGGGGTACACACAACAAAAAAAAATTATACTTCAATGTCTTAATGATTGACAAATGATGACATATTTGTGTTTTTTTTTAAAGAAAAAATAAAAAAGTTCTGTCAAAAAAAAAAGAAATTCTAGTAAAGATTCATGAATCTGCTTCAGCAATGAATTCATCACAATAGAAACTATGGCTTCAGATCAATTTGAAAATACTTTAATAACTCTCTCTCACAAAAAGAAGAACTTTGAATATGTATCATACATTTCTTCCTTTTTCTGTCCCAGCTTCATAAAAACAGCTTACAAGCTTTTAAAGAATTTGTGTTGATCATTAGGGATGGTTAACTTTTGTTAATTTAGTTTAGTTTACTTTATTGTCATTGCACATGGTACAATGAAATTAAATGCTGTCTTCAGTGTACATTATAACTATAAAAATAAAAACACAAACATACATTCTTTACTTTCTATATAATTGAAATTGAAAACCCGATATTGCCCTATACCATAGAATTCCACTATTCCACTGCGCTGGAATAGAAGCTGTTTTTCAGCCTGTTTGTCCTTGTTTTTATTATCCTGTACCACTTGCCAGATGGTAATAGTTCAAAAAAAGGGTGCCCAGGTTAAGATGGATTTTTAAGAACTTTCTTAATGCAGCGGGAGCAATAAAGCAGAGATGGTATTCAGCAGGTTCTGACCAGTTCTGGAGAACTGGTAGCGGAAATTTTGAGTATTTTGGAGAACCGGTAAATACTACCTCTGACTGGCCCCACCCCCATCTATTCTCTGCCTCCCAAGTCCCAGCTGATCAGGAGAGAATGGGGATTTTGCAGTAACCTTTCCCTGGTGTGGGGAAGGAATGCAGATTTTACAGTATCCTTCCCCTGCCACGCCCACAAAGCCACGCTCACCAAACCATGCCACATCCACCAAGCCATGCCCACAGAACCGGTAGTAAAAAAAAATTGAATCCCATCACTGCTATAAAGCTCTTCCAAAGAGGGGAGAGGTCAATCAATGATCCTCTAAGCAATGATGTTGACCCTCTGATGCACTGTCCTACCTGCCACTGTGCAATTGGCAAACCATACACAAATGCAGTAAGTTAAAATACTCTCTATGGTGCAGTAATAGAAGGTCACCAGCAGTTTTTCATTCAGTTTTTGTTTCCTGAGAAGTTATAATAATTTTGCTGACATATGTTATTTATTTCTTTACTTATTTGTGGAATAATATATAAAGAGGTTGTGCCTGAGAAAAGTAAGGAGAGGGGTGCAACTTTCTTTTTCATTCTAGGTAATGTAAAATAAGAGTTGGTTTGGTGTAGTGGTAAAGGCATGAGGCTAGAAACCAGGAGACCAGGAGTTCTGCTTTTGGCACAAAGCCAGTTGGATCATCTTGGACCTCTCTTTCAGTCCTAGGAAGCAGACAATTGTAAATCACTTCTGAAATCTGGACAAGAAAACTGCAGGAACTTGTCCTGGCAGTTGTCAGGAGTCAAAACTAATTTCAAGGCATTTAAAAAAAAGGGGGGGGGGAGACCTGCAAAGCATAATTTTTGTTTTTTAAGCTTTTTGATGCCTGTGCGCATATCTAATATTAAAACAAAATGTGTATAAATGTATAAAGAAGTGTAATAAACCTGCATGTAACAATAACATCTCTCCATTTACTAAGTTATCATTAAAGTTTAAAGCAAGCTATCCCTCATTTTTTGTAAGAGGCTTAAGCACTCCAGGAGCTTAAACTTTCCTCCTGCTCAATATCAAAAACACTTCATAATCTCTAATACCAGCACCGAGAACATTTCCTAATCCTGACCTGCTGTCTGAGCAAATAACGTGCCACATGTTGTCATTGCAATGTCTGTAAATTCGTTGCACTGCTCATTAATTAAAATATGTTTTTATTTCTCTGATATGGGAGGGTGATACTTTATGCTTATAAATGTAGAAAAACATAATATTTTGTATTACAGATATTGTATTCATATTCCTTTTTCCATTCCAAAACATAATCCCAAACTAACTACACTCATCTCAAATGAATATTTTTTTTAGTTTTCTCTAATTTTAGACATATATTTATGAGCAAGTGAGATCATATATAGATTTCTACCTGTTCTTCATTTTAAAGAAATATATGTTATGAAAAACTGTTTGAGAAATAATAAATTGTAGTGGATAAGAGGCCACTTTGTAAAGAGGCAATGGAAGTAAAACCTAAGCCTAGGATATAAAATTAAATCTGCTTCTCCTCCAAAATGAATTTCCCTGTCCAGTGAGGTCAGGAAAAGAAGACTTACTGACACTTCTCTCCCCAAAACAACTGCCTCATAACTTGAAGGGCCTCATAACTCACCCTTCTTAGAATGGCTCCTTTTCTTGGAAGAGATCACCTTTCCATAGCTCAATTGTCATCTCCCAAGTGAGTTTTTCAAGGTGTTTTAAATGTGTTGATTTGATCAAACATTTGGGGTTAACCGGCCCTGGTAGATGAAGAAATTATTATTTTTTTGAGATTATATAGTTGTCTCTGCTATTCTTTACTCTTGTTCTGATGATGATTTCATGGTCCTCAGAGCCATGGGATGAATAACATAAATTAGTAAAAGTATACATTTTTAAACTCTGCAATGTAAATGTCAGGGCTGCTTCACTTAGTAACCAAGAAAGAAACCAGTCAACTCCATTTTTCAGAATTAAGAGTACTTTTACTGGTTATAAGTAAATAGAAGCTAAGCAAAGCTGGATCTGAGATAAAAGCGCATAGATAGCAATGATAGATAGATACCCATTCCCCTCCCCGTGGTACAGTATATTTCCCACACCCAAATACCATGTCCCCCTCCATGTTTCAATGGCAGCCGAAAAGCAAGCAGCATCTGTTTGGCCTTGGCGGGAAACTCCTCTTCCCGCTACATGTGCAGTAGATAGTGAGAACAACTCCCTTCTTACGGTCTTTCCTGTACAGTATATTTCCCACACCCAAATACCAATGGCAGCCGAAAAGCAAGCAGCAAAACAGAGGCTGACATCCGGCCCTCCTTCAGGAAAAGGAAACAATCAAACAGACAAACAACATAACACAAGAGAAAGGGGGAAAGGGGAAAAAAGGACAAAATCAATCGAGGTCAAGGCTTGTCGGGGTAGGCAGAGTAGAATTTTCGTAGAAGCCAAGGAGCCCGCACATGGGACTTATCGACCCATTCAGCATGCGAGGGAGGAAAATGCTTCCATGAAACAAGATACTGAATGCGGTTTCTCTGTTTCCTAGAGTCCAAAATTTCTTTAATCTCAAAATGTTGCTCTCCCTCAATCAGAAGAGGGGCAGGTGGAGCTGCCAAAGGGGCACACAATGGAGAAGTGTGTTCCGGTTTCAGAAGGTTGACATGAAACACCGGGTAGACACGGTTTAGATACTTAGGCAACTCCAGATGTACCGACACAGGGTTTATGACCTTCACAATCGGGAACGGGCCGACATACTTGGGACCCAGTTTCTTAGACTTCTGCGAGGTTTGGAGAAATTTGGTAGACAAATATACTCGATCACCAACTTTATAATCCCTCGGCTTCGTTCTCTTCTTATCTGCCTGTTTCTTATGTGCTCGGTGAGCCGCATCCAGTGCTTGGTAAGCCAAGGGCCAGATTATTCGGAGTTGGTCACTCCACTTGGAGAGAGACAGAACTTGTGGTTTTTCCTGTGGCACCTCGAGGATGGGTACAAAATCATGACCGAACACTATTTTGAACGGGGTAAATCCCGTGCTGCTGTGCACTGAGTTGTTATAAGCTACCTCAGCATGAGGCAACAACTCCACCCAATTATCTTGCTGGTAATTGATGAAACATCGGAGGTACTGCTCCAAAACAGAATTAGTCCTTTCACAAGCTCCGTTAGTTTAAGGCTGGTGGACGGAGCTTACACCCTTGGCGGAGCCTATCAACTTCAATGCCTTCCAAAACAAGGAGGTAAATTGAACCCCTCTATCAGAGATGAGGCCGTCCAGCACACCATGTAGATGATATACATGTGTAATGAACAACTTAGCCAAGGATTTAGCAGATGGGATCTTGGAACAAGGAATAAAATGAACCTGTTTGGAAAACAAGTCTGTAACGACCCAAATTACAGTATTTCCTTGACTCTCTGGTAATTCAACAATGAAATCCAGAAGAAGGCGGGGCTTAGCAGTTTGAAGACAGACTTTCAGGCTGCTCCTGAATGTCCATCTATACCGGAGCATCTGGACGGTTCTTTTTTGGACCCAAGCTGTCCGGAAGAGACAGTGAAAGGTAGAGGGAGACCCAGTGGTCCCAGAGACATTTGCAAAGTCTCTGGGGACCCAGGAAAAACCTTCTTTGCCAGTGACTTCCAGATTAGCCATAAGGCTATTGAAACTGCAGACAGCCCTAAAGAAAGAGAAAGTGTTTCCAGCTGGTAAGAACATTTTATTGTTTAAAGAAAAGAAAAACGGACTGCCTAAAAATTCAAACTAATTTAAATTAAAGAATAGAAGAATCTAGTGGCGATTTTGATCTTTTTAATGGTTTTGGACAGTGGTTATCTTACTTTTTAAATGTTATTCACATGGATAATGGATAGATTACTCCAATATCTCTTCTGATTTTCTGCAAGCGGGCTGTAAACCAATTCACTATAATTTGGCTGTTTATATCTTGACATTTTTATTGCTTGGTTGTTTTGGCTTAAGATCTGATAAGATTGTACAGCTTTCAGTCTGCTTTTACTTGCAAATACTTCAGAGCTCTTAAAAAAGAATACTAACTGCATATAAACATGGCGTATATTCAAGCTATTTTTTCAGCCCTAAAGACGCTGTCTGATACAGAAGACAGAATTCAGAGAAAATTGGACTATTTGGTGTTTTTGGCAACAAAGTATGAGGAAAAACTGAGGATGTTTTTCAAATACAAAATAAGAATGACGGAGATAAAGAATCTGAGCTTGTTGATATTTGTGACAATTGGTTTACTTCTGAGGGAGGAAAGAATGGAATGTTTGAAGAGGAGTTAAATGAAGAGAAAATTTACTTCAAAAGACAGGGCGCAGCAGGAGAAGAAAACATCAAAGAATTTATAGTTTATGAAATACTATTTGCAAAACATTTGATACCACTGCTGAGAATTAAAGACAAGCTGATAAAGGAAATAAAAAGAGGGCGTCAACATCATATGAGAGGCACTACAGACAAGAAGGTGCAAAGATTTCTTCGTATGGACTTGTTTATAAAGATGTTTGGAGAATTGGACCCACAAATGGCAGCAGATATAAGATTGTTCTGTTATTGGAGAGATACAGGTTGATAGATGGAAGAGTATAATTCAGAATTAGCTAAACTTAGTTAAATCCATTTGTAATAGGTATAGTTAAATAAAAATTGATAATGATAGTAATGTATACAATGTTGAGTTGATATGATAAGTAATAATTGGATATGAGAAGGGAAGGTTAGAAATATCTTTGGACTATATATAAAGATTATTAATAACAATAATAATTATTATAAAAAATAAAACAAAACTATATACAGTTAAATCTTAACTAATAGGGGGAAATGCTATGATATAGGATATAATTAAATAAAGAAAGGAGAATGATAATAAATTATACACATGGGGGATTAGAAATCTTTGGTATTAAATATTATGGATGTTTAGCTAAAACAGGATATGAGGACTTAATGTTAATAGAGGATTTTATAAATAAGTAAATGAAATGCCAGTATGTGGTTATGGATTGAATCTTGGTATATTTAAGGATGAAGGATGTTTAAATAACTGTAGTCAACTAAAAGTGGAGGTATGATGATGTTAATATAGTAAATATTTGAGTTAAGACATTCGAATTAATATGAATTAATGGAAGAGATGCACAAAAGCTTTTTGTAACCAGCTGATATACTTTTTTATAACATATGTTTGTTGTGGTTTTTTGTGTTTTTTATTGTTGTGTGTATCAAATATATAAGTATATATACAGAGAGATACAAAGTGTGTCTGTGGGGGGGAAATATAGTTAGGATAGATTAGCAAAGGTAAGGGAATAAGAAATGATACTAAATTATATCTGGGTTGGCAGAAGTACCATCCCAAGGAAACATAAACTGAGATTTAAAATAGACACACCAACAACAATAGAAAAAGAAAGGGAGAGAGGAGGAGAGAATGAAAGGAAGACGGGGGAAAGAAGAAAGAGGTAAGGAGAGGAGGATGGAAAGGAGAGAAAGAGGAGGAGAGAGGGTAGAAAGGGGAAGAGGAAGAGCAGGAGTAGGAGAAAGGTACAGGAAGAAGGAAGGGAAAGGAGAAGAGGAAGGAAGTAAGTAGAGAAGGGAGGGAGGGAGAAAAGAAAGGGAAAATAAGGTGGTGTTATAACAGGAGGAAGGGATGGTAAACAAAGCAACCCAAACTGTATATTATAACCTATTAAATGAAATAATAAATGTATAAGAATGATAAATGTTAAAACACTTGTAACCAAACGACATGCTGTATGTGATGATGGGGTTTGTGTGTGTGTGTGTGTGTGTGTGTGTGTGTTTTCTGTTTTGTTTTGTTTTTGTTTTTTTATTGTTCTGGATATGTGCTGTCTATGTAACAAAAATTTAAAAATTTTTTTTAAAAAACAATGAAATCCATAGATATTTCTTTCCATGGTGCCTCAGGACAGGCCACACCTTGGAGCAAACCCCGGGGTTTTCCCAGCGGTCGTTTTGCGGCAGCACATGTGGGGCAACTGGCCACATAAGACTCAATGTCCTTCTTTAATGAGGGCCACCAAAACTGTCTTTTAATGAGATGCGGGGTTTTCACAAAACCAAAGTGACCAGCCATACGTGAATCGTGGGCATGTTGAAGAACCAGACCCCTAAAGGTTGTGGGAACATACAATTTAGCCCCAATCCAAGCCAGACCATCTTTTATAGTACACTCATCCAAATGTTGGTTAAACCATTCATCAGATTCAAGGCCCTCCTTGAGTTTAGTAACGAGGTCCTTTGTGACCTCTAAATCGGAACTGGTCTGGCTTCTGGTAACAACTGGAGCAGCGAGGCTTTTCGCTAGGATGACTGGGTGGACCACACTAAGCTTTGAGCTGTTATATTGAGGAAGCCAGGACAAAGCATCAGCCATAAAGTTTTTCCCTCCTGGGATATACTTCAAAGTGAAATTGAACCTATTGAAATGTTGTGCCCATCTCATTTGTTTGGGGGATAATTTCTGGGGAGTCTTTAATGCCTCCAAATTTTTATGATCAGTCCATACCTCAAAAGGGTGTTTAGCTCCCTCCAGGAAATGTCGCCATGTCATCAAGGCCCACCTAATTGCAAAAGCCTCCTTTTCCCATATAGCCCATCGCCTCTCTGTCTCAGTTAGCTTTCGAGAAGTGTAGGCACAAGGTTGTAATTTTCCATCAGCATTCGCTTGCAGCAACATCGCCCCCACTGCAACATCACTAGCATCCACCTGGGCCACAAATGGTGAATCCATGTCTGGGTGTTTTAAAACTGGTTCAGCTGCAAAAAGTCGCTTTAATTTCTCGAACGCAGCTTGACATTCCATAGTCCAATTCAAGGGTTTGCCTGGTCTAGGTTTGGCCTCCCCCTTTGATTTTAGGAGGTTTGTAATTGGGAGGGCAATTCTGGCAAACGAAGGAATAAATTGACGATAGAAATTAGCAAAACCCAAGAAACTTTGCAATTGTTTGTGGGTGCGGGGGGCTGCCCATTCAGTGACCACTTGGACCTTTGCTGGGTCCATCTCTATACCATTGTGGGAGATGCGATATCCCAGGTAATCCACCTTCTCCTGATGAAATTCGCATTTAGACAACTTAGCATATAGTTCTGCTGCTCTGAGTTTTTTTAGCACTGAATGGACTAGCTTCATGTGTTCTTCATGTGTTTCCGTGTAAATAAGGATATCATCAAGATAGACCATCACGCCTTTGTAAAGGTGGTCATGCAAAACCTCATTTATTAATTGCATGAAAACGGCTGGTGCCCCCTGTAGCCCAAATGGCAGCATGCGGAATTGAAAACAACCAAGAGGGCAATTGAATGCAGTTTTCCATTCATCCCCTTCTTTAATTCTGACTCAGTAATAGGCCTCTCGCAGATCTAACTTTGTGAAAAAATTTCCTTTACCCAGCTGGGCCAACATGTCCTTCATTAACAGTAATGGGTAGACATTTTGGACACACACCTCCCATATCTTCTTCTTGATCGCTGTCTTGGTGGGACATCTTTTAGGTTTTGGGTGCATCCCCCTCGGAAGGTGTCAGCTCCGGGATGGGTGTGAGATGAGATCCAGCTTAATGTCAGGGCTGCTTCACTTAGTAACCAAGAAAGAAACCAGTCAACTCCATTTTTCAGAATTAAGAGTACTTTTACTGGTTATAAGTAAATAGAAGCTAAGCAAAGCTGGATCTGAGATAAAAGCGCACGTAAGCATAGATGAGTTTTGCGCATGTGCAGGATGGGAAATGGCTGCCCAAGCTAAACGCTGGGCTTGCAAAGAACGAAAAGACGAAGAAACTTGTGGACTAAGACCCCGGATACAAACAAAAGGGAGTCCTTGCAGGAGAGCAATTATTGGGCAAGCCAGAGAAGCGACTACCTGAGGGGGGGGTTCGCTTTCAGACGGCCCCCGGATGTTGTTCTATGCTCTCGTGCTTCCATGCTGGCATCGGTGGCATCAGCGGTGGTGTCCAGGCGGCAAGCTTTTTTCCATTTGCGCTGTGGGCAGTGAGCGTTTTTTCCGGCTGTGCTGCGCTGCCGGTGAGGGATTGTGACCTGGACCTGTGCTGGACCTGTGCTGGGCGGTGTGCTGTATGCGGCAGTCTGTGCGGTCTGCGCCTCACCCTGAGGAATGGGCAGCTGAGTTTGCATCAGCGTTGCCGGGACTGGGCAGCTGGTCTCTTGCCACCACCGCCGCAGTTCTTTCAGGCCTCCCCCCTCCCTCTTTTGGTGCGACCTCCTCTCTGCTCGCTATTGCCACTGCGGGCGGTGTGCAGATGATGGCGGCGTTGTTTACTATCTTTTGGCACCTGCAACATCTTCTGACTGTGCCCGCCCAACTTGTTGAGCCCCTGGGGACCCTTCTGGACTGCCATCACCCCAGAGGGGGAGAGAACAACCTGGGCGCCCGTCGAGGCTGGGCGAATTGGGCGGCTGACTACAATTGCCACCATCATGGCCCTTCCAGACGCCCTTCCCCCCCCCTCTCTGTTTGGCTCAGCCTTAGTATCAACGCTGCCTCCTTTCTCCCCTGTTTACTGTTTGACTGGACTTCTTCCCTTGGTAGATTTGGTGAGCTTCTCCTACAGCCCATCATCGCTACTGTGGAGCCCTTTTCTACTTCTCCTGCTTGTCATCTGGCCCTTTTCCATTTGGGCTTTTGAATATTCAGTCTTTCCTAACCATAATTCCAGGGCCTCTGGACGTGCTGCTTCAACCCCAGTCGCTTTGATTATTACTAGCCGCGGCTGCCTCGGGAATACCAATACCATCTTGGACAGCACTTGTTTAATTCCACCCGTTACAGTGCCTTGGACTTTGGACAAGCAGGGGTGTCCACTGCGTGTGGGAAGGCCTTCTGCTCCTCTCAACTGCCCCAGACTTTTTGAACCTTCTCAGACTTACCGGAGAGGGGGAAACGTGACACCCCCCTGTATGCCTTCTGTGGACCATTGTTGGGTTTTAACCACTTTAGTCATCTTAATTGTTAAGAAATACCTGCAAAACTCCTAACACCGCGCGAACTGCTCCTGCTAATTGTATGCAGAATGTATGTGGAATATACATGGTACGTATATCTTGAGTGGCCCACACTTTTTAATTTATTGTTTTTATTGTATCTCTGTTTTAATATTAGTGGGGTATGCATGTGGAGAATGTTAGATCGGTATGTATGGGGGGATTGAAAATGCGGCCTGGTGCCCCCTCCACTGAGTGCAGAAGCAGAAGTGGATGGGGGCCAAGTTCCGCCTCTCGTCCCAGAATGGGTGATTTGAATGGCCTGCCGGAAAGAGTGGAGGCCATGGGAGGGGAAGTGGGGCCTACGATTGCAGGGATGGGCCGGTGCATTCCTGTCATAGTTGGGAGAGGCAGGTTTGATGGGAGTTATAGGGCTAGCCATTACCATTACGTCACAGAGATCCCCCCTTCCGGCCCTGTTAGCTCCACTCCAGGACCAGATGGCGAGAGTTTTCAGGGCCCTGGTCTCAGGCTGCTGTTGCTAAATGCCAGGTCTGTGGTTCATAAAGCTCCCCTCGTCCGGGACCTAATATTAGATGAGGGGGCAGACCTGGCATGTATTACCAAAACCTGGCTGGGCCATGAGGGAGGAGTCCCCCTCACTGAAATGTGCCCAGAAGGGTTTCAGGTGCTCCACCAGTCGCGACACCAGTAAAGGGGTGGGGGAGTGGCAGTCATCATCCGAGAGTCTTTAGCTCCTCGCAGGATCCCTGCTCCGGAGATTGTTGGGTGTGAGTCCCTTCTGGTGAAGCTGGACCTTGGGGGTCAAGTGGGGTTGTTACTAACGGAGCTACCTCCCAAATGCGTTACAACAGCCCTACCTGTGCTCCTCGAGTCAGTAGCCGAGCTGGCGGTTGAGTTCCCCAGGCTTATAGTGCTGGGGGATTTCAACCTGCCGTCGCTTGGCGAATGCTCTGATGGAGCACGGGAGTTCATGGCTTCCATGACAGCCATGGACTTGACCCAAGTAATTCAAGGTCCGACTCATACAGCGGGTCACACGCTCGACCTTGTGTTTCTTTTGGGGCAGTGGAGATGTGATCTTCGTTTGAGGGGCATTAAGATCTTGCCCCTGTCATGGTCTGATCACTTCCTGGTGAGGCTTGACTTTCAGAAACCAATCCCCCACTGTAGGGAGGTGGAACCGATTAGGTGGTTCCGTCCCAGGTGTCTGATGGACCCTATGGGATTTCAGACAGCACTTGGGGAGATACCTGACTCTCTGGCCCGCAGTCCGGTGGAGTCCTTGGTCGCTGCTTGGAACACAGCGGCGGCGGAGGCTCTAAACCGGATTGTGCCTTTACGGCCTCTCTGTGGCAGTGGATCCAGGAGGGCTCCTTGGTTTACCGAGGAACTCCGGGAGATGAAGCACCAAAAGAGATGCCTAGAACGACATTGGAGGGCTAGTAACTCTGAATCTGACCGAACACAATTAAGAGCCTTTATTAGGACTTAGCTAGTGGCGATACGGGCGGCAAAATGTCCGCATTTTTCCATTCTTATTGCATCCGCAGAATTGCGCCCAGCCACCCTATTTAGGATAGCCCGCTCCCTCTTGAAAGAGAGGGATGCGGACGAACCTCTACAGGGTAGAGCTGAGGAATTTGTTCAGTTTCTGTCGGATAAAATCGCTCGGATTCGGACGGACCTGGACTCCACTTGGACGGTACCAGCCGAGGTGCCGGAGGAAGGTCTTGATCAGATTTTATGGAGCGAGTTTCAACTTGTCACTCCTTAGGAAGTGGACAAGGCCAAGGGAGTGGTGAGTGCCTCCACCTGTTTACTGGACCTGTGTCCCTCCTGGCTGGTCTCGTCCAGCAGGGAGGTGACACGTGGCTGGCTCCAGAGGATTGTTAACACCTCTCTTCAGGAGGGATCCTTCCCACACCCCCTAAAGGATGCGGTGGTGAGACCCCTCCTCAAGAAACCTTCGCTTGATCCAGCCATTTTGAACAACTATCGCCCAGTCTCCAACCTCCCATTCGTGGGGAAGGTTGTTGAGAAGGTGGTGGACTTTCAACTCCGATGGACCTTGGATGAAACAGATTATCTGGATCCCTTTCAGTCAGGTTTCAGGCCTGGTTACGGCACCGAAACTGCTTTGGTTGCACTGACCAATGATCTCTGGTGGGCCAGGGATAGAGGTCACTCCTCTATCCTAGTGCTTCTTGACCTCTCAGCGGCCTTCGATACCATCGACCATGGTATCCTTCTGCGACGGTTACAGGAGGTGGGAGTGGGAGGCATTGTCCTAAGGTGGTTCTCCTCCTACCTCTCGGACAGGTCGCAGTCGGTGTTGGTTGGGGGACAGAGATCGACCCCTAGGCCCCTCAGATATGGGATGCCGCAGGGTTCTGTCCTGTCCCCCCTCCTGCTCAATATCTACATGAAGCCGCTGGGTGAGATCATACGCCGGCATGGGATTAAATATCATCAATATGCGGACGATACACAATTGTATCTGTCCACCCTGTGCCAACTCAGTGAAGCAGTTGAAGTGATGTGCCAGTGCCTGGAGGCTGTCAGGGTCTGGATGGGAGTGAACAAGCTTGCACTCAATCCAGACAAGACCGAGTGGCTATTGATGTTGCCTCCCAAGAATGGTCCTGACATTCCACCCCTTAGCCTGGGGGTGAAATTATTCACCCCTCGGAGAGGGCCTGCAATGTGGGTGTCCTCCTGGATCCACAGCTGACGTTAGAACACCATTTGTCGGCTGTGACCAGGGGGGCCTTTGCCCAGGTTTGCTTGGTGCACCAGTTGCGGCCCTATCTGGACCGGGAGGCACTTCAAATGGTCACCCACGCCCTCGTCACCTCAAGACTGGATTACTGTAACGGACTCTACATGGGGCTGACCCTGAAGAGTGTCCGAAGACTACAGCTGGTCCAGAATGCAGCCGCGCGAGCGATAATGTTACACCTATCCTCTGCGAGCTGCACTGGATTCCCATTGGTCTCCGGACCCGCTTCAAGGTGCTAGTAGCTACTTTTCAAGCCCTACATGGTATTGGACCTGGCTACCTGAGAGACTGTCTCCTGCCATTTACCTCCCAACGACCAATAAGATCACACAGGTTGTGCCTCCTCCGGATGCCGTCGTCTGGTCAATGCCGGCTGGCGGCTCCCCGTGGGAGGGCCTTCTCTGTAGCTGCACCGGCCTTGTGGAACGAACTGCCTGCAGAGATCCGGACCCTCACCACTATCCCAGCCTTCCGTAAAGCAACTAAGACCTGGCTGTTCCGGCAGGCCTGGGGCTGTTGATTAAATTCCAGCCCCACTTGATTGAATGGATGTTGCATTGATTTTAATTCTGTATTTTTTAAAATATTTTAAATGTTTTTATATTGTTGTAAGCCGCCCAGAGTCCCTAGGGAGTGGGCAGCATACAAATCCTATTAAATTTGAAATTTGAAATTTAGATATCAATACATGACATACAGCAAAACAGATGCTGACAGTAAACTTCTTTCCTATCTTAGGTAGTGATTTATGTATTTGCTTCTAAATTAATAAATAATGTTCAAGGTGATCTTCATAACAGCTTACTAGCATTACTGAGTGCCAGACTAAAGTAAGAAATCCATAGATTTATTTTTTTTAAACTGTCATTTCACTAAAATCAGCATTTCAAATATGGCCCCCAAAGTAAAGGCAGAAGCAGAAGCTAGGTCTTATCTTTCAATTTGTCACTGATATAAATGCTGTGGTGTCTCCAAAACCAGGGAAGAGAAAAAATAAAACCTTACCATTTGTAATTTAAACAAGGAGTAGGAAACAGATAGACTTGAGTGTATGTGGTTTGAAAGACTGCATCAAGGAAGTTTAATTTGCAATTATCATGTGTTTACATTTATTAATGACTATGAGATAAGAAAAATATTATTTTTCATTGATAGGCACAGAAAGGTTTAAAAACCTTCTCTGTACCTCAGAGGTCTGCTTTTACATTAAATTCAAAAATTATATAATTTTTTATTATATTACATGTTTCTTGACTGCCCATCTCCTTCAAGGAAGGTAGTGTACAGTATAATAAACATATAAAACAGTATATAAAGTTAACATAGCATATTAAAATTAATTTAAGATTAAAAATGTTAAAATTATAAAATTACAACATTACAAAATTTCAAAGAATAAATAAATAAATAAACAAACAAACAAACAAATAAATAAACAAATAAATAAATAAATGACCATTTAATGTTGGTTACTAAAGGCAGAAAGAGGGCTCTCATGGTGCCAGCCCGCCCATCCCATGACTACATAGTCCTTTGTTTCTCCCATACAAAGCTGCAGAGCCAGGAAAATGGGGAGCCGCCTCATCTCTGGGGGAAGGATGTGGGTGCAGCAGCAAAGAAGACTGTCTTCATAGACCCTGCCAGTCAATATCTACAGTAGATCTAACTTTTGGATCTAAGCAATGGCATTTACAATCATGAATTAAGCTACCATCTTATTGATTAGTTGAAGATTAATTATGAATCTCCCATAGTCAGTTGAGTAAAGTAAATTTATGTGTTTAAAGAAATAAATGAAATGGTGTATTAGGTGATTGAACAAACAAAAACACTGGGTTCAAATTTCTACTGGCCTTACTTAATATCTGTCATACTAACATTTTGGTAATTTGACATCTTGTTGATTTGCTCTATCCTTATTTTAATTGAATATTTATTGTGTACTTTTCATGCTGTGAGTCCAGAATTGGGTATCAAACAAACAAACAAATAAATGAGCAAAATAAATATACCTCACAAGGATGATAGGAGGATAAAATTGGGATTTTATGGATACCATATAAGACATATAATTTAACAATAAAATATTTTAACAGTTCAAGGTTGTCTGACAAGTGGTTGGTTCATCAGTTTCCTGTCAAGACTGGCTTTTTAAAATCCTTATGTTCTAAATACTATATTATGCTGTTTGAGTATGACAGAAATATGACTGTTAATTTTAGAACTGATATTTATAAAGAAAAATATAGGATTTTCTTGTTATGATTTAGAACCGGGACCTTTTTCCTATTCTCCATTTTTTTCTTGTTCCATACAGTCTTTTTTAAATTCACTGGATTCTTTAATGAGATATTTCAGAATAGCACCAGTAACATCTATATAGGTTTAAAAGAATCCAGGCTTTCTGTCAGTTCTGATAATGAACACAGATTATTAGGGGCCTTCGGACAAAAGCCCTCATGTCAATTAAAGAGTAATGCTACCAGAAAGATCCCCCTTCACAGTAGCTGCTCCCAACATTTTTCTGAAGCTCACAGAAAAGTAATGAAGATTAATGGATGTTTGCAAAAGCAGCTGCTTTTGTTAAAGAATGATTATCCCCTTGTTGAAAAAGAAGACATTTTGGCAGAAAAAGGACACAACAAATATAATCACAGGAAAGCCTAGCAAGGACTTTATAAAACTATCCTTCACTTTGGACAATGTAAGATAGAACACTGAGTTCAGTAACATGAAGCATCAATATCTTTGCTAAAAACAGCAGCAAGGAAAGAATTCTCAGTTCTCCCAATAATAAAGGCCACCAATAGGAAAGAATCATATATGACATCCCGGAAAGAACCTGTCACTGAGGATATAGAATATGGTATTTATTTCATGCACATCTCCACCATTTGCCAAATGTAATTTAATCATGTAATTTATATAAAAAATAGTTTTAAAATAAATCCATTAAAGCCATCAAAATTAAACCAGATTTAAGTTAAAGATTATGTCAGCCTCTGCTTTGCTGTTGCTTCGGCTGCCATGAAACGGGGAGGGAGGGCATGGTATTTGGGAGGGGTTACTAATTGTGCTGGAGGAAGGTTCTGGAGCTCAGCTGCCTGTTGGACTACGCATGCGTAGGAGATTCCCGCCAGGACTAACGGCACCGACATTCCATCTTCGTGATGCCTTTTGAAGTTATCTCACACCTGACACTTGGGAGAATTATGATTGGACTGTAACTGTGATGCCAAGGGGTGGGGAATGGGTTATTCTATATATCAATCGCTTTTGCGCCTAAATAATCAGACTTCACTTCGCTATGCCTTTGACCATTTATAATTAGTAAAAGTACACTTGATTTCTACTCATGGAGTCTCGTGGTCTTCTTTCCTAATTATCTAATGGAGAGGTTCTGACAGATTAAGGTAAAATGGAAATAGAATTAAGGGTTAGTTCTATTTGCATAAAACTAAAATCCCCTCAAATAGCAGCATTTGTGGTTTGGCCATATCAGAAGCCACATTTTGATGCTTTCAAAGATATGCACACACACACTTTGGGTGTGAAATCACACAAAGTTTTGTTAAGAGGGAAGAAGCAAGTATAATTTATCAGGATCTTCTTGATCTTCACTGTTACTGATTTGTGGCTTCCTGCTGCAAGAAGTTAAAAATTTTGAGCAGTCATGTGCAGGAGTTGGGAAGGGTAGGGAGAGAGAACCACAATATTTCTTTTCCCCAAAAAAGTTTTTGATTAAGATCTCTTGTCAGTGAGTGATTTCTCATCAACATCTTCATCAATGATTTGGATGAGGGAATAAATGGGGAACTCATCAAATTTGCAGATGACACCAAGCTGACAGGAATAGCCAACACTCCAGAAGATAGGCTAAAGATATAGAAGGATCTTGACAAACTTGAACATTGGGCACTATCTAATAAAATGAAATTCAATGGTGAAAAGAGTAAGGTTCTACATTTAGGCAACAAAAAAGAAATGCACAGATACAGTATAGGTGGTACATTGCTCAACAGTAGTAACTGTGAAAAGGATCTTAGAGTCCTAGTGGACAACAATTTAAATATGAGCCAGCAGTGTTCAGCAGCTGCCAAAAAAGCCAACACAGTTCTAGGCTGCATAAACAGAGGGATAGAATCAAGATCACGTGAAGTGTTAATACTACTTTATAATGCCTTGGTAAGGCCACACTTGGAATATTGCATTCAGTTTTGGTCACCACGATGTAGAAAAGATGTGGAGACTCTAGAAAGAGTGCAGAGAAGAGCAACAAAGATGATAAGGGGACTGGAGACTAAAACATATGAAGAACGGTGCAGGAACTGGATATGTCTAGTTTAATGAAAGGAAGGACTAGGGGAGACCTGATAGCAGTGTTCCAATATCTCAGGGGTTGCCACAAAGAAGAGGGAGTCAAACTATTCTCCAAGGCACCTGAGGGTAGAACAAGCAATGGGTGGAAACTAATCAAGGAGAGAAGCTGTAAAGTACCCTAACGATGTTCCTGTCCTCCCTTCAGTCTGTGTCATAAATCACATTATCCAATAGTTTCATTCATCTCAACCCAGCTACTGTAATCTGAGATCTGGCTCCACCGACACTCTGCATGGAATGTCAACACAGAGAGTTGACAGAAGCAACTTAGAACTGAGGAGAGGTTTTTTTTCTGACAGTTAGAACCATTAATCAGTGGAGCAGCTTGCCTCCAGAAGTTATGAATGCCCCAACACTGGAAGTCTTTAAGAAGATGTTGGATAGCCATGTCTAAAACGATATATAGTTTCCTGCCTTGGCAGTAGGTTGGACTAGAAGACCTCCAAGGTTCCTTCCAACTCTGCTATTGTATTGTATTGTATCAGCTGAAGGATTACTCTTAATTGCTGATTGGCAAGCAAAGTCAGATACAGGAACATGAGAACTTGGCAAGGTGCCCTTTAATCAAATGCTTCAGCAGAAACTAAGAGGCTGATGGTTTGCAGGAAGTCTCACCAGCATGACACTTTAAGAAACCTGATTTTCCAGACTCTTCTTGTTCATCATGACTAATGCATAGATGGAGCATTCAAAATGTTGTACATGTTTTGAACAGAAAGTAGGAAACTTGTAAATAATGATATTGTTTAGTTTAGTTACTAATGGACTACAAAATTATATAGGAAAGCTTTATTCTCATTGGAGATAAATTTTGTCAAGCTTCCTGACTCTTGAGCCTTGTTCTGAGTCTCATGTCACTCTATATATCTTAATCAAACTAAAAGAAGCAGGATTTTGGATTCAAGTATAGAGAGGTCTAATGCAATAGTTACTTATTAATACAATAGATTCTTAATTACTGGTATAATAAATTAAAACTTGGAACTTCCTGGCCTGAATTATAGTAATGAACAACTAAACTATTGTTCCTAATCTCTAAGCACTGATTTCCTATTGTCCTTCCTTAAACATTTCTACAAGTTATAATTTGCTCCTGAGGGAGAATGACACGGATATTCACTTCCAACCTTCTATATAAATCATAATTTCTAAGTTTTGTTTTACAAAGGTTTGATGGTATGCTACTAGTTGGTTAATTAACTCCCTCTGGACTGTAGATGTATACAGTCTTTCTAAGCACACTATAAAATGCCAACATTCCAATTAATAGTCTGTAAATTATGTTTTAAAAGCTAGTCAATAGTGCCAGATGTCTCAGGGCAATAATCTAAATTTATAGGACCAGAAAATGATCTTCCTAAAGAATGGCCGCAATTATACTACTCAGTTATATAGTTTTGCATATCTCTTCCAACAGAAATCATTTTGAAGTCCATCCGTGAGAATGATGACCTTCCATGTGTGTACATTGAAAACAAATAAATAAGCAGCCTTTAAAAGTAGGTTGTGCACTTACTTCACCATTAATCCAACTGGATAATATTCATTCAAAGCTGCATACAAAACAAAAATAATTTTTAAAAAGCATTTATCCAAAGAGTCAGGAATTCATTTTACTCATCAAAATATCACATGTCTGTATCAGCTAAGCACCTCATATAATTGGGCACAAAGTACTATTACTTTTGACTATTGCAATAACAATTCTCGGTAACAATCACGAAAAGTTTGAGGGTATGTAAAAAATTAAAAATATTAAAACACTCCAGATAAATTAAGTCATATTATATATAGCTGATATTTGTTAGCCATATGTTAAGAACCTACCTTTTACTTTAGCCTGGTTAAAAGCAAGTATTTTGCCCCAAAATGCCAAACAGTAAGATTACCTCTTTTTTTCTGAAAGGGCTAAGAATCATGACACAAAAAATTTCTGAACTATGTTTTTATTGCTGTTTTTAAACAAAATAATATTTAAAATATTGTTTAAAATATTTATTTTGAGGCGTACGTTTTTGTTCCATGATATCCAAAATTTCTTATACCTGCTGTGGGATAACATTTGTAGAAGTCTCTGAAAGGAAGGGAGAGAAGGGAGGGAGACAGCATCACTGAATTGCCTCTAGGATCATGAGGAGAGGATTAGAATCTTCTAAGTACCTTCCTGGATGGAATTGACCATGTTCAATTTGACCATGCTCTTCTACCTCCTATCTGCATCTGTACTTATTTCATCTGATCAACAAACAATATAGGTTTCCTTAGGATAAGGTGACCAGATTTTCAAATTGGTAAAGAGGGACACCATTGACCGGGGGAGGGGGGGGGGGCTTGATTAAAAATTTTATATTTTGTCAAAAGGTCACCCCAGGACACTGAAAGCAGCATAAATACGAATCTGTTGCCAAACCAAATTTTGATCACGTGACCATGAGGATGCTGCAACGGTCGCTAAGTGTGAAAAATGGTCATCAGTCACTTTTTTGAATGCCATTGTAACTTTGGTCACTAAATGTTTTCCCCCTCCTTGAGACACCTCACTTCTTCCTTCATTCCTCTTGCTTATCTACCTTCACCTTATCCGTCTTCTGCTCTTTCCCTCTCTTTCTTCCTTTCTCCTTCCATCCTCTCTTCTTTCCTCACTCACTCCCTTCCTCCTTTTCTCTTCCTTCCTCCTTCCATTCTTTCAGCTTCATTTCTTTTGCCTATCTACCTTCTCTGTCTTTCTGCTCTTTCCATTTCTCTCTTCCTCTTCGCTTCTGTTCCTTCCTCCTTCCATCCTTTCACCTTCCCTCCTTCCTATTTCTTCCTTCTTCCTTCCTTCTGCCTATCTACCTTCACCTTCTCTGTCTTTCTGCTCTTTCCCTGTCTTCCCCTTTCCTCCCTCCCTCCCTTCTTTCCTTTCTAGTTCCATCTTTTCTTCTTTCCTCTCTCCCTCCCTTTTTCTTTCTTCCTTTCTTCCTCCTTCCTCTTGCCTATCAACTTCATCCTCTTTGTCTTTCTGCTCTTTCCCTCTCTTCCCTCTCTATCCCTTTTCTTCCTACCACCTTCCCTCTTTTCTCCCTCCCTTCTGCTTTTTCTTCCTTTCTTCTTCCATCTTCCTCCTTCTCCTTCCATTCTTTCTCCTTCCATCTATCTTTTCTCCTTCCATCTTCTCCCCCCTCCCTTCTTCTTTTCCTTCCCCCCTCCCTCCTTCCTTCCTCTCCTTCCCACTCCTTGCAACTGGCAGCAGTGAAATCATAGTGATCGAAGGGTTTGATGGCTGGCACAATGAAGGTCTTCTTCATCTCCTTGACCTCCGCAGCGTCCCCCATTTTCCTCCCCTCCCCTCCCCAACCCGCGGAGCCTCTTCCCCTCCCCTCCCTCCCCTCCCCCTACAAGGGATCTACATGGCTCTCTGGCCGGAGGGAGCCGCACGGCATCTGTCAAAACCCCGAATCCTGTCTCTGCCTCGGTGTGGCTGCGGCAGAAGCAGCGAGCGCGGGGGCGACGCTTCACCGGGAGTGACCTCTCTTTCCCTGCTGCATAGGGATGTGGGGAAAGGGCTCGGGCGCCCAGTTTTCTCTCCCCCCTTCTTTCCTTCTCTCTCCTCGGGTGCTTTGTCTCAGTGCCCCAACGCCGGGCATGGAATAGCGCGAACTAAGGGCCACTTCGGAAAGCGGATCGTCTTCCCCGTGCTGCCCTCACTCTGGGAAAGGAGCAGCGCTCCGGCGAGCCCCGAGAGATTCCCCCATTCTCTCCCTCTCTCCCTCTGATGGCCCTTCCAAGCCGAGGCGGCGGGGGCGGGAAGAGGAGTCCGAGGGGGAGGGAGGGGCTCACGGAGCGCTGCTCCTTTCCCAGAGCGAGGGCAGCACGGGGAAGACGATCCGCCGGAGGAACTTTCCGAAGTGGCCCTTATTTCGCGCTATTCCACGCCCATCGTTGGGGCACCGAGACAAAGGGCCCGAGGAGAGAGAAGGAAAGAAGGGGGGAGAGAAAAGGGGGCGCCCGAGCCCTTTCCCCACATCCCTATGCAGCGGGGAAAGAGAGGTCGCTCCCGGTGTGGCTCCCTCTGGCCGGAGAGCCATGTAGTTCCCTTCTTCTTTTCCTTCCCCCCTCCCTCCTTCCTTCCTCTCCTTCCCACTCCTTGCAACTGGCGGCAGCGAAATCGTAGTGATCGAAGGGTTTGATGGCTGGCACAATGAAGGTCTTCTTCATCTCCTTGACCTCCGCAGCGTCCCCCATTTTCCTCCCCTCCCCTCCCCAACCCGCAGAGCCTCTTCCCCTCCCCTCCCCCTACAAGGGATCTACATGGCTCTCCGGCCAGAGGGAGCCACACGGGGGGGGGGGAATGGGCATCTGTCAAAACCCCAAATCCCATCTCGGCCTCAGTGTGGCTGCAGCAGAAGCAGCGAGCGCAGGGGCGACGCTTCGCTGGGAGTGACCTCTCTTTCCCCGCTGCATAGGGATGTGGGGAAAGGGCTCGGGCGTCCCCTTTTCTCTCCCCCTTCTTTCCTTCTCTCTCCGGCGCTTTGTCTCAGTGCCCCAACGCCAGGCGTGGAATAGCACGAAATAAGGGCCACTTCGGAAGGTTCCTCCAGCAGATCGTCTTCCCCACGCCGCCCTCGCTCTGGGAAAGGAGCAGCGCTCCGGCGAGCCCCAAGAGATTCCCCCGTTCTCTCTCTCTCTCGCTCTCCCGGCCCTTCCAAGCTGAGGCGGCGGGGGCGGGAAGAGGAGTCCGAGGGGGAGGGAGGGAGGAAGGGGAGGCAGCGGCTGGGCGATGGCAGGATGGAGGGAAGCGAGGCACCGCCAGCGGTGGGAAGTGACCACGAGTCGAAAGAAGGGAAGCGACCACAAGGGAAAGAAGGCAGCGGGGGGACCCACAGCTCGGTGGGCGTCTCCTCACAGGACGGAACCCTCTCTCTCTCACTCTCTCTCTCTCGCCGCCGCCCCATCCTGTGACTGCCACCATGGACGGAGAGGAGGAGGAGATGGAGGAAGAAGAAGAGGAGGAAGCAGGACGAATCCTTTTGAGAGGGGTGGGCACGACCTGGGAGACACAGGGAAATTTCGCAAAGGGAGAGAAGGAGAGGAGGGCCGTCTCCTCCCCCCAGCACCTCCCGATTCCCACCGGTAACGTTACTCACCAGTTAAGCAGCAAGCAAAAGACGAAATGAAATGGAGGATGCTAAGCTAAGCGGACTCCAGCCAATCAGTGAGTTGGCTGGGAGGGAAATTTTTAAGCATGCCACGTGCTTAAAGTTTTCCATCCCAGCCAGCTCACTGATTGGCTGGAGTCCAGGCCAATCAGTGAGCGGCAGGCTGGGCTGGCTTAGATTTTTAGTGTAGAACAGAACGAGTGAGCAAGCTAGCAGCTGATGGGCGGGGGAGCGAGCGAGCTGCAAGCGCCAAAATAAAGCGGGGTTTCTTGAGAATGGCCCGGGACGCGGGAAAAATTATGGGAAGGCATGCCTGTCCCGCCAGATGCGGGACGTCTGGTCACCTTACCTTAGGACAATGGATAGTGGCATCAGTGAAAAACAGCAGAACTGAAACTAGCTTTCAGAACGCACTGGATATTTCAGCTTTACTATCTTTTGGCTCCAAGCAATCATTTCTTTTTAAACACTTTTATCCCAAGTATATCCTAAATTATTATCAAAAACATACCTTTAAATGGACATTAGTTTTGAAAAACTTTAAAAGAAACAATTTGTTGGTTGTTGTCCTTTGTATAGACAGGCACAAACTTACGACTTTCTATAGCTTTAGCTACACAATCTAACTAACTTAAAGGAACAGCTTAGTGAACAATGTATTCTGAGGGCATCATATATTTTAAAAAGCCAACAGAGCCAATATATCAAGAGACATGTATGACCTACACTTTAATCCTCTCCACTTCATGCTATTAACTTGAAGCCAGATGCAGAGTAAACATTATAGTGCATTTTCTCATTGGAAGGAAACAGCAATGGTAACTTGATTTCATTTTTAGCTTCAAGAAATAATAATTATTTGCTCTCGGAAGACAAAGGTGACACTGGGTAAAACTATTTTTCCCCATCATTTTTATTCCCCAAATATAACTATATTTCTAAGACAACCCATTCATTAACTGCATTTTTAAAACAGATGTGCAAGTGCAAGTATTTTGTATAGACTAAGAGACAAAGTGGGGGTTGTTTACTCAAAAGAGCAATTTTCCTTTCTTCATCTAAACCTACCCCAATCTTCCTTCCTTAACAATAAACATAAACTTGAGTTATATTTATTCCATAGTGGGCTATTTTTGTGTTTCTGTATAAAGTACAGAAATAAATCAGGGGTGCATTCTGCAGTCACTACTGCCGGTTCGCTCATGGGCGCACTGCACATGTGCGCTTGATACGCTCTGTGCATGTGCAGAAGCAAAAAACAAGATAGCAGTGCCATCTTGGAGAACAGGAGAACCAGTTCAGAAGTGTGGCAGGCCTGGGTCACTGCCAGTTCCAGTGACCTAGGCCAGCAAACTACTACTGGTCCAAACCAGTAGGAATCCACCACTGAAATAAACCCTTTACTTTGTTTAAGCCACAAAAATATTTTTACAGACTGTCATGGATATATTCTTTTGAAATATATATATATATATATATATATATATATATATATATATATATATATATATATATATATATATATATATATATATATATATATATATATATATATATATATATATATATATATATATTTCAAAAGAATATATATATATATATATATTATATATATAAAGCTGTGCAGCACACAAATACTTGTACTGTTTTGGAGAAAGCAACAGCATGCTAGTTCAAAAGACAAATAAAGACTAGCAAGTGAAATGTAGATAAAAGATAAGAGTAAAGAAAAAAAGATATACCTAGCTCTTGTTTAATTGCATAGTTAATTATTCCTTCCACTTTCTTCCCTTTTTTGCATTCTACCCTTGCAAACTATACTTGACCCATCACCTCATATACTATTTATGTGGACAAAATATGTAGTCTCATTATCATTATTTGCAGTTTGAATATTTCTTTGTTTACTCTAAGCCCATGCATCTGAAATTATTGTATCATTCTGAAGGAATGAGTGATTTCTAACCACTATAAACCAAGATAATATCTTGAGTCAAACTGGGAGAATAAAGGATGCAATTTAGGGAGGGAGGGGTATCAAATCAGATTGCCCAGTTGGACTCTCTTGAAAGCAATATTCTGTTACCCACTTTAATTATCAGATCTGAATATGATATACTTCTGTGGGAAAAATGGGATGAGGAAATATAGGTATATTTGCCACCTTGAGTTACTTATAAAAATAAATTTATTTTTACACATAAAATAAGTAAAAAATAGTATGCAGAAAATGGGAGTGAAATGACCCTTCAACAACTGAAGAGCTAAAATTAGTCTCTTGAAATCAGAATCTAATGTAAAAGAAAATTTAGAATGGAACTTTGTTGCCTCACCAAAGAGTGTTTTTCAGTATTCAAGATTAGACAGACTAATCAGTAGATGTATATATGGAAAAGAAAGAAAGAAAGAAAGAAAGAAAGAAAGAGAGAGAGAGAGAGAGAGAGAGAGAAAGAAAGAAAGAAAGAAAGAAAGAAAGAAAGAAAAGTGTGTACGTAAGTATGTATGTTTTTGTTTATATTTATATTTTATATGTATATTTATATAAAGTCTACAAACTTCAGATTTGTCACCTATATTCCTCTTGGCTTCTAGGTGCTCACTAAGAAAGGATTTTTCAAAATGACCATCAAAGCATTAGTATTTCCTATATTAATATTAACACGCTCTCATGCTAAGGCATTCAACTCCCCCTCCCAACCTGAAAAGAAATCTGTTCCAAATGCAAAACACAAGCAGAGGAGAGGAGTTTCAGTTTCAGTTTTACTTTCACAGCAGCTTTACTACAGAACAGTTGAGCTAAACCATGCCAAGGCTCCTTCCTGTCTCCTTCTTGTTCACACAGCAAATACTGTTTGAGTTTCCAAACACCCCTCAACTCTCTCATATACTGACAGGATGCTAGGCAGATGAATACTAATGAATGCTGGTAGGCAGAGGCAGATTTTTTCCCTTATTTTCCTCCTCAGTTGAGACTAATCTGTTCCTTCTACTGTAACACCAGTTAAAGGCAAAAAAGGCAGAAAAACATTTACCAATGCTATTAGGAAAACACAAGTAAGGGAAGCTACATGCAAGTATCATCAAACTCATCCCCAAGTCAGTAGACAGACTGTAAAAAAAATATACATCTAATAACCCCTACATTAATCAATCACAAATGAGATCAATGCCTTGAACTAATAAGTATTTGTCTGGTTTTAAATATGAACCTCAGATTGATTATTCCAGGGACAAGATTGTTAATCTCAGGCCCTGATTACCCTGTGCCTGGTACCATGCTCTAAGTGGCAGGATGAGAGTCCTGGGATGTGCTGCAAAGGCAGTAAAGTCCACCTCCCTCCCCTTCAGCCCTACCCTGAACACTTACACAGCCTTCTCACCCACCAGCATCCAATGGCAAAGCACTTTCTTTTTGCTGTCTGGAAGTACAACAGATGCTTCCAAATGACATATTTTGGGGCCAGAGAGGTGAAGGAGGGAAATGTTATGCCAACATTCAAAATGAAGGGGCAGGTCTACCACAGGCTGCTGTTGATTCTGTTCCTAAGGGCCACAAGGTTTTCCAAATGGTGATTAATGCTGACAGGAAGCCTTCTGGAGATCACCGAAGTTGTTTCAATGCTCCCACGACTACAGAAGTGGCTGTTCTCAATGTTGGCCAGGATTTTGAGAAGAAAGATATTGTTGTGCGCAGCAAGACAACAGGTTGTTACGAATCTGTGAGACGCACCATGCCTATGACACTCTCCAGTACTCTCTAATGTTCTGCCATGGAGAAGATGGCTGTTGCATCAATATACCTCAGAGCGACCCAAACACCAAGGTTCCTCTCAAGAAGACCATGTCTGCTGCTGCCTTTTACAGCTACAGGATAATGGAGCATGATGGCGAAGAATGCTACCTACTGCTGTTCTGCAACCTTCTCAATCAATTTCTGGTTGATATGTATGTCAAAATTGAGGGTGAAAGACTCGATTGGTTTCATAGAAACCAAAAAATGGAGAAGTGAGGAGTATGTGCATCTGAAGGATGCCATGACAAGAACTGACAGACACTTATCACAGCTTGGCAAGATGGTTGTATTGCCATCTTCTTTCACTGGAGAACCCTACTACATGCATGAGCGAATTCAAGATGTGATGACATATGTTCGCCATTTCAGACGACCTGATCTGTTCATTACATTTACCTGTAATCCAAAATGGTGAAAAATCATACAGATATTGAAACATGGACAAAAATCTCACTATAGACATGACATAGTAGCAAGGTTTTTCACATGAAAGTAAAGCATACCAAAGGTTGCATATTTGAAAATCCCAAGTATCACATGTACTCTGCAGAAATGTGGACTCCCCATGTGCATATTCTTCTGTGAATAGAAGATAGGACTAGAGTCCATTGACAAAGTTATAAGTGCTGAGGTACCTGATCCCGACCTAGACCTAGCCCTCCATGACATTACCAAGAAAACAATGATCCATGGCCCATGTGGACCCCTCAACAGGAACTCACTCAGTATGGTGGATAACACCTGCAGCAAGAAGAACCCCCGGCCCTTTTTGAAGGAAACTCAAACTGGAGAGGACAGCTATCCTCATTATCACAGGCAGTCCCTGGCTTCACTGCGAACATCACTGGACTCGATCTTGACAATCGCTGGGTGGTACCATACAACCCCATTCTGTCTCGCATCTCGGCTCATATAAATGTTGAGTACTGCAATTCAGTTAAATACATAAATTACATCTGCAAGTATATTAACAAAGGGTCTGACCAGGCAGCGTTCACCATTGAAGATGTGGATGAGGTGACGAGATACAAGGCAGGACGATACAACAGCAGCTCTGAGGCAGCCTGGCGCATTCTCTGCTTTTCTATTCACTAAAGGTTTCCTCCTGTTATGCACCTTGCCATACATCTCGAAAATGCCAGAGAGTTTATTTTACTGGGGACAATGTTGTTGAGAGGATGAATAACCATCCAAAAACAACACTTCTGGCCTTTTTTGAGCTGTGCAAAATTGTTGCTTTCACAAGGCCCCTTTTATATTGTGAAGTATATATTATATTCCATACTACATATGGAAAGTGCCAGTTCTTCAGGAGGAAACAAGGGAAGCCTGTACCAGGTTATCAAGGGGTGGATAAAGATCAGGTTTTGAGTAGAATGTACACTATCCATTCCGGTAATCCTGAGTGCTACTACCTACATTTCTTCTTGCATGAGATCCATGGCCCAATGTCATTTACTGCCCTAAAAACTGTGGCAGGGGTACTTCAACCTACATTTGAAGCTGCATGCAGTGCACTTGGCTTGCTGAAAAATGACGCTCACTGGGACCACACTCTGGAAGAAGCTCTGTCTCTGACTTTCCTAACAAACTCCATGAGCTGTTTGCCATCATGTTGATTTTCTGCCAAGTTGGAGACCCCTTAAATTTGTGGGAGAAATAAAGAAACAGTCTTGCCAAAGATGTTAGAAGGCTAATGGAGAGAGTGTGGAAATGCCCAATTGGTCCTCCAAATTGTTTACAACCAATGCCTTACCCTTATTGTCATATCCATATCAGGTAAAACACTCCTACAGTTCAGATTTCCACCATCTTCACGAGAGCAAGGAACCACTGTCAGCAACCGTCAATACCTGAGTGGACTGTCTTATAATACCATTCAGCTGACACAAGCAGTTGCTGTGAATATTCCAAAATTAAATCAAAAACAGAGGAAAGCCTACGATGAAATCATGCACAGTATTGCTTCTGATTCTGGACAGTTGTTCTTTCTTGACGCTCCTGGTGGCACTGGCAAAACGTTCTTGTTCAATCTCTTGCTGGCCAAAATCAGAAGCAGAAGAAATATTGCTCTAGCTGTTGCTTTCTCAGGAATTGCAGCTACCTTGATCAGCGGAGGCAAGATGGCTCTATCTGCCTTCAAGTTACTTCTCAACCTGAATCATTCTGAGTCTGCACTTTGTAATATCTCTAAGCAGAGTGATATGGCTAAGGTGCTTCGAGAAGCCACACTTATCGTGTGGGATGAGTGCACCATGACTCACAATGCTCCAGGACATTTGGGGCAGCAACTATCTTATGGTTGGAGTTACGATGCTTTTGGCTGGTGACTTCAGACAGACATTGCCTGTTGTGCCATGAGGGACATGTGCAGATGAAGTCAAGACCAGTCTCAAGTCATCCATCTTATGGCCTAAAGTCAAAGTCCTGACCTTGACCTTCAACGTGATTTGAGTGCAGAATACTTTTCCAAATTATTACTTGATATTGGTGATGGTAAGCTTTTGGAAGAGAAGAGAAGAACAACTATTCCAAGTAACCTTTGCAATGTTGTGAGCAGTGACGTGCGGTGAGGTTTATGGCTGGTGAGGCACTGACACAGTGGTGGGTTTCAAATTTTTTTAGACTTGTGGACTTCAACTCCCAGAATTCCACAGCCAGGCATACTCAGTTCCGATTTAAAGCAATTGTTTTTCTCCTTTGCAAAAAAGTTTCCTTCATTCTTTTTCTTCTCCCTTCCTCTCCTTCCTCCCTCTGTCCCTCCCTTCCCCTCTCTCAAACAGACACATGCACACAGAGAAGTTGGATTGGACTCTCTCCTACCCCCTTCGCTCTCTCACTCTCTCTCTCTCAAACAAACACAAACCCAGAAGTTGGATTGGATATATTTTCCAATGGCTTGAAATGCCTGAAACGCAATAAAGCCCACCCACCCACTCTCCTCCTGCTTGCAGGCTGGGGTGAGAGAAGAGGCAGAAAAGCCGGAGGGGAACTGATCCCAGCCTTTGATTGCAGGCGGAGCCACGTTGCCTTTTCAAACTTGTAATCAGTGAAGCTGGGCTTATATAGTTTTATCCAGCTGTGTGTGAGTGTGTGTGTGTGTGTGTGTGTGTGTGTGTGTGTGTGTTTGAAAAGGCAACGTGGCTCTGCCTGCAATCAAACTACACTTGGGGATGAAGTTTGAACTCCTCCCCCTCCCTCTGATCTACACGTAACTTTTCCAGCTGTTTCAGAGAGGATTTCAACTCTGCTCTTGCCTGTCATCATGAAAAGAAAAGAAAATGTAAAAGGAAAAAGGCAAGAGCTGAGGTCAGGCTGAGCTAGTTGCTGCCAGAGTCAGCATGGATGACTGCTTAACTGTTTTAAAAAGCCTCTAAAAAAGCACCCTCTACAGGAGGAGGCAAGAGAACGACATGCCTCACCTACGTCAGGAATTTTTAGGCTTTTAACCCTTGCTTAACTCTGCTCAAGTGATCATAAAATGCGTAAAGTCAGACTAAATGAGGCACGTCGTTCTCCTGCCTCCTTCTGTAGAGGGCGCTTTTTAAAAGGCTTTTTTAAACAGTTAAGCACTAAGCAGAGTTATCCACGGAGACTCTGGCAGCAACTAGCTCAGCCTGACCTCAGCTCTTGCCTTTTCCTTTTACATTTTTTTTCTTTTCATGATGACAGTGGTGAGGCTCTTTTGCAGAATGGTAATCTGTATGTGAGGGGAAAATGAATATGGGAAAAATAAACTCCCTGGGTGAGTTTCTCCTTCAGCCCATCATCGCTGCTGTGGAGCCTTTTCCTAACCCCCCCCCCACTTGCTATCTGGCTCCTTTCCAGCTGGGCTTCAGAACATTCAGTCTCTTTTAACTGTAATCCATGCCTCCATCCTGGTACTCCTTGACCTCTCTGCGGCTTTCGATACCATCGACCATGGTATCCTTCTGCGACGACTGCGAGAGGTGGGGGTGGGAGGCACTGTCCTACGGTGGTTCTCCTCTTACCTCTCGGACAGGTCGCAGTCGGTGTTAGTCGGAGGGCAGAGATCGACCCCTAGGCCCCTAACATATGGGGTGCCGCAGGGTTCGGTCCTGTCCCCCCTACTTTTTAATATCTACATGAAACCGCTGGGCGAGATCATTCGACAGCACGGGATAAAATACCACCAGTATGCAGACGATACACAGTTGTATCTGTCCGCCCCGTGCCAACTCAATGAAGCGATGGACGTGATGAGCCAGGGCCTTGAGGCTGTTAGAGACTGGATGGGGGTTAACAAGCTTGTACTCAATCCAGATAAGACCGAGTGGCTGTTGTGCTTCCCTCCCACTAATTGGCCAAGTGTTCCATCTCTCAGGCTGGGGGGTCAAATACTACGCCCCTCAGATAGGGTCCGCAACTTGGGAGTCCTCCTGGACCCACAGCTGACTTTTGAACATCATTTGTCAGCTGTGACCAGGGGGGCATTTGCCCAGGTTCGCCTGGTGCACCAGTTGCGTCCCTACCTGAACCGGGAGGCTCTCACAACAGTCACTCGTGCCCTTGTGACCTCTAGGCTGGAGTACTGCAATGTGCTCTACATGGGGCTGCCCTTGAAGAGTATTCGGCGACTTCAGCTGGTCCAGAATGCAGCCGCGCGAGCGATCGTGGGTGTACCTCGTTTCACCCACGTAACACCTATCCTCCGCGAGCTGCACTGGCTGCCTGTTGATCTCCGGGTGCGCTTCAAGGTGCTACTTGTCACCTACAAAGCCCTTCATGGTATTGGATCTGGGTACTTGAGAGACCGCCTACTGCCAATTATCTCCACTAGGCCAATAAGATCCCATAGATTAGGCCTCCTCCGAATTCGATCAGCCGGTCAATGTCGACTGGCAACTACCCAGAGGAGAGCCTTCTCGGTGGCTGCTCCGACCCTCTAGAACGAACTCCCCGTGGAGATTTGTACCCTCACCACCCTCCAGACCTTCCGCGTAGCCCTTAAAACCTGGCTGTCCCGACAGGCCTGGGGCTAAAGACTTCAACCCCACCCGAATAGTATGACTGTTGCACTTTTTAACGATGTATTGTCTTCATGTATGTAACTTGTTTTGTCCTTCCCTCCCCCTGAATTGTGAGCCGCCCTGAGTCCCCTCAGGGAAAAGGGCGGCATACAAATAAAGTAAATCCAAATCCAAATCCAAATCCAAAGTGGTTCATAATTATACTTATATAACTTCCTGTTTGAGGTTGAAATATGAACTTCTAAATATTTGACCTTTTTAACTATTTCGCATCCTATCATTCCTTCTAGTTCTTCCTTTTGTTTAGTATTCATATTTGTAGCTAATTTTTTCCCTAGATTTATTTTAAATCCTGACACTTGACCATATTAATTAATCATATTCATTAAGATCTTACTAGATTCCTGCAGTTGGGTTAATATTATAACCAGATCATCCGCAAAAGCACGTACTCTATATTCTTGCTGCCTAATCTTAATTCCCTTTAGGCCCTCCAAGCCCGGTATTTTATTCAACAATATTTCCAAAGTTATAATAAATAGTAATGGGGACAAGGGACAACCCTGTCTTGTACCTTTTTCAATTTGAAAAGAATCTGTTAAACTTCCATTAACTATAATTTGAGCTGTTTGCTGTTGATATATTGCTTTAATTGATTGTAAGAAACATTCTCCTATTTGCATTTTTGCAGTGTTTTCAAGAGGAATTGCCAGTTAACTCGATCAAAGGCTTTCTCAGCATCCAGAAATATGAGCGCAGCAGGAATTTGGTTATTCTTTCCCAAATTAATTAACAATTAATCTTACGTTACTTCCCATTTGTCTCCCTTGAATAAAACCTGTTTGATCATTATGAATCAATTGTTGAATAGCCAACATTAACCTATTTGCTAGTATTTTAGTAAAGATTTTATAATCTACATTAAGTAATGATATAGGTCTGTAGTTTTTTGGTTGGGTAATATCTTGGTCTTCTTTGGGTATCAGGGATATAAAAGCTGTCTTCCAAGATGGAGGTACCTTACCTTCTGTTTGAATCTTATTAAATAATTCTTTAAGAGGTTCTACCATTTCTAATTGTAGATTTTTATAGTAAGCCACTGTCAAGCCATCTGTACCAGGTGCCTTCCCTGCCTTTAACTGCTTAATTACCTGTAGAATTTCAACCGAAGTTGTTGGTTGATTCAATCTTTCCCTCTGTTCTTCTTTAACTATGGGTATTTTTTCTTTATCCAAGTATCTCTCTATATCTAGACCTGTAATTTTGTCACCCTTGTACAACGCTGTAAAGAATTCACGGAAGACCTTTTGAATCTCACCCTGTTGATACACTTCTTTCCCTCTCTAGTGCAATTTGGCTATGTTATGAAATTTTTGTTTTTTCCTAATCTGATATGCTAACCATCTACCAGATTTATTTGGATTGCAGAAAGTGTTATGTTTTGCATATAACAGACTAGTGGCTACCTGATCTGAGATCAGCATATTAAATTGGTCTTTTAATAAGGTAATTGCTTCTTTAATCTTTATATCTCCTGGTTTTAAAGTTAACTCTTGCTCTTTCTTCCTAATTTCATCTTCCAGTTCTGTTTGCTTTTCCCCTTGTTTATGTCTATGGAATCTATTTAGATTTATCAAAGCTCCTCTCATATATGCTTTACTTGCATCCCATACAATTTCCATAGATGTACCCTTATTCATATTAAAAACAAAGTATTCTGTTAAGAATTTTTTACATTCATTAGTATATTTCTCATATCTAAATAAATTTTCATTCAATCTCCAAGACCTTCTTGCTTGCGTGACCCCTCCCAACTCCATCCAAACTGAATTATGATCTGATAAAACTCTGGCACATATCTTTGTCTTCTTTACCCTAGAAAGAAAATCATTGGTAGTTAGTATGAAATCAATTCTGGAAAAGGATTGATGTCTATCAGAAAAGAAGGTAAAATCATATTCTTCTGCATTTCTTTCTCGCCAAATACCTCTCAGTTCGAAACCATCCATCATATCGAAAAAGGACTTAGGTAGTTTCGCTTGCATTTGAGTATTTGGCCAAGAAGCCTTCTTATCTTTCTTAGTATCCATAACACCGTTCCAGTCACCCAATAGTATGCAGGACCTATAATCCCACTGTACTAATTTGGCATGAAGCTTTCTATAAAATCCATCTTGTTGATTGGGAGCATATATTCCCAGTAGCAATGTCCTTTTCCCTTCTAATACCAAGTCTATTGTGATATATCTTCCGTGGGGATCTGCTTCGATTAATTCAGCTTTCATATTCTTTCTTAAGTATATAACTATACCATTTTTCTTCTCTGAAGCAGAAGCTATAAAATGTTGTCCAAATCTTGTATTAATCAGATATCTTTGATCAGTTGATCTAATGTGAGTTTCTTGCAAACAAATTATATCATTCTTGAACTGTTTAAGATAGTGATTTATTTTCTTTCTTTTCTGTGGAGAGTTTAATCCATTGACGTTCCAAGTTAGTTGTCATCTTTGGCTCCCTGAAGCTTTTTTAGAGCCATCTGAACATCCTGGAATTTAACCTTTGGTCTGGCTCCTCCCACTGCTTCTAAACTGGTTCCTGTAGCATCTTGACCGGTAACAGGTGTTTGTTGTGATTGTTGCTTTTTTAATTGTTGGTCCATTTGTCTGGTAATCACACGGGTTTGTCTTTGTTCCTTGGCTCTTTGTGCTTCTGAGAGAGAAAGATGATCCATCCTTGTTGATAATTGTGTAGTTTCCTTCTTGTTCTCTTTCTCTAGGTCCAGGTGGGACAGGGGTCCGGCCTTCAAGATATTATGGTAAAAATCTCGGGCCTCCCATACTGAATTAAGACGGTATCTTTGTCCCTGAAAAATGAGTGCTAGTCCAACTGGTGCATCCCATCTGAACTGTAGCTGACGATTTTTAAGCTCTTCGACTAAAAAGGCATAGTCTTTCCTAGATCTTAGCATTTGAGGGGGTATCTCTTTCAAAACAGTCACTTCCTGCCCCCAATTTGAAGCTTGGTTTTATAGGACTCTTGCAATATCATATTCCTCATGTCTCTTGTGGTAAAGTAAACCACAATGCCCCTTGGAAGGTGCTTCTGTCTAGCAAGCCAGGAGTTAACACAATAGACCTTATCAATATTCCAATCAAAATTCCCCCCTGGCCTTCCCATCAGACTATCGAAAGCTTCTGAGAGAATCTGTTTCAGATTTTACTGGTTATTTTCATGCAAACCTCTTATTCTTAGTGCAAGTTCCATTTGTCTATACTGTAACATAATAATTTCTTTTTCAGCATCTCCGACTTTTTGTTGAACCACATCTATTTTGGATACCAAATTAATATTAGAGTCATTAAGATCTTCTAATCTGCTTTCAATTCTGGACACATAATCTGAAAATGAATTAAGAACCCCCAACATATCATCCCTGATCTTCTGAACCCGGGTCTCAAGTTTATCAGACAGTTCTTTATGAGCAACGGATATCTCCTCCTTAATTTTTGTTTCCATTGTGAGTACATGATTTTTAAAGGCTTCAGCCAGTTCCTTCTGAAAAGTTTCTTTAGTTAACGGCTCCCCTATGGGGGGAGGAAGTAATGACTGTAGGTTCGTGCCGGGGGGCGGGCGAATTGCCCGCACTTTTTGAAACGGGGAGGGGGGAACCTTTTGGATAGGGTTTTGCTTAGAAGCCATTCCAAGTTTTAATCTTCTTCAGCCAATTAATAAGTCTATGCTGGTCGATTGTGCAGCAATTGCTGTTTAATTTAGTAATAAATCACTCCTTTTCTTTGAAGTTTTAAATTCCATAGAAATTCAAAGCCCGATCAGTGTTACGAAGCTGCTTGGTGCCATTTTGAATATCTCTTTAGCAAGTAAGATATTAGAAGGAATTCTTGTAAAAATGAAGCTAAGGATTAATACAAACAATTAAAAGGTCACGTGTATAGGGTCTGCTCATCTTGAATTCAGTAGATCAAATTTTTGTTCTGAGGGTGGGTGGTTTGCTTTGTGCTGCTAATAAACAGCAGGAATTCCTGGCACGGAGACAATTCTGCTCTCGGGTGCCCTTCCTCCCCTCCCAGAGTCGGTCTGAGAAAGTTAGTTTGCGTGTTGCCCAGCACAATTAGCTCACCTTATCTCCTTAGCCCGAAGAAAAGGTAAACAAGCTGTCAGGCGGCTGATGGATTGCTGTTCAGACAGTTTAACGCAACCAGGATTCCGGAGCTGTTAACAACCAGCTCCCACCGACAAGCCCCCCCAAATGGAAGTCGTAAATTCCGACTTATGACTATTAATTTAACAACAGTTCAAAGTTATGACAGCCTTGGAGAGAGTAGTTGAGTACTTACAAACTGTATTCACATTTACAACCTTTGCACCATCCCCACTTGATTGTAATTCATATACTTGGCAACCAGCATCCTGTGGTCACATGGTCATGATTTATGTTTTTTTTTTTGCTGATTTCTAGCAAAAAAAAACCTATTTGTTTTTTGCTTTAACAACTACCATAAAAATTGTCATAAAATTGGGTCCAACCTATGATAACAACAACTTATGATGGAAATTATGGTCCCAATTATTGTTATAAGTCAAGGACTGTCTGTATTAGTTCCATTTCTCCAACTTTTAAAATCAGCTTGATATGCAGAATCAAGCAAATTAAGCTTTTCTACTGCTTGACCTTCATAGGCAAATTGACTTCATTTCCTAAATTACTATTTAATCACTTATTGGAGAAGAGTCATAGCTCTTTTGTAGAGCATCTGCTTTGAATGCAAAGGTTTCCAGGTTTAATTGTCAGCATCTTTAAATAAATTTGGAAGAAGAACTTGAAAAACTGCTGCCAGCCAATATGTACATTACAAGATCTTATTCAGTATAAGATAGCTTCTTAACTGCCTGCATTCAAAAAGCAAAATGAAGATATCCCTGAAACAATACCATTTTCCCCTTCTGTTGTTTAGTAATTTGTCCAACCTGATATGAATTTCATTTATTCATATATTGAAATATTCACTCTTACATAAACATTATTAAAACCCTAAATCTCTGCTTTCACATCAGGTGAGCTGCACACTCCTGTCAAACAGCTACTTCTCAAATTTCACTCTGTACATTATAAATAGCAAGGATTGGTCAGCAAAGGCCCTTCAGAGATTGCTTGTCTTAAAGCATTGAACTGGAGTCTTTAGTGAAGTTGTGTTTAATATTGTTTAATTATTGTGTTTTTTCTTATTATTATTTAATCTTCAATTAGATTTAAAATCTGGGAATGTTACATTATCTAGAAAATCTCTTTAAAAATAGTAAAATTTTGTTACATTATGTAAGTTTTGGACACAAATGGCCAATAATAGCTATTGACACAGTTAGGTGCCAATGTTTATTTTATGTTATTTTGTACAGTATACTATCCCAATTCCGCATTCATATATATTGTATAATTACATTCATTCAGAATTTAGATTCTGTATCATCAGTTTCTGTACCCTACCTAAATTCATGAACCACAGTGGTAGAATCTTCTCAGGGCCGGATTTTCCTATAGGCTAACTGGGGCTTCAACCTAGGGCCTCAAGATCAAGAGGGCCTACATTCAAATTGTTAGCAAAATTAAAATTACACTATTCTAAAAACAGTGAACACTAAAACACTGAACCGAAAATAAGGAGAAATTGTTAAGATCGTTCCAGCGTCGCGGCAGTTGGGGAGCCCGCCCACGTTCCTGGCACCGGGGGTTGGGCGAGAGGGGCAGCCGCTCCCAGTAGCCACCCCGTCAATGCGGAGCGCACCAGCGGCCAGGCAGGTGAGGGCGAGGGGGCCGAGCCGGGCAGCTGAGTGCAGCAGGGGAGGCGGCTGGCCTCGCTGCCTTTGCCACAGAGCAGAGCCGCCCTCCGTCGGGCGGCCAGCTATATATATTGATATATCACAGTAATGATGTATTTTATTGTATCTCATGTAATTTACAAACTTAAAAATGGGAGGTGAAAGGGCCTCATAAGTGGAATAGCCTAGGGCCTCTTTTCATCTAAATCCGGCCCTGAATCTTCTAGTTATAATAGAATACTATATACTAGTTATATACAATTTAGTAATTGTACATAGTGCCATTTATATTGATTCATTTCAGCATGATGTATAGTTTTATATAATAGCATTCCTCATGATGTATAATTTTATATAATAGCAGTTTTATACTGTTGTATTCATAGTTTTGAAATCTTAATTATCTATATAATTAAGATACCATTATATCTTAATGGTGTATATTATTTTTTATATTTGTATTAGACACCTTAAACCTAGTTATTTTTGTAGTCCTGATGGACAAAAATACTCATCTATATAAATAAAAATGTAATGGTTGTTTGTTCAAAATCGCTAATCTCCTAAATGTCTTCACCGATTGCTTTAAAATTTTGACACAACATTGCATTCGAATATATACGTATATTATATAGATGTCACATCTGTGACAGGTAAAAACATGATTTTTTGTAAAAACATGCTTTTTTGAAAACCAGCGCCAACTGGTAGACGTAAAAGCAACAGACGCTATACTAAATATTTCATGATTCCATTTCAATGTTTCCGATTGCATTGTGCATTGTTATATTGAATTTTCATAGATTTTGATTTATTTTCATTTTGATTTCATTATTTCATGTGACATTGCATTGAAATTGAGCTGTGTCATTTACCATAGCGTTCATTTAGTGAGTATAGTATATTCGGAACAGTTCGGCCTCTCTCCAGCTTCGTCCCAACGGTCCCTTTATATGTGTGGCTGGGCTGCAGCTGCACCCTTTCCCCTTTCTGCCCCTCCTCTGATGAAGTTTGGCCATTTCCGCCAAGGGGAATCGAAGCCCTTCGACCTCCCCCTCCCCTCTCTCCCCTCCCCTCCCGCTGGGCCTTAGCTGTCTGCAGTGGGGCGCCACCTGCACCATCCCTTGGCCACCTCCCCCTTCCCTTAAGCCGGCCTACCCCCGCCCAGTCCAGCAGAGCTCCAGAGGAGGCAGAGGTGGAGCATCTCCTCAGCCCAGCCAGCCGCGCACGCTCTCCACCCCCCCTCACAGCGAGCCAGCTATGGCCTCGCCAAGGTGGCTCTGATGGGGGACAATGTCAGCCTGAGGTGCAGCGGGGCTGGGGAAGCCCCTGGGTGCCCCATGAGGTGGCACACCAAGGACTTCTCTTCCTCTGAGATCCTGGACGTCTCACTCTCACGGGCCACTTACTTGGGGGAGACTGAGTGCAGCTCCTCCGAGGAGATGCTCAGCAACTTCCATGAGGCCCCAACCAGCCTTGCCTGGCCCAGCAGCCCCGAGTCCTGACCAATGTCAGCACCCACCTGCCGCCCCACTACGCCCAGACTGGGCCACAGCAATGCGTGGCTGTGTACAGCTAATATGCAAATAAGAAAGAGTAAAGGTGCAAAATTAGTATGCCTATTCCTTAGCTCTAATTGTTTAGGCAATACCAATAGACCAATACCCATATTAATACAATTTCAAGAGCTATTATTCATTGGGTCAAATAAAGCCATTCCTTGCATATATGTCAGGATATGGGTGAATGAATTTTTCCACTGAATGGACATTTAGACCCCTTCATAAAAATGCCCTCACATCTGCCTGTAGTTTTTTTCTCTGTCAAACATCTTGAACAGCTTTGTGTTAAGAGGAAGCCCTCTGCCTCAAGTTAGTCAATCATTGGTAATCTTTGAAGTTAAGCCTCTAAAACTACACTGCTCAAAAAAATAAAGGGAACACAAAAATAAGACATCCTAGATCTGAATGAATGAAATATTCTTATTAAATATTTTGTTCATTACATAGTTGAATGTGCTGAGAACAAAATCACACAAAAATTATCAATGGAAATCAAATTGAGCAACCCGTGGAGTTTTGGATTTGGAGTTACACTCAAAATTAAAGTGGAAAAAAACACTACAGGCTGATCCAACTTTGATGTAATGTCCTTAAAACAAGTGAAAATGAGGCTCAGTAGTGTGTGTGGCCTCCACATTCCTGAATGACCTCCCTACAATGGCTGGGCATGCTCCTGATGAGGTGGTGGATGGTCTCCTGAGGGATCTCCTCCCACACCTGGGTAAAGCATCCCCCAACTACTGGACAGTCTGTGGTGCAATGTGGCATTGGTGGATGGAGCAGGACATGATGTCCCAGATGTGCTCAATTGGATTCAGGTCGGGGAACGGGTGGGCCAGTCCATAGCATCAATGCCTTCATCTTGCAGGAACTGCTGATACACTCCAGCCACATGATGTCTTGCATTGTCTTGCATTAGGAGGAACCCAGGGCCAACCGCACCAGCATATGGTCTCACAAGGGGTCTGAGGATCTCACCTCGGTACCTAATGGCAGTCAGGCTACCTCTGGCGAGCACATGGAGGGCTGTGCAGCCCCCTAAAGAAATGCCACCCCACACCATTACTGACCCACTGCCAAATCGGTCATGCTGGAGGATGTTGCAGGCAGTAGAACATTCTCCACGGCATCTCCAGACCCTGTCACATCTGTCACATGTGCTCAGTGTGAACCTGTTTTCATCTGAAGAGCTCAGGGCACCAGTGGCAAATTTCCCAATCTTTGTGTTTGCTGGCAAATGCCAAACATCCTGCACGGTGTTGGGCTGTAAGCACAACCCCCACCTGTGGACATCGGGCCCTCATACCACCCTCATGGAGTCTGTTTCTGACTGTTTGAGCAACCACATGCACATTTGTGGCCCGCTGGAGGTCATTTTGCAGAGCTCTGGCAGTGCTCCTTCTGTCCCTCCTTGCACAAAGGCGGAGTTAGCGGTTCCTACGGCCTCCTCCATGCCCCCTGATGTACTGGCCTGTCTCCTGGTAGTGCCTCCATGCTCTGGACACTACGCTGACAGACACAGCAAACCTTCTTGCCACAGCTCGTATTGATGTGCCGTCCTGGATGAGCTGCACTACCTGAGCCAGTTGTGTGGGTTGTAGACTCCGTCTCATGCTACCACTAGAGTGAAAGCACCGCCAGCATTCAAAAGTGACCAAACTATCAGCCAGAAAGCATAGAAACTGAGAAGTGGTCTGTGGTCACCACCTGCACATCCACTCCTTTACTGGGGATGTCTTGCTAACTGCCTATGCTTTCCACCTGTTGTCTATTCCATTTGCACAACAATATGTGAAATTGATTGTCAATCAGTGTTGTTACCTAAGTGGGCAGTTTGATTTCACAGAAGTGTGATTGACTTGGAGTTACGTTGTGTTGTTTAAGTGTTCCCTTTATTTTTTTGAGCAGTATATATCAACACTCCAATGGAAGAAATCATGTTTAAAAGAATGTGCTTGAAAAGTTCCTGAACTTTTCATTCTGCATTATTATAGTCAGAGAAAATTTGATTACTATATTTTATTACAAATTATGTTACTCTTATATTAGCCACAAAGTATGATCTTTTCTACTAATTTAGCACTACATTTTTCAACAAAAAACACCATGCACATACAGCACATCAAATGGATCAGCTTTGGTAACCATGAAATTCCAAACCGTCTGCCTCTTCCTCATCCTCTTTCCTTAACTGAACTTTGAGAAATCTCTAAAGCCCCAGAAATGTAACCAATAGACTTTCAAGGCATTTGCTACCAGTTGAAAAGCTGCATCTCATTCTCATCATGTTAAAACAATTACATTTGCAATAACTCAGAACTTTAATTTTAAGGAAAGGTTAAACTCAGTTGAAGTAATAATTTTAAAAGACATGTAGTAGAAAGGTGAAGAATGGGGAAAAGGAAAAACAGCAAAGGACTGTAGTTTCCTTCATTCCACCTTTGGAGGACACCTTCCACAGTGACAAGGTATTGTGTGCAGGGAAGATGGAAAAAATTGAGAATGAAAGGGATCAAAGGCAAACACTCTGGACATCATCATTGCAGCACAGGCCCAAAAAGGGGGTTGGAGGCTTGTTTTAAATAAGAAATCACAATGTTTGGAGTTAAATAAAACGAAGTATAGTTTTATTGGCATGCACAACATGATCACTGGACTTCTCACCAATGGCCTGTGGAAGAGAGAATCTCAAATGAAATGAAGATTTGGGTAATTACACTATAGAAATAAAGATAAAAAGAAATATTTGGGTAGTCTGGGTCTTTGTTTTTGCTTTGGATAGATTTTTATAGATATTAGAATGACATTGTGATATTATTCACACTCATAAAATCCAATTGTTCTAGATAATATCAACATGTTTACTAAACAAATTTGTTGATTGAATCTGCACCACACTTTTGCATTCCCACTCTGAAAGAAAGGTTTTCTCTACCATAGAGGGTCAGATTGCTCAACTACATCCTTTTTAATACTTCATTAACAGAACATATCTGATGCATTTCCAAGGCAAAATATTGAACATATGAATTAAGTGTCCACAATATGTAAATTAAACTGCCTCAGACTCATGAACTTCAACAGCTTGAAAGGAGGAGCTGTGAGGCCTGAAGGACAAGGGAGAGGTTCATAGCCTCTCTGAGAAAGCCCCATACCTTAAGATGGTGCGACAGGGAGCTGGAGCCCTTGACAGGTAAAATGGTCACAATGGCAACCACTTGCCTCCGAAGAGTGCTTGGCGACAGGCCCTTTGTGAGCTCCTGTTGTAAGAAGTCCAGCACCTGCGGAATGGAAGCTGATGGAGCATGGATGTGAGCTGTTGCACACCAGATGGTGAAAGCCCTCCAAGATGTCTCATAGATGTGAGTGGTGGATGCCCTCCTGGATGCCTGGATAGTGGAAATAACCTGGTCGAAGAAGTTGCACCTAGCTAAGAGATACCTCTCAAGTGCCAAGCGGTTAACTGGAGCCACTGAGAATCTGGGTGCTCCAGTTTCCCCTGACTGAGGAGACTCTGTTCTCTGGTGCCCTCCATGGGGAGAAACAGACAGGTTGAGGAGGTCTGCATGGCCAGTGTGGGACAACAAGAATGAGTTCTGCCCCTTCCATGATCACCTTCCTGATGATCATCAATAGAAGTGGGAGAGAAGGGAAGGCATACAGGAGGCCCGGTGGCCAGTAGCAGCGGATAACGTCCCTGCCCTCTGCACCAGGGGCCTGGAACCATGAGATGAACTGTGGTAGCTGGGTGTTCTGCGGTGTGGCAAAAAGATCCATGACTGGCTGGCCGAACCTCCGGGTGATGTGGAAGAGGTCCAGATGCAGATACCACTCCACATGGGTGATCATGGCCCTGCTCAGCCAATCAGCCTGGATGTTGACTGTGCCCAAGATATGTTCTGCCTGTAGTGAGAGGAGAATGTTCTCCACCCAGAGACAGAGGCACTTGGCCTCATGCATCAGTGCTCTTGAATGGGTGCCACCCTGGCGGTTCACATGTGCCTTGGTGGCAATGTTGTCTGTCATCAGAAGGACATGAAGCCCAGCAATGCAGTGAGCTCCAGCCAATTGATGCTGTTCTCCAGCTCATCCTGTGACCAACACCCTTGGGCCATCTGGGTCTGAAGATGAGCCCCCCATCCGAACAGGCTGGCATCTGATGTGACGGTGACCCGGTCGAGTTCCCTAAACAAGGTGCCCTTTTGAAGTGCCAGGGATTTCCACCATTTTAGGGATCAGCTGACTCTGCATGGAAGACAAATCGGCACAGGGAACGCTGAGGAACCTCGTCTCTGGTGTGGAAGGAGGAGCCATTGCAATGGCCAGGTGTGAAAGCGGGCCCACAGAACTATATTGATGCATGATATCGGTTTCCCCAACAACCAGGACAGCAGAATCAAGGGAATGCTGCGGGAGAGGTGACACTGTCCACTAGGGAGAGTATGCTGCAGCATTGATCTGGTGAAAGGAAGACTGTGGATATCTCAGTGTCAATTACCGCCCCAAGATGGAGAAGATGGATGCTGGAAATCAGGTGACTCTTCTCCGTGTTCATTGAGAACCCATGGTGTTCTAGGGATCTGAGTGTAATGTGGAGGTCGCAGAATGTTTGGTGAGGGGAGGACGACTGGATGAGGATGTCATCTGTGTAACATTGTAGACAACTCGGGATTGACCTAAGTTGGGTTGCCACTGCTGCCAGCAACTTCATGAATGTCCTGGGGACTGATGAAAGGCCAAACAGGAGCGCTCTGTACTGGAAATGCTGGTTGGCATAACAGAACCTCAGGTATTGCTGATGGGAAGGATGCATGGGAATGTGCAGGTACACCTCCTTGACGTCGATGGACGTCAGGAGGTCACCCTGGAGAATGCAAGCGAGAATGGACCGCAGAGATTGCATCTTGAATCGGCTGTATGATATGTACATCTCAGGTCCAAGATGGTCCTCACCCCTCCCGAGCCTTTGGGCACCAGGAAAATGATGGAATAAAACCCGGTGCCCTTGTGGCCCGGTGGGACAGGCTCTATGGCTCTGATGTTGATGAGGTGATGAATCTCTGTATCTATCAGCTGCTTCTTTGGGGGATTCTTTGGAGTGGGGCACCAAATACAGTGAGGTGAGGGAGGGGATAGAAATTCTAAGGTGAGCCCTGGCTGGATTGTTTGTAGTACCCATGCGTCTGTGGTGGTTGCCTCCCAGTGCATTGAAAAGTACTGCAGACGACCACCAATGGGAATGTTTATGGAGTCATTTGGACTTCCTGAAGGGCCTGTTACTCGACTGTCTAAAGGGGCATCTAAAATAAGACTGTTGTTGTTGCTGCCTTCCCCTAGCCCAGAAGAACTGCCTGCCCTGGAAGTGGTCAGCTCCCTGGGAGTAGCCTCACTGAAACTGGTAGGCCGGTAACCCACTCAACTGATTGAAATGGCTGCCTCCAGGAGCAAGGAAAGTTCCTACGCTCCTGCTTCTTAGTGCTGGTAGGTAATACTTTTTTCTTATCCTTAGTTTCAACAAGGACCTTGTCTAAGGCCTCACCTAATAAGGTTGCTTCTTTGAATGGAGCTGATGCCATCCTCCATTTAGAATTCATATCAGCTTACCAGTGTTTTAACCATGCCAAGCACCTGGAGGTGACAGTAGCCGCCAATGCCCGAGAGGCAAATTTGGCTCTGTTTAATGTGGCATCGGCCAAAAACTCTACCACTGCCACCAATTTGTTAAGGTCTTGGCACAGCCTAGCATCTCCTGGGGGAATTCTGGCTAGAATTTGTTGAAGCCACATTAGGGAGGCCCTATTGAAAATTGAGACACCAGATGTTGCTCTGATAGCCCAAGCAGTTGCCAAGTGTGCCTTATGAAAGGAGGCTTGCACCTTTCTGTCCTCCACTTTCAACCCTTCGGCCTCTGCAGCAGGAACTAGCACTGAAGAAGTGAGGGCAGCTAAGGTAGATGCTTAGGCCATTGGAGCAAATTCTCCAGCTCAGAAGTGGCTGTGTAGAAACGTTTATCGGTGCCACTGGGAGAAACAGACATGCAAGGCTGAGCCCATTGGCATTGGATAATGTCAAGAAATAGCTGGGAAGAAGGAATCGCCTCCTGGGGATTCCTTGAACAGGCGCTCTCCCAGTTTTTGTGGTTCCTTCCGAGGAACTGTAGAATCCCCCTCACCCTCCAAATTGGTGGTAGCTCAGGCCTTAAAGAGGAGGGACTTGAAGAGGGTTGGAATGAACAATCCTGAGAAGGCCAGCTGGTCTGGTAGCAGGTCTTCATCCTCAGACAGTTCAACTCACCCTCCTCCAAGGCCCAATCATCGCTGTGGGCAGGCTACTGGTCGGTGGAGGCATCCTTCACGACTGGAGGCTCTTCCAAAGTTGAATGGTACCTATAAGTGGTCACAGCCTTGAGCTGTCTCATGAGGAGCACTGAGGCGAGACTTATGGTGGCAACAAGCGGAACACTCGGCAGAGCAAGTAAGGCGATCAGATCTTGTGGTCAGCAATTAACGGCCATTACATGCTATCCGCAAGGGAACGGCTTGGCCGGGACAGCAATTAGGTCCTCTGCTGTGACACATGCAGGAAGGTCTCCTGACCAGGCCTTACCATGTGGTGGCTGCCAGCACTGTGACAGCTACAGATGTTCCAAGTCCCTGACAGCCACTTAATGCCAATCCACAATAATTCTGAAAATGTAGATAAATACTGAACTGTTTGAAGACTGTAAAAAGTACTCCATCAAGTAGCGCAATGCAGGAAAAAGTCTGCCCTTTTTTCCAGCCACATTCCGAGAATTGGGCTTCAAATGTATTTCAAAGGAGCGGTTTTCAATGAAATTCTCATGTTAGGGTGAGGCTTGCACTTCCATGGCCTGCCTTTCTCTGTTTTCTTGACAATTTTCTTAAAGTTGTTGATCCCTCAAGTCCTTTTCACAAAACTGCCACTTTCTTTGCAGTTCCATAGCATTTGTGTTACAATGCACTGCTGGAACACAAGAAATTAAAGGCTTGATTTTGGCTGCTCAAGAGCAAACTAGTTGAACTAATGCAATCAAGGCCAGAACTGAAAAATAATCAAATGATTCAAAGTGCAGATTTTGCAAAGAATCTAAGAATCAGTATATCATACACTCTGCTCCTGCAAGAAGATTGCACCAACTAATTAAAAATAATGACATAATCATAGTCACCAAAATGATTCATTAGAACATCTATAAAAATTATCATGTAATGAAAAATTGGTGGAAACATAGAGTTAAAAAGCAATTGAAAATGAGCAGGTTAAAATATTTTGGGATTTCCAAATTCAAATTGATAACATCTTGGCTCATGAAACATCAGATATAACTGTGGTCGAAAAGAAGAAAATGTGCATAATCAATGTGACAGGATGAAGGGACAATAAACTAGAAGACAAAGTATTAGCAAATATAAAAAAACTATCAAAATCCGTAAATCAAAATTTAAAAATTATGGCATAAACCAGCTCTGGTGGTCCCAGTAGTTATCAACACACTGTATGCCATACCAAAAATTCATGGACAGCCCTTCGAAAATTTGCACATTGACAAAATTTTCATCTTAGTTACAAAATGTCATAGTGCTTGGATCAACACATTTATTACACCAATGCATTACAACATTCTAGATTCTTGGGAAGAACGTGATGTGTATGAAGGCCAACACTAGTTAAAGAACTGGCAGCCATGACTTCACAATGTTGTCAACAGACTATAATAATTTAATAAATTACATTATTATTCAGCAAAGGACTGATAATATTTATCACCCAAAGACATTTTCTTAAACATTTTTAAGTAAATGTATTTAAGGTTGGAATAATAAGCACATTTAATTTAGAATAAATCTCATGGAATATTTTCTTCAGATCCATTGATTGGGTGGACATTCTCCCAGGCTATTTTATTGTCAATGGAATGGCAACTGAGCAGAACATTTTGTTACAAAAGCTTCTAGGTGGCCTTCGAAAGCAAAGAAAAGCCATGGAGCAGAAGCCAGAGGAATTGAAAAGTAAGTAATTTAGGTTGGCAAATGTTCTTTCAAAAGTATTAACAAACTAAACTGAATGTTATAGTCTCAGATGAAACTCTGTTCAGGTGACTTTAAAAAAGGAGTTAAAACAGTAACCTACCTGATTTGCTTGACACCTGATTGTTCAGAAAACATTTTGATTTCTTTTAATTGGCTATGAAATTTCCAAACAACTGAATCCATTTGTTCCTGTACTATTCTGATTAGAAAATATGTGATAATGTTTTTGTTATAGGAATTATTCTTACTTGTTTTTTCCTACAGCTCGTCCTTATAAAAAGCAAAACAAAATAAAATACTCAAAAATATATTAAATATATCTTCAGTTTCTTAAAAAAAAATCAAGAAACACCTTTTTTAAATAAGGATGGTAAAAACCATAGATTTTCAAATTTAAAGTTAATTTTTAATTAACACCACTAATCATTAATAAGCTTAACCCCATTCCCATGTAATTAAGCCTAGTCACATTAATTAAAAACATGGCAAATTGTATTTTATTAAAACAACATACTGAAAGCAAAGCTTTCCAGAAGTTCTTGAAAATATTTGAATGATGATGAATGATCTGTATACTACACATACTTCATATAAAAATCAGATATTTGTCTATTCATTCATGTCAAGAGGTCCATGAATTACAAAGAAAGACTCTCTCTTGGCATTTATTTCCATTAACATTTCACTAACAAAAAAAAAAGAAAAAAGCTCTGCAGGGTCTGATTTCTCCTTCGAAGTAACATACAGTATGCTTAAATTAGTCTGTGCCTAGCCTTACTGGGAAAATAGTGGATGTTTGCATAAGACCTTGATTTTTTTCAGAATTCTGATAAATTGCAGAATGAACTGCAAAATTGTCATTACAAAACCAGGACTCAATCAGACTGTCTTCATGATTTACCAATAACTTTAGGTGACCACATTTTCAGATTGGTAAAGAGGGACATCTTTGACCGGGGGCTGGGGGTGGGGGTTTGATTAAAAATTTTATACGGAGCAACACAAATTTTCATACAACGCAAAAATAGTATTGTAATATTTTTTTTTATTTCAACATAACTACAATTTACAAATATAAATTGTAACTGTTGGCAAACATCAAAATTTTGATCACGTGACCATGAGAATGCTGCAATGGTCGCTAAATGTGAAAATGGTCGCTAAGTGTGAAAAATGGTCATCAGTCACTTTTTTCAACGCCATTGTAACTTTGGTCACTAAGCCCATTATACCACCTTTCTTGCCACAGTTCTTAAGTGAATAATTGCAGCTGATAAATTAGTAACATAAGTGAATCTGGTTTCCCCATTTGACTTTGTCAAAAGGTCACAAAAAGCAATTACATGACCCCAGGACACTGAAACCATCATAAATACAAATCTGTTGCCAAACATCAAAATTTTGATCGCGTGACCATGAGGATGCTGCAACAGTCGCTAAGTGTGAAAATGGTCGCTAAGTGTGAAAAATGGTCATCAGTCACTTTTTTCAATGCCATTGTAACTTTGGTCACTAAACAGCCATGTTCCTGACTTAACAACCACGATTCACTTAACATGGCAATAAAAGGTCGCAAAATGAGGCAAAAATCATTTAACAAACATCTCCCTTAGCAACAGAAATTGGGGGATCAATCCTGGTCGTAAATGGAGGATTACTGATAGTCAATTGCAAAAGGCAACTTTACTTGGAACAGGTGAGATTGTGCCCGGATCCCTTTCATGCCAACATCCCATCCTGTCAATGGGGAGAACTCCACAGGCAGACAAAAGCCCCCAATCCCCTCTCAACCTCCAGCTGACTCTGCCATCCGCCATAACCACACATGCCCCTCAAAGGCAAAACTCAGGGGGCTGAATTCTACAGGGGGAGGAGTAAAGGGGGGATTTGAGGACCAGCCCAAAGCACCATCTGTGTAAATTTGCATCAGGCAGGCAGTAACATTTTCATAGACCATGATCAGCGGAGCAGCTGATCCTATGGAGAGACTCCTCCTGCATTCAGTCCCAGGCCTACAAGTGGAAGTACTCCTTCCTTCCTCCTTTCACCTTCCTTCCTTCCTTCCCTCCCTCCCTCTTTCTTCCTTCTAGCCTTCCTTCCTTTCCATTCTTTCTCCTTCCTTCCTTCCTCTTGCCTATCTACCTTCTGTCTTTCTTAAGGTGACCAGATTTTCAGATTGGTAAAGAGGGACACCATTGACCCCGGGGGGGGGGGGGTTGATTAAAAATTTTATATTTTGTCAAAAGGTCACAAAAGGCAATTACATGACCCCAGAACACTGAAATCATCATAAATATGAATCTGTTGCCAAACATCAAAATTTTGATCACGTGACCATGAGGATGCTGCAACGGTCACTAAGTGTGAAAATGGTCGCTAAGTGTGAAAAATGGTCATCAGTCACTTTTTTCAATGCCATTGTAACTTTGGTCACTATACCACCTTTCTTGCCACAGTTCTTAAGTGAATCTTAAGTGAAGATGTTATATCTTAAGTGAATCTTAAGTCTTAAGTGAAGATGTTATACAGTAGAACCTCTGGGCACGAACGCTTCTGACCAAAATATTCACATTCTCCCCCCACCCCCGGCTGCTGATTTCCCCTTCTGCACCATTTTTTTTGTAAGCACCATACTGAACATACTCCTGGAGCCTCATATCCTCCATAAATTTACCACTGGGCCAAAGGTGAGTCCCTACATTTTGTGTTTGTAGGTTTCTCAGTTTAAGAACAAAGCATGGAAATGGAATCTCTTCTGTCTTAAAGCTCTAAGTTGGTTAAAACCAGCTACCTCCTTTCTCTTAATGTTTGAAGATTCTGCTGTCATGTATATGAATTTAGCCAGGCAGAGTTCTCTCCACTGTGCATCCTGCTCTAAAATCAACCGATGGAGCAAACTCACAAATGCATGGGAAATGTGAAGAACAGTTTCTGTTTTTCTCCCCAGACTTTTTGTTTTGTTTTGCTAGCTTCCCATAGAGAGCAATAGAGAATTATTTGAATGAGGACAAGAGACACTCAAGAATCAAGAAATGGGGAAAACAGAAAAGGGAGCCTGCTCCCAGCTAGCTAAGAGAGGAGAAGACCAGCCTGGTTTCTAACCTTTGTCCAGCAACCAAGGCCCCATGTGGCGCTCCCAAATAGCCTTTATTCAGAGCACCACCTCTCGATTCCCATCCTCTCCAGCGCAGCAATTTATTAGAAATGATGATGAGAGGAGCTGTAATCCAGCACATCTGGAGGCCACTGAGCAGGGAGCAGATGCCCTGAAAAGGCATTTAGAGGCAGGGGAGGGAGGGGTTAGGTTAAAGAAGAGAAATGGGAAGGAAACCAAGGCTTTAGCCCCAAGTCAGCTGCTGGTCAATCCACGAGGGTACATTCCTGGCGGAGGGAGCTTTGAATTAAGTTCGCTGAGGATGGTGGGCTACTTCCGATGTTTAAAATGCCCAGCCTCAAACTTGACCAGGCGACCACAACCCCCACCCCACCCCTCTCTCTCTCGTTCAAGAGTTCTCACCTGCACCCTCCAGTCTGGCAACCTATCTTGCCCTACCTGTTGAACAGGACGACGCCGTGCTCCAGGGGGCTGTTGCTCACTTTCTGCCAGCTCTCCCGGATCAGCTTCTGATCCGCGCTGGAAAGTCCGTCGCACTCCATTTTTCCACGGCTCAACTAAGAGGATTGGCTACGGAGAAGCGGGAGCGGAGTGCCGGGGGGCGAGTAGCGGCCCAGCGAGCTTCAGCATGGACAGAGCCGGACTGCCTGCTGGGGCCTCCATGAACTTGCTGGCGGAGCGGCGGCGGCGAGGCCAGCCGGAGGACCTTCGCACCCTTCAGCCCGAGCATGTAAGTCCAAGCCGCTCCGCGTTTTAGGACCGCGCAAGGCAGCGTGGCTGCCAGGCAGGCCGGCGGCCTGCTGTAAAAGAGTGGGGGGGGGGCAGTGGCGCTGAGCACACTACTACGCCCAGTCCTTTCAGCCGCTTTGCCCCTGCTGCCTTGGCTCTTTTGCAAGCCGCTGGAGAGCCGGTGGTGCTGAAAGCCAGCAAGTTGAAGGGTTGCCCTCCCAAGTTTGCCCAAAGGCCCGCCGCTTCCACCGGGAGACGGAGAGGAAAGAACTGCGGGGGGGAGGAAGATGATGGGAAGAAGGAAATAAAATCCACGGGGTGGGGGGAGGGGCGTCCACTTCTGCCTTAACCCAAACCTTCACCGCAGCTGTGGTGGGACTTCAGAAGGGGGACAAGAAGTTATTTGCAAGTCAACTTCTCTTCCTCCTCCTCCTCCTCTTTATCATGCACTTCCTTTTAAAGTGGCAATGCATCACGTCCTATCTTTTTTTTAATTGAAAACTTGAGGAAAAAAAAATTTTACAAATGTTTACCTCCCTCCCCTGCCCTCCCCACCCGAAGCCAAAGCAATACATGGAGGGGTTAGGTTAAAGAAGAGAAATGGGAAGGAAACAAATCCACACGCGGGGCTCGATGGAGCTTTGAAAGCCGCTTTCTCGCCCGGAGCTTCCCTTCACATCTCTGGAACGGCTTGGCTCCTTTCTTTTTTTTTTTAGGGCGCCCCTCCGTTGGGAGGAGGAGGAGGAGAGGCATATTTAGCCTCCTTCCAAATCTTTCCCATCAGACCCTTTGGTGAGGAAAGGGTTACTTCATTAATAGCTAACATGCGAGCTCCTAAGGTGGCTGCCTCTCCTCATTTTCAACCTTGGAAAAAAGAGAGAAGTACAGTGGGAATAAACCAGCCCTGCCCGGAGAAGAGATACTTAACAGCACAGAAGCTGGCCTCATTAACACTTTTGGTGCTCTCCCAAGGAAAGAACAAGACAATATATTATACAAGTTAGAAAATTTAAAGAAATCCTTATTGGTCACAATGGACACAGCAGAGCCGTTTATAGATCTGGTTTCCCTAATAATTGAGCCTCTCACTTCTCCCCCAGAGGGCAAGGGATTACATGAATACAAGATCATGGAAAATAGAAGCCAAGACCCAAATGTGGTATTAGAGATCCCAGTAAAGATGGAGATGTTTTCATCCCTGTGTGAAAATCCCATGACACCTTCAGCACCTTCAGCACCAAATCAAGAAACTGAGGCAACCCACGTCAGAGCCACCATCTCAAAGAATGAAAGACGACCTAATAATGCCTTATCCTACACCCAGAGAAGAGGCATCGGAATGGCAAGTTCTGTTAGCTGGTGCTAAAACCTCTTACCCTGAACAAGTTCCTCAAGAGTCTACACATGACCTAGACGGGTCCTCCCTATTTTTAAAGAAGGCCAATTCGGTGTGCAAGGACACCTCAATCCATGGTAACAACTGGACAACTTCCCTTTGTATAAATCAAGTTTCCTGATGAACTGCAAAAGTTGACCCACTTTCTCTTATAACCTGGAATATAGCAGGTTGGTCTGTTCCATCAAAAGACCAACTCTTTTTTCTCTTTATCTAAATATTTGTCTATATCTAAACCATTAATTTTATCCCCTTTATACAGTTCTGTAAAAAATTCCCGAAAGGCCTTTTGAATCTCTTCCTGTTGAAACACCTCCTTCCCTCTGTAAATCAGTTTAGATATATTTCGAGTTTTCCTTTTTTTCCTAATCTGATAAGCTAACCATCTGCCAGGTTTATTTGCATTACAAAAAGTATTGTGTTTTGCATATAATAAATTAGTGGCTACCTGGTCAGAGATCAACATGTGAAATTGAGATTTTAATATGTTAATAGCTTCCTTAACCTTTGTATCGTCTGGGTTCATTGTTAACTCCAACTCTTTTCTCTTAATTTCCTCTTCCAGTTCTGTTCATTTTAACCTTTGTTTATTTCTATGTGTTTTATTTATATTCATCAGCACTCCTCTCATATACGCTTTGCTTGCATCCCATACGAATTCCATAGATGTACCCTTATTCATATTCAAAACAAAATATTCAGATAGTAATTTTTTACAATCATTAATATACTTTTCATATCTAAATAAGTTTTCATTCAATCTCCAAGACCTTCTTGCCTGCACTACCCTTCCCAACTCCATCCAAACTGGGTTATGGTCCGAAAGGACCCTAGCTGCAATCTTTGTCTTCTTGACCCTAGAAAGCAAATCATTAGTGGTTAATATAAAATCAATCCTTGAAAGGGATTGATGCCTGTCCGAGAAGAAAGTGAAGTCATATTCCTCTGCATTTCTTTCTCGCCAAATATCTCTCAATTCATCTTGGAAGACAGCGTTTATATCTTTGATACCCAAAGAAGATCAAGATACTACTCAACCCAAAAATTATAGACCTATTTCATTACTGAATGTAGATTATAAAATTTTTACTAAAATATTAGCAAATAGGTTAATGTTGGTTATTCAACAATTGATACACATGGACCAAACAGGTTTTATACAGGGGAGACAGATGAAAAGTAATGTCAGATTAATTATTAATGCATTAGAATATTTGTGAAAGAACAACCAGATCCCTGCTGCGTTTATATTTTTGGATGCTGAGAAGGCCTTTGATTGAGTTAACTGGCAATTTCTGTTGAAGATATTGCAAAAAATGCAGATAGGAGATAATTTTTTACAGTCAATTAAAGCAATATACCAACAGTAAACAGCACAAATCATAGTCAATGGAAGTTTAACAGACTCTTTTCAAATTGGAAAAGGTACAAGACAGGGCTGTCCTTTGTCCCCATTATTGTTTATTATAACTTTGGAAGTACTGTTGAATAAAATGCGGGGCTTGGATAGTTTAAAAGGGATCAAGAGTAGGCAGCAAGAATATAGAGTCCGCGCTTTTGCGGATGATTTGGTCATAATATTGGAACAACCGCAGGAATCCAGTATGGTCTTAATGAATACGATTAATCAATATGGTCAAGTGTCTGGCTTTAAAATAAATTTAGGAAAAACAAAAATATTAGCTATAAATATGAATACTAAACAAAGAATTAGGAGTGATGCTAGGATGTGAGGTAGTTAAAAAAGTCAAATATCTTGGAGTTAACATTTTAACTTCAAATGGGAAATTATATAAGCATAATTATGAACCACTTTGGCATAGTATACAGACAGAGATGAAAAAATGGGAGAAATTGCACTTATCTTTGCTGGGTAGGATAGCGGCAGTGAAAATGAACATCTTACCAAAATTTTTATTTCTTTTCCAAATGTTACCTATACTTAAAAAAGATGCGAATCTTTTAGAATGGCAGAAGGGTGTCAACAAATTTGTATGGGCAGGAAAGAAGCCGAGGGTAAAGATGAAAATAATGCAAGATGTACGTGAGAGAGGAGGATTGAAACTACCTAATTTAAAACTATATTATGATGCAGTGGCATTATCTGTAATTAGTGATTGGACTCATTTAACCAATGATAGAATATTGAATATTGAGGGACACGATCTGGTATATGGTTGGCATGCTTACCTGTTATTCAACAAAAAATTGGATAAGAATTTTAAAAGTCATATTTTAAGAAATGCTTTACTGCGGGTCTGGAAAAAATACCAATATAAATTAAATGACAAGATACCCATGTGGGCAATTCCTAGACACGCAATTGAAAATATGAATATAGCACAAAAACAGGACAGAATTACTTACAGACAGCTTCTTACCTCGGAAAGGGGGGTATTACAATTAAAATCTTTAGAGGTATTAAAAGAGGAAAAGGTAGTTCAAACATGGTTCCAGTATGGGCAATTACAGGCTAGGTGGAAAATAGATCAAAAAATTGGTTTTATCCAAGTTGAGGATAATTTGTTTAAACAAATAAGAGATCAAAGCTTAATGCATATAAAGAGGATATATAATGTATTAATACAGATGGATTCGGAAACAGAATTAGTTAAAGATTGTATGATAAAATGGGCTCAAAATATTGAAGAACCAATAATGTTGGATACATGGGAAAGAATCTGGGTAAGAAATGTGAAATTTACACAAGCTCAAAATCTGAGAGAAAATTTTTACAAGATGTTCTATAGATGGCATTTAGATCCTAAAAAGTTGGCTTCTATGTATCCGAATGTACAGCCTAAATGTTGGAGGTGTGGTTCTCTCGATGCTACATATTATCATATATAGTGGACCTGCCAAAAGGTTAAGGCATTCTGGATAAAAATATGGTGGGTTATGCAAAATATCTTTAAAAGAAGGATAAAGTTTACTCCTCAGTTATTTTTACTAGGTATATGTACTGACTTTACAGTGGTAGAGACTAACTTGATTCTGCACCTAATAACGGCAGCAAGACTGTTGGTGGCGCAATACTGGAAGAAGGAAGACTTGCCTACAATCCAAGAATGGACATTGAAAGTCACAAACTTAGCCGAGATGGCTAAAATATCGGCATATCTTAAAGATCACTCAAATGAGAGATATAAACGAGACTGGAAAAAATGGATTGACTATATACAAAATAAATATGGGACCAAGAAATTCCAGTTAGCCTATGCTTAAGATCAGAAATGATTTAAATTGTTTAAAGTTAGTTCAGCAAGAAGAAGCTAAGGTCAATGCAGAATGTCATTAATTTCTTTATTAAATCCAGGATCCTCTGAAAAGATTTAAATACCCCCTTTTTGTTCTCTATTTATTATTTTTACCAGTATCATTGTAAAATCAAATACTGCAGGGGTGTCAAACTCAATTTCATTGAGGGCTGCATCAGGTTTGTGTTTGACCTTGGGGGTGCAGAGGCCAGCTTGTCGTCTCTAGTGTCGGGGGTTCCTGTGGAGGCCTGAGCACTCTGCCAGCGAAAACGGGCTCCTGAGCTACATTTACAGCTGTGATTGTATCCTGCAACCCTCTGCCAGCAAAAATGGAGCCCAGGAAGGCCTCACGCAGCCCTATTGAGCTCTGTTTTCACTGTGGGCCAATCCTTCACTGTTTCCAGGGCAGCCCCATGGGCCTAAGATCTAAGCATCCCGTGGGCTGGATCCGGCACCCCAGGCCTTGAGTTTGACACCCCTGATATACCATATATTGTGCAGAAATTAGTTCTAGATTGGGAACAGGGAACATGTTCATTTTATCCAGTAGTAGAAGATTATATGCCACACATAAAAAAGAGCAGAGTTTCAATCATAGTATTGAAGCCTCATTATTATTTTTTTACTATATCCTGCATATATCCTTGGACTGTGCAGAAAGTTATACAACTGACATGTGTTACTGGAATGTTACTGTAATGGGCAAAAGAAAAAGGACCCAATTGGAATATATTTTAGAAGTTTATGATGGGCTTTGATTTACCAGGCAATTACCAGGCCTTTTAAAATGCAACACCATGGTAAATATCTGAAGAAGTATTTAAATCATCTTGAAAAGCTCTGCTTTATCCAAAAATATGTGTCCAAAGTTTGCAAAGAGGTGTCCTTTGCATATCTCAAATGTGACTTTTAACAGGGCTACTGGGAGACAGTAACCCTGATTATTCCTTTTCATCTTAGCCGTCTGATGAATATTGGTAGGAATGCACAGATAAGAGAAGAAAGAATCCATGTAGGAGAATATGTCTAGCTAGTTGAAATGTGGAATCTTTGGTGCTCTCTTAGCTTGGCTGTTTGCTTACAAATGTTTCATTATTCAACTAGGTTGACTAGTTGTTAATGGATGATGAAATATCTGCAAGCAAACAGCCAAACTCAGAAAGAACCAAGACCTCCACAAAAGAAAGAATGTATATTTGTTTTGGTAATGAAGGATACTGCATATGCATAGTTATCTATGAATATTTAGATACACATCTAAGGGTTTCTCATTCTCCCCTTAAAAATATCTTCCTGTCACACAGCTATTTAGTGCTTTACACTGTGTTTGAAAAAGAACTCTATTCCATACCTCCTCCTGCATAAATTTAGTAAGGACTGACATAGATTAAAGTAGCAAAATCTTAGTACTTGATTTTGTAATTAAGTGATGAAATAAAGTGCACTGGCATTCACAAAGGAATAACCTCAAACAAGTGATAGACATATATTGAATAGATGTTACATTATATTCCCACAGTGAATTATAGTAATGAGGTATTGATATGTCAACTACTTGAAGTTCTCAGGCAGGTACTGAATGGCAGTTCTGGGAGCTTGTTGTGTTATCCCTGAATGCAGTCATTTCACACAGTCATTTCACACAAATCACTATAATAAAAATCACTGAATGAGAAAGTGTTCTATAAAAATAATGAATGACATGCAGCCCAGGAGTCTCTTGTACCTTGCAGAAGTATGTTTGCTGGAGATGGAGAGTGAATTGGTCAGGAATAATTGACCTGATTAGTATTTTAATTCTCTGCTTTGGAAAAAAAGATTTGACATTTCAGTCATTATGAGGGAGTGGGTGAATTTAGTTGTGTTTTAGGACAACTGTATACCTTTCTTCTCAGAAACAAATAAAATGAATTTGGTGAACTTTGTTCTTTGGTAAAGATGTCAGCGTGGCAATGCTTCTAAATGCTACCAAATACACTCCTACATATAATTATAGGATTGCCCTGCCAGGTTTATACCAAGGCACCCAGAATTTCTATAAATATTTTTAAAAGATTTGCTTTTTGTTCATTTCTAAATCTTAGAAAATATTGACTGTGTTAAATAATACTGGAAAGAGGACAGGTTAAGAACATGCTGGCATGGAATGAAGCGAGGATATGAAAAACTCTGCACAACATACTGTAAATATATCATTCTGGACTATGAGGAATACCATAAAGTGATACTTGTACATTTTATAATTCTTCAGATATTTTTGTGGATTTTTAAAAAAGTAAATATTCTCTGAATGCCAATTTCCAAATATCACATTGCTGTGCCTAAAACTTTCCTTAAAATTTCCCTCTTCCTCTTTTAAACTGTGAAACCACTTTCCTTTATTTCCAGAAGACGTCTACTATATAAGGCTATTGCTCTGTTCACATTTCATTAATACCAGTTAGACAAATTTCACCACAGAGACAAATTTAAATTGCTTTGCATCATCCGTACCACCAAGCAATAAGTTGTTGATGACCACTAGTTCTCCAAACAGACTGTGATGGAATGTGCACCTGCAGAAACAGAGAGGAAAGATATTGCCCATTCAGAGCATTCACAGGAAGAGACCTGGATTAAGAGACTGTGCAGTCTCAGGAGTGGGGAGAAGAGGTTCAGGATAACCACTTTAGAATCTCTCAGGATATATCTAATGACTTAGAAAAATATAGCTTTAGTTTGGCAAGATTATGTATATTGGTATGTGAGCAAATAAAGGACTGGACTCGATTGGATTTCACTGTCTCATCTTTTGGCTTGGCCTGATATAGACTGAGAATTGGTGATGTTACCAAGTTATAGAGTAGTCTTTCTCACTTTTCAAGCCTTGAAAGGTGTTGCACTTCAGTTTCCAATAGAGTTGAAGACTGATGATGTTGAGAGTTGTAGACAAACATATACTGAGACACAACTAGCTAAATAAATGTGGCATAGCCTGTTCAAGAACCTTGTTCTTCATAGCTTGTTGTACTACCATGATATGATTTTCCTTGTATATATAATGTGTTATGTATTGTATATAGTGTATAGTTGTCAGTTGAAGTTCCCAGTCTGGTCCTCTGTCGGAGCAGGAAAATACTCTCCCCTGATTGGTTGTTTGGCTGAGCAGTTCCCTATAAAAGGAGCTGTGTTAGCCAGGGAGTTTAGTTGCCCCACAGGTAGTAAATAAAGAGATGTTGGAAGTCACTCAGGCTTTGCCTCCATTCATGGCCCAGAAGTTAACAATGCAATTCTTGACAGTTTATCTTTTGTTTTTAGGATTGCAAGGGATTCCTTGAAGCTTTGAATAGTAGATATACCATCCTGCAATGTTTCAAAGAGAGAATTAAAGATAACTGTTTCCTTTCAGAGCCTCATAAGATTAAAAGGTCTCTATTTCTGTGTACTATTTGTTATATGATACTAGTCATTTTAAAAAGGGTAAAAAAAGATTTCCTCTTTCTTTGGAAGTTAGAAATATAGGTAATCCTCATTTAACAAACATTCGACATTACAACAGGTCCCCCAAAGGCTACATATGACCCCATTTCAAAGGTACGATGGCTGCAGCCATTTGCCCTTACCATCCCCAAGAAGGTTGCGGTAGTACCCTCCTGCCTCTCTCCCCCCATCAAACCGTGATGGATCCCTGCAGCCCTTGTGCCTCCTCCCTACATGTTCATCATGCTCCACACTTACCTGCCGAAGCACTCCGGGCCTCATGTTTTGGAAGAATGGCAGGCTGTGTGAAGACAATCCAAATGTGGTCACTATTTTGTCCTGCTCTCTGGTGGGTGAGGGCAAAATGGCAGCCACCAGACGAACAACTTCATTTTGCTGCCTAAGAGAGGTCTGCACAGGGCTCTAGAAACTTCTGTACACTGTAGAAACCTTCTGCAGCGCTGAACAAACCTTGTTAAGGCAACTAAACAAAGTAATTTGCCCCCAGGCGATACACAGTGACCCAAATGCAACCACTATTTATGGGCAAGACAAAAATGTATTCACTTTCAAAACTGTGCTATGCAACCAGGCAAAGAAGGAAGCCAATCCAGCATTCTGTAAAGGCTTGTTGCTTTTCAAAAGATAAGAGAGGAGAAGGCTGTTTGGCCTGGTGAGGTGGGAATCAGGCCTTAGACTTGGGGAGGACCAAGTGGTAGTGGGAAAACTCTATTGTGGGACCCCAGGTGCAGGAAGTGAAGGATGGGGCATCTCAAGATGGAGGAGGCCTTGGTGGAGCCAGGACAGGTCAACCTAGACATGTGCTAGGCCTCCTATGGCTTCCACTATCCAGGAGGCACTCCTCACTCCATTTCATGATCTGCGTGTTCATTTAACATTTCATTGGGGAGAGCAGGTGTCGTGGTTGTTAGGTTGTTTCACCTGATGACTGCTGCAACATGCAATCATAATGGACAGGCTCCATTACAGTCATATCTCAAGGTTTACCTGTAATCCACATTCAAATGGGAATGTGTCTATAATTTGTATGTGAATGAAATATTCTATCATCATGCTTCTCTAGTACTAGACAATACAAATGCTATTAAATAAAGTTAATGTAAGTGTATGCTGTTGTGTTCTGGTGACCAGTGCTGAGGAAATTTTTGGTGTAGTATATGAAAAAAACTTATAAATGTTCATATTGTACACTGAGATTGGTAAGGGAGTATGTGAAGAAATGTGCTCACATTTGCTCATGCATTTGGATATTGCATGACTGACCAGATTGCATCTGAAATATAATTTCAGATTAACTCAGCCTTATTGAAAAAATACAAATTGTCTTGGCCCAATCTCATAAAACTGCAATTAAGATAAATAAGAAGTTAATGTAAGTGAATAGTTTAAAAAGTGCAATCAGAATTATTTGACCTAATTGAGACATCTAGGACTTGAAACCAAAGAGATTAAATTTCATGATTAAAGTGTTTAGAATATTTTTGGAAACTAGCCTTCAAAGGTAATTTCAGTTAGGATTTCCGATGTATTCTTAGAATTAAAAGTTGGAAGAAAAGCAAAAGCTGAAGGCAGAAAGATGTCAATAAGACTGACTTAAAATATTTTATCATGTAACAGACAGGGCATTTAATTTATTTCAAAAATTAGGGGGAAGAATAAATTGTAAAGTCATAAATGTAAGAAGGGCCTAAGATTTGGAGTATAAGAGATTCATTCAGAGGTAAATATAATCATGGTGAAAAGACTATCGTTTTTGGAGGGTGCTTGATGCTTTCTGAGCTTGGTTGCTTTCTTATAGCTAAGTAATGTCATCAGTGCTGATGATGTTACCTCACTTGGTAATGAAATGTCAGCAAGAAAACAACTAAGCTCAGAGAGGACCAAGAACCCCACATTCAAGCTGAGCTACAAATATTCTTTTCTACCAGTACTATCATTTTTACAGTTATGACTGCAGATCAGGAATGAATAATGGAACAATTGCTGTTGTGAACACTGAAGGCACCATCATCCTACTTTTGCAGAAAATCAGGAGATTTGGACTGTGAGGTCAAGATAAGCTTTATTTTGCCCAAAAGGTCCAGACAGAGATAACAATTTCTAACATCTGGACAGTGTTCTAAACCAAACACACATGTTTATATTGTATTCAAAGCATCAAAAACACGGAAATATTTTAAAGCATTCTTATTGGCTAAATTCCTTAATTCTAAGCAGAAAAGCATACAGGAAACACTAGTTTCATTCTGACATATGTGGTTAAGCTACGTATATGCTTGACTCGTAGGCGAGACCTCTAACTGACTTGGCCTCCTTAGAACAGATGTTGTGGTCTGACATTTGTATTTCCAGAGTTCAAGTTTCCGGTTCAAGACTCAGTAAATGTATAACAAAATAGAAGGGATAGTTGGGGTCCCCAGGAGGTCTTATAGTCTGACCCTGTTTCATGTTATGTCCAAATCTCGCTTTATATCCTGCCTTAATACAGAGGGTACATTCACATGTAACATTTGTATTACTTTCAATTGGGCACCCCTATAAGTCTGTGACATAGCCAATTAAACCTGCTAGAGCAGAAATGAAAGTGGTTTATCTCAGAAAAGCTGAGGCTTAGCATAAGTGATTCTTATTTCATCCTGCTTTACAATTTCTTAAGGTTTTTTTCCCCTCCATCTAGAAAACAAATTAACACAATTTTATGCTGTTTTCTTTTTTATTGTTTATTGTTGTTGTCATTTTAATCCATTAGCATGTTAGAAAGAAATTGTGTTAAAGGGTTGAGGAGCTTAATGGTTATCTAAAAGCTTTTTAAAAATGTAACAAAATTTGGTCTGGCAGAAGAAGCAGACATAAGAAAAAATTATGTTAAAGCTGGCCAAGATTCAACAAGGGGCAGCAACGAAACACATTTCAGAAAAAAATGTCCCCATATGTTTTGAAATCATTTTTCAACTTCTTTGAAGGTGTTATATCTTTCTCCTTTCTTTCTTTCTTTCTTTCTTTCTTTCTTTCTTTCTTTCTTTCTTTTCTATGTTTGAATTAGTTATCTTTTATGTTTTAATTACAGTTTTCCTATTTACTTACCTGGTTTATTTCTTTTAAAACGAAAAGCTATTTATTTTATCCCTGAATCTTCTTTGAAGTCAAAACATGTCATTTATGTTTAATAAATTTGCTCTAGTACAAACATCTTTAAAGCAAATCTGTAAGACAATGTGCAGTTTTCAAATTGCATGTTTAGATTCATAATATAATAAAAGTAGAACCTAACATAAGTTAATGATTAGATGCAATGCTTATGTCATTTTTCCTCTCTCCATAAAAGCAAAAGTTGACTGATTGCAGGGATTACAGGCACAGATATTTTGCTTCTTTATAAGATACCGATAAAAGAGAATATTTGTGGCTCTGGGTTGAAATGAGGGAATTCTTACTAGCACTAATGGTGTTATCTAGTTTGGGTAATGAAACATCTGCAAGAAAACAACCAAGCTCAGAAAATACTAAGGAATCCCCCTTTCTTATAACACTCAAGCATTTCAACAAACATTTTTCCTATTATATTTACCATCTGTAAATGGCGGTTAAAGAATGACTTACCCCAAATTGCTCCCATTACAACACTTTATATTCTAAGATTTAATGCAATGAAATAATAAAAAGAAAATAAATAATTCTGAATTTTTAGAGTTTGATACACAACACTGCTGCATTTGTCTCTTGACATTTGTATTCCTGCCTAAAAAACTATTATTAGACTCCTTTCTTGAATGCTGTTTTCCTATTTTAGAATGCTCTCGTGCTCAGACATCCCCAGAAGGTCAAAAGGTAAGAATAATGGCAACACCCATTAGCTTCGCCTTCAACAGCTTGGTTGTGGCTTCCATCTTTTTTTGGCCACCCCTCTGGATAACCTGGTCAAAGTGCTACTTGTAATCCCTCAGAAGAGAGGAAAAACAAACCTTTTTAAGTGTGTCATTTTTAGTATTCACAAGAACAATTAAGTGGAGTGAGTAACTTTATTCTCCTTGAAGAAATAGGAACAAGGATATTACATAACACAATATCTCATATTTCCCTTGCTGCTCCTCCTTCAGCAGTTCCTCACAATGTGCAGAAAACTCAAAGTGAGCACACAGTATGGATCTTGGAGAGATGAAAAGAATCAGAAAAACAGAAACAGATATAACTGATTATTTTTTAACTTATTCAGAGTATGACAGCAATACATTTGCATCTTATAATTTCTATCATTTCATGAACACTGCCTTTGAGAATTTAAATGTAGTCTAAGCAATTTCAAATTACTTTTTTTAGCAATTTTTGTTTGGGTCAGATTAGCACATTGCTATTTATTGATACATACTATAGAAAAGCTTCTAAATGTATAACTATATGCATTATGTGATACTTCTAAGACTTCCTATGCTACTGTGCAAGCAATTTTTATTCATATCTAAACATCCAGTGGTGGGATTCACCCAAACCACACCCCCAGAACGCACAGAAAAGTTTGGCCAAATCTTCCAGTGTTCAACCTGGCTGCTTCTCGCCTCCTTCTCATGTTTGCTCTGTGTGTTTGAGCCTGAGAAGGAGGAGAAAAGCAGCCACATTGAATGCTGTGGCAGAGAGAAGCCAAACTTTTCTGCCTCCTCTCACAGCAGAGCTGTTCAGAAGAGAGCTCCTGAGGCTGCCTGTCCCTTTATGGTACCCCCTCCCGCCACATCAAAGTACCTTAAAGACTGTGCCTGGAGGCTGCCTTCTGAGTAGCTCCAGAGCAGCAGGCCATTCTCCTGACCGGGTTCAGCGGCCGGCCACAAGCAGCACCTACAGGCAATGCAATATGCGTGCATGGTCAACACGAACAGGGCGGAGACAACGGCCACAATCCATGACCGTCACCGCCATCCTGTTCTTTGCGCTGATTGGAAGGCAACCGAAAATGACCGAGGGCTAGAGGCACCGGCCGCACCACACAAACTACTTCCCATTGCCCCGTGCTCAGCAAAGCAAGTCTGGGGAGGTCCTTTGCCGGCGGCTAGGTGTCCTACATTGGGCCACCAGCAAAGGATTTCCCTGGACTTGCTTTGCTGAGCACAGGGTGACGGGTCGTAGTTTGTTTGGACAGCAGTGAACAAAAGGAGATAGGCCCGAGGGCAAAGGAGCCTGCAGCCTCCTTCATTCCTTGCTTCCCTCAGCGCCCACCAAAGCGTTCCCCCTGCTTGGCTGCCATCGCTGTCGACACACCCCCTTGGCTGCCATCACTGCTGGCACCCCCCCCTCTGCATGCCCACCTGGACTCCAGCCTGAGTGATAGCGAGCAATGGCGGAGCCAGGGAGCTGGTGACGGCAGCTACTGCTCCTGGACTAGTTGTGGGTCGCGCTGCTCAGCGAGCAGTGCCCCGACTCCACCCACCACCACCGCCACTGCTGCGCCACTTCACGTTCCTTGTCTTCTGGCCGCGGCCCCACTCCATGGAAAACATAGGTGTGTGCACGGCCCGCGCAGTTACAGCCCAGAGCAGGACCAAAGCCTCTCTCCAAACTGGCCCTTCCTCCCTTGGAAGGCTTCGGAGGGAAGCTTCTGCAGAAGCCCAGGTAAGTTGTTTGGATTTGTCCCAGGGTGCTGGATGGATTTTGTTACTGAGTGTGTGGTGAAGTGTGAGTACGTCCCTGTTGGTTTGGTCTAGTAGTAATCTTTTCCTGTGGAATTAGTTTCTGATTAGGGCTAATTCAGTTCTTTTCAGGATCCTTTCAGAGGCTGAGGTTTTAGAATGGAATTTTAGTTAGAAGCATGTGGGGATCACGTTTTATTCTCGGCAGTTGTGTAGGAATGTGAGGTAATGTTAAGATGGAACATTTTGAAACCAACGCCTTAGATAAATCTGAACACAAACAAAAACTCTGAATTAGTTATGTAGATGACACTTTCGTAATTTGGCCACATGGGAAGGAAAAACTGGACAACTTCCTCACACATCTCATCAGCCTACACTCCAAAATACAATTTACTGTGGTAATAGAAGCTAACAACCAACTTCTCTTTCTGGATGTCCTAATCTACAAAAAACCCAATGGCTCCCTAGGACACACCATCTACCAGAAAAAAGCACACACCAACCACTACTTAAACGCACAATCCCATCACCACCCTGCACAGATCAACTCCGTAGCCAAGACCTTCATCTCCAGAACCAAATGCCTAGCCGACAAAGACCACATGAAAACTGAATTACACACTCTCACAAATGTATTACTTTCCAACGGATTCCAAAGAAACACAATTACCAACCTAATCCAAAATGAGACACCCCCCAAGAACCAAGACACAGAACAGGACAATGGCATCGCCCTCCTCCCTTACATCAAAGGCACCACAGATAAAATCAGCAAAATTCTTCACAAACATGATATCAAGACAGCCTTCGGCACTGACCAAAAAATACCCAACATCTTAAGAAACCCCAAAGACAAGATCCAGCTGGAAAACCAAGGAGCCTATGAAATACCATGCAAAATCTGCCCAGCCACATATATTGGACAAACTAATAGGAGAATAAATGCATGCATCGCAGAACACAAGTCAGAAAAGAAGAAAAAACTTCCTCCCTCTTCCAGCACCTTAAAGCTACAGGACATGAAATTGATTTTGAAAGAACCAAATTAATCTCCAAAACTGAACACTTCAACAAGAGAATAGTTATAGAAGCCATAGAAATAGAGAAACACCCCCACAACATGAATAAACATGATGATACCTCCTGCCTGCCAGACATCTGGAAACCAGCCCTAGTCAACAAACGAGTCCCAGCCACAAAACCCGACACTGGACCCAGAACAACACAGGACGCAACCACCAATCACCCTCACCAGACTCAAACCCAAACCCATCCCATAGACCAAATACAACCACCATCCAGAAGTCAAATCACAGTGGCATCACCAACTGCTACACCCCACTCCGACCCCCACACAAAGGAAACTGACACACGCCATGAACACATGGCCAGACCGCAAACTCGGAGCCAAACCAAAGCCCAGGATGTTACACCTCAACCATCTGCTCAAGACATTACATCACAAAACTCAGGAGGTTACAACACAAAGGCTCAGGATGTTACAATGCAGCCACAGGAGGTTGCAGCACAGGACTCAGGATATCACTACAATAGAGCTCAGGAGGTCATCACACAGCCCATTATCCAGGTCATTACAACACAAAAGAACAATAGGCACACAGCCAGTACCTCAGCCACACAGGAGGTTACAAAACATCTGTCTAATCTGCAAACATCAACTTCATCTACTAATCAAGATGTTACAACACAGCAAACCAATCTGCTTGCAGCAACAGAGCCAGCACTCCACACACCCCCACCAGTATTTATAGAGGGATGGCAGCTCCGATCACGCTTTGCTCACACAGGAACGAGGCCGAAGACACCAGCCTGAAGATGGCAAGTGGGACCTTGTCAAAACGTCGCCAAGATACTCTCAATCTCACATGGGAAAAGACCCAAATACACCAAAACCTGCATACCTGTACCCGTGAAAATCTACAAAAACAAATACACACACACACACACACACACACACACACACACACACACACACACACACACGGCTTCGAAGGCTAGAGTGGCAGTGGCCATCAGTCTCCTTTTTTCCTTTTTTCTCCTTCATTTTTTGGGGGAAAAATGGATCAATATCCAGATGAGGAAACCTTAAAATTTCAAAACATCCTAGCAGGAATTCAAAATATTTTGGAAGGATTTGGGAGATTTGAGAAGAAGTTGGATACACTATTGTTTCTCACAGCAAAAAATGATGGGGTTGGAGCCCTCAAAATTAAAGAAGAGAATGAAAATATAGAAGATAAAGACAAGACAATAGATGAACTTATTAATGGAGCAAATATGGATGAAAGCGGAAAGAAGGGAAGATGGAAAAGTGAACTTGATAATTTGGAGCTTTATCCCAGATTTCAAGATATAGGAGGAAAAAAGGGTGATAATGATGGAGTTAAGAAGAGAAGCCTATTCAGAAATAAGTTTGACAACCAAAGACAAGCTAATGTTAATAACAATTCAAGGGCAACAAGACTATTTGAGAGATCTTTTAAGCAATAAAATGTGGTGAGTTTATAAAAACTTTATAAAGGAGTTGAAAAGAGAATTGACACAACTGGCAAGAGAGATAAGACTGTTTTGCTACTGGAAAGATACAGGTTGATAATGAAAGCTGATGATAAAAAGTTAGTTCATTTTTGGTGATTAATAAGTAGGGATTTTAGTATTTTGTAGATTGTTTTAGATTATCATTGAATGTTTACTCATTAACGTATAATTAACTATGACAACAATAATGAAATGATTACCTTAATTAGTATAGGTAACTTGGTTATAAATTGTAAATTGGGACTTTGCGAAAAGACCTATAAATTTTATTAATAAACTTTTGTTTAGATTTTGTTATAAAGGTATAATTACTTTGGGTCTGAAGAGAGGAGATGTGATATAAATAGTAAATAATTTTTTTCATTAACCACAATAATAACAAGGAAATGTTAATAGATATTTTTGGTGATTAATAAGTAGGAATGTTAGCATTTTGTAGATTGTTTTAGATTGTTATTAAATGTCCATTCATTAACATATAATTAACTATGATAATAATAATGAAATGATAACCTTAATTGGTAAAAAATAACTTGGATTTAAATTGTAAATTGGGACTTATGGAAAAGACCTATAAATTTTATGAATAAATTCTTGTGTAGAGCTTGCTATAAAGGTAAAACTTCTTTTGGGCCTGATGAGAGGAGAGGTGATATAAATAGTAAATAATTTTTAGTTAACTACAATAATAATAAGGAAATGTTAATGGATAATGTTTAATTAAAGCTGTGTGTGTGTGTGTGTGTGTGTGTGTGTGTGTTGTATTAGTAAAAGCAAATTGGATATAAGCTTTAAATTGTGAGTTGGGGGAAGGGGGGGAAATGCTTAGATATTTTATTAATTGACTTTGTTTCAGAATATGTTATAAAGGTGTAATGTTATTGGAGGTTTATTGAAATTGTGAATGAATGCCAGTAGGTGGTTGTGTCTTTAAATACAAATGATTTTAAATAAAAGCATGTTTAAATAATTGTAATTAAATGAGAATTGTGGTTCAGTGATAGTAAAATACATTTTTTTTAAATTTAAAATGTACAATTCAATTTGAATGAAGTATATGTAATGATTGTGGAAGAAACGCACGAAATGTATTTGTAACCAATCGACACGCGTTCTACAAGATGTAATGAAAGATGATTCTTTTTTTGTGTTTTTGTTTAATTAAAACAATAAAACTTTTTAAAAAAACATATTTTCCTACAAAATTTCAGCTCAGCTAAGAAAGAGCACATAATCTTAAGGGCAAAGCAGGTAGAAAAATAACTAAAGAACTAGAGATTCTTTGAAATCCAATCATATTTATTGTTATGAAGTGATAGTAAGCAGCACTTTTAGGGGAAATATGCTAATTGAAGGAAAGTTAAACACTATCTTAAAGTTAATGTATCTTTTGATCTGCGGGTAGAGTGATCATTTAAAAAATAAAAATGATTAAATACCTTTATCCTTTCTATTTAGGAGAAAATAGGTTGTAATTTAAACAGATTTTTGAAGAGATAGAAGCAGGGTTGTGCTCTCATTATTTTGTATAGGGAATAATTTTAATATTTGCAAATATTGAGTTGCAGGCTCAAATTTTTGTTTTCAAATATTACATTATGACTTTAGTGAACAATGCAATTTTCAGAGATTTTCATAGCATGGACATTCCATTTACCTTTTCAATAAGTAAAAGAAAAAAAAACATAGTACCAAGTTCCCAGGATTTCCAATATTCAGGACTGTCAAAATATTTTGAGTTTTGTTTTATTTGTTTTATGGTATAAGACAACTCATATGCAATGTTTCCAGGGAAAGTGATTCCTTTCTGAATTTAAATGAATTTTTGTCATAATATCTATCCTTCCTTCTTACTATATTTGCAAACAAATTTTTGAAAACAGCAAAAGTGATAATGCTCCCAAGCTAAAAGTCTTTCGTGCCTATAACTGCTGTATCAGCAATTCTTCCAACTCAGACGTTTTCTTTATTATTTATTTTGGTATTAGGACTACAATAGGGCTGTGGAAATGGAGATTATCTTGCTTATAAGCCTGATCAACAGTGAAGGTCAGCGGTTGGTCACTAAAATCTGTTTTTGCTTTATAGTCTGATGTCATAGGTATAAGTGCTAATGCGTTAAAATAAAAGTGTTATGCAATATATGCAAAATAAATCCCAATACTCTTAGTTTTCTAGGGATTTTTAAAATAATATAACCCAAAAATGTGTTTTATTTTTAGATAATCTAGCCAGAAGGGTGAGATTTTGGGGGAATTCAATTTGTCAAATGCATAGCTTACTGCTTTTCACTCAACTGCAAGACTCCTTTTTGCTGTAGTGTGACACCTTAACAGTAATTTCATACCAGATTTGTATACATGGTAAGTTTCTCAGTGATACTGGAACTTCCAAGGTTGCACTGAATTAATTTCAGGCATACCTTTTTAGATGGTTAAAAGCTATGCTTTGTGGGAGCTATTTTACATAATGGAGATATTATATATCCTTTGGAATGCTTACTAAAAAAAGGATTAAAATTATTTGCAGAAATTGTTATAGTGGTTCAGTTAGGAACCAGAAAGCTGCAAAGGTGGTTGGTCCTGAATGGGCTGGGCCCTTCAAACCAAAATATTCATTAAAAAACTATATTATAAATAAATGGCCAAAATATGTATGATTACAGATAAATTTATAATTACAAAAATTGCTAATCTTTTCTATAACAAAATAATGCATAATTCAAGATCAGGACAAAATATAAAATAATAAATATTTTCTAGTAATTATGCTTGTTCTAGGATTAACATTACATATGTTCAACAATGCATGTTAACTTAAATGTATATCCATAAAAAGTGCCCCATGCTATTAAGTTATAAAACAAAAACGATCCCGACTGTAACCTCAAATTTTCCTCAGAAATAACACTACAAATTTCACACTTATTTCTATAGATGTCCCATTTTAATTATAAACATTTCCCACTTTAATAATATTTTAGTCACTGTCCTATTCACTGTGAACTTCAGTATTTAAAATAAAAAAGAATAGAATTTCTAACTGCATCACTAAATCATTATAAGTAGCATACAAAATCATATTAAGTAACAGTTCCATCTTAAATCTGGGGTGAGGAGGAATTACCTTGTATGAAATTCATCATGATATATTCAAATAATACTATGGAATTATATCAATGTTCAACAAAAGATATGGAAATACAGTGGCTCAATGATGTTGGAGATGGCCAAGTCCAAGCCCAAGCACTGTCTGGCAGGATGAGCTTCTGTCACTGCCTTAGCTTCTGTCCATCTAATAGTTTGAAAGTGTGTTCTATGCAAGTAGACAGATAGGTAGCACTTCAGTGGGAGGACGACCTTGTTACTCTTTTCAGACAGACAGATTTCTGATGACTCTGAACCTTCCTGGTTGCCATACCAGTTTCAAGGCATCTCTGAGAAGGGAAGGGGCCTTCAGTGATACTGCAAGAAGAGCTGCTCATCTTTGTCTTGGTGCAAAGCCACCTTGCCCTCCTGTGATGCACCTTGTGAAGCATGCTTTTATGTTCTGAGGGACAATAACTGAGGAGACCGGTTAACATCAACAGGAACGTTTATTAACTGAACTAGAACAGGCAAAGAAAAGTGAACCCCATATGACAGCTATTTATACTTGTAGCTGTCATACGGGGAACCAATGAGAAGTCCCGGTTTCTCCCGCCGGCTGACTGGCATGTCCTGGCCAATCAGAGGCGATTTACACAGCGCCATCTGCTGACCAGGACACAACACCCCCTTTCCCAAGACTGAGCACGCGTAGTCGCGAAGGTACTCGGGAAGTCTGCGCACGCGCTGTGATCTTCTCTCTAAAGGTGTGGCTGCCGCCAAAGAAGGAGGAGTGCTGGACCCACCGCTCCACCGGATTGGCCATGAGAACAGCGCTGGAGGGCCCACCTCGATCAAGGCGCCAGTTTCTAAAGGTGAGTTCCCCGATGAGAACGTGGCAGGAAACGCGGACTCGGAGATAGAGTTTTTGCATTGGTCTGGCTGACAGATGGCGTTGGTAGGGCCTGTTGTTTCTGGAACAGCCGGACGGTTCATGGGCCCCTCCGTATTTCGCCGACGGAGCTGGTCTACATGCCTCCACCAATTTCTCCCATTGTCAAGGAGGACCCTGTAGGAACAGGGCCCGGTTATCTCAGTAACATGCCCGGGCAACCACTTCGGGTCGCCCGCAAAATTCCAGGCGAATACTCCCTCTCCCACCAAAAAGGCCCTAGGCAGGTTAGGTTGAGAAAAAGAAGAAGGGGTGTAGTGGGGGTGCAGGCGGTCCAACATGGTGTGGAGTTTCCTACCCATGAGTAGCTCGGCAGGGCTCTTTCCTGACAATGGGCAGGGAGTGGTGTGCTGAGAACGGAGATAGGTAGAGATCCGGGTAGACCAGGGCAGCGGACCCATGTGACTGAGGGCCTCTTTGGCTGAGCGGACAGCGCACTCTGCCAGCCTGTTCCCAGCAGGGTGGAACGGGGCCACAGGCACATGGCGGATACCCAAACCAGACAGGTAGTGCTGGAACTCTATGGAGGTGAACTGGGGGCCATTGTCCGACACTAAAACGTCTGGCAGGTCATGGGTTGTAAAGAGGGAATCCAAAACATGGATGGTAGCAGTGGAGGTCATGTTCTTCATGGGAAAAAACTCAACCCATTTAGACCAGGCATCTACCACTATGAAAAGGGTGAGACCAGCCATGGGGCCCAGGAAGTCGACATGAATTCAGCTCCAAGGGGCCATGGGCCGGTCCCAGTCCCTGTGCGGTGCGGCAGGAGGCGCTGGGCGCACACTTTGACAATGTGAACAGGCCTGCACCCAGGCCGTGATGTCCGCATCCATGGAGGGCCACCAGACATATCCCCGGCCCAGACTTTTCATCCGGACTATGCCTGGGTGCCCTTCATGGAGGCAGGTAAGGACAGCATGGCAAAAAGCGGGAGGAACAACAATGTGGTTGCCCCAAAGAAGGCAGCCCTGGAGGACGGACAGTTCTGTGCAGCGGCAGAAGTAGAGAAGAAACTGAGCCTCCCCAGAGCTGGCAGGTCAGCCCCGGCAGACGGCATCAATGACAGAGGAGAGGACAGGATCAGATAAGGAGGCTTGCGCTATGTCAGAAGTGGACATAGGCAGGTGAAGGTCCTCAATGAGGCAAATTGACTCGGTAGAGGCAGGGTCGGAGAGCAAGGTGGGCAAGGGGCAGCGGCTTAAGGTATCCACATGGCCCATATGGCAGCCTGGCTTGTGCACTAGGATGTAGGAATAGGCCACCAGGAACTCTGGGAGAAATAATAGGTGGGGTAGGCCGGTCCCCCGCAAGGATCCCCAGTAGGGGCTTGTGATCTGTGATGACAGTAAAGGGGCAGCCGTATAAGTAATGGTGAAAGTGCTTTACCCCTGCAATGGTGGCTAGCGCCTCCTTATCCAACTGGCTGTAATTGCGCTCAGTCTTGGATAAGGTGCAGGAGTAAAAGGCAATCAGGGCCTCCAACCCGTCAGGCTAGGTGTGGCTGAGGACAGCCCCGACTCCTAAGGGGGAGGCATCACAGGCAAGGAGTAAGGGCCGATGCTCATCGTATTGAGCCAGAACTGGGGGTGGGGGGCAGTCAAGGCGCGTTTGACAGCTGCGAACACATGCGCCTCATGGCTCGTCCAGGTCCAGGGAGCGGAGTTGTCCAGCAACCGGTGGAGTGGCTCCGCGAGAGAGGCCTTATGGGGGATGAAGGCAGAATAGAAGTTGAGGAGGCCTAAGAAGGCCTGCAACTCAACTTTATTTGTGGGGGTTGGATTTGGATTTGGATTTAACTTTATTTGTATGCCGCCCTTTTCCCTGAGGGGACTCAGGGCGGCTCACAATTCAGGGGGAGGGAAGGACAAAACAAGTTATACACATGAAGACAATACATCGTTAAAAAGCACAACAGTCATACTATTCGGGTGGGGTTGAAGTCTTTAGCCCCAGGCCTGTCGGGACAGCCAGGTTTTAAGGGCTACGCGGAAGGTCTGAAGGGTGGTGAGGGTACGAATCTCCACGGGGAGTTCGTTCCATAGGGTCGGAGCAGCCACCGAGAAGGCTCTCCTCTGGGTAGTTGCCAGTCGACATTGACCGGCTGATGGAATTCGGAGGAGGCCTAATCTATGGGATCTTATTGGCCTAGTGGAGGTAATTGGCAGTAGGCGGTCTCTCAAGTACCCAGATCCAATACCATGAAGGGCTTTGTAGGTGACAACTAGCACCTTGAAGTGCACTCGGAGATCAACAGGCAGCCAGTGCAGCTCGCGGAGGATAGGTGTTACGTGGGTGAAACGAGGTGCACCCACGATCGCTCGCGCGGCTGCATTCTGGACCAGCTGAAGTCGCCAAATACTCTTCAAGGGCAGCCCCATGTAGAGCACATTGCAGTACTCCAGCCTAGAGGTCACAAGGGCACGAGTGACTGTTGTGAGAGCCTCCCGGTTCAGGTAGGGACGCAACTGGTGCACCAGGCGAACCTGGGCAAATGCCCCCCTGGTCACAGCGGACAAATGGTGTTCAAAAGTCAGCTGTGGGTCCAGGAGGACTCCCAAGTTGCGGACCCTATCTGAGGGGTGTAGTATTTGAACCCCCAGCCTGAGAGATGGAACACTTGGCCAATTAGTGGGAGGGAAGCACAACAGCCACTCGGTCTTATCTGGATTGAGTACAAGCTTGTTAACCGCCATCCAGTCTCTAACAGCCTCAAGGCCCTGGCTCATCACGTCCATCGCTTCATTGAGTTGGCACGGGGCGGACAGATACAACTGTGCATCGTCCGCATACTGGTGGTATTTTATCCCGTGCCGTCGAATGATCTCGCCCAGCGGTTTCATGTAGATATTAAAAAGTAGGGGGGACAGGACCGAACCCTGCGGCACCCCATGTTAGGGGCCTAGGGGTCGATCTCTGCCCTCTGACTAACACCGACTGCGACCTGTCCGAGAGGTAAGAGGAGAACCACCGTAAAACAGTGCCTCCCACCTCCACCTCCCGCAGTCGTCGCAGAAGGATACCATGGTCGATGGTATCGAAAGCCGCAGAGAGGTCAAGGAGTACCAGGATGGAGGCGTGGCCTCCATCCCTGGCTCTCCAGAGATCATCGGTCAATGCGACCAAAGCGGTTTCTGTGCTGTAGCCAGGCCTGAAGCCAGACTGGAATGGATCAAGATAACTGGCTTCCTCCAAGGACCGCTGGAGCTGAAAGGCCACCACCTTCTCAACAACCTTCCCCACAAAGGGGAGGTTGGAGACTGGACGATAGTTATTTAGAACGGCTGGATCCAGAGATGGTTTCTTCAGGAGGGGTCTCACCACCACCGCCTTTAAAGCGGGGGGAAAGACCCCCTCCCGAAGGGAAGCGGCAACAACCGCCTGGATCCAGCCCCATGTCACCTCCCTGCTGTTAACAACCAGCCAGGAGGGGCATGGGTCCAGCACGCATGTGGAGGCACCTACAGCTCTCATAGCCTTGTCCACGTCCTCAGGGGTAACAGCTTGAAAATCAATCCAGCGATGACCTACCAGATTATCCCTTAGTGCCTCGGCTGGTTCTGCAGGATTGGAGTCCAGGTCCGCCCGAAACTGAGCAACTTTATCCGCGAGGAACTGGACGTAGTCCTCAGCCCTGCCCTGCAAAGGATCACCCGTATCCCTCCTATTTAGGAGGGAACGGGTTATCCTGAACAGGGCAGCTGGGCGCGACTCAGCGGAAGCAATCAGAGTGGCAATGTAAGTTATTTTTGATGTCCTGATTGCCTGGATGTACTCTCTGATGCAGGATGTTAAAAGTGCTCGGTTCGATTCGGATTTACTGGATCTCCAATGGTGCTCTAGGCGTCTCTTTTGGCGCTTCATCTCCCGGAGTTCCTCAGTAAACCAAGGAGCCCTCCTGGATCCACTGCCTTGGAGCAGCCGTAGAGGCGCAATCCGGTTAAGAGACTCCGTCGCTGCCGAGTTCCAAGCAGCAACCAGAGTCTCTGCCGGACTGCGGGCGAGGGTATCAGGAATAACCCCAAGCTCCATTTGGAACCCCAAAGGGTCCATAAGTCGCCTGGGGCGGAACCACCTGGTTGGTTCCTCCTCCCTACAGTGGGGGTTTGGTCTCCGAAAGTCAAGCCTCAGTAGGTAGTGGTCTGACCATGACAGGGGTACGATCTCACTACCCCTCAGACCAAGATCACAAGTCCACTGCTCCGAGAGAAATACGAGGTCGAGCATGTGACCCGCCGAGTGGGTTGGGCCCCGAATTACTTGGGTCAAGCCCATGGCTGTCATGGAAGCCATGAACTCCTGTGCTCCATTAGAGTGTTCACCGAGCGAAGGCAAATTGAAATCCCCCAGAACCATAAGCCTGGGGAACTCAACTACCAGCTCGGCTACCGACTCGAGGAGCGAGGGGAGGGCTGCTGCAACGCTGTTGGGAGGCAGGTACGTTAGCAGCAAACCCACTTGACCCTTAAGGTCCAACTTCACCAGCAGGGACTCACACCCAACAAGCTCCGGAGCAGGGATCCTACGAGGAACTAGAGACTCTCGGATAACAATGGCCACACCCCCACCCCTTCCCTGAGCTCTCGGCTGATGGAGCACCTGAAAACCCTCTGGGCACATCTCTACGAGGGGGACTCCTCCCTCCGGGCCCAGCCAGGTTTCAGTAATACATGCCAGGTCTGCCCTCTCGTCTAAAATTAAGTCCCGGACGAGGGGAGCCTTATGAACTACAGACCTGGCATTTAGCGACAACAGCCTGAGACCAGGGTCCTGATTACTTGTGCCATCTGGCCTTGGAGTGGGACTCATAGGACCGGAAGGAGGGATCTCTGTAACGTAGCGAGCCCTCCTTCCCCGGTAATGGCCAGCCCTAAAGTCCCCGCCATATCTGCCCCTCCCTGTTATGACCGTAATGCTCCGGCCCACTCCCGTGTCCACAATTCCCCCAACCACCCCAATGACCCCCGCGTTCCTCGGCAGGTCCTCCGAATCAAACACACTCATTCATTCACCCAAGCAGTGGGGGTGGGGGTCCACCTTAGAGGGGGTGAGGTGAATAACTAGCCCAGGAAGTTAACGGCAGGCACCCCCAGCTGGCATTTCGAGGGTTTCAGATGGAGGCCAGCAGCGCGGAAGTGCTGCAAGACCGTCTGCAATGTTTTGGCGAGTCCTGACCGGTTAGCAGCAGCGATCAGGGCATCGTCAAAATATGGGGTGACCCCAGGGATACCGTGGAGTAACCGCTCCATTAAACCTTGGAAGATCCCTGGGGCCACACTGATGCCGAACTGCAAACAGCGGCATTTAAAAGCCCCGTGGTGCGTGACAATTGTCTGCGTAGCCACGGTGGCGTCGTCCACAGGCAGTTGTTGATATGCCTGCGCGAGGTCTAATTTGGCAAAAAAAATTCTGTGGCCAAGGGAGTGCAATACATACTGCACCACGGGCACAGGGTATGGTTGGGCTTGCAGGGCTTTGTTGATGGTGGACTTAAAGTCTGCGCAGATCCTAATGGATCCATCAGACTTTAAGGGGACCACAATCGGGGTCTCCCAGCGGGAAAAATCGACCGGCTCCAGAAGCCCTTGCTCCAGGAGCTTATCAAGCTCCGTGTCAACCTTAGCCTTCAAAGCAAGGGGCAGGCACCTCACTTTAAGGCGAATGGGGGCCACAGCCGGGTCTAGGCTCAAAGAAATTGGGGAGCCTGTGTAGCAACCCAAGGAGGGGGAGAAAACATCAGCGAATTCAGAAAGAAGGGAGGAGAGGTCATGCCCCAGGGCGGAAGAGCAGCGGGTAGAGTTAACCCCAGAGATAGAGAGTCCCAGAGCCCAAAACCAATCCAGGCCCAACAGGGAGGCCAGGGGGTATTTTACAACTAAAAGGGGAAGGCAAGCCCAAAAAAAGCCATAGGTTACAGTAAAATGGCCACAGCCCAGCAAAGGGATGGGGTTCCTCTGATAGTCCCTGAGGCGGCATTTAGCAGGAGCCAGCTGTTGCTTGTGGAGGTGGGGCAGAAGGGAATATAAGGAGTCCCACGACATGATGGATCTGGCGGATCCCATGTCCAGCTCCATAGAGCAGGGGCAGCCTTCCAAGAGGAGGTGCAGGTGGAGCTTACCCTGACCCCCCATAGAAGAGGAAGAGGCCAAGTCGATGACCCATTCGGGGCACGCTTCATCAGCATCCTCGATGAAGAAGCAGTTCCAGCAGCGGGCCATAGGAGGAGGAAGTGGGTGGTAGGCGGCAGCAGCCATGTTGGACGGGTGCTGGTCAGTTTCAGCAGAATGGCAGACAGTCGCCAAATGACCTTTCTTGCCGCACTTTCTGCAAACGGTGTTTTGGAAATGGCAGGTAGATCAGAGATGCCGGCCTCTGCAGCTTAGGAAGGAAAGACCGTCCTTGGCAGAAAGAGATTGCAGACGGTGGATGGCCAGGTCCAGCTCAGACTGGAACACGTCAGAGACTTGCTGGCAGTAGACTGAGAAGGCAGGAACCGGCTGAGAAAGCAGGAATGGCTGAGGTAAATATCGGAGATCAGGCGTGGACTGGTCAGCCATTTCAGAGGCCCGGGCTTCGTCCACAGCAATCTTGAATTTTAAATTTTTATTTCCATTCCATTCTATACAATCACATGTTTACTGTGCATAACCGGGGCATATAACATTGAATAATAAACACAGCCCACGCTTATATAGAAAATGCCCTCTACAATACAAACCCAATATACCTCCTTGATCCACCATACACCCTCTTTCAACCCCCTCCAACTTTCATTCTTCCTTCTTACATACCCCTCTACTACCTACTTCCCCCCCTCTATCACTCCCTCTCTTAATCCATTCCCTCCCTTCCTTCTCTTCCTCCTCTCTCTCACCCCCTCCACTCTCCTTCTTCTTTCGCTCAACTTCTCCCTTCGGTGTACTTCTATTACCTTCCAGTATATTCAGCTTGTTCTATTTTAACACTAACATTAAAAAGCCACAGTATACAAGTGGAATCATGTACTTTAGAATTTAACACATATTGTATTTCCCCCCTCCCCCCTCCCCCTGGAACCCCACCTCCCTTCCCTTCCCCCGACTTCCCAGAGCCTGTACATGGTATAGCATTTTAACAATCACAGTCTAAAATATCTCAACATTGAGCTCAGCTTCTTACTGTTACCCAAAACAGTTTAAGTTATTACTAATGTTAAACATAAACTATCTGGAGTTTCTTAGTCCCATAATAAGCAGTTTACATTGTTCGTATACATTAAACTCAGCTTCTCACCATTACACAAATTTAAACAGTTTGCTTTGTTCTGTCTATTTCCAAACCCATTAATTTTGTTCCCTTTGTGCCTCCTTCCTCTATAACACAATTTAGATACATTTCAAATTTTTCTTTTGATTTCCTCTTCCAACTCTTTTTTGCCTTTATTTGTATCCATATATATATATATATATATATATATATATATATATATATATATATATATATATATATATATATATATATATATATACACACACACACACACACACACACACACACACACACACACACACACACACACCCCTTCACACACATATATATGTATATATATACGTACATATTTATACATATATATATTTTGATATTCATTAGTACTCCTCTCATATATGCTTTTCTTAGGTCTCCTGAAAATTCCCTAAATATGCCCTTATTCATATTCCAAACATGATATTCAGATAGCAATTTTTACAATCATTAATATACTTTTCATATCAAAATAGCTCCCATTCGACCTCCAAGATCTTCTTAACTACACTACCCTTCCCAATTCCATCCAAACTGGGCCATGATCCAAAAGAACCCCCACCACAATCTCTGTCCTCTTCGCCCCAGAAAGTAAATCATCAGTAATTTATATAAAAGTTCATAATTATATCAAGTCAATATCTTTTCTTCAGTATGCAACTATGTCGTTTTTCTTTTGCATGACAGAAATCACAAAGTATTGACCATGTTCGAGATTGAGGCTGTTTGAAATAGCAAAATATTTTCTTTCTCTTTTATAAAAAGTTCGGACATAGCTCCTTAATCAATGGCCGATAACTATTAAAGTTGTTGCAGACTGCCTTATTTCCCCATTCGTCTGGTAATCGTACCGCTAGGTCCTTGTTCTCTGATCCCTTGCCCCACCGGGAAGGAAAGATGATGCTTTCTATCTTGTGGTTGTATAATTTGTTGTTTATCTTGTCCTTCTCGTTGTCTTTCTCCGGATCCAGATGATTCAGAATGTCCCACCTTCAGGGTCTTATAATAGAAATCTCGGGCTTCCCATACAGAATTGAGATGATATTTTTGCTCACCAAGTGTAATTATAATACCAAATGGCACATCCCATCTATATTGTATCTGACGGTTTCTGAGTTCTTCCACTAGAAAAGCGTAATCTCTCCTGGCTATTAACATTTGGGGTGGTATTTCTTTGAAGACAATCAAATCCTGTCCGCCAATTTGTAGCTTGGTATTATAAGACTTTTCCTATTTCTAGACTCTCTTGTAGCAAAATATATGATTACATCTCGAGGGAGCTGTCTCTGTTTTGCCGTCCAAGAATTATGGCGGTAAATTTTTTCAATCTGCCAATCAAAGTTGATTCCCGGTCTTCCCACCAAATGACTGAAGGCCTCTGAGAAAATCTGTTTCAGGTCCTCTTGTTCCCTTTCACACAGTCCCCTGATTCTTAATGCAAGCTCCATCTTTTTATAATTTATCATAATGATTTGTTTTTCTGTATTTTCAACTTTTTGTTGCATCACTTCAATTTTGGATGTCAAGTTGGTATTGGCGTCCTCCAGAAGCTTTAGCTTATCTTCCATTCCAGCTTTTTCAACTTTTTGTTGCATCACTTCGATTTTGGATGTCAAGTTGGTATTGGCTTCCTCCAGGAACTCTAACTTAGCTTCCATTCCAACTTTTTCAACTTTTTGTTGCATCACTTCGATTTTGGATGTCAAGTTGGTATTGGCTTCCTCCAGAAGCTCTAGCTTATCTTCTATTCCAGCAACATACTCTGTCAATACAGTTACAAATCCAATCATGTCTTCCTTTGTATTAGCAATCCTAGTGTCAAACTTGTCACAAAAGTCTGTAATAAGTTGCTTTATCTCCTCTCTGAATTCTCTAAGTGTCTCAAAAAGAAGTTCTTTCGTTAGCAAATCTCCAGTAGGGGGCATAGAAGGTAAAGGCTGCGACTTCATGCCAAATGCATGAGGTGTATTGCTAAAAGGACGTTTCCCCGACTTTGATTTTGGTGCCATTATCAAACAATTAGTCAAGAATTACTCAAACTCTGCTGGCCCATTATGTAACTTGCAAGAGAAGAAAGTGTTGAGTCCCCCCTTTATTTGTTCATAAAGGTTTTTCAAAAGATTTCAAAAAAGAGCGTTGTAACAAAGCACGTCTCAAAAAGAATTAGCATTGTAGTGTTACAGTTCATATTCATCTGTGTTTAAGATATCTCTATATTGACAAGGAGGCTTAACAGCTTTTAAGAATTGATAAGAAAAAGAAAAAGAAATTCTTGGTAGGTCTTCAAGGAAACAATGTTAATTAGTCAGAGAATGCTATCAGGCAATACCTTTGATCTTTCTCTCTGTCGGCTGTGCCAGGAAGCTAATAATATACAAATGCGAAAGCTAGAAGATCGCCATCTTAGAACCAATTACACAAAGGGATTTTTTTGTCACATTGAAACTGGGATTTTTGATAGGAAAAAAAAAAGTTCTCAAGTTCGGTCTCCGCCTGTATTAATTTCAATAACATAGTTACAAAAATTGTCCAGGGGGGGGGGGTTTCTCGCCTTGCGCTGTAAAAAAAACAGCTGAGATTTTCTGGCCGGAGTAGATGACTCAGCCTTGACTGACTCTTCCCCTCCGTTCGCAGCCAAAAAAAAAACTGGGAACTTCAAAGAAGACTCTTGCCGACTGAGACGCTCTCTGCTTTTTTCTTGCCTGAAAAAAGAGATATCTAAAAGATATTAAATAGATAACGAACCAGGAATCTGGGGGCAGCTCCGTTAAGCTGCCGACCACGGCAACTCCCTCCCCGGAAGCCTCCGTCCACAGCAATCTTGAGGGTCAGCTCTGACTACGAGAGAATTCGCCGGTGTAGGTGAACATCTCTGAGGCCATAAATAAATTGTTTGAGGAGGGCCTCATTGAGATCGGAAAACTCACAGTTGATGGCAGTAGCCCGTAGGGCAGCCATGTAGTGGCTGATAGATTGACCTTCTTTTTGGACAGAGCAGCGAAAAAATTGGCACCGTGCAAAACGGGAGGGCGCGGGCTCGTAGTGCATCTTTAGCCTTGACAGGAGCAGGTCCCATGACATAGAGTAGACTGGGGAGGGCGAAGAGAGAGCCCTAGCAGTAGTGAACATCTCCGGCCCGCAATAATTGAGGAAAATGCCGCGCTTCCTGTCAATGGACAGGTTGGTTAAATCATGGGCTAAAATAAAGCATTCAAAGCGTTCCATGAACGTGTCCCATGATTCAGCCTCTGCATGGAATGGAGAAAATACAGAAGCAGCAGCCATGGGAGGCACTGTTCTGAGGGACAATAACTGAGGAGACCGGTTAACATCAAGAGGAATGTTTATTAACTGAATTAGAACAGGCAAAGACAAGCGACCCCGTCTGACAGCTATTTATACTTCTAGCTGTCAGATGGGGAACCAATGAGAAGTCCCGGTTTCTCCCGCCGGCTGACTGGCGCGTCCTGGCCAATCAGAGGCAATATACACAGCACCATCTGCTGGCCAGGACACAACACATGCAAGTGTGTCCTATAACAGGGCTGTTACCTTGGCAAGCCGAACTATTACTCTGCAATAGCATTGTGATCTGGCTACTCTAACAATGCCATATGATAATAATAATAATAATTTACAAAGAACAATAAATTTACTTCGCTTTTTTGAGCATGGAAATAAAATAAAGATTGAAGTTGGTTCCTATTTACTTCATAGACCTTTTTTCCTGGCTACAATAGAAAAAGGATTTGCCATTGTCTTCTTTCAGGAATAGCCTACAGTCTTGGTATTCCTCATTGGTCTTCCATCCATGTATTAATGAGGCCAGATCTTGCTTAACTTTTCAACTCAAGCAAAGTCATCCTTGTGCTACCATCTATGTTTTCTAAATACATCTTCTGTTTTGTTCATATTTGGCATATTCGCAGAGGTATTTCATAATGCAAATATAAATACATACTAAAATGTTTTTCATTATCTTGCTTTCTGTATGCTCTCCCACTAAGATTTTAATGAGCTTTTCATGTGAAAGTTATCAAGGGACTGTGACTGAAAAACAGCAGCAATTAGAATATATAAAATAGATGTACTGCAGGATTTGGGAATGTAAATCCATTAGTTTTGCGCAAAGCTTCTTGGGGGAAAGCCTCTGCTTGCATAGTTTATAGATGTTAAGAAGACCAATATTAATTTTCTGTGACAATGACACACACTGGAACGTGTTTCTGATTGATTAAGCAATGAAAATCAGGCCTTTTGAGCCAATATCTCATACTCCTGAGATCTGAGAAGCTTAAATTCTTTTCTGAAGGCAATGGAGTCCTAATAAGAGGGAGAAAAAAATGTAATTCCAAAATTGAGTTCCTTTTACAAGAACCATATATTTTCTAAAACAAGATTTCCAGTTTTGTGTCTGATGAGTGGATTCTGTACTGCCATAACTTTTAGCTCTCAAATACTCTGCAGCGATTGGAAGAAGATCCTTGATTGTCTTCCTTTCTTGTAACTTGAAATGTTGAGAACAAGCAACAAAAATCAATTGCTCCATGATCAAGGAAAAATAAATCCATTCTCACAAAATCAGAGCAAAAGGAAAAGAAAAAAATCTGCAGCTCAGAAATTGGCAGGATTGGTCACTGAAAAGTTTCCTCTATGAGGAAACAGAACCACCATGGAGAAAGAAGAAATTCACTCCCCTAGTTTCACTGCAATTGAATTGGAAGTAAACCAACTTAGTTCTACAGTGTTGCTGATGGCATGAAAACATAGGTACTTTCAAACTACGCAGTTTGAAATCTTCAGTCTATACGGAAGATTTCAGTAACATATGTGTTAAATGTATTTTGTATTTTCTTCAAAAACCTCCAGTGCCATAAAAACCTAATTTCTATTTATTCTTTGAAATATTTTTTGGATATTAAGAGATAATAAATCAGCCTAAGGCAATGCAACTCAGTATTTCATGACTATGGAAATGAATCTTCCCCCCTCTCCTCCGTTTTTTTAATCTTTCTCGATTCTTTTCAGATTCTTTTTTCTATTTTTTTCTTTTATTGTCTTTTGGTTTTCATCATTTTCCCCCCTTATTTTCAAAGATTGTTTTGCTAAATGTATATGCTAAGAATACAAACTACAAACTAATATCTGAAAAAAATGGTTGAGCAAAGTTTGGATCTGAGTTAAATTTTCTTATATTGCAAAAAGATCTATTATAATTCCAACAGCCATAGTGGAGCAGTGGTTAGAATGAAGTACTGCAGGCCAGCAGTTCAGCAGTTCAATTCTCACTGGCTCAAGGTTGACTCAGCCTTCCATTCGCCTGAGGACAGTCAGTAAAATGAGGACCCAGATTGTTGGGGCAATTTGATGACTCTGGAAACCATTTAGAGAGGGGTGTAAAGTATATAACTCTAAGTGCTATTACTATTTAACTGTGGTAACAAATATTAACAAATATTAAGAGAAAAAGACATCATACCTGCCTTTGGGGGAAAATAAGCAGTAGGTTTTTAAAAATTATGAATTTTAATGTCTTTGAAAAAAAATATGTTTTGTTTATTTATCACAGAGGCTTTCCCAAAGTAGTGATTTCCAGTTGCATTGGGACTACTTCTTCTAGCATAATCCATTCAGTATTGCTAACCCAATTGAAAGACAACTGATTGGAGAATGCTGATAAAAAAAATCACCTGATTATAAGTGCACAGGTACTCAACTGAAATCTTTGCTAAATTTGTAAGAGTAAAAACCAGGTAGTATATTTTTGAGTGATGTTTTCTAATGACATAGAAAAGTAACTTAAATGACTGTTATATACCGCTTCATAGGGCTCTCAGCCCTCTCTAAGCGGTTTACAGAGTCAGCATATTGCCCCCACAGTCTGGGTCCTCATTTCACCCACCTCGGAAGGATGGAAGGCTGAGTCAACCTTGAGCCGGTGAGATTAGAACCACTGAACTGCAGATAACAGTCAGCTGAAGTGCCCTGCAGTACTGCACCCTAACCACTGCGCCACCTCGGCTCTAAGTAACAACAACAAACCTAAGTAACAGAAGCTTATTGCGAACCAGTAGAACAGTGGTAGGTTTCAAAAATTTTCACTACCAGTTTGGTGGGTGTGGTTAGTTGGGGGGCATGTGACTGAGTGGGTGTGGCCAACTTGACATCACTCACGACCATGCCCACTCAGTCACCACCAAGCCATGCCCACAGGAAAAGATAGGACTTTTTTAGGATTTCTCCCTATCTATCCCCTACCCTTCCTTCGCCAGTTGCCCCAGTTTCCCCTCCTAAACCCCAATCCTAGCCCCGCTTCTTCCCCTACCACTGCCTCTTTGGTTGCTTAACTTCTGTGGCGGCTGGTCCAGAGTCCGGAAGGCAAGAAGACAAGAGTTTTAGGCAGCCCCAGTTAGCCCTAGCTGCTGGGAAGCGGCTGGCTGGCAAAGAAACCTCCCAGCTGCCACCTCTTTGAGAAATGATGTGGAAAGCAGCTCTCAAAGAGGCAGCAGCTGTTCGCAGGCTGCTGAAAAGTCCTCCAGTCGGGGAAAAAGCTGCTGCCATCACCATGTTCTTCATGCATGCCTTGGGATGCGCATGCGTGAAGAACATGGTGGCAACAGCAGCAGTAAGTAAACCTTTATTATGGTCAAAGACCAGAATACACATTAGTTTTTACACTATGTTAAAAAATACTGACATTAAGATATAATTAAAAGATACTGACGTTAAAAATGGAAAATAACATACATGTTCTCAGATTGTTCGGGTCACTCCCTGGTTTACCTGGGTGCAACACTGTTAAATATAGGAGTAAATACAATGGTCCAATGATTGTTAGAGATATGTCCAGATAATTGGTACAAGATGACAACTATACTTCTGTAGCCAATTTTTTTCTTATGGACATTGCAGCAGCACAGAACTTTGCCACTGCATACGTGGTAACCAGGTTAGTGTCCTGGAGGAGAAAGCCTAGATAAAAATTGTCTGCCCTCCCTGGCAATCTCTCTAATAAGGGGAGAATATGTGCAGACCTATAAGCTCTGTATAGCTCGCAGTGTAATAGAACATGTGAATTATCTTCCACTTCTCCTTTACCACATATACAAACTCGTTCTGCTATAGGTGTTCTCTTATACCTGTCCTGGAGGAATCCTGAAGGAAGAGTCTTAAATCTGGCTCTGAAGAAAGCTATTCTTTGTTTTGGGAAGATCAGGTCATTTAGATATCTTGCCGATTCCCACACACCTTGTTTGATTCTGTCCCTACTGTGGAGAGACAACCTATTTAGTTCTTCTTGGAACTCCATGTCCTTCATTCTATTAATTACTGCTTGCTTTGCTTGATCAAAGCCTAGGGACATTAAGAATACCGCTGAGAGTCCATAAGAGCCCAGCTTGTGATCAATTGTCTGTTTCCAGGGGGAGGGGAAATTGTTAGTCAACACTAGTGGGGACAGTCCCTCTGGAAAGAAATGCATTTTAAGCCAATGAATGATCATCATCTTCAAGGCCCTTATCTGAATTTGAGGCATGCCTGTCTCAATTCTTAACTGGGCATTTGGAGTTCCATTGGGTGCAGCTAAGATGCCTCGCAGGAATTTGGTTTGTATGTTTTCTAGCAAGTCTCTCTTTGCAAGGATGCCTGTTTGTGCCCCATATAGAATTTGTGCCAATGTTTTGGCCTCAAAAAGTTTTAAGGCAGCAGGTACTAATTGACTTCCACCTGTATAAAAGAAATGCTTAATTGCATTTGAGGACCTATTGGCTACTTGCAATGTGTGATCCAGGTGTGCTTTCCATGTCCCTTGCGAGTGGAAAACCACCCAAGGTATCTAAATGTTCTAACCTGTTCCAAACTATGTCCTTCTATTTTTCCAGGAATATTGGCTTGGTCTTTTAGCAAAAACAAAAATTTTGGATTTATCAAAATTAAGGACCAGCTTGTTTTGCCTGCAATAGCCGAGTGTTGCCCTAATTGCTCTCTTCAGTCCTACAGGGGTTTGTGAAATGATAGTGGCATCATCAGCTTTTTCACCAACCGGAGGACCTTTCAGCCTCCCCCTCTTTGAGACTCGGTATGCAAAGCATGGGGGCAAGTGAGCAGTGACTGGAGGCAGGGTGAACAATCAGTGACAGGGGGACTGGTTCGGAGGCATGGCCAGCTGGCCCATCGCTACCGGCTTGCTGAACTGGGCAAAATGTCTGAATAACACTTCTGCAGTGAAACCTTCTTAGAACCCTTTCATTTCATCAAAATCGATTAAGTCATGGTGACACCCACAAAAGAGGAGTAAAGGGAATATGGAGTGAATTCAAGAGATTCTAGGCTAATTAAGAGACGGGGGCATATTAATATGTAAAATAGCAGACTGACTTTTTCATAAATCCAATTTATATTTTTCTCTTAGGAACTATTGGCATTATGCTCCAAGCATGGAATCCTAATGCTCTATAAATACTAAGTTATTGGTAAAAAGTCTGCATTGGAAAAATTACATATGCCACTCAGTTTTTCTCCCTTAGATAAATAGATTAGTAAATTTATTTATGTCATATGCTTGACCACAAATATCTGGTAAAATCCTCATCTAAAATGCCAGAATTGGAACTCATGTTTTATTCTGGTTCCAATCCCTGGTTTATTTAAGAGAGACAAACCAGGAATTTTAATCTGCTTTTCATCTTTTTAAAAGGGACACTGGAGAATTTTGCACAGTTTGTTTGGCTCCTCTTGCTGCTGGAAAGCCAAGCAATGCTGACTAAACTCATATAGTGAAAGTCATAATCATTACAAATCTAAATTAGCCTAATAGCTGATTAGGATTATATTTATTTCATTGCACCATAAATTGAAGTCATCTGATATTACATTGAATTACAACCAGAGGTGTGTTGCTTCCGATTCAGCCTGGATCGGGTGAACTGGTAGTGGTGGCGGCAGGAGGCTCTGCCCACCCATCTGGATGCTTCTGCACATGCGCAGAAGTGGTACGCGCGAGCACGAGCAAACCGGTAGCGGCAGGATTTGCAACCCACCTCTGATTACAACATTATATGCCATATTGTATAAAATAATTTAAATAGCGTATTTGGAATTTAGATTGACACAGAAGCCAAACATTTTCAAGGTTAAACATTTAACTCAGTTCTAATGGCATAAATGAATGGTTGAACCTGAAAAATCTCAAAATCACTGTTAAAGTTCTGAGAGGAAAACAAAACCCTATTTTCAGGTGACATCTGATCTCAAATAATAAAAGAATTTAGAACTGGGCTGGCAAAAAAAATATTCAAAAAATGAGAAAATTATAGAAATCAATTTTTTTTGTAGTTGTGGGGTTGAAGTATTCAATTATTTTTCACCTACTAAAATTTTTTTGCACAGAACTTTATATTTTATCTGACATTTCTTAAACCCAAAAATAGAACCAAATATTCTAAAAAAGGATGTATGTTTATAAATGTTAATAGCATTATAATAATTTTCCACTAGTCAATTGAGTTTTCAGTAGATCTTTAAAAAAGATTAGCTATTATCTTTTTTATGTTGGAGATGTAACAAATTTAAAGAAACTTGCATATGCAGTGGTCATGTCAACTGATACAAATATTCCTTACTGATAAGATATTTTAAATGTAATGAATAAGGTTCTTGGAAGAAAATTAAGTTTAAAAGATAATGTTAAATAACATTCATAAGTTGTCTATTTATTAAAGATTCCAAGCTAATGAGAAAAAGCTAATCACGTAATCTTGAAAGTATGTGTATGTACAAGACACTAAAGGCTGATTTAACATAATTTGTCAATTCTTAGATTTTGAACTACTTTTATTTATTAATGGAGAGTTTAGATTGGACCACAAAATTGGTTTAACTGATTATTTATTATTTAATTGTAATGCTTTCTATGCCTTGAGGGAGTTGGGATAATAAACAAACAAACAAACAAATAAGTAAGTAAAAAGATTTCTATAATACTGTAGAACTGTTGAAAACTACAACTTAATTTTATTGTATCATTGTATTTCATTTTTATTAGTTCTTCAAGTAAATAATTTACTTTAATTTTAAACAATAGATAGATGATAGATGATAGATAGATAGATAGATAGATAGATAGATAGATAGATAGATAGATAGATAGATAGATGATAGATAGGAGGGAGGAAGTTCCATCTTATGAATCCATTTTCCAGCATGGGAAATATTCTTAGAAATTTTGTAATGAATCCAGATGGACCCAAAAATACCTTTGATATTTACAAAGTGAACACCATTCACAATCCTTAATATGTCAACATTATAGAAAAATCAGTTGTTATAGTTCACCATCTTATATCCTGAGATCAATTATATTTCCCCAAAGAATCTATCCTTCCTTCCTTCCCTCCCTCTCTCCCTCCCTCCCTCCCTCCCTCCCTCCCTCTCTCTCTCTCTCTCTCTCTCACACACACACACACACACACAGACACACACAGTCTGGGCACATAGAGGGTGGCAGTAGTGATAGAGCTTGCTTTAGCTCTCCGCCATCCCAGAACTGTGCCGCACCAGGGAGTTCTGCGTGGATGCGCCCAGCAGCAGCACGGGAGCAGCAGTGGGGGGAGAGCTTGCCTTGGCTCTCTGTCATCCCAGAATTGCACCGCACCAGGGAGTTCTCTTCGGATGTGCCCGGCAGCAGCGGCGGTAGTGGCAGTGTGGGGAGATGTTGCCTTGGCTCTCCTGGAACTGTGCCACGCTGGGGAGTTCTCCTGCAGGGTTCAGCAAAGCGGCTCCAACAGCAACAGGAAATGCTTGGGGAAGGGAGAGCCGGAACTGATTGTCCGGGATTGTGCTTCAGCCACCGCTGTGAAAATGTCTGTTTTGCCAGGCGCATGAGGGAAGGAAAGAAGCCGGTTATTGGAAAGAACCTTCCCTTCCCCTCCAGAGAGCCCATGCCAGGAGAGAGGAAGGGGCAGGCTGGTTTGAATGTGGGCGAGCAGGTGGTTTGGGATCAGCACCTCCTTCACTCATTCGGGTAGGCGGAGAAAGGAAGGAGGCATGTGATAAAGCTGACTGACCCAGGTGCTCAAAGAGGAAGGATCGGCAGGAGAAAGCCAACTGCTGCCAGCAAGGGGGCACAAATGAGCAGCCACCCAGCAGCTGCCCATCCCACAACCTCCCCGCCAACCTACTGACCTTGGAACACTCTGCTGGATGGCCTTTCCTTCGCATCCTGTTGCCGGCTGCAGCCACATCTGGGCAGGTGCTGTGCCCCCAGAGCAGTCACATAGCAGTGCCACGTGGTCTGTTGACCATTCTAGGGCCCAGCCAGTTGCTTCTGGAGGGGGCAGTCAGTTAGGCAGCTTTCCCCCCACATCCCTGGCGGCTGCAGCTTCAGAGTCTCAGCTAGGTGGGCAAAGGAAGTGAGTGGGCGGAGCAAGCATGGTGTGGATGGGTGGTGCAAGCGACCAACGACTGGGGGGAGTGAACTGGGGGGGGGCAGGTCAGGGGACGGAGCATTCCAGTAAGGGGCCTCCGGAAGAACAGGTACGGGAAGGCACCCTAAATTGCACCATCTGGTACGCCCATACCAGTGCGTACCAGCTGAAACCCAACCCTGAACTAAATGCTGAAAACTGTATTATAGAATTTTGACTAAATTGAAGCCTTGGTCGCATTGACTGATGATCTCTGGAGGGCTAGGGATGGAGGCCATGCTTCCATCCTGGTTCTCCTGGACCTCTCAGCGGCTTTCGATACCATCGACCATGGTATCCTTCTGCGACGACTGCGGGAGATAGGGGTGGGCGGCACTGTTTTGCAGTGGTTCTCCTCCTATCTCTCGGACAGGTCGCAGTCGGTGTTAGTGGGGGGGCAGAGATCGTCCCTGAGGCCCCTAACTTATGGGGTGCCGCAGGGGTCGGTCCTATCCCCCCTACTATTTAACATTTACATGAAACCGCTGGGCGAGATCATCCGAAGGCACGGGATAAAATATCATCAATATGCGGACGATACTCAGTTGTATCTGTCCGCCCCGTGCCAACTCAATGAAGCGGTAGACGTGATGAGCCGGGGACTGGATGCCGTTAAAGACTGGATGAGAGCAAACAAGCTGATACTCAACCCAGACAAGACCGAGTGGCTGTTGTGTTTCCCTCCCAAAAATTTGACCACCATACCATCACTCAGGCTGGGGGGACAAAATTTAAACCCCTCAGAAAGGGCCCGCAACTTGGGAGTCCTCCTGGATTCACAGCTAACTTTTGACCACCATCTTTCAGCTGTGACCAGGGGGGCATTTGCCCAGGTTCGCCTGGTGCACCAGTTGCGGCCCTACCTGAATCGGGAGGCCCTCACAACAGTCACTCGAGCCCTTGTGATCTCTAGGCTGGAATACTGTAATGTGCTCTACATGGGGCTGCCCTTGAAGAGCATCCGAAGACTACAGCTAGTCCAGAACGCGGCCGCGCGAGTGATCGTGGGCGCACCACGGTTCGCCCATATAACACCGATCCTCCGTGAGCTGCACTGGCTACCTGTTGGTCTCCGGGTGCACTTCAAGGTCTTACTCACCACCTATAAAGCGCTCCATGGTAGTGGATCTGGCTATTTGAGAGACCGCCTTCTGCCGATTACCTCCCTGCGCCCCATCAGATCGCATAGAGTTGGCCTCCTCCGTATTCCATCCGCCAGTCAGTGCCGACTGGCGACTACTCGGAGGAGAGCCTTCTCTGTTGCGGCTCCGACACTATGGAACAATCTCCCCGTGGAGATTCGTACCCTCACCACCGTCCAGGCCTTCCGCACAGCCCTCAAGAACTGGCTAGCCCGTCAGGCCTGGGGATAATTTGATTTTGCCCCCCCCGAATGTTGAGTGAATGTTGAGTTTTATTATCTAATCTTTACTTTGTGCACATTTCTTTTTTGTTATTGTCCCACACTTCCTTTCCCTTTGTGACTGTAAGCCGCCCTGAGTCCCCTCAGGGAAAAGGGCGGCCTATAAATAAACAAATTGAAAAATTGAAAAGCCCTTCTTAAGTCTACTACAAAATAATAATTTAGCATATTTTCAAATAATCTCCCCTTATTTTATAACTTTTAAAAATATACCATATTAATATTTACAATATCAAGACACCTAATTCTATATCCAATCCCCCTAATTAAATTTTGGATTAATAAGTAGCTGAATTACACTCTATACATTTCAGATCTGATCAATGTAGTTTTCTACCATCCAGTGTCAAACATAAAAAAGATATGAAATAATTTTGCAACAATTTTGCATTAAGTGAAAGAGCACAGTATCCAAAGATGTTCATTTGTCATACAACTCATTTATTTCTAATTAGTTATGTCAGGGATTTGCAATGAAGACTATTTACCTTTTTCATAATTTAAACAATGGAGATTTTGAAGCAGTTATTTCTATCAGGACTGAATTTGTTTCATACTCTTACTCACAAAGTAAATAAATATAGATTATTTCCCTCTTTGCCTTCTTTAAGACTAAGCTGCACTTAGAGCCTCAGTATTTCTAGATAGCATGGTATATATTAAATGACATATAAAATTATACATTCTATAATAACTCAGGGAAAAAAAGTTTACTCCTTTTTAAGGCATTTAATTTTTTAAAAAGTGAAATTAAAGAATAGAAGATAAAAAACAATTCAACAAACCAGCCCTAAATAGAACTAAAATTTCTGAAATAGGCAAGAAAAACATCAATAGTTTCTAAATTTGAAAAAAAAATCCCTCTCAATAAACATCTAAGCATCTACCTATGCATCCGGGCAGCATCCAAACAAACATCTATTTTCTTTATATAAAAAATCTTAAAATTGAATGAATAGCATCAAATTTCAGAACAAAATTTAACATGCATCCCTGCCTTCCTTCATAAAATGACTAGCTAATTATTGTTAATTATTATTTACCACCATTTCTTAAAGACTTAATGTTTATAAATCCGTAAATTAAAGTTCATACAAGGAACATTGTTTTCTTTAAAATTATATAAAACAGATATTTTAACAATAAAATATGGGAAGGGTGTGGAAGGAATTTTTCATTTCTATTATTTAGTTGTAAAGAACTGCAGTAGCTGATTAGGAAATGACATCTGACTAATGATTTATTAGTATAAGAATGATGTGTCCAGATAAGTACTATCTGTCAACAATACTGATTAACAATGATATTACATTTACATTCCTATAAGAAAAGCAACTTCAGTGTGTTGAAATATATAGTCTTGGAGCTTCAAGATTAGAATTCAAATTAAAGTGTCTAAGGCGGTGCTGTATCCAAAGTCAATTTTTGGAATAGTAATTTGATTAAACCAATGCACAGTTCCACCAGTATTTGAACAGAGGATGGAAATATTTCAAATAAGCTATATCAGTACATTTAAAAGAATGAGTTTGTAGAGGTTAAATATTCCAAGTCTAAGCCCAGGATCAAAAAGACTACTACTTTTTCAGGATCCTTTTAGCATCCTTTTCACTTCTTTTGGCAAAAAATGCATGTTCTTTCTTCTTGTGTTTACAAATATACCGTTCTTTCCATTGAAATCTTTATTTTAGAGAGTTTGTATCTCCGACTTTCTTGCACTATTGATCTCCAGTTGCTGTTGATTATAGCATATATGTTCACTGACCCAGTTTGTACCAGCAATTTTAACCTAAACCTCAAAGATCATCTTTAACTAAGAAAAGTTCCAGCTTCTTTGTAATGAATGTTATCAGCCTTGAGTTTGAAGTGGTTTATTTTCTGCTAACGAGTTACCTGTAAAAATAAGATATTAAACAAAGACAAAATCAAATTTAGATGAACAAAATAAGATTTATAATGGCACAAATCTATTTATGCATGCAAATAGCAATATGCTAATTATTAATAATGTGTATTCTAAAGCAAACAGATAAACCTGAAACTGAAACAGACACCAATAAGAAAAACAATGTCCTTAATTGTCAGGGGTCAAGGTATTTAGCTAGACAAAGGCCTGTTGAGATTATCCAAGATTTTTATTTGAGTATGCCATCTTGTGTTGAAATCTGGTATTCTCCACAAAATCTATTATGAGCACATCTTTAATTTATACAATTTATAACCTATTATTTACAAAGTGTCAAAAAACACAAAATATTACTTAACAAATAATATAAATTTATAATTGCTAAAAAACCAATCTTAATTATTAACGAAAGTTCTCATACATTTAATAATGTTATAATATTTCATAATTCTCAAACACTATTAGTTTCTAGTAAGAACTATTTTTCTATTGATTCTATTGGAATGATTATTTCCCCAATCATTTCAGTTTCTGACATTACTTTAGCAGAAAACACTAAAAGAAAAAAAACTATGATTCTCCGTTCATGATTTTATGATCTTTTCTGTTAAAGTAATGTCAGAAACTAAAATGATTGGGGAAATAATCATTCAAGAAAGAAAAATAACTATAGTTTCCTTTGTATTCCTTCATTTGAAAAGGAGACTTCGCTAGACTTCATTTTTTTATCCCAGCCAACATCATAAATAAAATGGTCACTGAAAAAAAGTATGCAAGTCTAAAGATTTTACAATAATTAGATCTTTCCATAAGCTTGTCTTCTATTTGAAAAATGAATAGAAAAGAAAAAAAATCTCTATCATATCAAAACACCTTTAAGAAGTATTTCTGTTTTGTCAGTGGACTCAATAAATAATCGTGTTACTTTCTGACACAAAACTTCATTAAACAATACTCTCCTTTCTCTGGAGGCCTGACCCACTGGATTGGCTATGGTAATAGTACATCGGGAAATCTCCAATTTTGAGAGGCCACACTCCTTTATGATGAAACATTCCTTTGCCTTCAGCAAAAACCATCTGCATACAGCTCTTTTATCAACTTGGAAGCATGGAAACACTGGGAGAATACTAAAAAGGTTGCTTTAGGAGTTTAGTCCTTTTTTAAATGCTTAAAAGCCTCTCTTTTCCAAAAAAGAAGAGAAAGCACTGATGGGGTAATGTTGCTATTTATGAAGGCAGGTAAGAAAAAAACCCACAGAACATACCAATGTAGGGTGTGTAATTCCTTATTGCCCCTCCTAGCTTCTTTTTGACCAGATGGCCTCCAAAACTGTGGCTCTACAAGTGCTGGCAGGAGAAGCTGGATTATTTTGGGGTAACAAGTAACCTACTTATTCTGCCTACCTATTCTGACCATTCCCAGCTCTGCAAGGTCTGAGGAAAGGCACTTTCCAATAAAATTTGTTCCAATATTAGCTGGAAGGATGGCAATTGCCCCAGGCAGCAGAATCTGGGGACAAAAATCATAGCCTTCATGAACTTGTTGTTCATGATTTATGCTTCTCAAGTAGCGTTCTGCTTCAGTGATGGGAAAACACTCTCTTATCATCAGTGTTGACATAACATTAATCTTACTATCCAGTTGGAATTTGTACTGGGAAAAAAGGGACACCATCTGCTAATGGTTAGACTAGGCTTATTTCCAAAAACCTCCTGTTTGAGATCTTTAATCTGCAGAAACATATGGGCCAGGGCTTTCTGCACAGAAAACATATACTGTGTCACTGGGCTATCGTATCTATAGCATAAAGTAAAGTAGGAATAGCCTATATTAATATAAATATACTATATTTTATGCAAATAATGATTCCTATATCTGTGTGATTATCATATTTTAATACTTTTTCCTATCTTTTATCTGCAGGATTGATGGTTAATCAGAATTCTGAATCAGTTTTAAGAACCAAGTAATATGCATTTGACTTTTATTAAATGGGACTTCCAATTTTTTATTATGAAATACTTCTTTTTTGACCAACCCATCTATTTTAAGTTATTCTAATAATATATATTAATAGCAGGATTAATAGTAACATAGTAATATTTTAAAATGGGTCAAAATGCAATTATATACAATAGTCTCCTTTTACAAACTAGATTTTTTTTATTCCTGTTTTTTATTTCTTATAACAGCGGTCCCAAACCTTTGTGGCTTGGCTGCCTGGAAGGGAGGAAGAGGGTAACCTGGCCACACAAGTGGCGTGCTGATGTGCATGTTTGCCTCCCCACAGCTCAACTTACATAAGCGATGAGCCGGCATATGTGGCTCAACTTGCACAATTTGAAACTGGAATTCAGAAAGGAGGTTTTAGACCACTACAGAATAAACAGGCAGTGAACTTACAAAACAAGAAAATATCATATTATGGGAGATTAAATGATGGACTCTAAAGGACAGAAGGGATTGTTTTTGGTGACTAAATTAAAATATATGCCATCTAGATCCAGAATCCTGTGAAGGATCAAAGACATGACAGAACGACATCCAAGTGGATTTGACAATTATCCCTTCCAACTGATATATAGTATGTGAAGACAAATTATATCCAAAGAACAGCTACAACTGTATCACACCAGTCTTTGAAAAATATACCCTGGGATAATAGATAATCTACTTTTGCAGTCCATGGAAGGCCATAGAAGACCTGGTGGATTACATCTCAGAGTTCTGAAGGAACTGGCAGATGTTATCTCAGAACCATTGTACCATATCTTTAAAAAAAAAACCCGGAGAACCAGGCAACTACCTGAGGATTGGAAAAGAGCTGATGTGGTTCCCATCTTCAAAAAAAAAAGGGGGGGTACCAGTCCCAGGAAACTAGAGATCAATCAGCCTAACACTTTTCTCCCAAGAGACTGGATACTTGAAGTTGCATGAGATCAGGGCAACCAAAAGCTTTGTCAGGGCAAAAAGTGAGCAATTTGCGTATCCAATGGGGATCTTGCATCAAAGCACCCCTTCAGCCTTCAAACACTTTTCATCTGGACGGAGACTGGAAGCTTCTGGGGGACATAATCTCGCACGGCTTCAGGCACCCATCAACTTTTGCAGAGAACGTGTGCCTGAAGTCCCACCAGATCAGGGCACCAGCTTCCAGACTCCAGGGAGAAAGTGTTTGCAAGCCAACAAGAGGCTTGAAACAATGCGATTTCCCTGTCCAAAAGCCTCCTGTCGCTATGCAAATATTTTTCCATGCCAAGACTGGAAGCCTTTAGAGGACACTCACTGAGGCTGCCCACCACTCCAGAAGTGGCAGGCAGCCTCATTTAGTCAGAGAATCCAAATAGGCATACTTGTCCTGCTCTCCCTCTGCTCTCACCACTCGCTAAGAGCAGGCAAAGAAACAGGTTGGAGAGGAGCCAGCTCACTAGAGCTTCAAAAGGTAAGTGAGCCTCCACTAGGTCCCCATGACCTTCCTCACCCTGAGATACCACATGTGTTCTTAATGACCTGTAAATTTGATTAGTTAATGCATGGGTGAAAGCAGGGAGTGATCGTGGTCAAGTTATGCACTTCACTCCTCTGAATCCTCAAATTACAATGTAATTGGCAGGCTCCATTACATTTATAACTCAAGGATTATCTGTATTCCAGTATTTGAGGGGCTATCACAAAGAAGGGGGGGTCAACTTATTTTCCAAAGCACCAGAAGGCAAGACAAGAAACGGGTGGAAACTGCTCAAGGAGAGAAGCTAGAATTAAAGAGTAACTTCTTAATAATGAGGACAATTAACCAGTGGAACAGAAGTTGCCTTCAGAAGATGTAGGTGTTTCATCGCTGGAGGTTTTTAAGAAGAGATTGGACAGTCACTTGTCTGAAATGGTATAGGGTCTCCTGCTTGAGCAGGGGGTTGGACTAGAAGACCTCCAAGGTCCCTTCCAGCTCTGTTCTGATTGATCCTGATGGAAAAGAAACTGAGAGAAATGGAACACAACATGGCAATTTCCAAAGTTGAAGATATCAAAAGGGCAATTGAAAATAATTTCAAAGAGCATAAAAAATAGAGGACAGTAAAAGAAACTAATGAGGTTACAGAAAACCTTACTGAAGATGTATAGGTTTGCATAAGATACATAAGTAATGAAAAGAAGGCCATACTACAAATGAAGAGCACAAATGCCAAAAATGCAAAAACTGGGGATGAACTGAGATCTTGGCAAAAGATCTAAGAATAACAAAAATGATGTTTACTGTCATCACTGATCAGTGATGACAGTAAAATAGGAACAGGAAAAAGAAAAAGCAGAGTTACTCGACTCCAAGTTTAATTCAATATTCTTCAATAACAACAAAACATTCACTTCACAACGAAACTGTGACAAACAAGATGAAGTCACGGGATTAATGCTTGAAATTGACAGAAACATGCTCAGGAATTACTTCTTTAATTTGAATGAATTTGAATTCAGGGTCAGATAAAGGGAATTATCAAGTAGTGTATGAACTGGCTGATGGTCCGGCTTATATATCATCCTAGAGCAGTGATGGCAAACCTTTTCGGCGTGACCCGACAAAAGCGCGAACGTCATAAGCGCGGCGACAACACCGCAGCGCTAAAACCGCGATGTCAAAAGCGCGCTGACAACAGCGCGCCAACAACAGCGCGATTTAATTTAAGGTAAGGTTTAGGGTTAGGTTTAGGGTTAGGTTTAGGGTTAGGTTTAGGGTTAGGTTTAGGGTTAGGTTTAGGTTAGGTTTAGGGTTAGATTTAGGGTTCCGTTACAGCACGCTTCTGTCGGCGCGCTTTTGTCGGCGTGCTTTAGGGCTAATTAGTCGCTCATTCGTCGCACGGTTTTGTCACCGCGCTTTAGTCACCGTGGTTTAGTCAGGCGCGCTTTTGTTGTGCGCGCATTTGTGGTGGAACCCTTTTCGGCACTGAGTGCTGAAAAGGGAGAGCGCGCGCACACACACACACACTCATTGGGGCCGCAACCCAGAAGAAGAGCTGCCCAGGAAGCATGCGCATGCCAGAAAATTAACTTCTGGTTCCCTGCACACACACGCGCGCTGGCCAGCTAGTCTTCCAGTTACTGCTGTGCATGCACACATGATAATCAGCTGGCCAGCGTGCATGCTCAAGCTGGAAAACGGAAGACCAGCTCTTCCAGTTTCTGCCACTGCCACACAAAAAGGCCAGCTGATCATCGCACATGCATATGCACTAGAAACCCAGAAGAGGAATGGGCAATGCCACACATGCCAGGCCACATGGCTCCGCATGCCACTTAGAGCATGCGTGCCATAGGTTCACCATCAAGGTCCTAAAGCATACCCAGAAAATGATGCAGTACCAAATAACTTTCTTTTAAAAAGAAAGGGGAATGTTTGGGATATTTTAATTTGGATTTATTTATTGAACACAGGATTATAGCCAAGGGTCAAATTGACTCTTTCAACTATTTGATGGTTTGCAATAAAATTCAAAAATGTATCATCATCCTTCAATTCAGTTCGGAATGACTAGTGGGCTTGCTCCAAAGACATATTAGTAAGGAAAGAAAAATTCTAACGTCACAATTAATCTAATGTTAATTAACACCTGATCAATTACAATTGACAATTAATCAATTGCTATTTAACTGCCCGTACTACGCATTCATAAACATGACATCTATAGAGATGATAAATTCATGCTGAAATGGATGCAATGTATTTGAGTTTGTTGTTATTATCATTATTGCTATTTTTGTTGTGGGGAACTTCTAAAAATTTTCTATTGCTAGCGTTCCTGTTGTTCCCTCTTTTCTCCTGTACATTTTACACTTTTAAATCACACTCTTTTATTCTGAGTAATAGAGTAAATAAAATAAGCCATCTTTGTCATACTCTGGAACATAACTCTTAATATAAGAGCAGGACATATTACCCACTATTCTTAATGGCATCTATTCAATTACACATTAAGATAAAATAAACAGTCTGAATGTAGCAAATTAATTTCATAAAAATTCAATTCAATTTTAGCTAATATCCCTCCATGTTATTTACAGGAAGGGTTTTATTTTTTGATTGTGTCCTAGCTTTTCAACAGAGCAGCTGGAAGGTACATGTCTATTACAATTTCCTTATTTTCTTAATAGAGAAAGAGAATTTGACAGCAGTACTGAGCTGAACTTAAAAATCCTTGGAGAACACTAACATTCTAAAAGTGCTCTAATCAGTTCCAATCATCTTTAAATTAATTATTAATTTATCTGACAACTAACATTTGCCTTTTGTTGAGCAGCACAGATTGAAAAAGATGTAACTCCTAAAATATTTATATGGATTAACTTTGACATACTGTACTTCATAATATATTGCTTTTTTAAATAGTGTATTTTCTTTGACATACTTTATATTATAAATACAACGAATTAGATGCTTTCATTTTCTGTGTGCTCAATGTGCAGTTATGGTATAATTACTCTGCTGTTTCAAGACTTTTCAATTTAAATTTGTGAATAGCTGTCATAAGTCAAGTAGACTGTATATGAACTCATTAGTTAACACAACAATGTATAATTAAATCTAAAATTTTACACCTCAGCTAAAGTTGGACAAATGCTTGTTCAGCCTGCATCGCATCATTTATACTAAAAGTAACTCAGAAAGCTGAACCAGTGTAGTACAGTGTCTACTTCTAAAGCAGGAATAAGACATGATGGACGACTTTGAATTGAGAGATATTTGGTGAGAAAGAAACACAGAGGAATATGATTTCACTTTCTTTTCTGATAGACATCAATCCCTTTCAAGGATTGATTTTATACTAATCACTAATGATTTGCTTGCTAGGGTGAAGAAGACAAAGATTGCGGCTAGGGTCCTTTCAGATCATAACCCAGTTTGGATGGAATTGGGAAGGGCAGTGCAGGCAAGAAGGTCTTGGAGATTGAATGAAAACTTATTTAGATATGAAAAGTATATTAATGTTGTAAAAATTGTTATCTGAATACTTTGTTTTGAATATGAATAAGGGTACACCTATGGAATTTGTATGGGATGCAAGCAAAGCGTATATGAGAGGAGTGCTGATGAATAAATAAAACACATAGATATAAACAAGGGCTAAAACGAACAGAATTGGAAGAGGAAATTAAGAGGAAAGAGTTGGAGTTAACAATGAATCCAGGCGATACAAAGGTTAAGGAAGCAATTACCATATTAAAATCTCAATTTGACATGTTGATCTCTGACCAGGTAGCCACTAGTTTACTATATGCAAAACACAATACTTTTTGTAACGCAAACAAACCTGGCAGATGGTTAGTTTATCAGATTAGGAAAAAAAGGAAAACTCGAAATATATCTAAACTGACTTACAGAGGGAAGGAGGTGTTTCAACAGGAGGAGATTCAAAAGGCATTTCAGGAATTTTTTACAGAATTGTATAAAGGGGATAAAATTAATGGTTTAGATATAGATAAATATTTAGATAAAGAGAAAATACCCTCAGTTAGAGAAGAGCACAGGCAAAAATTGAACCAACCAATAACCTCAGGGGAAATTTTGCAGGTAATTAAGCAATTAAAGTTAGGGAAAGCACCAGGTACAGATGGTTTGACAGCGGTTTACTATAAAAATTTACAGTTAGAAATGGTAGAACCTCTTAGAGAATTATTATTATTATTATTTTTTGCCCACAAGTCTTTTTTTATTTCCATTTCATTCTATACAATCACATGTTTACTGTGCATAACCGAGGCATATAACATTGGGTAATAAACACAGCCCTCACTTTTATAGAAAATGCCCCCTACAATACAAACCCAATATACCGCCTTAGCCCACCATACACCCTCTTTCACCCCCCTCCAACTTTCATTCTTCCTTCTCTCATACCCCTCTACACCTACTTCCCCTCCCCCTCTATCTAACCCTAACCCTATCACTCCCTCTCTTAATCCATTCCCTCCCTTCCTTCTCCTCCTCCTCTCTCTCACCCTCTCTACTCTCCTTCTTCTTTCACTCAGCTCCTCCCTTCGGTATACTTCTATTACCTTCCAATATATTCAGTTTGTTCTGTTTTGACACTAACATTAAAAAGCCACAGTATACAAGTGCAATCATGCTTTAAAATTTAACACATATTATATTTCCCCCCTCCCCCCTCCCCTTAGATCCCCACCTCCCTTCCCTCCCCCCGACTTCCCAGAGCCCATACATGGTATAACCTTTTTTTTTTCCTTTTAAAACTGTTTATTTCATTTTCATTTTCATTTTATACAATCACTTATATACTGTGCATTTAAAAAAAAAGGGAAAATCAATGAACACAACTCATCTTCCACCATAGAAAACCAACATAGCACTTCAATCCCCCATACACCCTTTCTTCTCCCCCTCCAACTTTCATTCCTCCCCTCCAACATTCCCCTCTTCTACTTCCCTTCCCCCTCAAACATTCCTTTCTCCCCTTCCCTCCATCTCACCCTCCTTACATTCCCCTCTCACTCCCTCTTTACTTCTCCCTCTTCTTTCCCTCTACTCCTCACTTTGGTGTATCTCTACAATTCATTAATCTATTCAGTTTATAAGAAAAATGAAAAGAAAAAAGAGAAAATAAAAGAAAAAAAAGAAAAGAAAAGAAAAGAGAGCAACAGTATACAAGTGCATTCTTATTGTTCTGAAAATTGGGACTGTATTTCCCCCCTCCCCCCTCCCCCCCTAAACCCCCCTCCCTAACCCCCTTTCGGCTTCCCAGGTCCCATACCCGGCATAACTTTTTATCAAGCACAGTCTGGAGTATATTAAAATCAAATAACTTTAGAATTAAAAGATAAAAGATAAATGAAAAACAAAAAAAAGGAAATAGTAAAAAAAGAAAAAAAACCACACACACACACAAAAAAAAGGAAAAACGGGAAAAGTCAACAAATTCTCTACATTAAACTCAGCTTCCCATCATTTTTAAATCTTAAACAATGTACCTCATTCCTAATTTCAGTTATTTTATTACTTGCAGGATTTCAAACGATATTGAAACCAAGTAAGTTAATTAAATGGAATTCCAGCGAAGGCCTTATCTCTTTATCTAAATATCCAAACCTTTGATTTATCTCTTTTACCTCCTTCTCTATTAAACCATTTAAACATTCAAATACTTCTCTCGGTTTCCTTTTCCAACTCCTCCCATCCTGCCTTTACCCGTGTCCATATATATATTTTATATTCATCCGTACTCCTCTTATATTTGCTTCACCTTCCTGCAGACTCTATAGGTATATCTTTCCAAACATTATATTCAAATAACAATTTATACAAAGATCAGCTTACTTTCTGTCTCAAAATAAACTCTACTTAAACCTTCACTACCCTCCCATCTACCCCACACTTCCCAGCTCCATTCAACCCGAACCACAATCCAAGAAGATCACGATCTCCGCTCTCCTCACCCTAAAAAATAAATCATGAACAATTAAGTAGAAATTCAAAGTTATCCATCGAATCCTGTTTAAATCCCATACAATATATATTCCAAAATCATCGCCACTTCTTTCAGTCTCTTTCAGTCTCAATGTCTCTTCGTCAGTATGCAGCTATACCGTTTTACCCAAGACAGAAATCACAAAGTATTATTCAGATTAAAAATTAAGCAAATGTTTTAGAAGCATAACTAAGTCTTTATTCTCTACTCTTCTGCCCTTCCGGAGGGGGAAAGCAATGCCTCTCGCCTTGTAGCCACGTGTTCCGCTGTTTCTCTTCTCTTTCTCCTTGTCTTTCTCCATGTCCGGGTAATTCAGGAAGTCCCGCCTTCAGAATATTGTAATAGAAATCTCGGGCTTCCCAAACAGAGTTGAGGCAATGTTTTTGGTTATCAAATGTAACAGTAATACCAAACGGCACTTCCCATCTGTATTGTATCTGAGAGTTTCTGAGTTCCTTAGTTAAGAAGGCATAGTCTCTTCTGGCTCTTAATATTTGAGATGGTATTTCTTTGAAAACAATCAAGTCCTGTCCATCAATTCGCAGCCTATTATTGTAGAACTCCTGTATTATCGCGTTTCTGGATTCTCTTGTGGCAAAATATATAATTATGTCCCTCGGAAGTTGTCGCTGTTTTGCTACGTACGAATTATGGCGATAGATTTTTTGAATCTGCCAATCAAAGTTAAGTCCCGGACTTCCCACTGAGCGACTAAAAGCCTCAAAAAAGGTCTGTTTCAAATTCTCCTGCTCATTTTCACGCAATCCCCTAACTCTTATTGCAGACTCAGTCTTCTTATAATTTATCATGACAAGTTGTTTTTGCGCAATTTGGATTTCCTGTTGTAATATTTCAATTTTAGATGTCAAGTTGGAATTAGCTTCTTCCAAAAGTTCCAATTTATCCTCCATTCCAGCAATATAATCTGTCATAACATTCATAACCTCGATCATATCCTCCTTTGTTTGAGCAATTTTGGCATCAAGTCTGTCATAAAAGTCTGAAATAAATTTTTGCATTTCCTCTCTGAACTCTTTAAGGATTTCAAAAAAAAATTCTTTCGTTAGGAAATCTCCAGTAGAGGGCGTAGAAGGCAAGGACAGCGGCTTTGTAACAAATGCCTGAGATGAGCGTCTGGGTTTCGATTTCGGTGCCATGATAAAAAGGGAAGCAAACAGAGTCTCTGCTCACGTTAATTTGAGATAAGGTAGTTTCAACAAACCCCTGGCAATCAATAAAAAGAAATCTTCGAGCGAACAGGGCTAATTAGTTTGTAATCCCTTAAGTCTGTCCAGGAGGTTGAAGATATATCGTTATAGCAAATGCGGAAGTTACAAAATCGCCATTTTTTTTTAAAGAAAAAAAAAGGTTAAACAAAAGGAGTCTTTTATAAAATTGAAGCTGGTATTTTAGATAGAGAAAAAGGAAAAATTCACAGGTATGTTCACTGCCCGGATTGATCTTAAATAGGTTAATTACAAAGGCTTGTTCTGGGGGGGGAAGTAACTCGCCTAGACTGAAAAAAAAACAGCTGAGAAGATCTGGCCGGAGTAAATGACTCAGCTTTCGTTGATTCACTCTCTTTCGTTCGCAGCCAAAAAGAAAAAAAGGCTACGAACTTCAAAGAGGACTCTAACTGGCTGAGGGACCCTCCCTACTTTTTCCTTGCCTGGAAAAAGAGATATCTAAGATCTTAAATAGATATACGAACCAGAACTCTGAGGGCAGCTTCATTAAGCTGCCGACGGCGGCAAGAACCTCCCCCGGAACCATGGTATAACCTTTTGACAATCACAGTCTAAAATATCTCTACATTGAACTCAGCTTCTTGCTGTTACCCAAATTTTTAACAGTTTAAGTTATTACTGATTTTAAGCATAAGCTATCTGGAGTTTCTTAGTCCCGTATTTACTTTGTATATAATCAATCCATTTTTTCCAGTCTCGTTTATATCTCTCGTTTGAATGTTCTTTAAGATATGCTGAAATTTTTGCCATTTCGGCTAAGTTTATAACCTTCAAGGTCCATTCTTGAATTGTAGGCAGGTCTTTCTTCTTCCAGTATTGCGCCACCAAGAGTCTTGCTGCCGTTATTAAGTACAGAACCAAATTAATCTCTACTGCTACAAAGTCAATACATATACCTAGTAAAAACAGCTGGGGAGTGAATTTTATCCTTTTTTTGAAGATATTTTGCAGGATCCACCAAATTTTATCCAAAATGCCTTAACATTACGACATGTCCACCATATATGAAAATACGTAGCATCAAAAGAACCACATCTCCAACATTTAGGCTGAACATTTGAATACATAGAAGCAAGCTTTTTGGGATCTAAGTGCCATCTATAAAACATCTTATAAAAATTTTCTCTCAAATTTTGTGCTTGTGTAAATTTTACATTTCTTACCCATATTTTTTCCCATGTGTCCAGCATTATAGGTTCTTCAATATTCTGAGCCCATTTTATCATACAGTCTTTAACCATTTCCGTTTCTGAATCCATCTGTATTAATACATTATATATCCTCTTTATGTGCATTAAACTTTGATCTCTTATTTGTTTAAACAAGTTATCCTCAGCTATTACAAAGCCTGTTTTTTGGTCTATTTTCCACCTGGCCTGTAATTGGCCATACTGAAACCACGTTTGAACTACCTTCTCTTTTTTAAGTACCTCTAAGGATTTTAATTGCCGTGACCCGTCAAAAGCGCGGACGGCAAAAGCGCGATCGACAAAATCGCGCCTTTGACGTCATCACAGCGCGATGAAAAAGATCGAAAAATTCAAATAAAAATTAATAAAAATTAAATTAAAGCAAGCCGATTCACATAAAGGTAAGGGTTAGGGTTAGGGTTAGGGTTAGGGTTAGGTTAAGGGTTAGGGTTAGCTTTAGAGCGTTAGCGTTAGCGTTAGGGTTAGGATAAGGGTTAGCGTTACGTTTTTCGTTACTTTAACGGTTAGGTTTAGGGTTAGGTTTAGGGTTAGGTTAAGAGTTAGGTTTAGGGTTAGGTTTAGGGTTAGGTTTGGGGGGGTTAGGGGAAGGTTTTAGCTTTATTTTTACATTTTTTCGATCTTTTTCGTCGCGCTGTGATGACGTCACAGCGCGCTTTTGTCGAGCGCGATTTTGTCCTACGCGCTTTTGTGGTGGAACCTTTAATTGCAACACCCCTCTTTCTATAATAAGGAGTTGTCTATAAGTGGTTCTGTCGTGTTTTTGTTCTATATTCATATTTTCAATTGCATGTCTAGGAATTGCCCACATGGGCAATTTGTCATTTAGTTTATGTTGATATTTTTTCCAAACCCGCAATAAGGCATTTCTTAAAATATGATTTTTGAAATTCTTATCCAGTTTTTTGTTAAATAACAAGTAAGCATGCCAACCATATACCATATCATGTCCCTCAATATTCAATATTCTGTCATTGGTTAAATGGATCCAATCACTAATTGCAGATAAGACCACTGCATCATAATATAATTTTAAATTTGGTAATTTCAATCCTCCTCTTTCACGTACATCTTGCATTATTTTCATCTTTACCCTCGGCTTCTTTCCTGCCCATACAAATTTGTTGATACCCTTCTGCCATTCTAAAAGATTCACATCTCTTTTGAGTATTGGTAACATTTGAAACAAAAATAAAATTTTTGGTAAAATATTCATTTTCACTGCCGCTATCCTTCCCAGCAAAGATAAATGCAGTTTGTCCCACCTTTTCATCTCCATTTGTATACTATGCCAGAGTGGTTCATAATTATGCTTGTATAATTTCCCATTTGAAGTTAAAATATTAACGCCAAGATATTTGACTTTTTTGACAACCTCACATCCTAACATCGCTCCCAATTCTTCCTTCTGTTTGGTATTCATATTCATTGCTAATATTTTGGTTTTTCCTAAATTAATTTTAAATCCAGAGACTTGACCATATTGATTAATCATATTCATTAAGACCTTACTGGATTCCTGCGGTTGTTTCAATATTATAACCAAGTCGCCCGCAAAGGCGCGGACTCTGTATTCTTGCTATCTGATCTTGATCCCTTTTAAAGCATCCAAGCCCCGTATCTTATTCAACAATACTTCCAAAGTTATAATAAACAATAGTGGGGACAAAGGACAACCCTGTCTTGTACCTTTTTCTATTTGAAAGGAATCTGTTAAACTTCCATTGACTATAATTTGGGCTTTTTGCTGCTGATATATTGCACCAATTGACCTTAAAAAGCCATCTCCTATCTGCATTTTTGGCAGTATCTTCAACAAAAATTGCCAATTGACTCGATCAAAGGCTTTCTCAGCATCCAAAAATATGAATGCGGCAGGGATTTGATTATTCTTTCCCAAGTATTCTAAAGCATTAATAATTAACCTGACATTGCTCTTCATCTGTCTGCCCTGTATAAAACCTGTTTGGTCAGTATGTATCAGTTGTTGGATAACCACCATTAACCTATTTGCTAATATTTTAGTAAAAATTTTATAATCTACATTAAGTAATGAAATAGGTCTATAATTTTTCGGCTGAGTAAGATCTTGGTCTTCTTTGGGTATCAACGATATGAACACTGTCTTCCATGAAGGGGGCACTTTAACCTTCCAATTGAATTTTATTAAATAATTCTCTAAGAGGTTCTACCATTTCTAACTGTAAGTTTTTATAGTAAGCAGCTGTTAAGCCATCTGTACCTGGTGCTTTCCCTAGCTTTAATTGTTTGATTACCTGCAGGATTTCCCCAGAGGTTATTGGTTGGTTCAACCTATACCTATGTTCTTCGCTAACTAGGGGGATTTTCTCTTTATCTAAGTATTTATTTATGTCTAAGTCCCTAATTTTGTCCCCTTTATACAACTCTGTAAAAAATTCTCGAAATCCCTTTTGGATCTCTTCCTGTTGAAACACTTCCTTCCCTCTGTAACACAATTTGGATACATTTCGAGTTTTCCTTTTTTTCCTAATCTGATAAGCCAACCACCTACCGGGTTTATTTGCATTGCAGAAAGTATTATGTTTGGCATATAATAAACTGGTGGCTACCTGGTCAGAGATCAGCATATCAAATTGAGATTTTAATATGGAAATTGCTTCTTTAGTCTTTGTATCACCTGGGTTCAGTATTAATTCCTGCTCTTTCCCTTTAATTTCCTCTTCCAATTCTTTACATTTTTGCCCTTGTTTATGTCTATGTATTTTGTTTATATTTATCAATACTCCTCTCATATAGGCTTTGCTTGCATCCCATACATATTCCATAGGTGTACCCTTATTCATGTTAAAAACAAAGTATTCAGATAACAATTTTTTACAATCATTAACATACTTTTCATATCTGAATAAATTTTCATTCAGCCTCCAAGACCTTCTTGCCTGAACTACCCTTCCCAACTCCATCCAAACTGGGTTATGGTCCGAAAGGACCCTAGCTGCAATCTTTGTCTTCTTGACCCTAGAAAGCAAATCATTAGTGGTTAGTATAAAATCAATCCTTGAAAGGGATTGATGCCTGTCCGAGAAGAAAGTGAAGTCATATTCCTCTGCATTTCTTTCTCGCCAAATATCTCTCAATTCATCTTTTATTTAATTATTTAATAAGATTCAAACGGAAGGTAAGGTGCCTCCATCTTGGAAGACAGCGTTTATATCTTTGATTCCCAAAGTAGATCAAGATACTACCCAACCAAAAAATTATAGACCTATCTCATTACTCAATGTAGATTATAAAATTTTTACTAAAATACTAGCAAATAGGTTAATGCTGGTTATTCAACAATTGATACACACCGACCAAACAGGTTTTATACAGGGGAGACAGATGAAAAGTAATGTTAGATTAATTATTAATGCACTAGAATATTTGGGAAAGAACAACCAAATTCCTGCTGCGTTCATATTTTTGGATGCTGAGAAGGCCTTTGATCGAGTTAACTGGCAATTTCTGTTGAAGATATTGCAAAAAATGCAGATAGGAGATAGCTTTTTACAGTCAATTAAAGCAATATACCAACAGCAAACAGCACAAATCATAGTCAATGGAAGTTTAACAGATTCTTTTCAAATTGGAAAAGGTACAAGACAGGGCTGTCCTTTGTCCCCACTATTGTTTATTATAACTTTGGAAGTATTGTTGAATAAAATACGGGGCTTGGATGGTCTAAAAGGGATCAAGATTAGGCAGCAAGAATACAGAGTGTGCGCTTTCACGGATGATTTGGTCATAATATTGGAACAACCGCAGGAATCCAGTATGGTTTTAATGAATACGATTAATCAATATGGTCAAGTGTCTGGTTTTAAAATAAATTTAGGAAAAACAAAAATATTAGCTATAAACATGAATACTAAACAAAAGGAAGAACTAGGAGGGATGCTAGGATGTGAGGTGGTCAAAAAAGTCAAATATCTTGGAGTTAATATTTTTACCTCAAATGGGAAACTATATAAACATAATTATGAACCACTTTGAGACAATGCCTCAGAAAATAAAAACCCAATATAACTCTTCCACTCTCCATACACCTCTTTCTTCCACCACCCTCCAACTTTCTATCTTCCCTCCATCATCCCCCTCTACCCTACTTCCCCTCCCCCTCTACCACTCCTCTCTCCACATCCACTCCCCCTTCCTTCTCACCTTTCCCTCCCACCCTCTCTCCCATCCCTCTCTGCCCATCTTTCTTCTTTCCCACTCCTCCTCTCCTTGGTATATTTCCGCTACATGTCAATATACTTGGCCTATCCTATTTTTAAAGAAAAATTAAAAAGAACAGTATACATGTGAAGTCACATTACATTGAGATAACACATCTTATCTAACCTAATATATATCCCTCCCTCCCTCCCCCCACCCTCCCCCCTCCCCCCACATCCTCCCCCCCCCCCAACTTCCCAGAACCTGTACACGGTATAGATTTTTAACAAACACAGCCTAAAATATATTGAGAAGAAAAGAATAAGAAATTAATAACATCTCTACATTGAGCTTAGCTCCTTCTTGCTAAGCTAACTTTAAACAATTTAAATCATTCCTGATCTTAAGCATAGGCTATCTCGAATTTCTTAGTCCCGTATTTATTTTGTATATAATCAATCCATTTTTTTTAGTCTCGTTTATATCTCTCATTTGAGCGGTCTTTAAGATATGCAGATATTTTAGCCATCTCGGCTAAATTTGTAACTTTCAATGTCCATTCTTGAATTGTAGGCAAGTCTTCCTTCTTCCAGTATTGCACTATTATGTAGTTATCCTTGATTTTGAGAATTCTATGTCTGAACCAATTTTCTTGATAACTACAAGATCTGTGTCACATTTTAAGTTTTGTGGGAGTGGCTTGGTGGTCATGTGACCGGATGGGAGTGGCTTGGCGGTCATGTGACCAGGTGGGCATGGCCAACTTGGAAAATGTGGTGAAACTTACTTAACGACGCTCTTGCTTATCAACCAAAATTTTGGGCTCAATTGTGGTCATAAGTTCTCTTTCTTTCTTTCTCTTTCCTTCTCTCTCTCTCTCTCTCTCTCTTTCTGTCTCTTTCTCTTTCTATCTGTCTCACATTTTCTCTCACTCTCCCTCCATTTCTTCCTTCATTGCTTGTGTGTATCTCTCCCATTTTCTTTCTCTCTTCCCTCCCTCCCTCCCTCCTTCCTTCTTTCTCTCTCTCCCTCTTTCTTTCTCTCTTTCTCTCTATGTGTGTCCCTCTCTCTTTCTTTCTTTCCCTCTTTCTCTTTCTTTCTCTCTTTCTTTCTAAATCACTCTAAGGTTTGATGAAAGCAGTCACAGGTTTAGGGTGAAATAAGTCTTTCTCCAAAACTTGAACCAGGATTTCAACAAAAACCTCTAGGTTAGTATCAAGCTCAGGTTTTGACCTTTATTGTTAGCACCTCTCCATTTAATAATTAGGAAAGAAAGACCATGAGACTCCATACGTGGAAAATCAAATGTACTTTTACTAATTAAAAATGGTTAAAGAGCGGTTGCATAGCGAAGTCTGATTAATTAGGCGTGAAAGCAGTTGATATATAGAATAGCCCATTCCACACCCCCTGGCATCATAGGCTTAGTCCAATCATAAGTCCTTCAAGTGTCAGGTGTGAGATAACTTCAAAAGGCATCACGAAGATGGAATGTCGGTGCCGTTAGTCCAGGCGGGAAACACCCACGCATGCGTAGTCTGACCATCCAGAGAACTCCAGAACATTCCTCCAGCACATCGAGTAACCCCACCCAAATACCATGCCCTCCCTCCCCGTTTCATGGCAGCTGAAGCAACAGCAAAGCAGAAGCTGACATCCGGCCGTCCCCCGGAAAAAGGCGTTCATGCCTAAAAAAAAAACACAAAAAAAACAGACGATCAACAAAACACAAAAAGAAACAGGGAGGGGAAAAGAGAAAAATTAAGGCTTGTCAGGATACGCATCATAAAACTTCCGAAGCAGCCGGGGGGCACGAACATGGGACTTGTCAACCCATTCTGCATGAGAGGGAGGAAAATGCTTCCAAGCCACCAAGTATTGGATGCGATTACGCCGCTTGCGGGAGTCAAGTATTTCACGAACTTCAAAGTGCCGTTCACCATCGATCAGCAAAGGAGCAGGCGGAGGGTCATCGGGCGGATGTAAATGTGAAACACGAACAGGTTTAATGAGGTTAATGTGGAACACCGGGTGAACCCGGTTAAGGTGCTTGGGCAACTGCAAGCGAACAGAGACAGGATTGATGACCTTCACGATGGGGAACGGACCCACATATTTCGGCCCCAACTTTTTGGACTTTTGCGGGGTGTGAAGGAACTTCATGGACAAATAGACCAAGTCACCCTCCCAGTATTCATATGGCTGTGTACGCCTTTTATCCGCCTGTTTTTTATGGGCACGATGTGCAGCATCCAAAGTCGCCAGGGTCAAAGGCCAAATACGGCTGAGACGTTCGCTCCAGTCAGCGACGGATGGAACTTGCGGCTGGTCACGAGGCAATTCAGGAATAGGAACAAAATCTTGACCATACACCACCCGGAAAGGCGTGAAACCAGTGCTGGAATGGACAGAATTGTTGTAGGCCACCTCAGCATGCGGCAACAAGTCCACCCAATCATCTTGTTGATAATTGATGAAACAACGTAAATATTGTTCAAGAACAGAATTAGTCCTCTCACAAGCGCCATTAGTCTGAGGATGGTAGGCGGAGCTAAGGCCCTGGGCGGAGCCAATACGTTTGAGAAATTCCTTCCAGAACACTGAGGTGAACTGGACACCCCTATCGGAAATGATGCGATCCGGCACCCCATGCAAACGGTAAATGTGGGAAATGAAGAGTTTAGCCAGCGCCTTAGCGGAAGGAATTTTGTGGCAGGGCACGAAATGAACTTGTTTCGAAAACAAATCCGTAACAACCCAAATGACAGTGTGCCCTTGGCTCTCGGGGAGCTCAACAATAAAGTCCATAGAGATTTCCTTCCAAGGGGCAACAGGCCGGGCGACAGACTGGAGCAACCCCTGTGGTTTACCTGGAGGCCGTTTTGCGGCCGCACAAACGGGACAACTGGCAACATAAAGTTCAATGTCCTTTTTCAAAGATGGCCACCAAAATTGTCTCTTCACTAAATGCAAAGTTTTTACAAAACCAAAATGACCCGCCAATTTGGAGTCGTGAGCATGTTGGAGGACAATGGGACGAAGGGAGGCGGGGACATACAATTTGGCGCCGATCCACGGCAATTCGTCCCTCATTGTGCACTCATCTTGATGCTTCTGGAACCAGTCATCCTGGGGAAGGGCGAGTTTGAGGTCAGAAAGAAAATCTTGAGGCACGTCCACTCTCGCGCGTGCCTGTTGGCGAGTAACCACTGGAGCCGCCAGGCTGGAAGTGGGAACCACCGGTTGCACGATGCTCAGTTTAGAGCAGTTGTATTGAGGGAGTCTGGACAAGGCATCCGCCATGAAATTCTTCCCACCAGGGATGTACTTGAGTGTGAAATTGAACCGGTTGAAATGTTGGGCCCACCGTATTTGTTTGGGGGAGAGACGGCGCGGCGTTCTCAAAGCCTCCAGATTCTTGTGGTCAGTCCACACCTCGAAAGGGTGCTTAGCGCCTTCCAGAAAATGGTGCCACGTGGTCAGGGCCCACCGCACCGCAAACGCCTCCTTCTCCCAAACTGCCCAACGTCTCTCAGTGTCAGTGAGCTTGCGGGAGGTGTACGCGCAAGGTTGCAGGTTACCTTGGTCGTTGGATTGCAGCAAGACGGCCCCAACGGTGACGTCGCTGGCATCAGCTTGGACGACGAAAGGCTTGTCCATGTCGGGATGCTTCAGCACCGGCTCCGCAGCAAAAAGGCGTTTCAGTTTCTCGAAAGCCGCTTGGCAGTCCATGGTCCAGTCAAGAGGCTTGCTAGCCTCTTGAGTTGTGAGCCGCCCTGAGTCCCCCCAGGGAAAAGGGTGGCATATAAATTTAATAAAATTTAATAAAATACAAAATAAAATACAAATACAAATAGGCTTAGGTTTAGGGCCACCTCTGGATTTCAGCAAATTAGTTATAGGAAGCGCAATTTTGGCAAAAGAAGGAATGAATTGACGGTAGAAATTAGCAAAACCCAAAAAATTTTGCAATTGTCTACGAGTTCTAGGCACGTCCCACTCAGTGACCGCCCTCACCTTTTCAGGGTCCATTTCAATGCCGGCTGGAGAGATGCGATATCCAAGGTAGTCAATCTTAGTTTGGTGAAACTCACACTTGGATAATTTGGCATAAAGATTAGCAGCTCTGAGTTTTTTCAAAACAGTGCGCACGAGCGCGACATGTTCGTCATAGGAGCGAGTATAGATAAGGATATCGTCCAAATATACGATAACTCCTTTGTAGAGGTGGTCATGCAAGATCTCATTGATTAATTGCATGAAAACTGCAGGGGCCCCCTGTAGGCCAAAAGGCATGACTCGGAACTGGAAACAACCAAGAGGGCAGTTGAAAGCAGTCTTCCACTCATCTCCCTCCTTTATGCAGACCCTATAATAAGCTTCCCTGAGGTCCAATTTAGTGAAAATGCGGCCCTTCCCCAACTGGGCCAACATGTCCTTCATCAATGGAAGTGGGTATACATTTTGGGCCGATATCCCGTTCAAATTTTTAAAATTCACACATAATCTGAGAGAGCCATCTTTCTTTTCACGGAACAGTACAGGGGCAGCAACTTTGGGGCGAGCAGGTTCAATGAATCCTCGTTCCAAATTTTTATCTATGAAACTCCGCATTTCTTCCATCTCTCTGGGTGACATGGAATATATTTGGGGTTTTGATAGCTTAACCCCGGGTAGAATGTCAATGGAGCAATCAGTAGGCCTGTGGGGTGGAAGTTTGTCGGAAGACTTTTCACTGAAAACTCCCCTCAGGTCCCAATACACTTTAGGAATCTTTTCCTCTCCTTCAATCCTCTCCTGCCCTCTGGCGGCCACCTCAGGATTGCAATTAACAGGTTTCTCAGGAACGCCCTCCCCTTCCGGAGACTCTTTCGTGCGAATGCGTAACCAGCCTTCCCTCCAATTTATGCGAGGGTTCCATTTCCGAAGCCAAGGGAGGCCCAAAATGAGTGGCCTGTCCATCCCAGGAGCCACAATGAAAGAGATTAGTTCTGTGTGGGAACCCATTTTCATTTCCAAGGGCTCAGTAAAGAAATGAGCGCCCCCCCCCCCCCGTGATGGACCCATCTATTTGGCAAAAGACAATGGGGGTTTTTAAAGTACGTAATTTGAGGCCCAACTTTTCCACCATAGCAGGATTGATCATTGACCGGGAACACCCCGAGTCAAGTAAGGCGTGAAGGGACTCCGGCCCCCCATTGGGCGGAACTTTTAATTCTATGGGGATTAGCATGGGGCCTTTGTTTGAACTCACCCAGCGAGGCGAGGTGTCGTCATCCGAGTCATCCGAAGAGCTGGGGGGAACGTCCGCTTCTCCCTCCAAGGCCTGGCTGAAGCGAGGGGGTCTGGAATCCACAGCGAAGGCAGCTTCCTTCTTCCTCTTGTCTGAGGACTTGCCAGATTTCTCCTCCCGCTTGGACGGGGGTTGGGTGGTTGAGGGTAATTTAGCTCGGCAGTCGGGCGTGCGATGGCCTAATTTCCCACAACAAAAACACGTTACTGGCCTGGATTTCCCTGAGGGGCCACCTCTCCCCTCGCCCTTCACTCCGAACGGGGCTTTCCGGCTTGTGGGGGGGGGGGGATTTTGCAGCTTTCTCCTTTCTTTTCTGTCTCTCCTCCCTTGCACAATGGAGCCTCAGTAAATCCAGCTCGATGTCAGCGGTGTGTTCAAACCAAACGGTTAAGCGCTTGGGGAGATTTCGATTGACACATTGCTGATAGATATCTTCATCCAAACCCAAAGCAAATTTGTCCAAAAGGGCTTCTTCACTCCACCCCCTCATGTACTGGCAAAGGTGTTGAAACTCTTGAATATACTGGGACACCGGTCTGTCGTCTTGCTTGAGGGTTATAAATTTTAATTTGCTTCTTTTCTCAGTAAGGGGGTCATCAAAGCGTCTTTTGAAAGCCTCCATAAACCTATTGAAATTCCTCAGGAGGGGGGAAGTCGATTGATGTAAACCAGTACCCCAGTCAGACGCTTCTCCGTCTAATGCTAGTAAAATCATCCTTATTTTCAAGGTATCTGATTCAAAATCTGGGCCGTAGATCTCCATGTAGTTATAAACTTGCATGATAAAAGACCCCAGTTTCGCAGGGTTTCCATCATATCTCACAGGCAAGGGGGGAATTTTAGCCATTCTGCGTCTTCTGGGAGGTGGGCCCCCTAGTCTGGCAAAAGGCCCAGCAGGAGGGGGTGAATCAGCTCGAGGGGGGGTGAATCAACTCGTGGGTTTTCTTGCCCCCAGCCCCTCTTGACCTCTTCGTCCTCCCCACATATTTGCCCAAAGTACCTTTGTTCCAAGTAATCAGGTTGATCTCCCCCCTGGGGTCTTCTTTCGGCTCCCGCCTCCAGCGGTCTTTCCTGGTGTCTTCTTCGGGTAACCCCCGCATCCCAGCTTGCCCCCTCCTCTCTTTGTCCTACCGAGGTGGACCACCGGGGGGGAGGTGGATCAGCCGGGCTTGATATCTGCAGCTGAGTCAATTCTTCATGAAGCAAGAGTTCGGCGGGGAGTTCTCCCTCCTTTTCTCCGCTGGCTGGCGAAGACATTTGCACCCTCCACGGTAGATGGTGATCTCCTGGAAAGGTGATTTTGAGACTTCGCTACTTGTCAGCACCTCTCCATTTAATAATTAGGAAAGAAAGACCATGAGACTTCATACGTGGAAAATCAAATGTACTTTTACTAATTAAAAATGGTTAAAGAGCGGTTGCATAGCGAAGTCTGATTAATTAGGCGCGAAAGCAGTTGATATATAGAATAGCCCATTCCACACCCCCTGGCATCATAGGCTTAGTCCAATCATAAGTCCTTCAAGTGTCAGGTGTGAGATAACTTCAAAAGGCATCACGAAGATGGAATGTCGGTGCCGTTAGTCCAGGCGGGAAACACCCACGCATGCGTAGTCTGACCATCCAGAGAACTCCAGAACATTCCTCCAGCACATCGAGTAACCCCACCCAAATACCATGCCCTCCCTCCCCGTTTCATGGCAGCTGAAGCAACAGCAAAGCAGAAGCTGACATTTATCCAGAGCCCGCCAGCTTCAAAAGTTTGGGACAGAGCAGGCCTCTCCAGCTTAGATTTCCCAAATAGCCCTGGCAATCAGGAAACCATGGGTGTGTGCCACCTCTGAACCCTCAGCCACCCTTGATACTACAAGGAGACTTATTGATGCTCAACTATCATGGGCTTTGGGAGAGTGGCTACCACAAGGGATGGAAGGCAAGCAAGGCTAGAAGGCATCAGAAAGGAAGGCTAAGATGAGGAATGTCTATGGGGATTCTTGGTCATCCAAGATGTCCCAAAGATGCTTTTTTCCCCCAAGAGGAAGCTGGACTTTCTGATTTTCACTTTCACTTCTCCTCCAAGAAGCTTCTTCAGTTCCTCCAGAAGCTTCCTCAGAGCTGAAGAAGCTTGCTGGAGGAGAAGCAAAACGTCTTCAAAGAAAAACCAGAAAGTCCAGTTACCTCTTGGAGGGAAAAAAGCACCTTTGGGAGAAACAGATGAGGGCACCTGGTCCTAGCCCATGCCCCTCGTATATGGGCATACATCCCAAGGAAGAACTCAACCCGGCTTCAAAAAGGGCTCATGCTCCACAGCCAGACAATCTACAAAAGCACGGAGGTGACCAGGGGGAGAGTGCGCATGTCCCGCATTCAAGACCAATCATGCCCAAGTTCCCCCCACGTAGTGCCCGGATACGTGTGTGTGTGTGTGTGTGTGTGTGTGTGTGTGTGTGTGTGTGTGTGTGTATGTGTGTAAGTGTATGGGCAAGGGATAAAAGTTGCTGGTATGGCGTTCCCCCACCCCCGCAAAAAGCGTCCCTGCCTTTGCATCGGATGGTTTCTTCAATTCTCGGCTGCCCTGCGCTTTTGCAAAAAAAGCCTGCCCTCAACCGAAAGCGGGTGTGTGGGCAGCCGCCATTGCTACTCACATTGTTGCTGAACTCCTGAAGAGCCATGCTCATACTGGCGATCAGGAGGGCAGGGGGAAGAAGTTCCTCTTCTGCCTTATGACCTCCTCACCTCCTCCTTTACCCAAAGCAAGACGCAGCTAGCAGAGAAAGCCCTACAGTGGCACAGGGCCAAGGTGCTCCATTTTAAAGTTGAGCCCCTTTTCTGTGCCAAGCGGGAAGGGAGTCTAAGCAAAGGAGGAGGTGGAAAGCTGAGTGGAGGAATGGGGAAAGCCTAGCAAGGGCTGCCTGCCACCAACAATAAGCCAGGTTGATCAGGGTGGCATGCTGCTGCCCCTCGTGCCACGCTTTGCAGGCACCGGAGCCCCACATGGACCTCTTATGGGGTGTTGGGCAACCTGGTTCTGGGAATCCCCCCCAAAGACTGACGACCTGTCGCTCCAGTTCTTGCAGCTTTTTCGGGGCTTTCTTTTAAAAAATGCCTCTCCAGACTATCTTGAAAACCAGCGAGGTTGCTTTGGGAGGGGGACAGATGGGCAGCATCATTCAAGATCGTCTGGAGAGCCGTTTTTTAAAAGAAGATCTGGAGAGATGGGCAAGCGGTCTTTTTTGGGGGGGGAATCCCCAGAACCAGGTTGCCCAGCACCCCGAAGAGGTCCGTGCAGGACTCCGGTGCTGCAAAGCGCAGCACGAGGGGCAGAAGTCCCCAAACCCAGCAGGGAGCCTAAGCAAATGAGGAGGCAGAGAGCTGGGTGGAGGAAGGGGGAAACTACTGCTACTGTTAGAGCTGCGTTGCCCCACTGGGTTCGGGGACTTCTGCCCCTCGTGTCGCGTTTTGCAGTCACTGGAGCAAGAGTAAGGTGACCAGACGTCCCGATTTCAGCGGGACAGTCACGATTTATAACAATTTGTCCTGTGTCCTGGGGAGTTTTAAAAAAGTCCCGATTTTCTGGCTTCAGGTTGAAAGCCCAGTGGATTTGCTTAAGAAATCCTAACTGGGGCAAGACAAAAGACACCCTATCTAACCTCTCTCTCTCTGTCTCAGTACTTTCATTGAAGATATTAAAACGTTAAAGCAACAAAACGGGCACACACCCCGCACCCCTTTTACCTCATTTTATAAGAAAAAATGACCAAGTACCATAGAGCTCCAGGAAATGCTTGGCTAGAGAAGCCGCAAGTGTTACTTCCTGGATTTTCTGGAGGGGAGTGGCACAGAGGTTGGAGGTCGGCTCCTGTGGAAAAAATGGTGGCAAAGTTTCTTTGAAAAATATTTCCCTGACTAATTTCACCATTTTAATTTGCTCAGTTCTTTGTATTAACATCTATATTATTCTGGATTGACTTGGAGTGCTCACTTGTGCCTGCTGGTAAGTGAACTGGTTTTTTTCTTTTATTTTTTAATGTATTTTAAAATAATATTTTATTTATTGTGCATAGGATTTTTTAAAAGTTTTATTCTGTGTGGATTCTTTTTTAAAATTGTCTTAGACTATTTAAAAAAAGATTCTATCCAAAATACAAAATACCAGCTGCAGTTATTCACTTAAGAACTGTGGCAAAAAAGGTGGTATAGTGACCAAAGTTACAATGGCATGACCATTTTTCACACCTAGCGACCGTTGCAGCATCCTCATGGTCACACAATCAAAATTTTGATGTTTGGCAACAGATTCATATTCATGATGGTTTCAGTGTCCTGGGGTCATTTTAATTGCCTTTTGACAAAGGAAATTTGGGAAACCAAATTCACTTATGTTACTAACTTACCCGCTGCAGTTATTCATTTAAGAACTGTGGCAAGAAAGGTGGTATAGTGACCAAAGTTACAATGGCTTTGAGAAAAGTGACTGATGACCATTTTTCACACTTAGCAACCATTTTCACACTTAGCGACCATTTTCACACTTAGCGACCGTTGCAGCATCCTCATGGTCACGCGATCAAAATTTTGATATTTGGCAACAGATTCGTATTTATGATGGTTTCAGTGTCCTGGGGTCATTTTAATTGCCTTTTGACAAAGGCAATTTGGGAAACCAGATTCACTTATGTTACTAACTTATCAGGTGCAGTTATTCACTTAAGAATTATTGGCAAGAGACTTCCGGGGCGGGACTTTGCTGTTGGCGGCGGCTTAATGAAGCTGCCCCCAGATCTCTGGTTCGTTATCTGCTTAAACACCTAGCAGATACCTCATTCTTCAGGCTAGAAGATTGCAGAGAGAGACCCAGCTGGTAAGAGCCTTCTTTGAAGTTTGCAGCTTTTTTTTTTTGCTGCGGACAGAAAGGGGGAGACAACCAAAGCTGAGTCATGCTCCGGCCAGAAATCTCGGCTGTTCTAACAGCACAAGGCAAAGAAACCCCTCTTAGGACAATTTTTGAGACATTTATTTGAAACTAATACAAGCAGAGCCTGTACCTGAGAACGTTATTTGCTTTTTCTAGAAAAAATCCTAGCTTCAGTTTAACAAAAGCTTCCTTTGTGCAACTGCTCCCAAGATGGCGTTTCTGTACCCTCCGTATTTGTTATAATGGTACATTCCTACTTCCCTGGCAAGGAATCAAAGGAATAGCCTCCCATTAATTAATTAGCTCCACTTCTCTGAAGATTTTTTCTTATCAACTTCTAAAAGTTTTCAAAGACTCTTTGCTATGATAGAGACATTCCAAACAGAGGTTTTGTTTTCTTTTTGCTGAACTGTTTTGGTGTAATGCCAGTCTTTTGAAACCTTCCGTAAACTCTCTGCGAAAATTGCTTTGTTATACTGCTCTTTTCTGAAACCTTTTGAAAAACTTCTAAGAACAAATAAAGGGGGGACTTAATACTTTCTTCTCTCGCAAGCTACATAACGGGCTAGCAGAGTTTGAATAACTGCTGAATAATTGTTTGAAGAAAAGAAATAATGGCATCAAAATCAAAGTCGGGGAGACGTTCTTTTAGGAATACACCTCACGCACTTGGCACAAAGTTGCAGCTTTCATCCTCTACGCCCCTTACTGGAGATTTGATAATGAAAGAGTTTTTTCTTGAGACTCTTAGAGAATTTAGAGAGGAGATAAAGAAATTTAATGCAGACTTATGTGATAAGCTTGATACTAGGATTGCCAAAACAAAGGACGATATGGTGGGACTTGTAACTGTACTGACAGAATATGTTGCTGGAATGGAAGATAAGCTAGAGGTACTTGAGGAAGCCAACACCAATTTGACATGCAAAATTGAAGTGATGCAACAAAAAGTTGACAACGCAGAAAAACAAATTGTTATGATACACTATAAACAGATGGAGCTTGCATTAAGAGTCAGGGGGTTGCGTGAAAACGAACAGGAGAATCTGAAGCAGATTTTCTCAGAGGCCTTTAATCGTCTGGTGGGAAGACCGGGAATTAACTTTGACTGGCAGATCGAAAAAATTTACCGCATTAATTCTTGGGCGGCAAAACAGAGACAACTTCCTCGAGATGTAATTATATATTTTACTACAAGAGAGTCTAGAAATGTGATACTACAAGAGTCTTATAATAGCAGGCTACAAATTGGCAGACAGGATCTGATTGTTTTGAAAGAAATACCACCCCAAATGCTAAGGGCCAGGAGAGATTATGCTTTTCTAGTGAAAGAACTCAGAAACTGCCAGATACAGTACAGATGGGATGTGCCATTTGGTATTATAATTACATTTGATAAGCAAAAATATCGACTCAACTCTGTATGGGAAGCCCGAGATTTCTATCACAAGACCCTGAAGGTGGGACACCCTGAATCATCTGGATCTGGAGAAAGACTACGAGAAGGACAAGATAAACAGCAAATTATACAATCACAAGACAGAAAGCACCATTTCCTCCTTCCGGAAGGGCAAGGGACCAGAGAACAAGGACCTAGCCGTACGACTACCAGACGAATGGGAAAACAAGGCAGATTGCAACAACCTCAATAATTATCGGCCATGGATCAAGGAGTTATGTCTGAACTCTTTACAGAAGAGAAAGAAAATAGTTTACTATCTCAAACAGTTCAAGAATGATATAACTTGTTTGCAAGAAATTCATATTAAATTAACTGATCCAGAATATTTGTTCAACCTCGAACTTGGTCAACACTTTGGGACCTCTGTTACGCAGGAGAAAAATGGTATAGTTGTATACTTAAGAAAAGACATTAAGGCTGAATGAACTGAAGCAGATCCCTTTGGAAGATATATCGCATTAGACTTAATTCTAGAAGGGAAAAAGACTTGATGGACAACTTTGAATTTTATACAAATCACTAATGATTTATCTTCTAGGTTGAAGAAGACAAAGATTGCGGCGAGGGTTCTCTTGGATCATAACCCAATCTGGACCGAATTGGGAAGGGTAGTGCAGGCAAGAAGGTCTTGGAGGCCGAATGGGAGTTTATTTTGATATGAAAAGAATATTAATGATTGTAAAAAAAAAAAACTGCTATCTGAATACTTTGTTTTTAATATGAATAAGGGTATATTCAGGGAATTTGTAGGAGATGTAAGTAAAGCATATATGAGAGGAGTATTCATGAATACAAAAAAAATATATATATAGACATAAACAAGGGTAAAAATGAAAAGAGTTGGAAAAGGATATCAAAAGAAAAATCTTGAAATGTATCCAAATTGTGTTATAGAGGAAGGAGGCACAAAGGGAATAAAATTAAGGGTTTAGAAACAGACAGATACTTAGATAAAGAGATAAGGCCCCTAGCTAGAGAAGAGTACAGGCAAAAGCTGAACCAATAAATAACTTCTTGGGAAATCCTGCAGGTAATCAAACAATTAAGATTAGGAACAACGTAAACTGCTTAAAGTTTGTGTAATGGTAAGAAGCTGAGTTCAATGTAGAGATTTCACTGACTTTTTTTTTCTTCTCTTTCTTTTTTCTTTTCCCTTTTTTTTCTTTATTAATTTTTTCCCCCTAACTTTCTTGGTTTTAATACATCTTAGACTGTGTTTGATAAAAAGTTATACCGGGTACGGGCTCTGGGAAGTCGGGAGGGGGGAAGGGAGGTGGGGTCACAGGGGGGAAGGGGGAGGGGGGAAATATAGTATGTGCCAGATTTTAAAGTAACATGATTGCACTTGTATACTGTTGCTTTTTTTTAATTTTAGTATAAAAATAAGAAGCTGAATATATCGATAGATAGTAGAAATACACCGAAGTGAGGAGCAGAGGGAAAGAAGAGGGAGGGGTAGAGAGGGTGGGAGAGAGGATCGGAAGGAGGGTGAGATGGAAGGGAGGGGGAGGAAGGAGTGATAGAGGGGGAGGGGAAGTAGGAGAGGGGAATGTTGGAGGGGAGAAAGGAAAGTTGGAGGGGGGAGAAAGAAAGGGTGTATGGAGGGCTGAAGTGGTATATTGGTTTTGTATTTTGGGGAGTACAAGGTTGGCTGTGTTTATTGCCCAATGTTATATGGCCCCAATCATGCACAGTATATATGTGACTGTATGAAATGAAAATGAAAAATGAAAATAAAACATTTGAACAAGAACTATTGGCAAGAAAGGTGGTATAGTGACCAAAGTTACAATGGCATTGAAAAAAGTGACTGATGACCATTTTTCACACTTAGGGACCATTTTCACACTTAGCGACCATTGCAGCATCCTCATGGTCACGTGATCAAAATTTTGATGTTTGGCAAGAGTTACAATTTATATTTGTAAATTGTAGTTATGTTGAAATAAAAAAATTACAATACTATTTTTGCGTTATATGAAATTTTTTGTTGCTCCGTATAAAATTTTTAATCAACCCCCCCCTCCCAGTCAAAGGTGTCCCTCTTTACCAATCTGAAAAGCTGGTCACCTTAAGCAAGAGGTCTCTCAGAGGAGGGGTGATTGGTGAGCTTTGCTAAATAAATAAAATCACATAGTTGTCCCACTTCTCTCTAGTTTTTTCCAAATGATTCAGCTCAAACTTCATTATAATTATAAATAGAGTGAGAAAAAATAGTTCTCTATGCCAAACATTATTATCTTAATTTATTTTAGAGGAAAAGCACAGTGTAAAAAGAATCAATTCAATTCTTTTTGATAATAACTATATAGCAAATCCTCAGATGACAAGACCACCAAGACAAGTACCAGCTCAGCTGAATATGTTCATCCTACTAATCAATGTCTTTTACCAGACTGGAATTTGTTTCATTTCTTAATAAAGTAGTTTTTCTTTCTTGTGCATAAACTGTTGTATACCAAAAATGGAATTCTTTCACCAATACTTCCTGTTTTTAATCTAATTACTAAATCTCTTGTTTTATTTCATACATTGTTTCTTCCTGAAAAACTGGTGTTATGTTTTCTCTAATCTATCTCACTCATTTTTAGAAACTCATGGAACTTCCTAAAATTTGTGGCATCTTTGCAGGTGATTCCTTCCCTTCTGCCTTCTAATCTTTCTTATATGAATCCAATTCTACCATATCATAACATACTTCCTGAAGCTAAAAAAGTATAAATCAGATTAATAATGATAAGGAAAATTAGTAAAAAATCTAGTGCATTTTGAATTTTGAAGACAAAAACTATGGCCAGTAAAATTAGATTTTAATTTTTAAAGATAGCATTTTTATTTATTAATGAATTTTATTTTGGGGCATTAAGAAATACTTATATTAAGTATAAGTTAAGATAAATATTTTACCAAATATGATTTTTTTATTCCAGATGTTACTAATACTTGCAACCGATAATCAATTTAAACAATTGCAGATGGATATTTCTAAGTTTAAATGGCAAGGGAAAAAACAAAGAATTAGATATAAGCTACTGAAAGATGCTAAGGAAAGAGGGAGTTTGGGTCTACCAGATTGTATTTTGATGCATGCTGTCTGGCCTGGTTAAAAGAATGGGTGAACCTCCAGAAAATGAGGTTACTTTAATTAAAGGGCCATGAATTAAGGTTTTGGATGGCATGCTAGCTATGTTTTGATAAAATTAAAGTTAAGTTCACTTCTCATCCAAGAAGCTTCTTCAGCTCTGAATGGATGGTGGGGAATGGAAGGATTTATATTCCTTGCAGGCAGCTGGTCATTTGCATTCTTTTAGCAGATCATTAAGGTCACCGGGAAGTTTTTCTGTGTCATCAGGGTCACCTGAGTGGTGCAAATTGGTGTAGAGCATTCTTGGAACTGCTGAAAGGACAGCAGACACATCAAGACTAGATTCAGCAGTCTATCTGCATTTAAAAGACACAGGCCACTCTTTTGAAGATAACAAAGATAACAAAGTCCACATTTTGGACAGAGAGGTTTGAAAGAGGGGTTAAAGAGGCAACCTATGTCAAAATTGAACGGCCATCTCTCAAAAGAGGGGGAGGGATATGACATTATCTATCTCCAGTTTACAACACAGTCCTTTCAACAATTCCAACACCACACCAATTTGCACCACTTGGGTGACCCTGACCGTAACGATCTGCTAAAAGAATGAAGAGGGGGTTCTGTGAGTGCCTGTTCCACCCCCAGCCTCACCAAGTCCTTGCACAGCTCTCCCAGGGCACCGCCGCCGCCACCATGCTCCAAGTATAACTTCCAAACTCCAAAACTCAGTTGCAGAGTCTTCCAGCATCAGCTGCTCTAGGAGTGCTCTCTATGGTGGGCCAGCTGCTGGAAGACTCTCTGTCTGGAAGACTCTCTGTCAGGCAGCCGACCCACCATAGAGATCACTCCTAGAGCAGCCAATGCTGGAAGACTAGGCAGCTGGGTTTTGGAGTTTGGAAGTTATGCTCGGAGTGTGGCAGCGGCAGCGGCAGGCAGCAGCAGTGCCCTGGGAGAGCTGCACAAGAGCTTGGTGAGGCTGGGGGCAAACAGGCACTCGCGCAACTCCAGAGCTCCATGCACTGACCTAGGGGGTATCCCGAATGTGCCAAGCCGGGGGAACTGGGGGGCGGGCAGAGTGGCACGTGGCTTGGCGCCTTAGTGATACCCCTTAGGTCAGTGAATGGCGCTCTGCCCGGCTGGAGAGGGGATTTGCCGGGCGGCTGCTGGTGAGCATGGTTACCTCATGGCTGCTTCGCCCTTGAGGCTGTGCCCGGCTCTTCGGGAGTCCGCTGGCAAGGGAGCAGCTGCCCAGCAACCCCAAAACAATAAGCCCTCCCTGATAATAAGCCCAAGGCCATATTTTGTGGGGCAAAAGAAAATAAGGCCCTGTCGTATTTTGGGGGAAACACGGTAGTAATTCTAAAGGTATCATAGTTTTCAATAATTTTAAATCAACGCTAAAACTAATAATATGTAATAATAGCATTCATTGGGCCAAATTGAAGGTGAAAATCCCATAAGAAATCAGAATAACATAAAAGTAGTTTAATCTGCTAGAAAAGAAGAGAGATGTATCTTCTGCATTGTAGAAATAGTTAAAATTGTTAAGCAAAAGTCCCCCAAAATGGCAAGGTTTCAAATCCATTAGAACTCTAAGCTGAATATTAAATAAAGAATTGCATACAAAGGCTGAGTATAAAGGACAGTTTGAAATTTTTTGGCAGAGAATAGAAAGGCTACGCACTTTAATTATATTAATATAATTAAGTTAATTAATGGAAAGAGGAAGTATATTTAATTCAAAAACATTTCAGTTTATTATTATTAGTCAATTAAATATATAAATGTGTAAAAATATTTTACATTTTATCAAAAATTAAAACAATACAATGAATATATATAACAGCCGGATTACTTTGCTGTGTATGTACCAGTGATAGCAAATAGGATCCTCGTATAACAAAAACTTTTGAGGGAGATCAGCAGGAATAGCCCCTTTATTTATTTGTCTGTTCTTGTCTACTCTTTTATTTACAACTCAGTTTATAGTGGAATAATTAAATTTTATATTATCTCTTGATTTTATTATCATTTTTAGTTGTGTTGTAAACAGAAATCTTTTGAAGAGCCTGGTAGGATACAAATACTGGAAATAATGAAATAAAATCAGCAAAATATAAAGAAACATGGTGCCTATATTGACCACATCTTATTTAAATCAATTTAGGATATTAAAATGTGTTTTAAGTAGAACAAATTATTCACCTCGTTATCTATAATGAATGTAAAAGAAAGCTTTTCAGTTGAGATACAGATTTATGGAAAGTTTAAAGACTGGCATATTTCTTTTTGGAAACCAATCATTTACTCATATCCTGAAATTTGTTCTGTAATTATCCTAATGTTGGAGTGGAAGTTAAAGCAGAAATGAATATACAGCATATGCAACGGTTCAAAGACTGAAAGTACCACCTCCATCCATTCAAGAGTCAATGATAAAAGAAAATTCTCTTATTTTTAATCAGAATTTGCTGAGAGTTATTCTAGTGATGAGGCAGCAGACAGGTAGGTAGTTAGGAAGCTTAATCTTAAATGGGACAAAAGGAGCCTAGGAGAAATAATTGCCAGGAAACAGGAGGTGGGGTTGGTATTTTCTCAAAATAAACTATAGATCTGTACTAAACCTGTTCACCAAAGCCAGAACATACAGTCACAGTATAAAGATATCCCAAGAAGCAATGTACACCACAACTCTCAATACATTGCAGACCCATACCTATGTACTACATCTTGATACACATTTTTACCACGTTAAATATAACATCCTATAAATTGTAAAAAGTGTTGTTTAAACATTGATATACATATTTATATGTTGTATATGTAGAAGAGTACATCTTCATATAAGAAAGTTCCATTAAGGGCTTGTAGAAATTATACTAAATTGCAAATAAACTTATTAATAGCACAACATAGACAGCAATATTTTCTAAGGGTACAACCTATACATCTGCAACATCTGTTTGATAGCAGATACATTGAGTAGGTAATGGGAGCTGCACAATGTTATATTTAAAGTGACACCACAGGTAAACTCAGAATGCTTTTCCTTATCAGAAATTTAACATTTTCTATGATTTACATTTTTTAATTAAACAGCATTTCACTTTTTGCAACAGAGGGTGTTTCTGAAGCAACACCTCAATTATAAAATTGTATCTCAAAGGTGGAATGGTGGCATTTAAATGGGAAATGAAAACCATTTTATCTCCCTGATTTTATAATGTAACATAATTAAAAGTTTTCAACTTGAATTTTAATTAATTTATGACATTTCATTTGCTTTTGTTTTGCTATTTAAACTGCTTTTGGTCTCATCATTAGTGGTGTAAAGCAATTTAACAAATACTGTCATGAAAGTATAGATAAAATATGTTTAAGAAACAATCTCATAGCTTAAATTTTGCTACAACTACTTGAATTTGTACATACCTGCTATTCTTTGATAATAAATCAAGGCTGGAGCATCTTTCAGACGTTTTGACTCTCTCCTCATCAATGCATCTTCTAACCCTTCCAGAGAATCCGACCAAGACTAGGATTCATCACAACTATTGCTCCAAATGTGGAGACAAAACATTTTGTGTGTGTGGAATATCAAAAATTGTCATCAGGCACTGCAGAAATCTCTTTGTTCTTGAATGGTTTTACACGTTGGCCTAAGAAACAAACACATGTCAAGTACTAAGATGAGTTGTATGAAACAAAACTGGGATTAATGGCAGAACATTTCTGGAAAAGAAAAAATACATTGTGTCTTTTAAGTGTTTTAAACAAATACCATGTTTTCCTACTAAAACCAAATGACAAAAATATTACTCTTCAAATTCAATATATTAATATAATTATGTTGCAAATTAATACAAGTGTTTAAACTTTAAAGTCAAATATATCATTCATTGAATTGATAAAGTGATAGCCAAGATATAATGAGTATACAGAAGAGCTACTAAAAACTTTCCATTGGAAATTAAAAACAAATCAATAAATGGATAAATTTTAAAAAACACTTATTTTGAATAAAGGTAATTTATTATTACAGGCAGATATCCAAATCAGTAATTCAGAAAACATTCAGTTTGCTTCAGACAACAGTCTAGAAATCCAAAATCCTACTGTGTTACATTGAAAATAAGTCCTAGCCTGATTTTTGGGGTGGGCCTAATATATGCCTGTTGTGGCCCAGCAGGAGCCACAGACTCCGACAGCGAGGGTCCTATGAGTTGGCTTTGGAGGATGTGGAGGACCCTGGACAGGGTTCCGACTCTGAGTAGGGCGCAGAGTTGTCCACCAGGAGGCGCCTGAGCCTTGGACCAGTGGGGAGGAGACAAGGGAGTGTGATCCGGACGTCAGCAATGAGTTGTTCCTAGGATGCCCGGCACCGAAGAGCTAATAGGCATAAGGAACAGTTGCGCAGTTACAGGAGGTAATTGCACTCAGCTGGTGGTAATTAGGCTCCTCTCAAGACTATAAGAGGAATGCTTGTGCACACGCCCCTTTTGCAGGAGTCAACGTATTCACTAAAGTGGGAGAACTGTCGTGTTAGCTTGGCAGGCTGGATTGCTGCCAAGGCTTGTCTGTGCTGGATTGCTGCCAAAGCTTGTCTGTGCTGGATTGCTGCCAAGGACCTGTCTGTCTGTTAATAAATTCCTTAAAATATCTTTGGCTCCGCGTGCTTTGGTGTGGGATGAGGGGGGGTCAGAACATATGCCTTACCCCCAAAATAAGCTCTAGTGAAGGAGTGGGCATGGCCAGCACAGGAGGCACCATTCCCTTCTGTTCTGACCTAGGCTTCTGGAGAAAGTATAAATCACAATTTTAGTCCCCGAAGCCCTCCTTTATTTATACGGCTGTAAATTATGGTAATTAACAGTCCGCAAGGCTTGTGAAGGTTCTGACAGATGTCCGCTCGAGTTGCCACAGTCTTTCAGGGGAATGTTGATAAACACCCATCTTCTGCTGCCAGAGATCTAATTGCCAAATGCAGAGTGAGGCCAAACTTAGCACAGAGTCAAAGACAACTTTTCAAAGCTTGAACCGACCACTTTCAACTTTCAACTTTAATAAGATTTGTATGCCGCCCACTCCCTTGGGACTCTGGGCGGCTCACAACAAAAATAAAACCATATAAAAATTTTAAAAATACAATTATTAAAATTAATCTATCATCCATTAAATCAAGTGGGGCTGGATATTAATCAACAGCCCCAGGCCTGCCGGAACAGCCAGGTCTTGGTTGCTTTACGGAAGGCCGGGAGAGTGGTAAGGGTCTGGATCTCTGCTGGTAGCTCGTTCCACAAGGCCGGTGCAGCTACAGAGAAGGCCCTCCCTCGGGGAGCCGCCAGCCAGCATTGTCCGGTCGACAGCACCCGGAGGAGGCCCAACCTGTGTGATCTTATTGGTCGTTGGGAGGTGAATGGCAGGAGGCGGTCTTTCAGGTAGCCAGGTCCAATACCATGTAGGGCTTTAAAAGTAACAACTAGCACCTTGAAGCGGGTCCGGAGACCAATGGGGAGCCAGTGCAGCTCGCAGAGGATAGGTGTAACATGGGTGTATCTAGGTACACCCATTATCGCTCACACGGCTGCATTCTGGACCAGCTGCAGTCTTCGAACACTCTTCAGGGGCAGCCCCATGTAGAGTGCATTACAGTAATCCAGTCTTGAGGTGACGAGGGCATGAGTGACCATTCGAAGTGCCTCCTGGTCCAGATAGGGCCGCAACTGGTGCACCAGGCGAACCTGGGCAAAGGCCCCCCTAGTCACAGCCAACAAATGGTGTTCTAACGTCAGCTGTGGATCCAGGAGGACACCCAAATTGCGGGCCTTCTCCGAGGGGTGTATAACTTCACCCCCCAGGCTAAGAGGTGGAATGTCTGGACCATCCTTGGGAGGCAACATCAGTAGCCACTCGGTCTTGTCTGGATTGAGTGCAAGCTTGTTCGCTCCCATCCAGACCCTGACAGCCTCCAAGGCACTGGCACATCACTTCAACTGCTTCACTGAGTTGGCACGGGGCGGACAGATACAATTGAGCATCGTCCGCATATTGATGATATTTGATCCCGTGCTGGCGTATGATCTCACCCAGCGGCTTCATATAGATATTGAATAGATGGGGGGACAGGACCGAACCCTCATCTCCAAGCCTTATTCTCAAGTTGACCCTGTTTTCTTAATTGTTCTTACATGTGCATTCTGGGAATAGGCTCCAGTTGTTGTTCTGCCTCACTGATGTCAGACCCCGGAGACTCTGGAAGCAGCAAATAACTATCAGATGGCCTTGGTCCTCTCTCAGAGCCCTCATCCAAGTCTTCCTCAGACTCCAGGATTGGCCCATGTTCCTCCCCAACCTCCTCATTGCCCGAATCTGCTCCCAGCTCTGCTGGGTGCTGGCGGGCTGCAACACCTTCCCCGGTCACATCATGGCTGCTGGGCCCCTTAACCACACCCCTTAGATCAGCTGATCTAACAAAGGCCAGGAGTTCTGTCTCTCTGGGTGCCTGGAAATATTTGCAGAGCACTCTTGCTAGCCCCAGCCCTGAACACGCCACAAGGGCCCCTATGGTCCGCAGCTCACCTTGTAGCTATGGAGTAGGCGGCAAGCACTATTTGTGCTCTGTCAGGCCTGGAGCTCGGGTGTTGTTTAGGCTGCTGCTATGATGAAGCAGAAAGCCATGCAGCCCATCGGAATTGGCTCCCCCCCACCGCCTCTACCTGGCTGCTGCTGCTTGAGAAAAGGACAGGCAATTGTGGAAGATTGTGGGAAGTGCATGTTTATGATAGAAACAAAGCCCAGCCTGTCCCTTTCAAGCGATCAAATGATTGTGGGTGTGAGAGAGAGAATGAGAGAGGGAAAGAGAAATGACGGAGGGGAGTAACAAGAACTGGAGGCAACACTGTTTGAAAAGGTTTCCTCTCCACTGTTTCTCTTCTCCGCTACACCCACCCATTTCACCTGGGTCTGCCAGGCACCAAGCAGCAGGGAGGATTCGGGACAGCGCCCGCCATCCTGGCAAAGGCAAAGCTGAGGGCCATGTTGGGCTCCTCCAATGGCTTCCCCACACCCACCCCACTCAAGGGCAACCTATACATGAGATGTGAGTATGGGTTGAGTTTGACATTTCACCTTCCTGCGTTTTGCGATCTTTTGGCTGCATGCAAGGAAAGTAGCAAAAGCAGCAGAAGTCTTTCTCTCCCCATGAGTCTTTGTCAGATTCCTCACACCACTGCCACAGCCTATTGGAGCAGGACCCTGTAAGGCTTGTTGTGGCATTTTGTGCGTGAACAGCAGCACCATTGTGAGCTTCATCATAACGGTACAGCTGGCATCCTGCTGCTTGTGGCTGCACCGGTATGTTGAACCTTGCAGCAGTTCCACTGCTCACGCATGCAATGGCACAAGTCTTGCAGCACCCTGGTCCAAGAGGCTGCGGCAGCAGTGCAAAGAGTCTCACAAAGGCTCATTTCTGGCAGAGTTTGGGAGAGAGAAAGAAAGAATTCTGCTGACCCTGGTCTTTCTTTCTCTCCTCCAAACTTCACCAGAAATGAGCCTTTGTGAGACTCTTTGCACTGCCACCACAGCCTCTTGCAAGGCTTGTTATGCCATTGCATCCATGAATGGCAGCACCACAGTGAGCTTCATCACACCAAACCTTGAACCTTGTGCTGTGAGGCTTGTTGTGCTGTTGCACGTCTGAGTGATGGCACTGCCAAGAGGTTCAACATACCAGCACAGCTGCGAGTGGCAAGACACCAGCTGCATCAGTATGATGAAGCTCACAGCGGTGCTGCCATTCACATGTGCAATGCCACAACATGCCTTGCAGGGTCCTGCTCCAAGAGGCGGTGATAGCGCGATGAGTCTCACAAAGACCCATTTCTGGTGGGGTTTGGGGACAGAAAGAAAGACTGCTGCTACTTTCGTTGCATGCTGCCAAAAGTTCGCAAAAGACATAACCTCGACCCGTACTCACACTTCATGTATGGGTCGCCCCTGAGTGGGGTGGGGGTGAGGAGGCCATCGAGGAGCCCCAGGGGTCTCCACCTGCTTTAGTTTCACCTTTGCCAGGGCAGCAGACGCTGTCATTTCTCTCTCTCTCTCTCTCTGTCTCACACACACACAGATATTTGATCGCTTGAAAGGGACAGGCTGGGCTTTCTGCCTCATCATAGCAGCAGCCTAAGCAACACTCAGCTCCAGGCCTGGCAGAGCACAAACCGTGCTCGACGCCTGCTCCATAGCCACAAGAGGAGCTGCAGAACAGAGGGGCCCTAGGCTACAAGTTTTCCTGGTAGCTGAGGCTAGCAAGTGTGCTGGAAATATCTCCAGGCACCCGGACAGACAGAAGTCCCGGCCCTCACTGCAACAGCTGATCTGCAGGCCACGGTGAATGGTCCCAGCAGCCATGAGGTGACCACCACGCTCACCACCTCCTGTACCTCAAAAAAAAAAAAAGACTTCCCCCAAAATAAGCCCAAGTACTTATTTTTAAGCCTTAGTTTCAAGAGGAAACACAACATGTTTATAACTGATTATTATTAACATCTTACTAATATTATGGTGTCAAGCTTTCGGACAGAATGGTTGTGGTCTACCTTTTTTTTATTCTCATGGTTCATCAGCAACTGTGGCTAGCATCATCCAAAACAAAGTAATTTTACATTGAGCTGTACCTCTCAGCACTCACAACAAATACATGGTACTTTATTATTTGAATTTTAAAAAATCATGACTTTTCTAAAGAAAAGCCTATCTGCCCTATCTGCAAACAGTAGCCTTTTCACATTTGAAATATGATTCTTATTTTTTTTTTAATGTCACCTGAAAAAATTAGCAATTACAGACACCTCTTCTAAGCTTACATGTCTTGCCAAATTTAACATGAAGAGGAATAAATATTTTCTGATTTCTGACACTACACTCTTTCTGTGATACCTTCCAAGGAAGTTTCATGTCTGGTTTTTACTAATGATCTGTTTTTACCAAGCAATCCCTGATCTACCAAGAAATATAATTCTTATTCTTATTTGCATCATGGCATTATACCTGAATGGTATAGTGCAAGATGCAGTGTTGAATTACTGTCCTTTTTTAGGGCAATTAATCACAAGGAGGGTGTAGAAAAGATGAATCCTCCCTAATATCTTGTGCATATAATTTCAATTAATTCAGGCAGAGCACTTGACTCATGCTCCAAATATCAAGTGAAGGATTTGTCCTCTATCACTGAGTCATTGCTTTCTTTTGCTACCCTGGGGTGGTATAATTGCTGTGCTTAAGTAATACAAGATATCCATGCATAATATACAAGCAAAATAATAGGCTCAAGCTCTATTGAGCAGCTGAATTTACACAAGCTCCATCTGGCCAAATTTTTATCATCCAGTAATAGAACAGATAGGGATCCATTTCACTCATTAGAGGTACTAACCCCTGGTTCCATGTTTAACTGTTGGGCCTATCAAAATTTCCATTTTTGTTTTTTTTCGGGGGGGGGGCGGAGAGGGGTGGAAATAAGCAAAGAGAATTTTTTACACTCCTTCTATTCTACAACAGCATTTTTCTTATTTCTTAGCACCTTACAAGACAGAAATGTTCCCTTTTGCTGTTTAAGTCTTTTTTACAATACAGGTAGTCCTTGAAGTATGGCCACAATTGTGTCCAAAATGTATGTTGCTAAGTGAAAATTTTGTTAAGTGAATTTTGTACCATTTGACGACTTGTCTTGCCATGGTTGTTAACTGAATCACTGCAATTTGTTAAGTTGGTAACGTGATTGTTTAGTGAATCTGGATTTCCCATTGACTTTGCTTATCAGAAAGTCACAAAAATAATCACATGACCCCAGGACACTGCATATTTGTCATAAATATAAACCAGTTGCCAAGCATCTGAATTTTGATTGTGTGATCACGGGGATGCTGCAACGGTCGTCTAAAAAATGGTGATAGGTCACTTTTTTCAGTACCATTGTAACTTTAAACAGTCACTAAATGAACTGTTGTAAGTCAAGGACTACCTGTAGAGACAGGTATTACACATGCAATGAAGTGGTCTGTTATAAAATCCCAACTCTTATCCTGAAATTCAAACTCCTGCCTTTACCACAAGAATAATGAGAAAGAATTAAAGGAAATACTTGAGATACTGCCTCTGCCTGCTACTTCCAAATTTGCTATAGACATACTACTGTCTCTTTCAAGGCAATGACTAGCACATACTCCTTCTTATCAGAATGATGGACAATCAAATTGCTGAAAAGAAATCCTTAGATTTCTTTCAATCTCAGTGTGCAGTTCTAAATCTATGAATGCACCTAGTGAATTTCAGACTAGAGATAACTATTATATAAAATATAATTGAGTTGCCTTCCACATCAAGAAAATGTCCAAACAGAAGCACGGAAGATGGGTTTACACTCTGGAATGCATCCCTAGGTTTTGATTTCATTGTACTGCAGTGGGCAAATCATCTCTTGTCTATGTTCTTGTCTGCAATAAAGATTAAGATTAGAACAATAAAACTGAGTTGTTAACTGAATATAATAATGGAAAGATAATGAAATAAAGGTTAAATATATGGAATATGGACAAATATGAAACTGATATGGGGAGATTGTAAAGCAGAGGTTTGTGATTCACTTTTATAGATGGTAATTAAACTGAATTGCTAATTGATTGAATATGACAGTGGAAGGACAATTAAGCATGGGTTAAAATATATGAAACATGGACATATAAAGAACTTAAAATGATGAACAAAGTGAGATGTGTACCACTTGTTATTCAAGATAGTAGATTAAGGGAATTGTAATGAACATTGAACAGTAAGGATTGCCATTTATAGACAATTAAGGGTAACCTAAACCAAGATATGGAAAAATGGAGAGGGAACATACTTACAATGGGAAACTATTGAGAGTTAAAGACAGAATTACAAAGTGGGGGCATGTAAGGATGCATAATTATATAAATATAATGATGAGAATAGCTGGGAATTGTAACCAGGTCTACATCTCGGCCAAAATTAGGCTGGGGGGGGGGGGTGTTTAAAAGCACAATGACTATATATGTATACTTTTTTGTTCTCTTTTCTCAAAAAAAAGGAGGAAGATATATGTTAAAATTAAATATGTATACTGAAAAGGAATTATAAATACTATCAACATAAAATGGAGCTCACTCAGAGGCTGAAATACACCAAGTAAATGAGATGAAGAGTGTGAAGTAGAGGGATAGGAGAGAGCAAGGGGGAAAGAGGAGGAGAGACAGAAGGAGTGGAAAGGGGAGAGAGGAGAAGGAGAGAGGAAGGGGAAGTAGAGAAGAGAAGGATGACAGAGGGAAGAAAGGAGATAGGGAGGGGGAGGAGAGAGGGAGAAGAAAGTGATGGATAAGGTACATATATGGTGTATGGAGAACAGAAGAGCCAATAATTGTTTTTAAGAGTTGATGGTAAGATGAATTTAATTTACAATAATAATACAATACAATGTTGTATTGTAATAGTATACATGTGGTTATATGTTATGAAAATGAAAAAATAAAAAAAACTTATCATAAAGAAATATGACAGAATCCAAGCAATTTTTTTGCTTCCCTCAGTCTAAATAAATATTACATTTCCCTGAGACCAGATTATTTCCTTGATGAGCAAACACACACGTTTTAAAAGCAACACATAATCAGGGGAGATGTAAAATGAGGAACTTTATTTTTGATTCAGAACAGCCTACATCTGCAAATCTACCACTAGAGACCCAACTTAAACATTCCAGTCAAACAAGTGACTTGCCCATTGTGAAATCAATCACTTTCCACAAAGCAATCATTCATTTCTGAAGAATGCTATTAAGTTTCAACTGTTAGCCAAGGATGTGATATGGAATAAAAGAGGCTTTGCTGACTAATCTGAAAAGGTACCCCAGAGACCATGGCAGATTTCATCCAAGTATGCATAGGTCCTAATATAAGATGTAAGGTAGAATAAAGACAGAAAAGGAAGGTGCCACTATGTTCCACTTTTTTTCTTTCTATCTGCCTCTCCATAACTACAAATTTTAGCAGTTGCATCTATGGAACTGGAATTTAGCGGAGCTCAGTTATGATAGTGCTCAAGAAGATTTGAGCCATTGTACCAGGGGTGGGTTCTTGCCAGTTCTAACTGGTTTGGTAGGTTCCACAAATCTACCGTACCGGTTAGAACCCATTCCTCACAGAGCACCTCGCTCGCTTCCCCCACCCATTCCGTCACCGCTTGGGGACGGTAGCTTGTGCGGTGTGGCCAGCCTCCTAGGACCTTCCCAAACTTGCCTAGGAGGCGTGGCCGCCAGCAAAGCACAGGGGCGTTTCAGGATGCCCCCCCCCACCAATGTTCCCTCTAATTTTTTTTCAGGGTGAGCGGAAAAGTATAGTGTTTGAGCGGCACAGTTTCATGCCTGAGCACCTAAGAGAGCAACAGTTTGAACTTCTGTCTCGTCTGCTGGACATTTGCGCAACATTCCAAGCGCCAAGCACCAATTGTGAGCGAGGTTTCAGCCTGATGAATGCCAGGCATGAAAATGTGCTACTCAAACACTATACTTTTCCGCTCACCCTGAAAAAAAAAAAACTTCTGCTCAGCTTTTAGATCATTAGACTGGCTAGAGAGAGACATGGCACCAACAGGTCCTGGGTCCTGGCATTTTGCAGGCAACCTGTCCTCTCACATTCCTTTGGAATGCAACCCATCACATTTGAATTAGATTTTGCCAATTATCCTATTAAAAGATAATCCTATTATTCTAAAATATGACTAACTCAATATTAAAAATGTAAATATTTAATGCTGATAAATAATAGCAGTAATTGTTATTTAGTATGATTAAAATCAGTATTGATATATCAATATATCTATCAAAATTGACAATAAACACTAAAATAACAATACAAATATATAATGTGGAATATAAATGTAATAAATATAATATATAAATACAACATAAATGTAATAAAATAATTTATCATGAAACTCTCCCCCTTTAAAGTAATAAGATCAATTAAATAGTCTAGCAAGTTTGGACAATATGCTATATGTTATGTTACTTAAGAATATATATGCCTCAGAATCAGATACAACATCCACATCATTTCCAACTGAGTCAATAAAATGATATGCCATGCCAAAACTATTTTAAATAAAGATATGAAATTAATCAAGTATTGCATTTATTTTTCAAAATGAATGTAGAATTTTTATTATTATTTAAGTTTTGTACCCTATCTTTTCTAACTAACGTTAACTTTAAAAAGATGTTACATCAGACTACAATACAAGTAATTAAATGAAGACTAAAATAAGTGTTTTGGCATATTGAGCTTTTTATATTTCTTTCTAATATTGCTTCCTTAGTTGAGAACTTCCTCCTCAGCTTACTTACGCATTAACTGTTTGTTGCTTTTATGGCTTATTCATTCACTGCTCCATCTTCAGTTTTTTTCACAGGGGGCAGGGCTTCCTTCCTTCCTTCCTTCCTTCCTTCCTTCCTTCCTTCCTTCCTTCCTTCCTTCCTTCCTTCCCTCCACTCCTTTGGCCACCAATTTTGATCCAACTCTCTCTCTCTCTCTCTCTCTCTCTCTCTCTCTCTCACACACACACACACACACACACACACACACACACACACACAGACACGTGTTCTTTGGGGGGGTTGAATTACTCCGCCTCACTGCGCAAAGTCGGCTCAGCATGTGTTCGGCCCCTGCTTACGCTGAATCAAATCTGCAGCCGGCGGGACCATTTCAAAGCTGCCAGTCCTCTTGCTCCTTCTCCTTCACCGGCAAAGCAGCGGCGCTGGTGCCTCCCACTCCGCTCGGAGCACCTCAGCTGGGCTCTGGGTTATCCCTGCCATCGCCTCCACCTCCGCCGCTTTCCTACTAGCTCCCGCGGCCTCAAAAGCACGGCAGAGGAGGAAGGGGGAGGGATAATGCGGGGGCCAGCTCAGGTGCTCCGTGTGGAGAGAGAGGCACCACTGCGGGAGCTTTGCTGGTGAAGGAGAAGAAGCAAGAGGACTGGCGGCTCATCAAAACAAGTCTGGGGAGGTCCTTTGCAGGCGGCCAGTTCTAGCTGCCTGCAAAGGACTTCCCCACGTTTGCTTTGGTAGAAAGCTCTGCGCGGCAGTTAGAAAGCTCTGCGCGGAGGTTTCTAGCGACGTGCGCGGCCGCGCACGCGCGCACCTTAGAGGGAACAGTGCCCCCCACTAGTTCCCCACCTCCCTTCCTGGCGAAAATTCCAAGGTGTGGTTTTCCTCCCATCCCTTGTGATCGGCTCCCGCTGAGCTCCGGGAAGGAGGAGAAGAGCCTTTGGGGAGGGAGGAGGAGGAGGGAGGAGGAGGAGGTGCATGTGCAGGGCCATGCGAACTGGGCAACCAGCAGAAGCAGGAATGTTCTCAGGAGTGTTGAGAACTTTCCTGCCTCTGCTGGACTTCCCGCTCTTCTCCGCGCACTCCTTGTGATTGCAATAGACGTCTAGAAGCAGCGGGGGCTGTCGGGCTGGAAGCCCAAGCCCCATTAGCTACAAAAGCCACTTCTGGACATCTATTGCAGTCGCAAGGAGTGTGCGGAGAAGAGCGCAAAGTCCAGCGGAGGCAGGAAGGTTCTTGGTGCTACCCAGTTGCTTTTGCGGCTTCCCAGAGTGCCCAGAACCTTCCTGCCTCCGCTGGACTTTGCGCTCTTCTCCGCACTTCCCGGTGAGTGAGCAAGCGAGGGAGGATCAGGCTGCCTGATCCTCCATCACTCACTCACTCTTTTGCCCACCTGGACCACCTCAGCACTGCTCTGGCTACCTTTGTCCATCCATGCCCAGCAGCTGCGATGACATCATCAAGACGAAGTGGCTTGGAGGCAAAGGGGACACTCTTCCTCCTCGCTCTTCATATTGATGATGTCGCTGCAGCTGCCAGGCATGGACAGATGGAGGTAGTCAGAGCGGCGCTGAAGCGGTCCAGGTAGGTGAAAGAGTAAGCGAGTGATGGAGGATCAGGCAGCCTGATCCTCCCTCACTCGCTCGCCGGTAAGCACGGAGAAGACCGCAAAGTCCAGTGGAGACAGGAAGGTTCTTGGCACGGCCCAGCCACTTTCGCGGCTTCCCAGAGCTTCCCGGCGAGCAAGCGAATGAGGGAGGATCAGACAGCCTGATCCTCTCTTGCTCGCTCACTCGCCGGGAAGCCCAGAGAACACCGCGATGTCTAGCAGTGGCAGGAAGGTTCTCGGTGCTGCCCAGTTGCTTTCGCGGCTTCCCAGAGCTTCCCGGTGAGCGAGCAAGGGAGGATCAGGCAGCCTTTGAATTGTTGTTCTCTCTCTAAATATTCAGTTTAACTGAACCTTTCGCTGCCACTTTTGACTTTGCACACATATTCCGCAGAATCAGTTTTAGTAAATGCTTGGATCTCTAAGAGAGCTGTTTCATTTGCAAAGCTGAAGCTGCATTTATCAGAGGATCTAAGCTCTCTCCCAGCTTTGAGCCACTGGATCTTAATGGGCTGTGATCCAACTACATGGCAAGCAAGTTGCAGGTTTAAGAGGTCGATCAAATACCAAAGGCTTTTTAATTTCTGAAATGTGCTAACATTAAGAAAGCAAGAGGAGGAAACTAGTTAGATTACCATTCATCTTCAATTTTTTAAAAAGTACATATTAAGGTAAGAACAATATGATGCAATGAATTAATTCCATTTTCTCAGTACAATTTTTTTATAGGAAAAAGAATTTTCTGTTTAGTATCATATGGAATTCCGATATTTATGATTATTAACTGTTTTATTTCATTTTCATTTTCATTTTATACAATCACTTATATACTGTGCAATTAAAAAAACAATAAACACAACTCATCTTCTATTCCACTATAGAAAACCAACATAACACTTCATCCTCCACACACCCTTTCTTCTCCCCCTCCAACTTTCATTTCTCCCCTCCAGCATCCCCCTCTTCTACTTCCCCTCCCCCTCAGACATTCCTTTCTCCCCTTCCCTCCATCTCACCCTCCTTACATTCCCCTCTCACTCCCTCTCTACTCCTCCCTCTTCTTTCCCTCTACTCCTCGCTTCGGTGTGTTTCTACTATTCATTAATCTATTCGATTTGTATTTTATACTAAAATTGAAAGAAAAGGAAAAAAAGGAAAATAAAAGGAAAAGAGAAAAAAAAGAAAAAAGAGCAGCAGTATACAAGTGCATTCTTATTGTTTTGGAAATTGAAACTATATTTCCCCCCTCCCCCCCTCCCCCCAGTAAACCCCCCTCCCAAGCCCCCTTCCGACTTCCCAGATCCCATGCCCAGCATAGTTTTTTATCAAACACAGTCTAGAGTATATTGAAACCAAATAGATTAAAAATTAAAAGATAAAAGATAAAGGGGAAAAAAAGGGATAAAAAAAGAAAAAAGAAAAAAAGGAAAAAAAAGGAAAAAATCAATAAACTCTCTAGATTGAACTCAGCTTCCCATCATTATTAAAACTTAAACAATGTACACCTTGATTTAAGATAAAATACTTTCAATAAACTTTTGGCAATTAGTAAAGAGAAGTCTTCAGGAAAACAGGGCTAATTAAATATATCATATATCAAATGCGGAAGCTATAAAATCGCCATTTTGAAAAGCAGTTAGACAAAGGAGTTTTTTTATAAAATTGAAGCTGGTATTTTGAATAATAATTAAAAAAAGGGTTCTCAGGAATGGTCGCTGCTCGGATTGATTTTAAATAGCTTATTTTTGTCCTGAGGGGGGGGGGCGACCTGCCTTGAGCTGAAAAAAAAAAACAGCTGAGAAGATCTGGCTGGAGTAAAAAAAAACTCAGCTTTTGTTGAACCTCTTCTCCGTTCACAGCGAAAAACAAAAAGCTGTGAACTACAAAGAGGATTCTAACGACTGAGTTCCTCCCTGCTCCTTTCTTGCCTGAAAGGAGAGATATCTATAGATCTTTTAGATATACAGACCAGAACTCTGAGGGCAGCTCCGTTGAGCCACCGGCGATGGCAGCCCCTCCCCCGGAAGTCGGAATTCCGATATTTAGTGAGCATGTTTTAAGATGATATGCAAATGTTTGATATGCAATATCCACTACCTATCTTTTATGCTAAATGTAACATGAATATTGTCAAGATGAAGGTCATTTCAAAGATGGATGAATACTTCCAGCTAGATCATAGATGGGAGACAGTGAAATGAACATTTTATTGGCATACTTTTATCTATAGATGCAGATGCTGGTGAGTCATAAAAATTGCGTATGTATGTATGTATGTATGTATGTATGTATGTATGTATGTATGTATGAATGAATGAATGAATGAATGAATTCTGGGAGCTGAAGTCCACAAGTAAGAGCCGAGGTGGCGCAGTGGTTAAATGCAGCACTGCAGGCTACTTCAGCTGACTGCACTTCTGCAGTTCGGCTGTTCAAATCTCACTGGCTCAGGATTGACTCAGCCTTCCATCCTTCCGAGGTGGGTAAAATGAGGACCTGGATTGTTGTTGGGGGCAATATGCTGACTCTGTAAACCGCTTAGAGAGGGCTGAAAGCCCTATGAAGCGGTACCTAAGTCTAACTGCTATTGCTATTGCTAAGTCTTAAAGCTGTCAAGTTTGAACACCCCTGGGGTTTTTTTTTCTAAAGGGTTAGGGGTGCAAGGGTCTTGTAACTTGACAGTTTCTGATTGTCAAGCTCAGCGCCTTAGCCACTGAGCCACCACATCCCTTATCTAACAGAGACTTAATTTCAACTTTCTTCAATTTTGGTTTATTCCAGATGTGTTGGGACTGCAACATCCAGAATTTCTAATCAGGGGAAAGCTGTAATCAATAAGTAATGTTGGTATAGTACATGCATATACTAATTTTCCAAGATAAATAAAACACAACAAATCATAATATGTGCTATATTCTATTTCTGAGAGAAGAAAAAGAAAGCAGGAGGAAAAACTATAATCATATTTCTAGTATTTTTATCAGCACTGATAGCAGTATCTGTCCTACTTTGCAGTTGCCTAAATTGCATATGAATGTGTGATTGAATGTGTGTGGGAGGACAGATACCAGTGTATCAAGAAACATCTTTGACATTAGTATCAGCCTTAGTTTCAAGATAAATAAGATTTCTAGGTACAGAGTCTTGCCATTCATTTTTCTCTTAAGTAGAATAGCTTATTAAATAGGAGTAGCCCTACTAGAGCAAAGATATATAGTGAATGCTATAGTCATGAACACCAGATGATTGCATTATTGTATTAATTATGTCATTATAATGGCTAGGTGGGGGAGTGTATTAATTTAGAGTCATTTGGGGAATCATTAAAGCCTTCAAGTTTCATTTTGGACAGAGCATACATTGCAGAGCAACATGATTTCATTGTTTACTCTTTCACTTACTGGAAACCAGGTATCTGGTGTCACATTATTGTAGCAGAAAATGAGACAAGACCAGCTCTTTGTCTGAGGGAGAGATAATATATTGACTTTCTTGTGGAATTTTCCTACTAATGTCATTTCCATCTTGACATGTATTAATTAAAAATTTCAAAATGAGTGGACTTAGCAAGGAGTGATAAGCCACTGACTTGCGAGTACAAACAAATCCCTTTTCAAACAGGGTAGGTACAGTCTTTTATTCACGTGGTTTGTGTGACTTGCAAGTAACCAACTTATCATTACTTACTAAGACTGGGTCAGAACATGTAGAGCAAGGGGAAACAGAAAGTAGATTCTATGAGATATCGCTACATGGTAAGTCCACTCATTAGGACATTTTTAATTATTACCTAATCAAAACGTAATCAATTGTAATTAGTTCCAACAGACCTGGCCAAGAAATCCGAATTATTTGCTGTATCCTAAAAGCAAACAGTTGTCTGTGACAACCGGCCACTCCCAAACCCCTACTATTTATATCTCAGCCAAGGAGGGGTTGGCTAGCGTCCACGTCTGCTTTGAGATCCAGCTTATTGTTTTCCTTAGTTCTCCTCTCTTTTCCTCTCTGTGTATACGCGCATCTGGGATGGGCTCCATCTGTTCTCACTCATCTCAGACCCCAAAGACAGCTGGGAGAGGCAGGAAGGCCCCAGCTCTGCCTCTGCTGCTGCTTCCTCATCAGAGCGTTCCATAGGCTCCAAAGCTGTCCCAAGCTCTCCCTCCACTTCCTCCTCATCTGAGCCTGCAGCTAGCTCTGCTGGCAGCCAACAAGCCACAACACTAAGTTTACTTGGCAAAGAACAATCCAAGAGTTAGATCAATTATTTTCAATATGACTTACTCTCTATATATGTATATTGGACAAAAGCAAATAAGATTAAGCAAAATATATATTAGGATAAATCAAAAGTAACATTAATTAAGGAGTGAATCAGAGATTTGCATGATAAAACTGACTTGCCTCTTAAGAAAGTTCTTTCTTCTGTTTTCATCATGAAATCAATCTAAACAAAGGCTAAAACTTAGAATACATGTTTTATTTATTGAATGAATAACTTGAATTTTTGAACTTATGATAATCAGCAGAATAAATGTGCTTGATAAACAAACAATCCAATTTTATGGATACACAAAATATTTAGCTCAACATACGAATCTGACTATATCCAGTTTGGCTCATCTCTAAGAGTGTATATTAAATTTCAAGGCATGCAGATCAATTATAAATAATTATCATGATAACAGTTAAATCAAAATAATTGTTAGATCTAGATACAATCATACTTAGAATAAAGCCGTCAAAGTAAAATATTCATAAATAACTTATTATATTGATTTTGATAGATGTCCAAGCCAATTATTTTTTTCTCTGTTATATTTATTCCATATCTAAGAATTATTCATCTGTATCAAGTTCATAATTCTCTTTACAAAATCTGGCAATTATATTTCATGGCAAATTCCTACTTACCCTTGTTGTTTTCACTTTATTCCCAGATGAACAGCTCCATCCTTTTCGATCTGGGAGAACTTTGCATTCCTCCACTTCAAGACATGGTTGCATATGGCACCACCATTTTTGTTCTACAATTGAGGCTGAAGAAGAGGAAGAGAAAAGCCTATTGTTTTTAATTAAATCTTTGTTGCCCTTATATCACGGAAATATTATCAGGGTGAATATACGGTATACATTGGTGAGAAATATTAATACTATACTGAGGTACTGTTAAATTTATATCCTATAGAAGGGATGGACATTGGATTAAACAGTATTTGATCTCATCCGACATGCTTTTTTTTAAAAAAGTTTATGAGACATATGTGTGCATTGTATGAATAAATAATTCCTGGCTGGAATTGTTGTATGTTCTGATGTTTGCTATTTGCATCAGATGAAACAAAACAAAAGGTAGTCTGATGTCCAAATGAACAAAATAAATTTAATAAAGTTTCCTAGTATAAAGGCTATAGATTACAGGTAGTCATTAACCTACAATACTTTATTTAGTGACCATTCAAAATTACAAGGGCACTGGAAAAAGTAACTGTTTATTACACTTACAATCATTGCAGCATCCCCATGGACACATGATCAAAATTTGAATGATTGGCAACCGATTCTTATTTATGACAGTTGAAGTGTCCCAGGGTCATGTGATCACTTTTGGGACTTCTGACAAGTAGTCAGTGGCGAAAGTTAGATTCACTTAACATGTTACTAACTTAACCGCAGTGATCACTTAACAAGAAAGGTTAGGTTTTGCTCTTTTCTGGAACATTTTTCTTCCTTACAAATAATTCCCAAAAATTAATTAGCTACTTTATAAAGAACGGAACAGCCATTAACCAAGGCAAAAGTTGCTCAGAAAGCTAAAAAAACACCTAAAATTTCCTACCTTTACCCTCAGCATTAAAATAGAACAGTGGGTAGAAGCTTTGTCTAGAATTTAAGAGGTTGTTCCAAAATTCAGCAGATATGTTGATATTTCCTTCATCTAGCTATCTGAGGTCTTTTCTAGAATTAAAAAAAATGGAGAGTCCACTATTCCATTTTTTTAATCCATCTGCTACAACTCCAAAAGAAAGAACAAAGCACCAAAGATATCTCACCATCGACACAAGAAGGAGCTGCCCGAGTGGTACCTGCTACCTGTCCAGGGAAGCAGGAGCACTTAACTGTCTGTGATCTTTCTTCTATTTTGTTCTTATTACAGCATCGATGGAGAGCCACCACTTCACAAGTTCCAGTTTTAACATGATGAGCTGTAAAAAGATGTTGAGAGAAGTCACGATTCAACATAATTAAGAAGAACACACAAACTCGAAGTTACCAGCACTGCAAATTCCATTAGAAATACTAATGGGTGGATCTTTTTCTTTTCCCTCAACTGAAACATTTATAACTCTTTAGGGCTCAAAAAAGGAAAGGAAGGGTGTTCATTTGACATATGGTACTGTGTAGCAAACAAATTAAAATTAACAACAAAACACCATTAAGAAACCAAACCACATCAATTTTCTGTTTAGCTATCTTAAAGCTCCTCTGAAATGTGTAGAATGTTACACAAGAATCCTTACATTTTAATGGCTGTAAAAATACAGTAATTACCAAATTGATACATCTCTCTAAAACCTGTTACTTAAAACCCATTATTTTTCAAACTAGTAGGACTAGCTCTGAGCACATCAGTCAAGCACCTCTGCATTTATTCAGTCCTCTCTGCCACTACCAGTTTCCCATTTTTTTTCTCTCTCTCAGAATCAGTGAGTATTTTGTGGTCCTTGGATTTCCTCTATCATCTTTGTTGTCTTGTTTGGATTCCTTCTTGCATCTTTAATTTTCTCAGTGGTCTCAGAAATTTGATGGAAATCCACTTACAACAGGCCGGCTGAGTTACGGGTTTTCTAATAATATATGTAATTATCTCTGAAGGCAGAATAACTAATATGATGCTAATTGAATTATCAATAGTAAGATACAACTTTACTGCAACAAAGATTCAAGAATACAGTGGCCTATATATGTAGCCCTTTGAAACAAACAGACTGCTGTAGTTTAGAAACTTTCAATTTGTCAACCAATATTTATTACAAAATCAAAATAATCTAGTTTTTCTTCAGATTATGTAGCTCTTTCCATTTACCAAAAGAATAAATAAATAAAATCCAGACTACTGGACTAACAAAGAAATACAGAAATTTCTGAATGTTAATTAATAAAGAATCATTATTCTTGATAATTTCCATCTGGAAGTCTTATCTTGAAATGGAAGGTTTAAATGCAGCAACCGATACTTAACAGAATTGCTTAAGAATAATAGATATAAAGGGTGGGGCTAAGCAGGCGATCTATGAAACTACATGGAAGAGTCCAAGTGTTTTTGTTTTGTTTTGTTTTTTGAGGTGGGTTGTCATGGTTATTAACATAAACCTATCTATTAGTTGAAATGCTATGTTAAACTTACTGGCTCCATACTATACTTTGTGCATGCTCTCATTTCAAAATACCTAGAAAAGTTCAAATGCGGGTTTTGAGGGCTGCTTTTGAAGGCTTAGATTGTCTATCTCTGACTTAATACAATCAACTTTTATATTTCAGCTTTGTTAGTATTTCTTAATTATACTGCTTAAACTCTCTAAACCTATGCGTTTTTCTTTGAAACACATAAGAGATTAGCATTCAATACACTGAATAAAACTGACGATAGGAAATAAAATATATTCAGACACTATCAATATTGTTTTTGGTTCAAGGTGAATATTAATCATGTTTCCAAAGAAGATAGCAATTGATGCATCAGATAGTTTGGGCGCGGGGGGGGGATCTGCCTTAAAAATCTATACTTCTGTGAAATCAAAAACAATAATGCTAACTTTTATTTTTTTTAAAGAAAGTCATCATGAATAAATCACAATCAAATTTATATTTGAATGTTCTGATTTACTAACTGAAAACTTTAAACTGAAACTTATGATGCACTTCTAACAAAAGATGACAGAAATAGAGTGAAGATGGATACAATATTTAAGTCTTGAAAATAAAGGAAACTTAGATAACACAGGAAATGACATTTGTTACATAAAGCTATTTTGGTCTCTGAAATGTGAATCTCATAGTTAGATTTCAGGGGTTGACCAAAAAAATCTAACTCAACTGCAATATCTTAATTATTTTCCCCTTTTGAGCAGGAAAATTCCAGCCAGATAAGTGATGCAAACCTCTGTATATGGATAATTCTCTTCACTCTCCTCCCCTCCTGAAAATACATCCATTATTGGGCATTACAGATTGCTTACTGCTCAACCCATTTTCCTTATTCTGTATTTGACCATTTTTCTGTAAGAGTCCAGAAACAGATGCCAATAATGGGCTGAGACTAACAACATCAAAAACTGGCTGGGCACAATGTAACTCTATGAACAAGCCCACCTCCATTCCCCATTATGAAGCATAAAAAATAATTCCTTCCCATCTTCAGTTTTCTCAAAGATTAAACCCGATTGAAAGTTCCTCTGTGAGTTTATTTGCTTTTTTTAAATCATGGTTTCTATATGAACTCTTTATTTAGAAATATTATGCATGCATGGTTTATACCTTTTGTTCATGTTCCCATATCCCGGGAAAAGAGGAAAAAGAGAACTTGAAATAACATTTGTTTTCTTGATGCAGCATATTCAACAGATTTTTCATGTGAGTGGGGAAATCCTTACCTCAAGCAATTAGCTTTCAAAGATTATTTGAAATAGTATAGTATAATAGTAGTATTATAATTAAGTATAATAAATATAATACATAATGTGGTTCATAGAGCAAGTTTTCATACATTGCCTTTTATGGAGTACCACCACAAGGAGGATACCTGGTTGCATCCAGGATGCAGTATTTTATTCAGGTTCATAAAGGATAGTAAAGAGACCACATTTCCTCTCCCAAATAAACCCAAAATGCTTTTATAGCCCTTAGAAACTGTTAATGAATAGCTTACAATGGTCAACTTGCCAAATCTGTTGCATTATGCCAGAAATAAATCTCATTTATTGTTCTGTCTCCACACAACCAGTTATTGCCATCTGTACAGGAAGACTTTATCTCCTTGGCAAACAATCAGGGAAACTGCTTTGCAATTATATTATGAGGATAGAAACTTCCTAATGGCCCACAAAAAAGATACAGATATCCCAAGTTGGTCTTCTAAATACAGAAATAAATTTCATGTTAAATTAACTCAGCTAAGTGGAAATAGCTGCATTAACAGAAAACTGGCCCGAATTTATCACAACAAATTCAGATTCATCATAATCAAAACCAAAATCCATCAATGAGGGCAAAAAGTTTATTGTACTGTCTTTATTGTGCTTTATTTATTTAGAGAATGTGTATGGTAAAGTGAACAGTATGCAGTATGGAAAATTCTGTGTGAATATGGAGTTGGAGGTTGATTGCTAATAGACTGCTAATAAGAAGTATACGTTGGAAGTAAACCACGTGTGAGAATAAACAAAATTATATGCTATGTCCTTAATTAAATAGTACTTAAATGTATTTCTGGATAAATATTAAGAAATACTTGTGGAGTTGTTCAAGGTGTGCTGAGTAAAATACATATACTTCTGAATAAAGCAATATTGTTAGTTGAGAATCCAAATGATTTGTAACAAATGTTAGATATATTGTATGACACCAGAAAGATTAGGTCTGAAAATCAAACTCCAAAATAGATATGTTGACAAGGTAAAGGAAAAGTTTATGATAAAAACTGAAGAAGTAGATGAAGTTGTAAAGCGTTATAGAATTATTACTACATATGGGAAACAGATGGAGAAATTTCAAGACACTTAGGACTGGTAGAAAAATAAACAGAAGTATGTAGATTATTGCGCAAAATGAATATTTATTAAAAGAAGCAAATGTGCTTCTCCTATTTTGTCATGTGGTAAGCAGAGTTGGATTTGTTAAGAGAAAGATAAAAGTTAAATGGAAACTTGTGATAAGACAAGAAGAGTTGGGATCAAGAATGATTGTTGGCTTCCCTGAACGATTGTTTTCTGGGTGCAGCGGGAGAGTCCAAGCATGGGTTAAATTCTGCCTTCTGCCCAAGGACTAAATTGAATTTCTTTGGCCACGCCCTCTGGTGCTAGTTCTTGCCAGTTTTTCAATTAAGGTGTGATTCAGTTGAGATGATAGTCAATGTCATTTGCATCCTGTAGGCCAGGGGTAGTCAACCTTTTTATACCTACCACCCACTTTTGTATTTCTGGTAGTATTAAAATTTTCTAACTGCCCACCAGTTCCATAGTAATGGTGATTTATAAAGTAGAGAAGTAACTTTACTTTATATAATTTATAAAGCAGAGTTACAGCAAACCCCTATCACCCACCATGAAAGCTGGAATGCCCACTAGTGGGCAGTAGGGACCAGGTTGACTACCACTGCTGTAGGCAAAAAGGTGAGACAGGGGGAATAGTCCATGACAGCAGGAGACCCTAGGGAGGGTTTGGACTCTCCCACAGTGCCCAGAGAATGATAGTTCAGGTAAGGCAATGATCATTCTCCTGAATGCTGCTTGGAGAGTCCAAGCATGGGACATACCCAAGCTAATTGTCCCTAGGGTGGGAAACAGATGTGCTGGAGGTCTCCGTGCTGGAGTGAACTCTCTGTAACACTCATCTCCCAAACGCTGCTTCAGCAGATGCAAACTTGTGTAGTTTATAATTGTGTATGAAGAGAATGGGCGAGACTCAGTGGCCGCCCTACAGATCTCCTCGATCAAAGCTTGCATCGGCCAGGCGGCAGTGGTAGCCCACTTCTCGTGGAGTGAGCCATTATTTGATCTGGCAATGGCTTGGCCTGGTGATTATAGGCAAGGGTGATGCAAGCTCTGAGCCAGTGTCTGATGGATGAAGAGGTGACTTTGCAACCCATCGAAGATGGCTGGAAGGAGATGAAGAGTGCTTCGAATCTCCTGAATGAGGCTGTCCTTTTAATATATCTTTTCAGAATCTGTCGGACATCTAGGGTTTGCCAACGCCGCTGTAAACTTGTAAAGCATTTCCATGACTATTATCAAGTAGACATGAGAGGGAGAATTCCATGCATACCTTCAAAGTTGGATCTCAGGTTTCTACAGAAGGCGTGTGAGGCACAAAGTTCACAGTCTGCTGCAGGGGAGACACAGGGGTAAAGTTCAGAGACCATTAACCGGAATCAGTTTCGGCTATGCAGAGGAACATGCCAAAATGTTGCTCCTAATAAATGACTGGATTCCTTTTGAACTTTGTATCGATGCTCATAAATTAATTAGGGCATCTTTTGGAAACTTCACAGAGAGCTGAAACTGACTTTTAAAATCTATCAAGATTTCTGAGTTTCCTGAATCCCGGGCTCTCCAATCATTTCCCAATATTTGGGGTGTTTGGAGGGACAATCAGGCAACTATGGCAGAAGAGAGCCTTATGATAGCTGGAGGAATGCAGCCAGCTCCAGACATCAAAGCTCCAGAGATCCAAGCTATGATGCCTTTCTCAGCAGCAGAAGCAAGAAAGGATGAGTACTGGTGGAAATTAGCCCCTAAAGCAGCTGAAGTTGAGTTCCCTTACCCCAATTCCCAGATAAAGGGAAGGGTCTCGAGCAAGCTAGCAAGGGTGGACTGGATGTGGGACTGGGCACAAGGCAGGTTCCCAAAGCCACAGATGGAATACTTGGGGAGTGCAATAGAGCAACTGAGGGAGGATTTTGACCAGACCACCCTTCATGATGAGGGGCAATCATGCCATCCAAAAGAGAGGGGAGGGACATCTCAACCTGTTGAAGGGAGGAGACGCAGACTAGAGTGCAGCCCCCCTCCTCCACCCAATAAAAGGAAAAGGAGCCTGAAACTGCAAACCCTACGCAGCAGGAAGGCTGTCCAGGGCAGGCAACCCCCTCCCTCTCTCTGAACTAGAGGTGAGGAAGATGGCCAGCCATATCAGGTGGAAGCATACAGAGGCCGACAGGAGGTTGGAGGAGTAGGGCAGAATGACCCTCCTCAATTTAGGGGAAAGTTTGACGGGGACTCAGACCAGCTAGCTCTATTCCTTGATTCAGCTGATATCCACCTAGAATACTATGGGCACCTCTACCCATCCCTCAGAGCCATGATGAATACCATCACAGAAGGGCTAGAGGGAGAAGCAAGGGAATGGTTAGAAGCCCTCCACAAGAGGAAAGCCCTCCAACTGCAAGACATAGATGACTTCCTGCAACTGCTAGAGGCCAGATTTGAGGAGGCGGAGGAGGACCTATATGCAGAAGAGGAACTCAGCAAACTAAAGCAGAGGGGCTGCCCCATCAAAGAGCACATCCATGAATTTAGGAGGGTCACTGGAAGGCTACGCCCTTTACCAGAGCGGCTGCTGGTGTATTTTTTCAGAACAAGCAGGGACAAGCAAATTGCCCAGGTAACCACATACTGCGATATCCCAAATCGACTCTCTGAGTGGTTCCAAGAAGCAACAAAAGTTGACAGTGGGCTGCGTGCCAACAACATGATAAAGCAACCATGAAAGAGAGAGGTCAACCTGACCTAAAGCTGCCCAATTGACGGGGAACCACAGCAACACAGCGGGCCCTGAGACCAGCCCTCCCTCAATGTCCGCTGAGATGCTACAGATGTGAGGGGATGGGTCACATGGCATCTGCGTGCTGAACCTCAGGCCGGAACCGAGGCCAGACCCACCACCCAGGGCACGACCAGAACAAGGCCCCAAATGAGCCATCAACACGTCTGCAGATGCCTCTTCCCTCTCAGGTAAAGGGGTGGAACCCCAGGCAAAGACCGCCACTCATCTGAATCCTGTGACAGCAAGGACGAGGGAAAAAATGACCCAATGGTGAGAGGACCAATTGACCCTTTTCTTTTTCCAATATGCCACACAGCCCCAAAAACAGGAAACCTGGAGGATTTTTAAGCCCTAATAGATTCAGGCTGCACTAGGTGCTCGATCAACCTAACCACAGTCCTGAAACTGGGGATCAGAGCAAAAAGGCTGGCCCACCTGATCCAGTTCGAATAGGTTGACGGGTCCCTAATGGGGGGAGTCTATGCCACCCACCTGACCGAACCAGTGAGGGTAGAGCTAGCAGATCACTGGGAAGTAATTCAATTCATAATAGCCCCCAAAATGACAGACGCAGTCACACTGGGACTTTCCTGGCTAGACAAGTGGGGACCAACCATCTAGTGGCAAGGGGACTTAGGATATCAAGGAGCCCCCAACCCCTCCCACACCAGCAAGTAGAAACACCACCCACGCAGGAAACCCCACAAAATAGCCCACCAGAACAACTAGCAACCACATCCGACAAAACCCCAGAGGCCGAACAGATTCTGAGGGAATATCAAGACCTCGCAGAAGTATTCACCAAGGCTGAGTGTGATGTTCTGCCTCCCCACTGTGAAACAGACTGTGCTATCGAAATCATCCCCAGGGCAAAATTATCCAAGCCCAAACTGTACGTCATGACACCCCAGGAAATGCAAGGGATGGGCAATTACATGGACAAAAACCTAGCAAGGGTTCATCAAGCCAGCAAAGCCATGGGTTGCAGCACCAGTCCTCTTCAAAGAAAAAAAAAGAATGAATTATGAGATTGTGTGTGGACTTTCGAGGGATAAATGCCATGTGTGTACAAAACCTATACCCGCTCCTGCTCATGAAGGACATGCCATATCATCTGGCCAAGGGAAAAATCTTCACCAAACTAGACCTCAGAGAAGCATACTACCGAGTACATATCAGAGAGGGAGATGAGTGTGAAACAGCGTTCAACTGCCCCCTAGGGAGCTTTTAATTCAAAGTGATGCCTTTCAGACTGCAGGGGGCCACAGCGATATTCATACAGTTTATAAATGAGGTGCTGCACGAGCACCTCTACAAGGGGATCCTCGTCTACCTGGTGATATCCTCATCTACACTGAGACCATGAACGACCACATACCCCTGGTCCGCCAAGTACTGGAAAAACCTCTGGCAGCCAACCTGTACATCAAGGTATCAAAATGCAAATTGCACCATGCATAGTTAGACTACCTTGGTTACCGAGTGTCAAATGAGGGAATAAAGATGGATCCAGCCAAAGTACAAGCCGTCCTAGTCAGGCAACCCCCTCGCACCTGCAGACAGCTACAAAACTTGCTAGGGTTTGCGAACTTCTACAGGCAATTCATCCCCTCCTTTGCGAATATTGCCAAACCCCTAACAGACCTCCTGAAGACAGGGAGCCCAAGAATGAAACCTCATCTGGGACAAACCCTACAGTGGGACCTAACCTGCCAAGAGGCATTCAAAACACTAAAAGAAATGTTTGCAAAGGAGCTGGTGATAAAGCATCCTGACCCCAAGCAACCTTTTGTAATCCAGGCAGACGCCAACAACATGGCAGTAGGAGCGGTGCTACTCCAAAGCAACAAGCAAGGAAACTTACAACCCTGCGCCTACAACTCCTGCAAGCTCACAGACACAGAGAGGCAATGGTCCGCATGGGAAAAGGAGGCTGTCATGGTGAGATGGGTACTGCTAACCTGGAAATACCTTTTGGAAGGGGGCCAGAAACCGTTCAAAGTCTGGACTGACCACAAAAATCTGGAGGCGCTCAGGACCCCTTGGAAACTATCACCCAAACTAGTCTGATGGGCTCAATACTTCAACCATTTCGATTTTGTTTTAAAGCATATCCCAGGGGGGAGGAGATTCTGGTGGTAGACTCTCATCTGGAGGTTTGAATTGTCTGGATGATCACGTTGGAAAGGTTATCCTGTCTCAGGAGGTCCCTCTCAAGCACCAGGCAGTCAACTGGGACTCCGGATGAAGGAAGGCCCCCTGGCTGAGAGAGACCTGGTCCTGGAGAATTCTCCAGGGCTTGGCAATGGACAGGATGATGAAGTCGGTGAACCAGGGTCATATGGGCCAGTGTGGGTCCACTAAGATGACTTCCGTTCATTCCACTATGATCTTTCTGATCACTCTGGGTAGGAGAGGCAGTGGCGGGAATAACTATAGTAGCCCTGGGGGCCACTGGCAATGAAGGGCATTGATCCCCTCTACCTGAGGTGTGGGGAACCTGGAAAAGAACCTGGGTAGGTGAGCATTTTCTGGGCGGGCAAATAGATTGACAACGAGGTGACTGAACCGCATCACTATTTGTTGAAACAAGTCCAGATGCAATCTCCACTGTGACTGATCGATGGTGGTCCTGCTCAGCCTGAACATTGTCAACTCCGGAGATATGCTCCGCCGAAATGGAGCTGAGATGGCATTCTGCCCACCTCCCCAGGATCTCTGCCTCTGCTATGAGCAGCCTGGAATGGGTGCCTTCCTGCCGGTTCACGTATTCCTTGGTTGTGACATTGTCTGTTAAGATCAAGATGTGGTGTTGTATCTCTGGTCTGAACCATTGTAGAGCAAGGCAGACTTTCTGCAGCTCCAACCAATTGATGCTGTGAGACAACTTTTGCGTGGACCACCTGCTTTGAGCTACTTGGTCGTGAAGGTTGGCATCCCACCTTCACAGGCTGGTGTCCATCATGATGGTGAGACAGCTCAGCTCCTTGAAGAGGATGTCCTTCACCATGGCCGGAGATTGCCACTAACAAAGAGATCCAAGGACCTTGTGTGGCAAGGGAGTTGCTGGCATTGGCCTTCTGCAGTGGAAGCAGGAACCACTGAAGCTCTCTTGAGTGCAGAGGTGCCCATGGCACTACGTTGAGGCAGGAGATCATCTTGCCAAGTAATTGCAACAGAAGAACGACTGTCACCTGATGCGAGGTCAGGACCTGCTGAACTAGCAAGCTGATGCCGTTTATCCAGTTCACAGATAGGAACCCCTGACAAGACTGGGTGTCTATCAACACCCCCAGATGAAGCAATCTCGTGGTGGGGGACAGGTGACTCTTCTCCTGGTTGATGGAGAATCCATAGGTCTGAATGGTGTGCAGTGTGATGGAGAGGTCACATAGAGCCTGCTGATTGGAGGACGACAATATCAAGATGTCATCGAAGTAGCATAGGAGTCTGATGGGGCGTGATCAAAGAGAGGCTACTACTGCCAACAGCAACTTGGTGAAGGTCCTGGGGGCCGATGACAGGCCGAATGGGAGAGCTTGATACTGATAATGAAGCTCTGTGAAGCAGAACCTCAGGAACCTTCTTTGCAACTGTTGGATTGGGGTGTGCAGGTATGCTTCCCTCAGATCTATGGACATTAGGAAATCTCCCTGCCTGATGCAGCCCAAGATTGACTGGAGGGACTGCATCTTGAAGTGCTTGTAGGCTAGATGTACATTTAGCCGCTTCAAGTTCAATATTGCTCTCCACCCCCACCCCACCCCCCGAGCTCTTGGGAACTAGGAACAGAATTGAGTAGTACCCCTTGCCCTCCTGACCTACAGGAACCTGCTCTATGGCCCTTAGGTATAGAAGATGATGAATCTCACTTCCCATGAGGCCCCTCTTTGTCGGGGAGGAGGAATTGGGGCAAGAAAGGGTCGGGGGAGAGAAATTCCAGGGTGAGGCCCTGCCTCACCGTCTGCAGTACCCACTGATCAGTTGTGATTGACTCCTGAAATGGCTGCCTGTCCTGAGGACAGTCAGAGCCTTGGGAATAGGGTCAGTGAAAGGAAGAAGTTGATGGCACTGGATCTGGTGCCTGGGGTGCTTGCCTGCAAAAATAGCTTGTGGACCTACGTTCCTCTTTCTTGGGAACAGAGGGGAGGACCTTCTTTTTGTTCTTGTTCTCCACAAAGATTGGGTCCAAGGAATCCCCAAATAGCTTTCTGCCCTTAAAGGTAACTGGTATCTTCCATTTTGACCTCATGTCCTCATTCCAGTGGTGGAGCCACAAGAGGTTGCAAACTTGGCAGCATTGAGCATGGCATCCACCAAATACTCAACCACTGCAATTATCTTGTTTACGTCCTGGTGAAAGGGGGGGGGGCAATCTGTCCTGGGGTTTGCGAAGCCAGAGGATGGATGACTTGTTAAAAAAGGAGGCTTTGATGGCCCATGCCATGGCCTGATGCATCTTGTGGCAGGCTTTCTCTGACCTCTTGTCCTCAGTCTTAAAGTCTTCCAGTAGGTCAGGTGGAAAGATGGAAGAAAAGGTGAGAGAGGCCACTGGGGTATCTACTTGAGGCAGCTTGAGGAGCTCCTCAAATGCTGGATCAACAGTGTACAGCCTCTTGTCAGCACCACTTGGGATCGCAAAGGAGCCTGGTTGTGCCCACTGTCTCTGGATGATGGTCTGAAACAGGGGCAGAGTAGGGACAATTTCGTGAATTTGATTTTGATTTGCTCATCAAAGAGACCCTTGCTAGGATCCTTTACATCCCCCAGAGAAAGCCAAGGCGAGCCAGGGCAGCTTGAGGGACAATTCCTGGCCCCCATCTTCGCTATCAGAAATGGGATGCTCTGCTCTGGGGCGACCCTGCCTTGGGGAGGGGAGCCTGGAGGGGTAGACTGACGGGAGGAGCTCACAGCCTGTCGTTGGGCCTTGGCAAATTGCCTCTTCAGTGTTTTTTGCCTCCAAAGAGCTAGCTTGTCTGACCCCTTGGTCTGTCTCTTGCCCTTTCCTTGGGGCCTGACTGCTCCCAAGGCCTCAGCCACCCTCTTCCTGCCTGTCTGGAGAGACACCTGGTGGATGGGCCTGGTTGCTGCTTGTCCTATCTGAAAGCCATCTCTGGATTAACAGACAGAGGAAAAAACAGAATCAAATCAAGAACAACCCCAGGCAATGTGCAAAGCAATGGCGACCTGTGACCCTGCTGTTCTGGAGCACTGAATGCCACTCATCCTTAAGGCTGCAAATGTGGCTGGAGCAAAGGTTGCTGAAGCTCAGGTCCCAAAATGGTGTGAGCTCACAAAACGCTCCCAGTGCTGAGCAGATCTATTGCTGCAGGCTGACTAAACCAGCCAGGCCTGCAATCTGTTCTTTTCAACCATCCCGTTGAATGAACCAGACAGGAGAGGTGTCCAGTGGCGATCTGCGGGGGCAGGCAATCAGCAATTGCAAATGGGCAGCAGCAAAAAAGGCGCATGATTTTTGGCATGCAAAATGGCCACCCGCCACTAAATTGAGGACCTGCCACGAATAATGCCGATAGTGCAAATGTAAAAAAAAAACTCAGTGGGGCCTCTGTGGCTCACAAACAGTCTCCTTAAGCAATCTGGCAGCTGTTGCTGACCTCTGCAGCATCCGAGTGCACCCGGAACACCCGGTGATGAGAGGAAAAGGAAATAAACTTTAAAAGCCTCCCTACCTGCCCCAAAGCAAGAAAAACACAAATAACGAAGAAAATACAAAAAAAATCTGGTAAAAAAACCCCACACTTAATAGCACAAGAGAGTAATAAGACAATAAAGGAAAGGAAATGGAAAAATAAAGAGTGTCCAAACTTATCTGAACAAGAACTGCTGGAACTTCTTTGACTACGTCCATTGGGCAATAGACTGAATTGAAAAACTGGCTAGAACAAGCACCAGAGGGCATGGCCAAAGAAATTCAATTCAGTCCTTGGGCAGAAGGCAGAATTTAACCCATGCTTGGACTCTCCAAGCAGCGCTCAGGAGAATGAATAGATGTTAAATGAATTTGATTGAATTATTGATAAGTACAAAAGAAGTACAGTGAATAATGTTAAATATGGCAAAGGACCAGGCTACTCAAATATATTATTTACACTTACAAATTCTAACTGTTTTAGGTGATCCCTTTCTTTTAGATTTACCTTCATCAAAAACATCTTTTTCTTGGGGACTTCCGGTGGCACTGTAGGCATTGAAGGACGTTCCTGTAGGATCGCCAGCCCCGTGATCACGTCTAAGCTGTTAGAACAGCGTAAATCAGCTGTCTAGCAACTTGAAACTCTCCCCTTGGGAAAAGAGGGGGAGGTGAGCAGCCGGGCAAGGGTAGAGCTCCCCATAGACCCCCAGGAGCAATTCTGGGGCTCGAAGGGTGAGAGCCCCCCAGCAGCCCGACAGAGCTCCGTGTCCGGGATGCTTCTGCTGTAGCAGAACAAAACGCCACGACCATCCCTGCAATCAACGTTTTAATCTACATTTGAATAAGAAGCAGGCAGAGCAAAGACAGGAGTGATTATAATTGCAAGTACAAACTTTAACTCTGATGCAGTATTACTTCCTTCTGTGAAGATTGAGTGGAACAAAAGGCTAATGAAGATGGTGTTTCAAAGTCAAAGGGTGTGGTGAAAGTGAAACTTAAAAGAAAAGTATTTGTTAAGTGCCTTTTAACGTCGTTAAAAGAACCAAGAGCTCAAGATTAAAGAAAACAGTATTGGTTTACTAATAAACTATAAGATCTAATAAATTGGGGAATTAAGTGGACTTTTTGGACTTAATAATTTGGCTGCTGGAAAGTGTGATTTGAATATCTGGAAATAGCTTCAAAACAAACAAAAATAAGTGCTTCTAAAAGTGCTGGAAGTCTCCCAACCCAACCACCTAAATTGCAGTTCTTTATCACCCTCAGCGGATACCTAAACAGTAACATTTGAAGCCCTCCAAGGCGCTTTAAAGGCACAAGCCTCTGTTTTGCAAGAAAAAATTACAACTGCCCTTAAAGATGTGTCTGACGAAATGTCTGAAATTAAGGACTTAATCCAAACCCACAATCAACAAATAAGAGAGGATATAGTGGATGCATTCAAGGGCTTGCTTGATTATGTAACATCACTGGAGGATAGGGTGGAAGCAATTAATCAGTCTAGTGTGAATTTGGAGAACGAAGTTGATGAGGTTCAAATCAAGATCGAAAAATCAGAGGCAGAAGTTACAATGATACAATACAGAGTGATGGAATTTGCTTTGAGAATAAGAGGCCTGAACGAAAATAACCAAGAAAATTTGAAAGAGATTTTTGCAGAAGCTTTCACTCAGTTAATTGGTGAACCAAAAGCAGAATATGATTGGCAGATTGATAAAATTTATCGTGTTAATTCATGGATTGCTAGACAAAGACATCTACCAAGAGATATTGTAATCTACTTTGTCACCGGGAAAACAAGGAATGGAATATTACAAGTGACTTTCAAAAACAAGTTACAGGTGGCAGGACAGAAGGTGGCAGTACAGGAGGTGACAGTACTGAAGGAAATTCCCCCTAAAATATTGAGATCCAGAAAGGAATATGCATTCGTAGTTGATGAACTTAGAAATCGCCAGATACAGTATAGATGGGAGGGTCCAGCCAGATTGGTGGCTAATTACTTAGGAGAAAGATATTGTCTTAATTCAGTTTGAAAGGCAAAAGATTTTTATAGTAATGTACTAAAGGCTGGATATCCTCCATCTCCAGGATAAATCCAAAAGAAGAATCAGAAGGACTAACACAATGTGAGATAGTAAAAAAGGTTATATATTTAGGAGTTTATATTATAATTTCAAATGGGAAATTATATAAATATAATTATGAACCATTATGGCACAAATTACAGACAGAGATGAATAAATGGGGAAAATTACAATTGTCTTTGCTGAGAAGGATAACAGTAGTAAAAATGAACGTTTTGCTTAAGTTTTTTTCCCCAAATGATACCAATATTTTAAAAAGATGCAAATTTGGAAGAATGGTAGAAAGGTATTAATAACTTTGTTTAATAATGATGGAAACATGGGAAAAGATTTGCATAAGAAATGTAAAATTTAGGAAAGCTTAAAACTTGAGAGAGAATTTTTATAAGATGTTTTATAGATGGTAATTAGATCCTAAAAAGTTAGCTTGTATGTATCTGAATTTATAATTGGAGATGTGATTGTGTTGATGCTATGTATTATCATGTATGGTGGATTTGTAAAAAAGTTAAAGCATTTTGGACAAAAATATGGTGGATTACTCAAAATATTCCTAAAAAGAGGATAAAGTCCATTCCTCAGTTGTTTTTGCTAGGTATAATTACAGACTGTACAGCTATAGAGACTAATTTGATTTTGAATTTAATAATGGCAGCAAGATTGCTGGAAGAAGGAAGAATTGCCTATTATTCAAGAATGGACGCTAAAAGTAGTAAACTTAGCAGAGATGGCTAAAATCTCAGCATATTTGAAAGATTATTCAGATGAGAAATACAAGTTGGAATGGAGAAAATGGATTGACTACATTCAAAATAAATATTGGACTAAGAAATTTCAATTAGCTTATGACTGAATAAGGAATGTTATAATTTATCTAAATTTAGCTTAATAAAAGGGGAGTTAAAGTACAAGAGGGAGGCAGGATGTTATAGGTAGTTAGTTTATGTTAGTGTATGATTGTTAAATGTTTATACCCTGTATTTTGCTCTGGGAAGTTGTGGGGAGGGAGGGCTGGAGGGGGGGCAGGTTTGGGGTGGAGGGAGGGAAGGGGAAACATTTGTAAAACTTATTAAAACTTTTTAATACAAAAAAAAACCAAAAAAACATCTTTTTCTTGTTTGGAGCATTCTCCCACAGAATCTTAGGTTATCTTATTTTTATAATTGTTTCGGAAAAATATCTATAAGTGTTTTGGTATAATTGTTTCGTTAAAATGTAATAATGTTTGTTCCTGAGTTGGATTGTTGGCATTTCTTTGATTAACCCATTTTAAATTAGGTTTTGAATGTTTAAAAAATATTTAAAATTCATTTTGTTATTGTTAGCCTTGTTGGAGGGTTTGTACACTAAAAACAACAGCTGATAAAGAATAAAAGTTCAGTATTCAGCTGTAATAAAACCCTTAATCAAAAGTAAAACATATTACGACCACAGCTTTTAATAACTGTATCAGCCCAAGGCAGCCACCAGGGAATCACACCACACTTGTGTATTGGTCAGAATCTGCATTCAGACAAAGGGGAGGGGTCATTATCACCCTAAATCCATTTGCATGGCCTAAAGGTTTTCAGATGCTGCTTTGCCTCTAATGGTTTCCATCCTGCCTGATTAAAGGTTCCTTTTGAAATAATCCGTTTCAAGAGTCTTTACTTTCTCAAGTTAGGAGAGGAGTCATTACAACAGATTTCTAATTACCTCACTTCTTGTGAAAACTGATATTCTCTATTAAATTCAGTCCATCTTGAGCATTTGTCATCATAAAATCTTATGTAAATACCTTGCATAAAACACCCATTAGTGTAACTGAGAAAAGGTAAAAAGCCTGGTGAGCTGTGGCAGGAAGACTCAGTTGTTTGTGCACTGTGTCCAGCCAGAATCAAAGAAAAGAAAAACAATTTCCCCAAAGTTCAGAATATCAAATCTCCAATGAATCTAAGAATAAAAGCTTGCAAAACAAACTCAAGGCTTCAGATTCAGAGAAGTGCTTGATAAATAAGAAGACATGGTGTATATTAATTCACAATGCTTGTTAACACTGCTTTAGTGCAGAAGAGCTAAACCTAACTCTCAGGTATGAAATAATACTTTCTGTTTTTTTTAATTGCTTTAACAGTTCAGACTTTTGGTCATAAGCCAAGAATTAGAATTTGGCAAGAAGATGTACCTCTGAACAAACCTATACATTAGAATTTTGAAAAAAAAAATCAGTAAGGATTCTGACCTTTTTTAATGGTGTAAATTTAAGCTTCTTGGCCTTATGAGATAAACTGCACTGTTTTATAATTGTCTATTTCCAATTATTGATTAACGTAGCTTTTTCATTTCTTATTGCATAAATCTGAACAACAAATTATTATAATGCATTTATAAATATAACAGAGCTGCACCATTCTAGATTATGATTCTGAAAAATGTTTCTTATAGTTTCTTTCTTTTTAAGGGGATGTGGTGGCTCGGTGGCTAAGATGCTGAGCTTGTCGATCAGAAAGGTTGGCAGTTCAGCAGTTCAAATCCCTAGAGCCATGTAATGGAGTGAGCTCCCGTTACTTGTTCCAGCTTCTGCCAACCTAGCAGTTTGAAAGCACGTAAAAAATGCAAATAGAAAAATAGGGACCACTTTGTTGGGAAGATAACATCTGTCAGCGTTCCAAGTATCATGTAGAATTAAATCAGAGTCCAAGGCAAAACTATCCTTAAAGTTCCAATTTAATAAAGCAGACATTTTAGCACATCTGTGAAATCCCAATTCTGGAAATTACATCAGAATTCCACCCAGTTAAAAGTTCATGATCTTGTCCCCACACCCACAAATCCATCACATGGTCCAATCATCTTCCACGCTGGCAACTCCTCCCAGCTGCTTCCGGTCAGGTGCAAAGGTGCAGAGACAAAAGATGAACTTGGTCTTCTAGAAAAGAATGACAACAACACATTCCACAATCCTACTCCTTTCTATTCCCCCCTCCCATCAACTATATTAATGTAACAGCATAATGAAATAAGAGAAAGTGTGGCAGGCCAAAATTCTAAAAAGGATATAATTGCAGGCCTGACAACAGCATTCTCTGCGCCTTCGGCATTTAGTCATGCCGGCTACATGACCAGGGAGATGTCTTCAGACAGCACTGGCTCTTTGGCTTTGAAATGGAGATGAGCATCGCCCCCTAGAATCGGAAATGACTAGCACATATGTGCGAGGGGAACCTTTACCTTTAATCTGCACTATACTTCAAGTAAAAGTGTAATAGAAAAAAATTCACTGAAAATTCAAAATGATGAGAAGTCAAGGTATGGGACATCATACTTTTGTCAAGTAAAGTATACCTTTTCAACTATACTGCTTGTGTTTAAGTATATATTCCACTATTGGGATATATCAAAACATCTTTAAAATAATGTGCTAATTTTTAATCACTCATTGACTTTTCAGCTGTTTCCAAAATATTGTCTAAACTATTCATAGTATATGAACAGCTTGCCAATAGAAAGAACACTATTTTTTAAAACATCAGCTTTGTTCAGAATGTCCAAGTTTTTTCATGAGCATAGGGGAGTAACTATTTTTAGATCTTCAGGAAAAAAATAGTGCTAATAAGATATTGCTCATCTTGTTAAATAGGCACTTTTAAATCTAGTCTTTCTTGGTATAACCTTTCCTTTGTATTAGTGACCCATGAAATTGAATCTCTAAATCCACACTTGATGGATCAATAATACACCTAAACAGATTCTATGAATTAACTTGACCTGACCAAGAAAAAATGTAACTTAAAAAAAAGTAAAAAAAAAACCAGCTTTCAGTACCATTCCTGTTAGATCGGGTGAATGGATGAGGCAGATTCAGGTTTTAGCAACCACAGCTCAATTAAGCAGCAACTATGTACAATACAGCAAAGATTCTGTCTGGCAACAGCCTTTTTATAGGGAGCTGTCAGACCCTTCCACCAATCAGATTTGAATACTGTTCCCACCGGAACAGAGGACCTTGGTGGAAATTACTATACTGTTTCTCAGTATGTAATACCCCTCCCCTCTTAGTTGGGTTTGTCCAGCTTGTGACATAGTCATGCAGGTAGGTGGGCTTTCTGGTGGCTCACCCAGACGTGCGCAGTTCAGTCGGCACTGGATCTTCAGTCAGGTCGGACGGACCTGTTCTCTCCGTGGCTTCACCTGGTGGAAGCTTCTGGAACTTTCCACAGGACACGGCTGGAGTTTCTGGAGCCGGTTTGCTTGGAACTTGCTGCAGCCCTGCAACCTCTTCAGATAAGTACCCTGGTACCTTCGAGCTTGAGATGTCTATGAAAGGAGTGAATTTGTGCTCCTTTTGGGTAGGGCTTTGGCTAACTCGTGCAGGAGTTACCTCTGGCTGCCTAAGATTGGATTGGGAGAGGCGGCCACGGAGTTGGTCTATGTGCCGCTCCAAGTTTGACCATCCTCGAGATCCAATTGATATGAGTGAGGTCCAGTAATGCTGGTAACTGTGGCAGGAATCCAGAGGGTCCCCCCAGCATAGTTGTGGGTGTAAACTCGATCCCCTACGCTAAAGTGTCTAAGTTTGCTGGTTGAATCAGGGGGTGTTGCGGTAGAGTAGTTTGGGTGTAGCCGGTCTAAGTGCGATCTTAGCCGGCGACCCATTAGAAGCTCGGAGGGGCTTCTCCCGGTAGTAGCACTTGGTGTGATGTGCTGTATGAAGAGGAATTGATCAACCCGTGTTTGCCAAGCTCCCAGCCCCATCCAAGATAGGGCTTCTTTAGCAGATCGCACCATTCTCTCCGCCTGTCTGTTACTGGCTGGATGGAATGGAGTGACCAGGGCATGCATGATTCCCTGCAATGCTAGGAAGGTCTCGAATTGCATGGCCATAAATTGGGGCCCGTTGTCAGAGACCAAGATATCGGGTATGCATGGTTGGAGAAAAGTCTCTGTAGTGCCTTGATGACTGATTCTGCTGTGGTAGTGGCCATGAGGACTATCTCTAACCATTTTGAGTAGGCGTCCACAACTACCATGAATATTTGGCCATGAACTGGGCTGGCAAAGTCAATGTGCACCCTAGACCACAGTATTGAGGTCACTCCCACTCCTTAGTGGGCGCCTCTGGGGGAGCTGGTCTGGACTCCTGGCATGGTGTGCAGGTAGCCACCCATTCCTCAATCTCCCTATCCATGTTAGGCCATGCAATTCTAATTAATACTGTATAATACTGTCATATGGTTCATGGATCAACTTGTTCTCTTCATTGATGTCACCAAAACATGAAAATAATGTTACTATGGTTTGATATGTTCATTTATATCTATTACTGGAAATTTTCCTAGAAATTATTCCCTGATTCAGAATACAAAATCAGATTCTACAAAAATTACTATTTTGGAGCATGCATATGCAAAAATTCATTTAGCATAATGTCATGTTTATATTCTATATAAAGTCCTCAAACGTTTTAAACAGGGGGCCAATTCATGGTCCCCAGACTGTTGGGGGGGGGGGGAATACTGGCTGGGTGGCGTGGCTAGATGGTTATGTGACTGGGTGGGCATGGCCAATTTAGCAGTCCATTTTGCCAATTTAGCAGTTGCTTAAACAATATACACAAATTAAACTTTTATTTGTTTTGCTCCTGAGTGTGTTTTCTTTTCTTTTCTTTACATGTCGCTCTTTTGGTTGACTTCTTTTTACTAGATTGTTTTAAGTTATTTAGGAGTCTAGTGGTCCACTTCAGGAAACTCAGTTTTTCAGCAATTCTTCTCAGTCCCAAGGAGCTTACAATCAACAAGTCTCTCTCTCTCTCTCCCTCCCTCCCTCTCCCCCTCTCCCTCTGCTTTCCACTATTTGAGCCCCTGTGAAGAAATTAAAATTGAAGGGCAAATGGAGATGGGGAACAGAAACCAGGACATGGAATCCTTGATGGGTACAGAGATGAAACTGACTCCTGGGGCATCTTCTGCAGGATCCCCTTCAATCCTGGCAGTATCCTGGGATACCACATTGAATTCTATTCCATTCCTTTCCTTTCCATTTCCATTTCCATTCAATTTCATCCTATTGCTATTGATATTCCATTCCATCCCATCCCTTCTGATTCCCATTCTATTCTCTCCTATTTCCATTCCATTCCATTCTACTCTATTCGCATCATAGCAGTCTCAATTCACTTTTGAAATCTTACTGGCCATCCTGGAGCTTCCTCTACACATGCTGAATATGTGCAACAGGCTCCGGCAGGCAGGATCAGACCAGGCAGGCATCGCTCCTTCCCATCCATCAGAAACCTTCTGCCAGTCAAAAATGGGATGCGCAGAAGCGCCCCAGGACACATGTGCATCCCGTTTTTGGCTTTCCTGCTTCTCAGAAGCACTCTGCCAGTCAAAAACAGGATGCAGAGAGGGGCCCTGGGGCATCTGCACGTCCATTTTTTTTTCCTTCCCTGCCCCTATAAGTCTTCTGCCAGCCAAAAACCGGACATGCAGAGGTGCCCCGGGGCATCTGCACATTCTGTTTTTCACCTTCCCGCTCCCCAGAAGCCTTCTGTCAGCCAGATGATCCCATGGGATAAAAGGCATACAGGTGAATCACCATCACTAGTGAAGGGCAGATGCAACCTTTATCAACTTTCTCTGCAGTTGCCCTACTTTATGGAACTGTCTCTTTTGGGAGATTAAAATGGCCCAACCCTGTTGGTTTTTCATAAGGCCCTAAAAACCAGGCTATGTTCCCAAGCTGGGGGCACTGAATGTGTCAAGGGACCCACTTCCTGTCTTTACTGCTAAGTGGCCAGTATCTCAGCTGCTATGTATATTTATTTTGCATGTTCTTATTTTTGTTGCTATTGTTTTTAAAAAATTTAGTGATTTAATTGTAATATATTTTAAATTGTAAGCTGCCCAGAATCATTGCTTGATTCTATGAGTATTATAGAAATTGAATAAAGAAATTAAAAAAATTAAACTTGGTACTTGAACATCTGGGATATGTAGTCCTAATATGCTCTGTCTGTCCTCTGCATCTAGCAGGCTGCCAGAGGAGGGACATCTCCCTTTTTTATCCTTACTACGTACATAGACTACAGTTCTATTTTTAAAGACAAATATTGTATGTTGCTTATCACAAGGCTGTATTATTATAAAGGCTTTTCCCCCAACTTTAATTTCTTTAATTTCTTTTCTTTTTCTGCATCACAGCCTTGTACTTTCTTAAAATATGCAATTAACTGTGATTTAAAATAAATTCCAAAACAAAGTGGTTATTTGAGGGGCAAATAAGAACAAATGCACAGTTGCTTTTATTATTTTTCCTATACACCACCAACCAAGTATATGTCACCTGAGTCCACTGGAGTTAAGCAGTCAATAAATTTAAATAAATACATAAATGTCATAACCTAGGTGTGGTTGTGAAGAGGAGACAATTATCTCACTTCAGTGACAACTTCCATTGCTACAATTGATTGTTTTCTCCAGTCAGAGGGATTAACAACAGTAGATATAAACAGTTGGATAAGTAAACATGGCTGATATTTTCTGTTTTCTATCCTCATGTCTTAGCATATCTGTCTTTATCCTCAATTGTTTAATATAGTATCTTGTAAAATTGATGAGACCCCTAAAATCCAGCCTTTGGTATCTTTTTTTTACATAATTAATATTCTACAACTTACTTGAAAATAGGGCAGGGGCAAAGGGAATAGAAATGGAAAAAATATTTTGAATTATTTTGATAATTCTGATAAGTTGTACTTAAATTTTCATAGAAATGAGGAAAAAGAAATCCAATGGTTTAATCTTACAAAGCAAGGTAATGTTCTATCTTTCTAATAATAACTATAAAGAAAAAGAAGGCATATGGAAGAGGGAAAGTTTGGGATATTTAATTGCATTATTTGCCCCAGAACAGCTGCCAAGTATATGAAATAAAGATAACCAAATATGAAAAAGCATATACGATTAAATCAGCAGGGCACCATAGAAACACTAAATGATAAGTCCACAGGACAATACATTATATGTCTGAGGTGACAGCTATCTCAAAACCCTAAGTTTAGATTCAATCAGATTGTATGAAATAAAATGGAAGCCTTTAATATGCAATACAAAATGAACAAGCTTTAAAATATGAACAGGATGAAGTATATGTGCTCTTAGGTTACAGTGATTTTCCCTGAACATTCTGTTCTGAAGTTTCTATGGCCAAAGGCAGGAGAACAGTAATATAAATGCTAATTCCAAACCCTGAAGAAATTCTTTCAAGATATGCTGGCTGGATTTCCACATTGCACTGAGTCATTGTTTCCTTAACCATAGATTATGGAATAGTCATATTTATACATTGCACTGGAATCCTCAAATCATCTGGTCAATAGGCATACTTGGAATTTGAAAAGCATAGTATGGTATCCCATAAAATGGCCATTAGTTTGAAAATTAATACCAGAGGTCGGAGATCTCATCTTCAATCTAACTTCCTCCATCCCCAGTGGTGCTTTCATGTCCATGACAGTTTCAAGCCAAAGGATAAAGAAGTAGAGGATTGCTAACTTGGAAACAAAGCTTTTGTAATCAGTCCTGATTAGGCCCTGCTGCGTTTAGATAGAGAGGACAGAAGCTTTTAATATGATAAACTTTCTCTGAATACAGTTAAATAATAACATAAAATAGTAAGATAGCCCACTTTTATATCTTTGTATAATTGATACAAAGTGTATAATTCAATTGTGTAATTAAATGTCATTTTGCTTGACTTTCTGCTTTTGTAGGAATATAATTATGCTTTGTTGCTCAAGTTCCTGAATTTGCTGTTCACACCAGATCTTGGTGGCTTAAATTTGGATTTGGATTTTATTCAATTTGTAGGCCGCCCTATTCCCCGAAGGGACTCAGGGTGGCTGAACAAAGCCAAGGGAGGGGAAATTACAAAAAGTAAGACAAAGACAATCAGACAATACAAACAGTTTAAAAAGCACAACAGACACAGCAAATTCGAGTAGGCGGGGGAACTCAACCCCAGGCTTGCTGGGACAGCCAGGTCTTCATGGCCATCCGGAAGGCCTGAAGGGTGGAGAGAGTCCGAATCTCCACGGGGAGCTCGTTCCAAAGGGCCGGGGAAGCCACAGAGAAGGCCCTCTTCCCAGTAGTCGCCAGCCGACATTGGCCGGCAGATGGAATACGGAGGAGGCCTAATCTGTGGGATCGAATGGGTCTGTGGGAGGTAATCGGCAGAAGGCGGTCTCTCAAGTATACGGGTCCAATACCATGTAGGGCTTTATAAGTAATAACTAGCACCCTGAAGCGTATCTGGAGACCAATAGGTAGCCAGTGCAGCTCGCAGAGGACAGGTGTAACGTGGGTGTACCGGGGTGCACCCACAATCGCTTGCGTGGCTGCATTCTGGACCAGCTGGAGTCTCCGAACACTCTTCAAGGGCTGCCCCATGTAGAGAAGACCTCACCTATTCTACTGCTTACTGTAAATGTTCTGTGGATATTTTCTCCAAAATACGTTTATTCATTTATAATGAGATTTAGAAGCCACCAACAGTTTTTATCTAATAAGAACAAGAATAAAAACAAGGAAAAACAGCAAAAAAAAAAATCTTGTGCATTCAGACAAACCTATTCTTTCCAACAAAAACATCACCCACAGGGCATCACAAACACCTTACCTCAAGATCTGGGATCAGCCAGGTTTTAAGGGAATCTGAAAAAAATAATGGAGCAGGAAGAAGACAGATCTCTCAGAAGTACCAAACTGCAGAGCAGGAACCACAATATATAGATGGCATTATTTGATTGAAGGGATCCAAAATTCATCGATTCTTCCCAGTTTTACTGGATGGACAGAAACCATGGGAGATAGGATACCCCACTATATAACTAAGGACTTTATACGAGATAAGTAGCATTTTACTATCCTTCTTGCTATATCATCTAGCCATAAAACTTATTTTTTAAAATAATAAAGCTTGATTGTTAAAATGTTATACCCAAATAAAGCAAACCACATTACAGCTAAATGCTGTATAAATGGAATGGAATGGACAATAAGAAAGTTCTTCAAGTAAAGAAGAATAATTAGGAAGATGCATATAATCTACAAATGTATACATCCATGATGATGAACCTATGGCACATGTGCACAAGTGGCATGCAGTGCCCTCTCTATGGGAACACGAGCTGTGGCCCCAGTTCAGTTCCGCCATGCATGCGCACGTGCCTCCCGCCAGCCAGTGGGCCTCTGCCACACATGTGCAGGGGGAAGGGCATCTCCGGGGAAATGCATGCATACGGGAGGCGCAGGGGCAGCACCGCACATTGCATTTTGAGGGTTTAGGGGGTCTATGTTAAAGTGACCAGATGTCCCGCTTTTGGCGAGACAGTCCCGATTTTTCACAATTTGTCCTGCGTCCAGCAGCGTTTTTAAAAAGTCCCGAATTTTGGAAAGAATGCACAACAAGTAGTATCTCAGTTTCACTCCAAAGATTTTGAGAAATCCACAGGTGACTTCTCACTATGCTAGCTGAAAGTTTCCATTAGAGGCCGCCTGAGCTGCTCCCTCCCATTGGCTGGCTTCTCGGGACCACGCCCCTCCCTTTTTGCATCCCTATTGGCTGGTGGACCTCTCTGGCTCTTTTCCCACCCACCCCCGCCCCCACGAAGCGTCCCCCACCGTTCGCTTAATTGCCGCCATATAGTCCTGGAAGGGATGTGGTGAATTCTCCTACGTGGAATTGGGTTCCCGCGCTTCCAAATGGAATTCATTCTCACCGTTCCCTCTTCAGAGAGTTAACAAAGGGCAAGAGCCCCTTGGATGGGTGGACGGGAGAACTTCTAAGCGCTTGCTGCTGGTGAGTGGGCGAAAGGGCGTCCGTGGTGCTGCCAAAACCCACTGCACAAGGGCGAGGGAAGAGGGGGGGCAGGGCCTGAGGGAAGTCAGAGGGAGGGGGCTTGTAGGGAGGGGGAGCCAAGATGGCAGCAGCTGAGGAGGAGGTCTCACGGCCACCGCTGCAACTGACGCCGCCAAGGAATTACAGGATGAGGTGAGGCCAGGGCATGCCCGGTAAGGCTCCTTCCTGGGAGGGGCACTTCCGGATGCTCGGGGGTGGGGGCGAGAAGGAAAAGGGGGGCAGAAGAGGCGGGGGTGAGGCCAGCTTTTGGGGGGGGCAATCTGACAGGTCGAGGAGGGGGGCGAAGGGGGACCCTCCACTCGAGCCTTGCCGAGGCACCAGACTACACTATCCATCACTCTCCACCAAGCCTGCTTCTGTGGGCACGTGCACCGGGAGTATACCCCCATCGTCCACAGCAGCACCCCCCTTTGTATTAGTTTCCACTCCCCCTGCCCATATCTGTATGCTTTTGACACCCAACCAGGGGTGGGTTCCTCCCGGTTCGCCCCGGTTCCTGTGTAACAGTTGGTTGGTGAACCCAGAAGTAATTAACTTCTGGGAACGCCGGTACCGGTCCTGGTCCCTGTTGCTGCAAAGCGCCCTTTTGCTGGCGCATCGCAGCTCGCTCGCTTGCTCCCCCACTTGTCCGCAGCTATCTCACTCGCTCCCTGCCCGTCTGCACTAAGCCCAGCCTGCCGCTCATTGATTGGCTGGAGTACAGCCAATCAGTGAGCGGCTGGAGATGAACCCCCATTTGAAAATTCCCTTCAGCCTTCGCCTTCCAGGAGCTTGCTGCTTCCCCCTCAGGTAAGCAACTAAGCCCTGGCGGCGGGACTCGGGAGGCTTCGGGTGGGTGGCAGTGGCCCAGCTTTCAAAAGGGAAGGCCTTCCCTCACAAAAGCCATGGGTTGGCGCACGCCACGCAGCCGAAGCCGGGTGGGGGCGGTAGCGGTGCGGTCGAAGGTGGGGGGGCAGCGGCCTAGCTTTCGCAAGGGAAGGCCTCCAGGCCTTCCCTCATGAAAGCTGCGGGCTGGCGCATGCCATGCAGCCAAAGCTGGGTGGCGGGGCGGTAGTGGTGGTAGCGGTCAAAGGTGGGTGGGGGGGAGGTGGCCTAGCTTTTGCAAGGGAAGGGCTCCAGGCCTTCCCTCGCGAAAGCCGTGGGCTTGTGTATACTATGCGGCCGAAGGCGGGTGGGTGGCGGCTTAGCTTTTGCAAGGGAAGGCCCCTAGGCCTTCCCTCGCAAAAGCCATGGGTTGGCGCACGCCACGCAGCTGAAGGCGGGTGGGGGGCGGTAGCGGCAGTAGAGGCTCCAGGCCTTCCCTCGCGAAAGCCGTGGCCTGGAGGCGAAGGTAGCCTACCTTTCGCAAGGGAAGCCCCCCCCGCCCCCCTCTCCTGCCAGGCAGCCTTAGTGACCCTAGCCTTGTCTGAGGGTCCAGTGTCTTACCTGTTCCTGCTGCCTGCCTGCTCCCTGTTGCTTCCATCCATCGTGACGAGTCCATCCATCGCATTGGAGTGTTGCTGATTCTGCCTACTGGTAAGTGACCTGTTTTTTAATTTTTTTAATGTATTTTAAAATAATATTTTATTTAATGCATAGAATGTATTAAAATAATTTTACATAAAAATATTGAGTGTAGAATATTTTAAAATGGTTTACTTTAATTTATTTTGGATAGAATCTTTTTAAAAATTGTCTTAGACTATTTAAAAAATATTCTATCCAAAATAAATTAAAGTAAACCATTTTAAAATATTCTATACTCAATACTTTGAAATGTATTGTGCATAGTATTTTTTATAATTGTTTTACTTAAAAGTATTGAGTGTAGAATATTTTAAAATGGTTTACTTTAATTTATTTTGGATAGAATCTTTTTTTAAATTGTCTTAGACTATTTAAAAAAAGATTCTATCCAAAATAAATTAAAATAAACCATTTTAAAATATTCTACATTCAATACTTTGAAATGTATTGTGTATAGAATTTTTTATAATAGTTTTATTATAATTTATTGTGTATGGAATATTATTAATGGTTTCATTTTAAGTTATTGTGTCTAGAATAGTTTGAAATGTGTAAATTATTGCTGGTGGGTTGAACTAATGGTTACAGTATACTATGGCTGGTGCAATAACTTAAAATTGTTACAGTGTAAATTATTGCTGGTTTAATACTTAACAATGGTTTTTAAGGATTTCTTTTATTTATAGAATATCTTTTTAAATTATTTTTGGGGGAATTTTATTTTTTAGTTGTTTATAAAATATATTTACTACAAGAAATGTTATTCCTTTCTGCAAATGTTTTCTTTGTGATGCAATATGTTGCTTTTAAGTGTTCAGACCAGGTTTATGTGTCTTAAAGTGGCTGCTTTTCTATGGGCAGGCCAGGTTTCTTGCAAGGCAGTTTTGCCAGATTTAGTGTGTTTCACCCTTGTTGTTTAGGTAATTCTGAGGTGGTTGATGGTTCTGTGAGCTCCTGTCCTTTATAATTTCCCACATTGCCTTGATGGTTTTTATTCCAATGACTTTGTCTTTCCTGTCCTTAGGCTTAGGGAAAAAAACTGGTTTCATTGGCAGTCTTTTTTTGTGGGGGGGGGGGAATTCTTATTTTTTGGTGTTTTCCTGGCACTGTCATAGTTTGTGTATGGGGGGGGAGTGTATAATGTCCCGCAGTTATCTATGCATTAATAATGATCTAGTAATATTAATAATATCTAGTAATTAGTAATATCTAGTAATAACATCGTCTTGGCCACTCCCACCTGGTCACATGGGTGGAAGCCTGGCAGGCCACTCCCATCTGGTCACATGGGCAGCAAGCCACTCCCATCCGGTCACATGGGCAGCAAGCCACACCCAGAAAGGAGGCCACGTCCACAGAATAGGTTCAAACAATTTTTGAAACCCAGCCCTGCACCCAACCCTATATTCCTTGTATTTCTTTCCCCGACCTTTTGTTTTGTTCCTGGGATTACAATTCCCACCGTCCCCAACCTCACACTCCCCCGCCATCAATGGTGTCCCACTTTACCAATGCTAAAATCTGGTCACCTTAGTCTATGTTGTTATGTCTGCAGTCGCAATCTTAGTTTTTCAAACAATTACTTTTACAAATTTAAATACAATAGAGGCCAACAAATCAGATCCAAAGTATGACAGTGAGAAAAAATGTTATAGGAAACAAATTACAGGAAAATCTATTTCTCCTTGCTGCTACATTTTTGCTTAGGAAAAAGCTGGCAAAGGGCCAGTCTACTCTTTTGCCACTACCTTATTTATAGGTCTTTCTGACAGACCATTAACATTTGGTCTTTTTAATTGTCTCTATAATAGTAGCCAATAGCTACTATTTTTAAATATAGAAATAAGTAAAAGGCATTTTTTTGTAAAGTTTTTTTATTTTTATTTTTTTAAGTGTTTTTTATTTGACATTTTCCAAACATTAAAATCACAGTTACACTTTTAAAGCTTTCTATTATCGGTATTTCTTTTTTCTGATTTTGGGTTTTCCATTTTCCATTCTATTATCTTATACATATTATTCTTTGTTTCATACTTTCTCATTTTTACAATATATACATCTATATACAATATTTCCTTCTCTATTGCTTTCTAAGTATATGCCATCTCTTTTCATTGTGTTTGCTATGTGTTCCTTATGCATTGATTTTACATCTCTTTTCGAGCCAATTATACCACCTGTTCCATATCTTGTAGCACTCTGTTTTCTCTCTATCTCTTAGTTCCATCATTAGTTTGTCTATTTCTGAGCATTCTAGCACCTTTTTTATGATTTCTGCATTTGAGGGAATGGTTTTTGTTTCCAATTTTGGGCAAATGAGATTCTAGCAGCAGTGAATGAAGCATTATATATTGGATATCCTTACTAATATTTTTTTTATTATTACTCCTAGAAGAAACAGCTCAGGGTTCATGTCAATTTTTTGTTCTATTATTTCTTCTAACCATTTTTGAATTTTAGTCCAGAATTCTTTGGCTTTCGGACACGTCCACCACATATGATAGAAGGTCCCCGGTTGGTGGTTACATTTCCAACAGTTTAGAGATCTATTTGGGAACATTTTGGCCAATCTCACTGGGAGTAAATGCCATCTATAAAACATTTTGTAGATGTTTTCCTTATAGGATGCTGACATTGTCAATTTATAATTTTTTCCCCATAATTTTTCCCAGTGCTCCAATTCAATATTGTACCCGAAGCTTTTAGACCAAATTATCATTGTTTCCTTCTCAGTTTCCTCCTCCATTTTGAATTTTAAGAGACAATTGTATGTTTTTGTAATCATTTTTTCTTCTGTTCCTGTTACTATTTTGTCCAGTTTTTCTTGTTCATTTTGAAATCCGTGCTGTTCTAAATCCGTTTTGTATCTTGTTTGAATGTGTAGATATGGCCACCAGCCTAATTCAATTCCCTGTAATTTTAACTCCTGATTTTTTTAAAAAATTTCCTTGCCCATGCAATAACTCCTTATATGTCAATATCCTATTCAAATCTGCTACAATGGGGTAGATAATTGCTTCCATGGTTGATATCCATCTAGGAATTTTTGAAACTTCAAAAGAAGTTTGTTTTGATTTTCATCCATATTTCTAGTAAGACTAAGGTGACCAGATTTTCAGATTGGAAAAGAGGGACACCCTTTACCGGGGGGGGGGGGGGGGGGGGGGGCTTGATTAAAAAAAATTTTTTTTTGTCAAAAGGTCACCCCAGGACACTGAAACCAGCATAAATACGAATCTGTTGCCAAACAAAATTTTGATCACGTGACCATGAGGATGCTGCAACGGTCGCTAAGTGTGAAAAATGGTCGCAACGGTCGCTAAGTGTGAAAAATGGTCGCAACGGTCGCTAAGTGTGAAAAATGGTCATCAGTCACTTTTTTCAATGCCATTGTAACTTTGGTCACTAAATGTTTTCCCCCTCCTCGAGACTCCTCACTTCTTCCTTCATTCCTCTTGCTGATCTACCTTCACCTTATCTGTCTTCTGCTCTTTCCCTCTCTTCCTTCCTTCCTCCCTCCTTCCATCCTCTTCTTTCCTCACTCACTCCCTTCCTCCTTTTTTCTCTTCCTTCCTCCTTCCATTCTTTATACGATATAAAATTCAATGAGGGTGAAACACACCAAATCTGGCAAAGCTGCCTTGCACCAACCTGGCCTGCCCATAGAATAGCAGCCACTTTGAGACACATAAACCTGGTCTGAACATATTGCATCACAAAGATTTGCAAAGATCACATTTGCAAAAAGGAACATTTCTTGTAGTAAATACATTTTATAAACAATTTAAAAGTAAAAATCCCCCCAAAATAATAAAAAAGGTATTCTATAAATAAAAGAAATCCTTAAAAACCATTGTTAAGTATTACACCAGCAATAATTTATACTGTCACCATTTCAAACTATCATCAGAAATACGAATCTGTTGCCAAACATCAACATTTTGATCGCGTAACCATGAGGATGCCACAACGGTCGCTAAGTGTGAAAATGGTCGCTAAGTGTGAAAAATGGTCATCAGTCACTTTTTTCAATGCCATTGTAACTTTGGTCACTAAATGTTTTCCCCCTCCTCGAGACTCCTCACTTCTTCCTTCATTCCTCTTGCTGATCTACCTTCACCTTATCTGTCTTCTGCTCTTTCCCTCTCTTCCTTCCTTTCTCCTTCCATCCTCTCTTCTTTCCTCACTCACTCCCTTCCTCTTTTTTTCTCTTCCTTCCTCCTTCCATTCTTTCAGCTTCATTTCTTTTGCCTATCTACCTTCTCTGTCTTTCTGCTCTTTCCATTTCTTCGCTTCTGTTCCTTCCTTCTTCCCTCCTTTCCTATTTCTTCCTTCTTCCTTCCTTCTGCCTATCTACCTTCACCTTCTCTGTCTTTCTACTCTTTCCCTGTCTTACCCTTTCCTCCCTCCCTCCCTTCTTTGCTTTCTAGTTCCATCTTTTCTTCTTTCCTCTCTCCCTCTTTTTCTTTTTTCCTTCCTTCCTCCTTCCTCTTGCCTATCAACTTTTTTTTATTTTTTTTTTGTTACATAGACGACACATACCCACAACAATAAAAACAAAACAAAAAGAAAAAAACCCATCATCACATATAGCATGTCATTTGGTTACAAGTGTTTTAACATTTATCATTCTTATACATTTATTATTTCATTTAATAGGTTATAATATACAGTTTGGGTTGCTTTGTTTACCATCCCTTCCTCCTGTTATAACACCACCTTATTTTCCCTTTCTTTTCTCCCTTCCTCCCTTCTCTACTTTCTTCCTTCCTGCTCTCCTTTCCCTTCCTTCTTCCCTTACCTTTCTCCTACTCCTGCTCTTCCTCTTCCCCTTTCTACCCTCTCTCCTCCTCTTTCTCTCTTTTCCATCCTCCTCTCCTTACCTCTTTCTTCTTTCCATCATCCTTTCATTCTCTCCTCCTTTCTCCCTTTCTCCCAACTCCCTTTCTGGGAGTTGAAGTCCACACACTTTCAAGTCTCCAAGGTGGAGAAAGACTGATCTATCTAATTAATATAATTATTTCTCCCTCTCTTTTTCACTCTCTTTCCAGCGCACACACGCAAATGCATAGGGCAGCCCACCTCACACACAGGTAACTCCGGGCGGCTTGCTTGCGGGAAGAGGACAGCCTACCACTCACCCACGCGGGGGGGGGGGGGGGCAGGATTTCACCAAGAAAAGTTAACTTTCCTGCAAAAGGGGCCGGCAGCCTCTCAGCTCTTCCCGGCTGGGAAGACCTCCCCCCACTTCCACTCCTGCGACCCTCCTCCCGCCTCCTCGGAGCTTCAAGCAAGCTAACTGGGAAGGCTGGGAAAGAAGAAGAAACGGAGGCGCGAGGTCAGCGGTCCTTGGGGGCGCGGCGGAAGCCCTTCAAAAGCGCCCATTTCCCGGCTCGGCTGCCGTTGCTGCTGCTCATGGCAGAAGGGGAGGAGGAGGAGGAGGAAGAGAAAGCAGCGGGGCGGTCCCTACAGCCGCCGACGCGGGAAAGGTGCGCTTTGACAGGGCTCCCACAGCCCTGCCAAAGCGCCCATTTCCCGGCTCGGCTGCCGTTGCTGCTGCTCATGGCAGAAGGGGAGGAGGAGGAGGAGGAAGAGAAAGCAGCGGGGCGGTCCCTACAGCCGCCGACGCGGGAAAGGTGCGCTTTGACAGGGCTCCCACAGCCCTGCCAAAGCGCCCATTTCCCGGCTCGGCTGCCGTTGCTGCTGCTCATGGCAGAAGGGGAGGAGGAGGAGGAGGAAGAGAAAGCAGCGGGGCGGTCCCTACAGCCGCCGACACGGGAAAGGTGCGCTTTGACAGGGCTCCCACAGCCCTGCCAAAGCGCCCATTTCCCGGCTCGGCTGCCGTTGCTGCTGCTCATGGCAGAAGGGGAAGAGGAGGAGGAGGAAGAGAAAGCAGCGGGGCGGTCCCTACAGCCGCCGACACGGGAAAGGTGCGCTTTGACAGGGCTCCCACAGCCCTGCCAAAGCGCCCATTTCCCGGCTCGGCTGCCATTGCTGCTGCTCATGGCAGAAGGGGAGGAGGAGGAGGAGGAAGAGAAAGCAGCGGGGCGGTCCCTACAGCCGCCGACACGGGAAAGGTGCGCTTTGACAGGGCTCCCACAGCCCTGCCAAAGCGCCCATTTCCCGGCTCGGCTGCCGTTGCTGCTGCTCATGGCAGAAGGGGAAGAGGAGGAGGAGGAAGAGAAAGCAGCGGGGCGGTCCCTACAGCCGCCGACACGGGAAAGGTGCGCTTTGACAGGGCTCCCACAGCCCTGCCAAAGCGCCCATTTCCCGGCTCGGCTGCCGTTGCTGCTGCTCATGGCAGAAGGGGAAGAGGAGGAGGAGGAAGAGAAAGCAGCGGGGCGGTCCCTACAGCCGCCGACGCGGGAAAGGTGCGCTTTGACAGGGCTCCCACAGCCCTGCCAAAGCGCCCATTTCCCGGCTCGGCTGCCGTTGCTGCTGCTCATGGCAGAAGGGGAGGAGGAGGAGGAGGAAGAGAAAGCAGCGGGGCGGTCCCTACAGCCGCCGACACGGGAAAGGTGCGCTTTGACAGGGCTCCCACAGCCCTGCCAAAGCGCCCATTTCCCGGCTCGGCTGCCGTTGCTGCTGCTCATGGCAGAAGGGGAAGAGGAGGAGGAGGAAGAGAAAGCAGCGGGGCGGTCCCTACAGCCGCCGACGCGGGAAAGGTGCGCTTTGACAGGGCTCCCACAGTCTGCTAAAACGCCCCTTTCCCAGCTCAGCTGCCGTTGCTGCTGCTCATGGCAGAAGGGGAAGAGGAGGGAGACCTCCCCCCACTTCCACTCCTGCGACCCTCCTCCCGCCTCCTCGGAGCTTCAAGCAAGCTAACTGGGAAGGCCGGGGAAGAAGAAATAGCGGCGGTGCGGGGGCGTGGCGGAAGCCCGGCTGCCGTTTCTCTTGCTGAGGGCGGAAGGGGAGGAGGAGGAGGAGAAAGTTAAAGTGGGGGCCCGATCCCTTCAGCAGCCGAGGCTAATTCTCTGCACGAACGAGAGCGTGGGGGCAGCGGCAGCCGCCCGCACAGAACTTCCACGCGCTTCAGTGGCTTCTGCCGGGCGGCGGGAGCCCCGGAAGTGAGAGGAAGTTCTCTGCGGGTGGCTGCTGCTGCCCCCACCCTCTCCTCCTGCCGCGGCCAGCGGAAAATTCTCTGATTAGATTCATTAGAATTAGATTAGATTACTCACCAACAAGCGCAGCTGCAACCCCAAAAGACGAAAGGAAAATGGAGACTCACGCAGGAGTCCTCAGGGTAAGGAGTCCAGCCAATCAGTGAGCTGGTTGGGATGGAAAATTTTCCATCCCAGCCAGCTCACTGATTGGCTGGACTCCTGGCCAATTAAATCACTGAGCGGCAGGCTGGGCTGGCTTAAATTTGTAGGTAGCAGATAGAACAGAACGATGAGCCAGCCCAGCAAGCTAGCAGCTGATGGGCGGGAGCTGCGAGCGCCAAAAAAAGCGTGCTTTTTAAAAAAGCGTGCGGGACGCGGGAAAATGCATTAAAAAGCGGGGGTGTCCCGCCAAAAGCGGGACGTCTGGTCACCTTAAGTAAGACCCCTCTTACCTGAAACCTCTGGAAATATTTATGGGCTTTACTCTTTCCCTCCCAGATAAAAGCATGCCAGCCCAACTGTAAATCAAGGCCCTCTATCGTCAATACTCTTTTATTTTGGAGTACTATCCATTCTTTGAGCCATGTTACAGCTGCTTCCTGGTAGTAAAACTCCCAATCTGGGAGGCCAAATCCTCTTTTGATTCTAGAGTTCTGTAGTAATTTTAATTTTATCCTAGCTTTTTCCCCCAGCCAAATAAATTTTAAAATTATTTTATTTAGTTCCATGAAAAAAATGCCCTAATTTTACTGGTACAGTTTGGAATAGCAAAAAAGTTTTGGTAGGATATTCATTTTTATGGTCACGATTCTTCCAATTAGCGATAATTGTAAATTAGCCCAATTTTCCAAGTGCTTTCGCATTTGTTATAGTAATTTTGAATAATTGTCTTCTTTTATAGTAGAACATTTAGTCATTAGCCAGATTCCAAGATATTTTACCTTTTTAACTATTTGCATTTCCAATGCGCTCTCTAATTCCTCATTTTGCCTTTGTGTAAGATTTTTAATAATTATCTTTGCTTTATTTTTATTTATTTTTAAGCCTGCAACTTTACCAAATTCCTCTACTTCCTGAATTAACATTTTCCCTGTTTCAAGGGGGTCTTCTATTATAAAAACCATATCATCCACGAACGTCTGAGTTTTGTATTCTTCTTTTTAAATTTTTAACCCTTTTATTTCCTCTTTTTCCATAATCCATCTTAATAAAACCTTCAATCAGAGGATAAATAGAAGAGGAGATAGTGGGCATCCTTGTCTGACCCCTTTATTTACAGTGACTTTGTCTGTTAGATCTCCATTCAACATTATTTTAGCTTTTTGGTTGGAATATATTGTCTTAATCATTGCAATAATTTTTTCTCCAAATTTCATAATAGCTAATTGTGTAATAAGAAATTGCCAATTTAAATTATCAAAAGCTTTTTGTGCATCTATCAATACTAATGCTAATTGTTTCTCTGGATGTGCTTCATAGTATTCATATTACATTCATTATAATTCTTGTATTATTTCTTAATTGTCTCTTGGGTAGGAATCCGTTTTGATCTGAATGAATAATTTTATTTAATATTTGTAAGTCTTTCCGCAATAGTCGTCATAAATATTTTATAGTCAACATTTAGCAGCGAGATTGTCCTATAATTTTGGATCAATTGATTGTCTGTTTCTTCTTTTGGAATTAATGTTATAAATGCCTCAGCCATGAACTTGGCATTTTTGCTTGTTCTAATACTTCATTGTACAATTCTAACATGATTTCCTCAAAAGTTTCTTGAAATTTTTATGTATCTCTGCGGGAATCCCATCTGGTCCTGGTGATTTATTGTTTTTTGTTTCTTAATTGCCTCCTTTATCTATGTTAGAGTTATTTTCTCATTTAGCATTTCTCTTGCTTCCTCTGAAATACTTGGTAGGTTTCTCTCTTGTAAATAATTTTGGAGTTCTTTTTCTGATATGTTTCCCTGACTGTATAGAGTTTGAAAAAAGTTTTGGATTACACTTTTTTTTCCTTCTGTCTTATGGAACAAATTCCCATGTTTGTCCTGTAATTGCTGTATTAGCTTTTTGGTTTTGTCTTTCTTCAATTTGTGGGCCAGCCTTATTTGCTGTTTTGAAATAGTTTTGTTTCGCCATTTCTATATTACATATCTTTTCTTCTTGAAGTGTTAGATTGATTTTTTGTTTCACCAAATCTCTCTTCTTTGATTTTAGCATTTTGTGGTTCTTTCTGCAACATGATCACCAACTCTTTAAACTTCTCCTTTAATAATGTTTGCTGTTTCCTTTTTTCCGTACTTCTCCTTGCCGTATATGCTATTGTTATATCCTGCACATCGGCTTTTGTGGTATCCCATAGATTTTGTAGTGTTGTTTGATCTTTCTTGTTTTCCTTGAAGAAAATATCTAATTCCTTATCTATCATTTGTATATATGATTTTTCTTTTACAATTCTCTGATTTAGCATCCATCTTAATTTTTTCCTCCGACCTTTCCATTTTACCATTAGTGGATTGTGGTCTGCCCATGTATTTGGTGAAATCTCCATATCTTCTATGTTATTGATCAATTCTGGGTTCATCCATGCCATATCTATTCGCGACTATGAATTGTGCGGATGGGAAAAGAAAGTGCACTGTCTTTTCTTTGGATTTATCTGTCTCCATGCATCCCTTAAATTTAATTCTTGCACCATTTCAAAGAAGATACTTAGTGGATGTTGTCTTTTCTTTTTATTCTTCTTTGTATTCCTATAATATATTTTGTTGCCTATTATACAGATATTTTCCCAATCAGATTCAATTATTTTCTTGTGTAATTTATTATAGAATTATTTTTGGTTTATATTTGGAGCATAAATTGTCACCAGCAGAATTCTTTTTTTATTTGTTATTTCCATCATTAAAAATCTGCCTTCTCTGTCACTAAATATTTTCCTTGAATTTAACCAATCTTTTATGTATACCGCAATCCCTCTTTTCTTATTTTGTGCTAATGCCAGATGCAGTTTTCCTAATTTGGGGCCTTCTAAAATATTACCATATTTTTCTTTGATATGGACCTCCTGTAGGCAGACAATATCCATATTCTATCTTTTGAGTGTTGTTAATGTTTGTTTTCACTTGGCCGGTGATTTGAAACCATTGATGTTCAAGAATATCATCTTTATTTCATCTTCCATCTTATTTGTATGTTGGTTTTGGTCCTTTTCTTGTTCTTATCTCAGTTTGTGTTCTTGTCCTGGCTCCTTCTTTCTCCTGTCGTTCTGTTTCCCTTCGGTCCCTTATATTCTGCTCCGTAAGTTTTTCCTCTGACATCTGTTCTTCCTGACTCTTATTTTCTGCTTCCTCTCTACTGTCTTGTTTGTCTTCTCCTATTATATAGTGATCATAAAATTCCTGTGCCTTTTTCAGCAAGTCAATACAGATTTCTTTTCCTGCCAGGTTATTAGCATCCCCTCACAGATAAGCCATCTAAACATCACTCTGTATTTGAGCAGTTGAGTCAATAGGAAATGTATTTTCTTCTGTGTTCCCCTATCCGTTTTGGTATCTGCTTTAATGTTATGATTTCTTTTTCTTTATAAACCAGAGATTCTTCTCTTGTTTTGCTGTAGACTTAATCTCTTGTCTTTTTTCTTGTAAATCTTACATGTATCTCCTTGGAAGTTTGTGTCTGTATACATAGTTTGTATGGACCCTATACACGTCATCCAGGTTGTTTTCCACTTCCTACTTTCTTTTTTGCAGAAGTTCAGCCAGGAGTTTGGCCATTAACTTTGGAAAAACTTCTTCCTTAGTTTCCACTATATTTTGGAATCTAAGATAAAACATTGATCTCTCCATCTCTAAATTTATTGTACCAATATATTGTACCAATTTTATCATCTAGTTTACATATCTCTCCTTTCACCTCCCCCATATCACTTAAGTTCTTTAAGACTTTTTGTCACTAGCGCCTGCATCTTCATCATTGTCTCCTGAATTGATCCTAGATTCCAAATTCCTATTGCTGTTCATTTAAAACTAGAATTGGAACTTTATATAGAATACCTTAAACACCTTTATATTTTATACTTTCTGATAATATATATTTTCATAGACACTTACAGATAATATCCAGTGGACATATGTGTATGTCAAAGCAAACATATAGGCTTATATAGTGTGTGTGTGTATCCTAGATATTTTTATAACGTAATCAATTTAATAATCCAGTTAAAATACATATATTTATTTATATTTTTATAAGTAGACTTAAGATATTAAACTTGTGATATATGTATTATATTATAAGTAATACTCATAATAAATGCAATATCTATAACTTTTATATTTCTTATAATTAAATAACAATTAGATTAAGATTAGTATAACTGTTTGTTAGTAGTCATAACTATTAGACCATCATTAGATTATTATTAGATTATTAATTGTATTGCTCAATTGTATAAATTGGGTATTGATTGTATTATAATATGGGGTGTTCTATATTGTGGTCACCAATAATAGTTAGTAAAGTAGGTAGAAGAATTGTGAGGGAGTGAGATAGAGACAAAAAAAGATAGATAGATAAAGGGGGGAAAACAGGGATATATGGTACTGTGGAAAAACTTTTAAAAAAACATTAAAATGATGAGTACAATCACCACAGTTACCAAAATACGGGGAGAAACAACTGCAACAATAGCATTCCCATCAGGACCATGGTCAGTCAAAACATGCTAGGAGGTGAGAAATCAGGCTCCACTATAAATCTACAGAGCATGCAATCAACCTAATCTAAGCTAAAACATTGATCTCTCCATCTCTAAATTTATAATGGCCTCTTCCATTTCTTTGTTTACTGCCATCATTTTACTTTCTGCTCTTCCAGTTTCCGGCACGCACATGTGCATCAACCACCTGGTCTTCCAGTTTCTGGTACGCATATGCACGTGAAGACCAGCTGTCCGATGCGCATGCATGCACCAGAAACCAGAAGAGCAGTTTCCCGGTGCATATGCATGTCTGGGAAGATGACCTTCCGCTTTCCAGCGCACATGCACACCAGCCACCTGGTATTACGGTTTCTGGTGTGCATGCATGCAAAAAAACCAGCTGACCAGTGGGCATGCAGAAACCGGAGGAATATTTTCCCAGTGTGTGCATGTACACTGGGTGGCTGCTCTTCCAGTTTCTAGCACTCCTGCCTGCATGAAGACCAGCTGGCCAGCGCACTGGAACCCAGAAGAGCAACAGGAAACAGCTCACATGCCCGAGAAATGGCTCTGCGTGCCATAGGTTTGCCATCCCGGAAATAAGGGAAGACTATACTGAGGCAACAATTATACTGTATATTTGTCAGAAATTCACTGATGTACAATAAATTTGGTATTTCAAAAATATTTTTTCTTAAAGCCTAAAATATGTAAATAAATACTTATTTGACATTATTAGCAATGTTATAAAATATACTTTAAATTTAAAAATATGTTAGTTTTGTTACAGGGCCTTAGCAGAGCAGATACAAAATATGTCTGACTATTCTTCTAATATTTTCTGTCTTTCTTTATAGTTAAATTGGCATTTATTTTTTCAATTGGTCAAACAACTTAGTCCACCCAAAATTTATATAATTTGAATGTGAATATTGTAGTAGCCACAGTTGTTTCTTTCAAATATTTGTGAATTTTGGTTTTGATTTTTTTGTTTTTATGCTTTTAGCCATATATAAACCACACAGCAAGTGCAAGTTGGGTAGCTATGTAAACAATCTAAAATAAATAAAGAGAAATAGGTATTTTGCAATAGTTCAAGAGCTTATCAAATAATGGATAAGACAATGGGCAAGCAATTGACTTTAATAAACTATTTCCTAGAAATAAAGTGAAAGCAAAATTGCCTTCCCTATGTTGCAGGACTTATAATAGATAAGAAAAACAAAGGATCATGAATTTACTATGTTTATCTGGTAATATCTTTATTTCTATCAAATACTCTTTTCCTTTTAATTGCAAAAATAAGAAAACCATTGTGAGTTATGTAATCCAAAAAAGCTGAAATATGCAAACATATGGATATACTATGATATATAGCAGTAATGGTAAAAAAATTTTGTTGTTGGGTGCCAAAATTGCGAGGGTGTGCATGCAATAGCATGCATGTGTGCCAGCACACATAATGCAAAGCGTGTGCCCCACATGTGCACACATGTACAACCACACACACACACACACACACACACACCGCCCCCACACACCTCCAAGCTGAGCTTGGTATTTCCTCCAGGGGGACGGGGGATGACATTTTTGCCCTCCCGGGCTCCGGGGGCTTTCCAGAAGCCTAGGGAGGGCAAAAATGGCCTCCCCAGCTCTCTGGAAGGCCAAAAATCAGCACATTCACACTGGAGCTGACGGCTCCTGTGCCAGCAGATATGGCTCCATGTGCCACAGGTGGCACGCATGCCATAAATTTGCCATCACGGATATATAACATTTCAGAAGCATAGCATTAAAACTATTATTAGGACCCTTATGTATTTTTGCTTAGCACTTCCTTCTATTCATTTATAAATCAAAAAATATTGTTCCCTGAAGAGAGGACCTAATAAAAAATGAATAGATTATGAAAAAGCCAAAAAAATAAAATCCATATTCTATGGATGTTTAAACTTAAACAGAACTCTCTCATAGATTACCAAGAAAGCAGATTTATTTTCACACAGTGTACCTGCAGAATTATTGGAACATAATGTTGTCCCTAAGGGTTTTTTTAGAACTCATTTATAGCTCTTCCAGGTGCTCTTTGAAAAAGGATATTTTATGAATAAAAACTTTTATATAAGCCCATTAATTTATAAAGTACACCAACTTCAAATGAAAAGGACAAAAACTGAGATATAAAGAGAAATTCATGAGATTCTGATATAAAAATGTCTTCATGGATAATTTGCACTAAATTGACCTAAATATTCAAGTGTGATTTCTATCCTGGCCAAACCACAAGCAAACTGTTAATTTTTTTAAAAAAAGCATCTGATTATCCATGGATTAGTCTGTCCGTCCATCCATCCATCCATCCATCCATCCATCCATCCATCCATCAATCTATCCATCCTTCCTTCTTCTTCCCTTAGATTGGCATGCTCGCTGTAGAATTCTGGGAGTTGAAATCCACATATAACTAAACTACTGAGGTTGAGAAACACTGCTCTAAATCACTTTGTCTTTCCACATTGATACCAAAGAATGTTGCCTCTTACCTTTGTTGTGATTTGCCCCAGATGCTATTTTCCCCCACAGTGTTACAACAAATATTATTATTAGCAGTTTTCCTTTTGTTGCTTTTTGCAAGTATCTTTTATTCATCCTATAGGGAAAAATACACAAAATAAAAATTTTTCGAAATATATTTTTCTGCTTTATAAAAATAGTTAGATTTTTTTTCAAACATATACAAATATTTTATCAGTTACTTGCCAAATACAAAGGAAGTTAATTTCTTTAATAGGAAGTCAGATCTAGTTCAGTCCTAGCTGTAGTGGCCACGGGCAAGCAAAGACAGATGGCAGAGATGCAGTGAGGCAGCCCAGCCAGTCACTGTCGTTGCCATGCTGTGGTCCCTGCGTGCTTGGGCCCCACCATCCAACCTTGTCCTCTAGTGAGCCTGCTGCCAAGTCAACCACCTCAAATGGCTCTGGCAAATGGGAAGGGCAGGGAGCAGGCTCACTGAAGGATGGGGTTGGATGGTCGGGGCCAAGCACACAGGGGCCACAGCATGGTGATGACAGCAACTGGCTGGGCTGCCTGACTGCAACCCTATAATCTGCCTTTGCTTGCCCATGGCCACTACAATTGGACTGGGAAGGTGACCATGCAGCTGCCTGACACATCAGCAAGCCAGATCACGTCCCTCACCCACCATCTCTCTGCCTTTGCCTGATGCTTGGAGGGCCAGCCCAGCAGTTGTAGTGCTCCACCCCCACCTGTGCTGCGTGGGTTGAAGAACCCCAGAGTGTGCCAGCCGGGGGGCCAATTGGCTGCTGCTGCTGGATGCCACACACCCCGTGCACTCACTTCCTCCTGTGCGCACACTGGGAGGCAACCAGTAGGAGGGGACTGTGGTCAAGGCAGCAGGGACCAGTGCCTCGACAACTCCAGGGTGGCTCCATTGTGGGCCTTGTGCTTGACATTTCTGTTCTAAAGGATTCCTCCGCTTGTGAAGATGATATGTGGACTTTCCACCTTTGCTATGCTCTTATTTTGCAACCGTTCAGGTTGAGTCTGCTCTATCCTCTGGAATATACTCTCAGATGAGTTTATAATCCTAATATTTGCTGTATTTTTAAAAACATTTTAAAATTCTCTTTTGGACGGGCATTGATGACAATACAAACTTACTTTGGGGATTATACATCAGCAGATTCTAAATGTGATGCAGAGTTACCTCAAACCATAAGATGGGCCGCAAATAAATTTAATAATAATAATAATAATAATAATAATAATAATAATAATAATAATAATAATAATAATACTCCGCCGTTGCCGGTCCCAAGCCCGGATGAGAAAGGAGGAGGGTTGGGGTCAGGTTGGCATCTGGTCCCATAAAAAAACCCCCGCTAACCCATACAATATGGTGAAAAAAACAAATAAGAATTCCATACCGCATCGGTCGTCGCACGGGTTAACAAGGGCCGCGGCGGATGTTGGGGTCCCTGGACATCCGTCGACAAGTGGGCTACAAGTGGACCAGCCAACAAAACGACAAAAATATAGTGCAGATGAAAACCGTGCCATAATGGCCTGTTACTACAACTCAGAGCCAGAAAAAAGAGGCTATTTAAAGCGAATGTATGAATTATGGAAACAACAATATCCAGATTCAAATGTTAGTGAACAACGACTAGCAGATCAAAGGCGATTTATTATATGGAATAAAGTGTTTAGTGAAGTTGAACATGAGGAAATTCAGGCAAATTGCAAAACCCAAAAAACAATATCACAAGCGGAAATAACTGAGATTCAAGACACAACTAAAGACATTATAGTAGAACTCCCAGAAGAAGCTCTCGGGGAGGAAATAACATCACCACCACTAGAACCAGTTATCACTGAACCAACTGATGAACTAACTCAAAAACAAAAAGAATTGAAGGATAAGATCATGGAGCATTTTCTGCTTAATGAGGAAAGGCAACGTTTACCATCACTAAAAACTGTGCCTAAGAAAATTTTGGCCCCTATCATGAAAATGGTTAATGCAGTGTTTTCAACAATTGAACCGGGATCCATCTTGGAAACAAACCAGTTAATGTACAGCGCAGCTGTAACAGTCACTAATGAACTAGGCATTAAAATTAAAGTACCTAGTCACACAACAGAAAAAGCATCAAAGCCAAAGTGGAAAATCCATTTAGAACAAAAAATCAAAAAATTAAGGGCAGATGCTAGTAACTTAAAGAACATGCATGAGCAACGGCTGAAAAACAACAAAATCATAGATCGGCTAATCAGAAGATATAGATTGGATACAAGAAACATCAATGAAGCTGTAGAGATTGTAAAACAGCAGATAACAGCAACAGCTAGAAAAATTGAAAGATATGAGGCACGAATCATCCAATATAAACAAAATCAGCAATTTCGATCAGACCAACGGCGTTTTTATCAAAGTCTTAATGTGAATGGTGACACCAAAAGTGAAAAACCAGAAAAACAGGCCAAAGTTGAATTCTGGAAAGAATTGTGGGAAAATGCAAAGGACTACAACAAGGAAGCAAAGTGGATACATGACTTTGAGAAAAGCATTGGCAACAAACAAATGCAAGTATTAGAAATAACAACTGAGATGGTCAAAAATCGAGTTAAAAGGGTAAAGAATTGGACATCACCTGGAAAGGACCAATTACATGGTTTCTGGCTCAAATATCTGACCAGTTTACATGCAATATTGGCCAGGCAACTGAATGAAATTTTACAAAAGGGCCAAATTGATGAATGGTTGACAACTGGAAAAACATACTTGATTCAGAAAGATGCAACTAAAGGAACAACACCTGAAAACTACAGACCAATAACATGCTTGCCAACAACCTTCAAATTACTCACAGGCATTATTGCAGATAACATGATGGATTATTTGGAAACAAACAACATCTTTCCAGTAGAGCAAAAAGGCAACAAAAGAAGGAGCAGGGGCACAAAAGATCAGCTTCTAATTGATAAAATGATATTAGAAAATTGTAAGAAGAGAAAAACGAACTTGAATATGGTCTGGATTGATTACAAAAAGGCATTTGACTCACTGCCACATAGTTGGATCATAAAATGCTTAGAAACAACTGGCATTAGCAAAAATATTACATCCTTTACTGAAAAGGCGATGAAACAATGGAGAACTGAGTTGGCAGTAGGGAATGAGATCTACGGAATGGTTAATATCAAGTGAGGAATTTTCCAGGGTGATTCACTTTCACCTCTTCTCTTCATCATCGCAATGATCCCAGTATCAGTAATCTTTAAAAAAATGAAATTAGGCTACCAAACAGCCAAAGAAGCTGAAAAAATTTCGCATTTACTATATATGGATGATTTGAAACTCTATGGAAAGTCAGAAATAGAAATCCAATCATTGACAAACACAGTCCGAGTATTCAGCACCGATATTTCAATGCAGTTTGGCATGGAAAAATGTGCCACTCTATCCATAAAAAGGGGCAAAATCACTGCATGTGAGGGAATTGAAATGCCCAATGGCCAATTAATTAAATGCAAAGAAAATGAAGCCTACAAATACTTAGGCATTCTGCAGTTGGATAACATCAAGCATGGAGAAGTAAAAACTATTGTCAGGCGAGAGTACACCAACAGAGTTAGGAAAATTTTGAAATCTAAATTGAATGGTGGAAATACAATCAAGGCCATAAATACCTGGGCAATACCAGTTATAAGATACACAGCTGGTATAGTTAACTGGACACAAGCTGATTTGGACCTTTTGGACCGAAAAACCAGGAAACTAATGACAATGCACTACAGTTTACATCCACGTGGTGATACTGATAGACTATATCTGCCCCGAAAATCAGGTGGCAGAGGATTATTACAAGTGAAGCAGTTGAAGAAGAAAAACATGCACTGGCTGATTATTTAAAAGAAAGTCAAGAACATCTATTAATCGAAGTAAAGAACAAAAATCTACTGAAGGCCCAACAGACGAAACAAGAATACAGAAAAGATGTGATAAAATCAAGAATGGAGAGTTGGCAGAACAAAGCACTGCATGGCCAATTTCTGGAAAAAATAAAAGATAAAGTGGACAGTGAACAAACTTGGTTATGGTTAACAACAGGTACATTAAAGAAAGAAACAGAGTCACTAATCCTGGCTGCGCAAGAACAAGCTATCTGCACAAATGCCATTAAGGCCAAAATCGAAAAATCCTCTGATGATGCCAAATGCAGACTTTGCAAAGAAGCTGATGAAACTGTTGATCACATACTCCGCTGCTGTAAAAAAATTGCGCAGACTGATTATAAATTGTGGCACAATTCAGTAGCACAAATGATCCATTGGAATTTGTGCAAAAATTATAATATTAAAACAGCAACAAACTGGTGGGAACATCAGCCTGAAAAAATCACCGAAAATCAGATGGTCAAGATCTTGTGGGATTTCCATATACAAACCGACAAAATACTGGCGCATAATACACCAGACATCACACTGGTTGAGAAAAATAAGATCACAATCATAGACATCGCAATACCAGGTGATAGCAGGGTCGCCGAGAAGGAACATGAAAAAATCGCAAGATACCAGGACTTAAAAATCGAAATTCAACGACTATGGCACAAACCAGCAGTGATAATTCCAGTGGTAATTGGCACACTGGGTGCTATACCAAAAGCACTGGAATTACATTTAAAACAGTTAAAAATTGACAAAATCACCATCAGTCAAATGCAAAAAGCCACACTGCTTGGATCTGCATGCATATTACGAAAATACGTTACGACGTACTAGGCCCCCTGCGCGGGGCCCGACTAGTAACCAATGCCAAATCCGGTGAAACAACTGGCCGCTGTGATACAATTGTATTATAATAATAAATAGCACTCTTCAAATAAATTGGGCCAGCAACTACCACATTACCAGAGTACCAGGTTCAAAAAGGTTGGATCTTATGAGAACACAGAATAGTGTTATTGTTTTTTAAACAATATTTTTTGTTTTACTTATGTTAGTTTGGTTTAGTTTATTTAGATTTTTATTTATTGTTTTGTTTGTATTGTGTTCACATTTTCTCAATTCCTATTCTTTTCTGTAGTACTCGTGTTTCCCCCTTATTTTCTTTTGGGCCCCAAAATAAGCACTAGGGCTTATTTTCAGGGGGTGTATTATTTTTTTCCATGTACGGGAAAAACCTACTTCTTCTGCTTTCTCACACTGGAACACTGCAGCACATTAGGGTCGCCACTGCCGTGAGGCAGGAATAATGAACCTGTGCCGCATGTCCTGCACTGGCTTACCTCAACGACCCCACAGCAAGGCCATCTACACCCCGACAACTTCCTCGCTTCGCAGCGGTGGCTCCAGCAACCCCATCCAGCAGGATCCTGCATGGCTGCAGGTCTACTTCTTCTGCTTACTCACGGCCACAATGGAGCAGGAGACTGAACGACACACCAGTGCTGTGACCATGAGTTGGGGTGTGTGGAGCTGCTCCATGTGCCCCACATCAAATTACCTTGGACCCCCGCAGCCTGGCCATCCATGCTCTGACACCTGTCTTACCTTGTGGCTGTGGCACCAGCACACCACTCTGCCTCCTGCTCCATTGCAGCATTGAGCAAGCAGAAGTGGGACAGCAACCTTGCTGCACATGGTTGCAGGTGCTGCCGCTGCAACATAGCCAGGATATAATTGGCCTGGCTGCAGGGCCCCTGATGTAAACTAATACAGGGCTCATGGGGTAGCTCCACCATCACCCTGCATCACCTCTTGGCTGTGGCATCACGAGCAAGCAGATGGAATGGGTGGGCGAGCAGCAGTGCAGGCTCTTAAGCAGGGATTATTTTGGAGGTAGGGCTTATATTAGGTGCATGTGTAAAAAACCATGCTAGGCTTATTTTGGGGTTAGGTCTTATTTTCAAGGAAAAGGATATTAAGAAAATAAAATTATTTATAAAAATCTTTAATAGTTATTTTATAGAAATGCTGTGAGAAATTTATAGAAATGCTGTGAGAAAGAACAATATATTAATATTTATCTTCTGCAGATGGAAAACCTTAATGTAAAATTTAGTAAATGAACTTCAAAAACAAACCAATGAATTAATGGCAGAAATTATATTTTAAACAAGACTGCATAATTATACACATTGTACAAAGATATAGGAAAGGCTCTGATGTTGGGAAAAACTGAAGTAAAGGGGATATGCAACATGGATGGATGGACTCAGTTACAAGGGCGATAAGTGCTCTTTTGAAAGATCTGGGATATCACTTTAGGGATAGATCATTATGGAGAAAATCAGAGTGTTGTTAGTAGTTGAAAACTACTTCAACATAATTCTTAGCTTTCTAAACATCACTGTTTAAAATATAGCAGTAATTCATACTTCATTTTTATTGTGAAGAGAGTACAAATAGACCATGCTGTGTATCATTTACCCATATTATGTGATTATTTTCTCCCCAATCCATATCCACTTATTTTTAAACAGTAACAAGCAATTGATTCTAATAGTGGCTTTGATACTTCTGGAAATAAGCAAATGATGTCAAATTGCATTCAATACAATTTTCTTTTCTTTTTTTATTTCATTTATATCCTGTATTCCAAATCTGCTCTGAATTCAAGACAACATTTTATAAACAAAATCAGAATATAAAAAGTTAAAATATGAAATTAAAATTCATACTAAGTCCATAACCATGGGGCAAAAATGTGTATTCTTAATGCTAAATGACAAGAGACAAGAGCTAAATGTAATTCATAAGAAAGAGTAGCCCATTGCTATGGAGCAAAGCAAGAAAAGACCATGACTGAAAGATGAGGCTCTAAAGTGGGGGCATCACTGAAAGGACAACTGTTGCAAATTATAACTGCAATGTTGTTCATATTGCAGTAAGAGATACCTTAGTAATGCCTTGTAACTATGACTCCTCTACAATATTGCATGAACATAGGATAGAAATTGAGGAACTGAATCAGCAGCAGGAAGAGGTTTCCATTGTAAAACCACTGGAGGACACTTTAGTCTGCTTTTGTAATAAATAAATAATAAATTGCACTTTTTAAATGTGAAAATACTGTACTATGTTAACATTGGAAAAGGTTATGGGAAACTTTACATACTTAATATCAGCAATTTCAGATAAATGTCATATTTAATATCATTCTATACAAAGGAAATATAAAACTATCTGGTATCTTGGCAAGGAAAAAGATATAAGATAGAGAATTTAGAAGAAGCACACAAATTCTACGAAGAACACTGCAATAGGGAAGGAGAACAAGGAAGCAAAGAGGAACTAGAATGCAGAGGTCAAGAGAAAGAAACATTAGAAGACAGCGGAAGAAGCAGGAGAGAAGAACAGAGGCAAGAAAGACAGAGAGCAGAGAAGGAAGGCGCAAGAGGGAAAAGTCAGATACAAACTAGAAGTAAAAGAAACAATCTCAACTAAAGATGGATCAAGAAATAACAATTATGTCGATAAACTTGAATGGACTGGACGCACTAAAAAAAAGCCCAGATGTTTAATATTCCTAAGAAATTGAAAGTAGACCAGATATGGGTTAATTGGTATAGATGGATGGAGCAAAGAAATAAAAAGCAATGAAAGAATAGAACAACTCTCAAAAATAATAATTATGAGTAAAACAAGGGGGTCATGATTGGTGAAATCAAATCAGGATGATAGCTGGCATATAGACTGTAGAATGATAGAGAAAAAAGGAAATGATATGAAAAAAAATGGACTTGTGGAAATAACACCCTCAAGAAAACATAAACTGGATTTGAAAGAGACACCTATAACAATAGAAAAAGAAAGGAAGGGAAGAAGGAAGGAAAGGAGGGGAGGAAGGAAGTAGGGAATGGAGGGACGAAGGAAAGGAAAGAATTGGAGGGTGGAAGAGAGAGAGAAGGAGAGATAGTAGGAGAGGAAAAAGAAATGTGGAGGAGAGGTAGGGGAAGAAGAAAGAAGTAAGGAGAGGTGGGTGGAAGGGAGAGAAAGAGAAGGAGAGGAGGGAGGAAGAGAGAAAAAGAGAAGGAGACGGTAGGAAGGAGAAGAAAGAGGGCAGAAGTAGGGGAGAAGTAAGGGAAGGAAGAAGGGAAAGGAGAGGAGGAAGGAAGGAAGTAGAGAAGGAAGGGAGGGAGAAAAGGAAAGAAAGAGAAGGTGAGATGTGGAGGAGAGGTAGGGGAAGAAGAAAGAGGTAAGGAGAGGTTGGTGGGAGGGAGAGAAAGAGAAGGAGAGGAGGGAGGAAGAGAGAAAAAGAGAAGGAGAGAGGGTAGGAAGGAGAAGACAGAGGGTAGGAGTAGGGGAGAAGTAAGGGAAGGAAGAAGGGGAAGGAGAGGAGGAAGGAAGGAAGTAGAGAAGAAAGGGAGGGAGAAAAGAAAGGAAAGAGAAAATAAGGTGATGTCATAGCAGGTGTGAAGGATGGTAAACAATACATTCCAAATTATACCTTATAACCTTTTAAATGAAATAATAATAATATAAGAATGGCAAAGAAAAAGAATAACTATGTGAACGTATACCTATAACTGTATGTAAGAGAATAAATGACAGTAAAAATATAAAGCACAATATAGGTAAATAATACTTGATCATAAATAGCTAAGTATAAATAAATAAAGAAATGTATATAAAAATGGATAATGAATAACGAGATTATGAATGCAAGATAGAAATGTACAGAAGGGAAAACACTAACTGCAAAGAAACCGATTTGGAACTGCTGTATGATATACAATGGAACTTATTGTTCCTATGTTGTTTTTAAGTGGTTATTTTTGTTAATGTGTTTATGTGTTCTGTTGATGTGCTTATGTGTATAAAATAAAAATTCAAAAATAAATAAATAAATAAATAAAACCTATTTTATTTGAATAATGTGCCATATAATTGGATGCAAAGCTTTGGGGACAATATAGTTTTGTTTTTAAAAAAACCCTATTTTCAGGACTTGAAGTATACAAAAAGAGAAATAATTTCTCATTTCTTCATTTAATACAAGAAACAAATTCTGAGCTCTGAGCCAATTGTTTTATTTTCTGCAAGAACTACAATTTGGCAGCATATGAGAATCCTAAAACTTAATTGATTGCTTTACAACTGTCATAATGAGCAGAGTAATCTTACAAATATATTTTAGGATACATTTCATTGAGAATACTAATTAGTTAGTACAACTGATAACAAAGTGCATTAAAATATAATTGCTAAGATATTTGCACAAATACACAATCACAAAAATTAAAGCCATAATACTGTTATTTTGTAAATTCAGGTTTCAGTTTAATGGCAGAATGTTAATGTAATAGGGTATGGGAAAACATAATATTCTAATTAATTCCAGAAGGATATCCATGGAATGTTATCGCAGCAAAAGTCATGTGGTCGCGCCTTGAAAACTAATGAATTGTGACATTAACATTTGTGGACTACAGCCAAATTAAATTTATCTATTACTGGGAGCTCAAACCAACAGGTTGAATATATGCTGCTGCATTAAGATGGCCTCATAGCACCATAGGAACCTGCTAATATACCAACCACTCTGCAGCGCAACATTTTTTCTCACTGAGCAGATTAAGGTTATTTTTGTCATAGCACAAGACTACCTAGATTTCTTATCTCCCATTATGATAATAGGCTTGTCCTAATTAGTATCTGGCTTCAAGCATATAGCAGGATATATGCTTGGCTAGATATTTTGTCCAATTGGTCTTGGTCTTCTAAAAGCATAGAAACTTTGTATTTCCTGTTTATCAATATATCATTTTCTGGTTAGCTTTGGTCTAATAAATGCCACTGCTGGAGTGGAAGAACAACTAACATTGACTAATAGATCTGGATGGATTTTTTTTAATGATGAATTTTCCATTTTCTCTGTCACTGATACTGCAAGACATCTGGTTGGTCTGTGCAACATGGAAATGTTTGGATAGTTTTCATTATCATTCCTAAGTGCCCTCTTTCTTCCACTAGAACTCATTCAGCACCTTGATTTACCAGGAAGCTAAGAAGCAGATAGACAGAGTACATATGTAGGAATTCTCATGACTAATCAATGGTACATTGAGTCAGGCCTTTTGTCAAGTTCATTTAAAATACTGTGTTAATGAGAACACCAAAAATGCCTTCTATTGCATCGACATAGAATCTCTTCCATCAATTTGTAAGGTTCATATGAATCATTTATAGCATATAGATCTTGAGAATGTGACCAAAAAGTGAAGTGGGGTAATATCTACCACTAGTTTGCTGAACATTTTCTGGTCCATAAATTGGGATTGGTTCCATAGTTAAATGATGTGCCCTTGTGTCTTAATGGAGATGTAATGGTATGTGGGAATGACATTGAGAGATTGGGCCCAGAGATGCTGCCTAGGGAACGATCATATAAGAGACAGCATAATCCATAGCTGAATAATCAGCGGAATAAAATGCTCAGAAGATGTTCTTTCTAATTTCCTAGTCATAAAGAGATGGGGAAAACTACTTTCAGAATGCAATATTCTGTTAATGTAGCCTTACAATATAATAGAATTACTCATCTGATCTTGTTTTCTGTCTGGTCACCTAGTAAAGCTGATACCAGATTTCGCTGGAAAAAACCTTCTTATACATAGTACTCACTAATTATAAACATGCCTGAAATATTTGATTCTTTGGTAAGATGAAATAAAATAAAATCTGATCTAAGAACTCCACATGCATCTGAATATAACTGATTTTCTGGATACATTCCTTTGAAATATCATACAAACTATGGTACTGAAACAGTTTTGGTCTATTTGGTTAATAATTGTTGCATGGAGGTAGATGAGATCCCTACTACTTCTCCTGGATCTCTCAATGGCTTTCAGCACCATCAATAATGATATTCTTCTGGATCACCTGGCTGATTGGGCTTCACTCTTAATCAGAGGTGGTATTCAGCAGGTTTTGACTAATTCTGGAGAACCGGTAGCAGAAATGTTCGAGTAGTTTGGAGAACTGGTAAATACCACCTCTGACTGGCCCCCGTGCCATCTATTCTCTGCCTCCTGAGTCCCAGCTGATCAAGAGGAACTATTTTGATGATTACTATATTTTAAGCTTCCCACAAATTCTAAGGAACCAATCAGTACACTTGGGTATTGTTAATCTCAGTAATGAACAGTTAAACAAGCTAAAAGTAAAATCAGACAAGATAGAGGTGCTGTTGATAAGAAAAAAAAATCTAGTCTATGAAATTAAAGTGAAGCTTCTCTATATGCAGTTGTGCTTACTTTGGGAGAACTCTTTAACAATTGCCATTTTGAGGGGAGGAATTTGACATCGCGGTGAAACAACGGACTTTCCTGGAGCTCTGGGATTGCTGCTGAATTCTGGTCGCCTGGACGGTCCAACTGGACCTAAACCGTCCCGTAGCGACGATGACAGGTAGGGGTATACCCTGTCGATCCCAGAGACAGTTGCAAAGTCTCTAGTGATCTGGGAAAAGGCCCTTCTTGCCGGCGACTACAAGTCAGCCATTAGGCTGCTGGAACTGCTGACAGCTCCATAACACAACGGCAGGAGAGAAGCATATCATTTTGGTGAGAGTTTTAATTTTTTTTATTGGAGAGAGAACACCTTACATTTGGAGATTTAATTTAAAATAAAGACTGATGAGAGAGCAAGTGGCGGATTTAAGTAGAAGGTGGTGTAGGCAGGATTGAAACAGAAGAAAGTGCTCTAGGCGGTGTTGATATTAGAGAACTACGAGAACCAAGATCAACTAGAGCTATAAATCCTACTTATAAAATATAAACATGGAAGAGAAAAAAATGATTACAATCAATATAAATGGACTTAACTCAGCAATTAAAAGAAGAATATTTCACAAATTAAAAAAATTAAAATTGGATATAGTCTGTCTACAAGAAGTGCATATTCAAAAACAGTATGAATACTTATTGGTGCAGTCAAATCTTGGGAAAATATTTACCGCATTGGAAAGCTGTAAGAAAAGAGGAGTGATCTTTTACATTAAAGACGCAATTCCAGTGAAACAAATTTATACAGATGACGATGGAAGAATCTTGATGGTGGAAATTATGGACAACTTGAAGAAAATACTTATAATTGCAATTTATGCTCCTAACGATAAACAAGATGAATTTTATAGAAAACTACACAGGAAAATAATTGATTTGGACTATGCTGACATTTGTATGATGGGAGATTTTAAAGGAATTGTAGATCAGAACATGGACTATAAAACACCTAAAACAATAAAGTTAAATAGAAAATCACTCCCAAAATCCTTTTTAAAAATGACAGATAAAATAAATCTAAAAGATGTCTGGAGAGAAAGAAATCCCACAAAAAAAGCAATATACCTTTTATTCAAAGAGACATTTATCATGTTCCAGAATTGACTTGATATGGACTACAACGGAATTGACTTGTAATGTACAGGAACTTGAGATTGAAACAAGTACCTGGGCAGATCACAATCCAATTATAATTAAATGGAAAGGACAAAGGAAAATATCTAGATGGACATTAAACAACACTATATTAAAAGAGAAAGATTTTGTACAGAAAATGGAAAAAGAACTGCCTTTCTTCTTCAAAGAAAATAAAAAAGAAGATACATTGATGCAGAACCTCTGGGATACAATGAAGGCCTACACCAGATAATAGACTGCACAAGAAAGAGAAATATAAAGATAACTTTTTAAAGGTTTAGAGAATGACTATAAGGCCCTTGAAATATAAAGATAACTTTTTAAAGGTTTAGAGAATGACTATAAGGCCCTTGAAAAAGAGCTACAGAAATCCCCCCCCAAAAGGACATTAAAATAAAAATGGACATAAATAAGCACAAAATGGACCTACTGGAAAAGGAGGAATTAGCACAAAAAATTAGAGGTGCTAAATAGAATTACTTTGAAAATGCCAATAAACCAGGTAGATGGTTGGCATATAAATTGAAAAGAGAGAATCAAAGAAAATATTGCAATTAAGAGATGACCAAGGGCAAATTTGTCATGGAAATGCAGAGAAGAAGAAAATTATACAAGATTACTATGGTAAACTGTATGAACAAGAGAATATAGAAGAGGGAGGAGTTAAACAATACCTACAAGAAACCAACCTTCCCCAGATACCTAAAGACCTAAATAAAGAAATGTACGAGACAAGGCTGCCCATTACCACCTCTACTTTTTGTTTTAACATTAGAAGACTTAAACAGAAAGATCAGAAAAGAAAAAGAAATAAAAGGAATGAAAATTTAAAAAGAAGAATATAAACTATAAGCATTTGCAGATGACTTGGTTTTTATTCTTGAGGACCCATTAGAAACGGCACCCAAATTGATAGAAAGAATAGAGGAATATGGAAAAGTAGCAGGTTTGAAAATAAATAAAGAAAAAATGAAGATTTTGACAAAGAATATACTGTCAAGACTTGGCAGAAGACTTGGAGATTCAAGTCACAAACAAGGTCAAATATTTGGGGATATACTTAATTGCAAGATGCAGCACACTTAAAGAAAATAACTATCATAAACTAAAGCAGCAGATTGAGACTGACTTGATGAAATGGGAAAACCAACAATTATCAATGATAGGGAGAATATCTACAATCAAAATGAACATCTTACCCAGAATTTTATATCTGTTCCAGATAATTCCAATTAGATTAGGAAAAGACTATTTTGATGAATTAAATAAAATAGTGCTGAAGTTTATTTGGCAGGGGAAAAAGCAAGAATAAAATTGTTACAAGATGCTAGAATAAGAGGAGGACTTGGCTTACCTAACTGGGAATTATATTACCAGGCAACAAGTTTGATGTGGGTTAAGGCGTTAATAACATTAAGGAGCCCTAGATTATTGACTGTAAAAGGACTTGATTTACTGTTGGGATGGCATGCTTTTTTATGGTATAAGGCCATGATGGCAAACCTATGGCACGCATGCCAGAAGTGGAACGCAGAGCCATTTCTTCTGGCATGCAGAGCCATCACCAGTTCCTCTTCTGGGTTCCAGCGCAGCAGCCAGCTGGTCTTCACATGCATTGGCATGCCAGAAAGCAGAAGTGGAGCCGCCCGGTGCACATGCACATGCCAGGAAAATGATCTTTTTGTTTCCAGGTTGCACATGTGCATCGGACATTTGGTGATCTGGTTCCTGGCATGCATGCACATGCCAAAACCAGCAACAGGAAGAGCAACGGCTGTGCGTGCCAAAAGACATGGAGAGGGGTTCCCGGCCATCATTTCTTAGCGGAGTAGAGCTGTGGTTGGAGCTCCCCTCCCTCCCCGCCTGACCAGGCTTCTTGCATGGCCCCAGCCCTCCAGCCCATGGCTCATCTGTGGTCCAAAGTGCCTAGCTGGCTCGGGTGCCCCAGAAAAGCAGCAGCAGCCACAAGGGGAAGGGCAGGAGTGGGCGGGCAGCCCCTGCTACTCTCACCCCAGCCAGAAGCAGCACTATGACAGCCTCCGGGAGTGAGGGGGTGGCAACAGCAAGGGCAGGCTTTCCTCCCACCCCACCTGAGTGGGCTACTTGCACAGCTCCAGTCCACGGCTCTGATGAGGATCCACGGTCTGGAGTGCCTGGCTGGTTCGGGTGTCCCAGAAGAGCAGCAGCTACAGCCACAGGGGGAAGGGGAGGAGCAACTGGGCAGCTACCGCAGCTGCTCCCACATCAGTGAGCCAGGCCCTCAGTGGCATCTTTATGAGGGTAGTGTGCATCCCTGCCAGCAGTTCCTCCAGCGTCCCAACTGGAAGCAGCAGCGGAACAGTCGCCATTACCAGGGGCGAAGGGGTGGCGGTAGCAAGAACAGGCGACCGGTGTCCCCTTGTCCCTTCCCCAACAGTGGCTGTTGTGCTTCCACTTCCAGCTGGAATGCTGGCAGAGGAGCTGCTGGCGGGGAGGCGAGCTACCTGCATAAAGATGCCGCCGACGGCCAGGCAGAATATATCCCAGCTGGAAGTGGCAGCACTCCGGACCATGGATCCTCATCAGAGCTGCAGGCTGGAACTGTGCAAGAAGCCTGCTTGGGCAGGGGGAGAGAGGGAGGAACGCCTGGGACTGCCCATCCTTGCCATCACCATCCCTTCACCCCTGGTAGCGGCGGCTGTTGCGCTGCTTCTTCCAGCTGGGATATATTCTGCTAGGCCCTCGGCGGCGTCCCAGTACCAGGCTGCTGCTTCCAGCTGGGATATATTCTGCCAGACCCTCAGCAGCATCCCAGTAACAGGGGCAAAGGGGTGGTGATGTTGAAGATGGGCGGTCCCAGGCTTTTCTCCCTCCCACCCCCGGCCAAGCAGACTTCTTGCACAGCTCCACCCCAGGGCTCCGATGAGGATCTGTGGTCCAGAGTGCTGCTGCTTCCAGCCAGGATATAGTCTCACCTCTCTGCCAGCAGCTCCTCCGCCAGCATCCCGGCTGGAAGTGGAAGCGCAACAGCCACTGTTGGGGAAGGGACAAAGGGGCGGCTGTCGTCCATTCTCGCCACCGCCACCCCTTCGCCCCTGGTAACGGCGACTGGTGCGCTGCAGCTTCAAGCTGGGATGCTGGAGGAACTGCTGGAAGGGAGGCAAGCTACCTGCATAAAGATGCCGCCGAGGGCCTGGCAGAATATATCCCAGCTGGAAGCAGCAGCGCTCCGGACCGCAGATCCTCATCAGAGCGGGCTGGAGCCATGCAAGTAGCCCACTTAGGTGGAGAGGGGAGGAAGGCCTGTCTGTCCTTGCCACTGCCGCCCCCTTGCCCCCGGCGGCTGTCACAGTGCTGCTTCTGGCTGGGATGCTGGAGCAGCTGCTATGGGGGAGGTGGCTGGGGCAGACACCAATTGCAAATGCTTCTGGTGCATCTGATGGAACAGGCGGAATGACTACTGGGACCTGAGGCAACGGCGGCGTAGACATAGGCAACACGCCTGGCAGAGGCAGCAGTGGCAACAGCATTGTAGGGGGCGGAGGATAATGCCCAGGGGTTGCCCCAAAACCCAGGTCAGGAAAATGGTCTCACAGGGTGTCGGCTGGCCAAAGCGTGAACCTTTGCAGGCCGCAATAGAGACTAGAGACAAAGTCTGTGCTCTGGGCGGGGTGATCGTGGGGCTTGGGACCGGCGTGGGCCAGCTCGGCATCCCACCAAGAGGAGCAGTTTCCTCTGTTGCCTCCAAAGGTGGTGGGGCGCGGCAGGCACGGCTGCTGTGGATGTAAGTGGAAGGTGCTGGGTCCATTCCCTTCAAAACGTCCATTATATTCCTCCCTGGGCTCCATCTCCCGGGCAGGCAGAGCAAGAGCCCAAGCCCAAGCCCATTGGCCACAGCCTCCATTTCCAAGAGCAGTCTGTTCAGTCTCCCCCAGTGGAGTCCAGGTAACAGTAAAGAGCCTTGGGAGGGCAGGGGAGGCTGTGTTCACCCTCCCCAAGCTCCTTGAAAGCCTCTCGAGCCTGGGGAGGGTGAAAAATGGGTCTATCGCAGGCCAAAAGGGGGGGGGTCATGCGTGCATGTGCAGGGTGCGCACGCACGCATGCACAAGGGGGGGTCATGCGCATAGCATTATGGGTATGGCACGCCCTTGCGCTCCCTCCGCTTTTGGCACAGGAGCCCAAAAAGGTTCGCCATCGCTGGTATAAGGAACTAAAACACAGGGTTATTTTAGAAGACATTATTTACGGGAGGCTTTGTTACTGAATTGGGAGAAGATCAAAAGGCAATATTATTTTAAAATCCCAGTCTGGCTATCAACTATTGAAGCTTTCTCATATCCAATGATATACCAAAAGGAACAAACAGTTAGATATGGTGAAATATTGAATACAGAGGGTGAATTTAAATCTATGCAAGAGTTGCAGGAAGGAATAAGAATGAATTGGTTTTCATATGTGTAAATACAATCTAGATGTGATAAAGATCGTAAAACGGAAGGTTTCTATGATAAAATGACTCAATTAGATAACATTTTGACAGGTACTGATGAAAAAGTAATTAAAAAACTAGAGGTTAAGTTAAAGGAGTTAAAGAATCTATGATAGCTTGAGGGGGGGATTTTGGACATGGGATCGAACTAGAGAAATGACAGAAATTGTGGTCTCGGGCCCGTCCAAGCCACCCGTCCAAGGAGATGTTGTTGAGGAAGAAGAGGGTGGCCTGCCTCCGCCGGGCAAGCCCGCTTCGCCGGCCCCGGGAGAGCCTCAGCCGCCGCCGCTGCCACGTCCTCCGCCGCCGCCGGCGTCCCCGCTTGGGCCCCCCACGGGCTTCCTGCTGCCCCCCGTGGCTGAGCTGGACCCTTCCCGCGGGCTGCTGCTGCTGGGCAGCCTGCTTTGCCCCGTGCCCGCTGCCGCTGTCAGCTGGAGGAGGAGGGCTACCTTTGGAGGCAAAGAACGAAGCATGTAGAATGCCCTTCTGTCGCCGCGCTGTTGTCGCAGCGGTAGGGTCGTTTTTTTCTTAGCGCTTCAGACGCCGCGGATTTGCATCCGCACTTATGTCGGCGCGGATAAAAGCATCACGGTTTTGTGGTGGAACCCCTGACTGGGAGCTATATTACCAAGCAACAAACTTGATGTGGATTAAGGAGTGGATATCATTAAAAAACTCTAGATTATTGAATGTAGAAGGTAATGATTTACTGTTGGGATGGCATGCTTTCTTATGGTATAAGGGAACTAAAGCACATGGTTATTTTAGAAGACATTATATAAGGGAGGCGTTGTTATTAAACTGGGAAAAGGTAAAAAGATTACACTACTTAAAAATTCCAGTCTGGATATCAACAATTGAAGCATTTTCATATCAATAATATATAAAAAGGAACAAACAGTTAGATATGTTGAATTATTGAATGCAGACGGTGAACTCAAATCTATCCAAGAGTTGAAACAAGAAGGGATAGAAATGAACTGGTATTCATATGTACAGATACAATCTAGATATAATGAAGATAGAAAAACCAAAGGTTTTTACAATAAAATGACTGAGTTAGACAAAATTTTAACAGGTACTGATGAAAAGGTAATTAAAAAACTATACGAATATTTATTGGAGGTTAAATTGCAAGAAGAACAGGTTAAATAAACTATGATAGCTTGGGGGGGAAATTTTAGGTATGGGATTGATTTAGAGAAATGGCAGAAACTGTGGTCTCAAAATTATAAAATGACAATGTCTACTGCTTATAGAGAAAACTTGTATAAGATGTTTTACAGGTGGCATCTACCCCCATCCAGAATTGCAAGAATGTCCAAGAATAAATCAGAAAAGTGTTGGAAATGTCATCAGATACTGGGCTCATATTACCACATGTGGTGAACTTGCATTGAAGCTAAAAGATACTGGACTAAAATCCACATGTGGCTGGAGAAAATGACACATAAACAAATAGACTTTAAACCAGAGGTCTTTTTATTGGGGATCATACCAGAAATCTATAACAAAGACTTAAAATATTTGATTGTAAATGTGTTAACAGCAGCCAGAATTGTATTTGCAAAAAACTGGAAAAATGAAACAATACCAAAACAGGAAGAAGTTATCCGAAAAATAATGGACTGTACTGAAATGAGTAAATTGACACTTGAAATTAGAGAACAAGAGGACGAGCAATTTTATAAGATATGGGACTTGTTTTATCAGTGGCTAGGGGAAAAAACTTGGAAATGAAAAATGATTTACTCATGCTTTAATTGAAGAAGTTAAATGATAACACAATTATGCTGTGAAATAAATTAACAATGATACAATGAAAAATTAATATATCTATGAATTGAATATTTTAGAACTTTTTGCTTTAAAAAGGATAAGGATAATAATGATTCTATGTATACTTAATAGAGGACTGGTGATATAATGCAGTGTTTTTCAACCTTTTTTGTGCAAAGGCACACTTTTTTCATGAAAAAAATCACGAGGCACACCACCATTAGAAAATGTTTAAAAAATTTAACTCTGTGCCTATATTGACTATATATAAGGTGTTTTTCCCACGGCACACCTTACACTATGTCATGGCACACTAGTGTGCCGCGGCACAGTGGTTGAAAAACACTGATATAATGTATAATGTAAAGAACGTACTATAATGATATCCTGTTGTTGATAAAAAAAATTTAATAAGGGAATAATTGAAATCTGGTATATATATGTAGCAACTATTTAGAATATTTGGTTGAAAAATGAAGGAATAAGACTTCTGTTTGAAAGTATGATGTACAAGGATAATAATGAACATAAGCATATTTTCTGGGAAAAAATAATACTAATGGTAACTGAATATATATTGTAGAATGAAAGTGAGGTATTTAGTTATACTAGATGAAAAGTCTGAGATCTCCTGAGATCTGAGATGGTAAATATTATTTGAGAATATGGATGTTAAAACACCTGTAACCAAACGACATGCTGTATGTGATGATAGTTTTTTCCTTTTTCTTTTTTTTTCTTTTTTTGTGTTTTTTTTTATTGTTGTGTGTATTAAATACACAGGCATATATATATAACAGAGAGATACAAAGTGTGTGTGTGAGGGGAAATATAGTTAGGATAGATTAGCACAGGTAAGGGAACAAGAAATGATATTAAATTATGTTTGGGTTGGCGGAAATACCATCCCAAGGAAACATAAACTGAGATTTAAAATAGATACACCAACAACAATAGAAAAAGAAAGGGAGAGAGGAGGAGAGAATGAAAGGAAGACGGGGGGGAGAAGAAAGAGGTAAGGAGAGGAGGATGGAAAGGAGAGAAAGAGGAGGAGAGAGGGTAGAAAGGGGAAGATGAAGAGCGGGAGTAGGAGAAAGCTACGGGAAGAAGGAAGGGGAAGGAGAGGATGAAGGAGGAAAGTAGAGAAGGGAGGGAGGGAGAAAGGAAAGAGAAAGGAAAGGAGGATGGAAGGGAGAGAAGAGGAATGAGAGAGGGTAGGAAGGGAAAGAGGAAGAGCAGAAGCAAAGGAGAGGTAAGGGAAGAAGAAAGGGGAAGGAGAGGAGGAAGGAAGAAAGTAGAGAAGGGAGAGGAAGAAGGCGGGGCTTAGCAGTGAGAAGACGGATTTTCAGGCTATTCCTGAAATTACCCTATTCCGAAGCATTTGGACGGTCCCTTTTTGGACCCAAGCTGTCCCGGAGAGACAGTGAAAGGTAGGAGGAGATCCAGTGGCCCCAGACGTTCGCAAAGTCTCTGGGGGCTTGGAAATTAACCTCCTTTGCCAGTGACTTCCGGATTAGCCATAAGGCTAACTGAAACTGCAGATAGCTCCAAAGAATGGCGAAAGTGTTTTCAGCTGGTAAGGTGATTTTATTACTCAGAGAAAGACAGTCCGCCTAAAAATCCAAGCTAATTTAAATTAAAGAACAGAAGAATCTAGCGGCGATTTTGATCTCTTTATTGGTTTATGGACGGTGGTTATCCTACTTTTTAAATGTTTTAAATGCTATTTACACGGACAAAGGATAGATTACTCCAACATCTCCTCTGATCCTCTGCAAGTGGGCTGTAAACCATTTCACTATAATTTGGCTCCTTACAACTTGACACTTTTATTGCTTGGCTGGATTGGTCTAAGATCTGATAGATTGTACAGTTCCCAGCTTGTTTTTATTTGCAAATACCTCAGAGCTCTCAAAGAAAAAATACTAACTGCGTACAAATATGGCGTCTATTCAAGCCTCTATTCAAATGATTTCTTCGGCACTATAAAAATTATTTGCCACACATGATAGAATTGAGAGGAAACTGGATTATTTGCTGTTTCTAGCAACAAAATACAAGGGAAAAAATGAGAATGTTGAACGTTTGAATGTTCTTCAAATACAAACTAAGGATGTCAGAAATAAAGATTCTCAATTTGCTGATATTCGGGGCAACTGGTTTACCTCTGAGGGAGAAAAAGATGGAATGTCTGAAGGGGGAGCAGCCACACAGAAGATTTACTTCGAAAGACAGGGTGCAGGAGGAGTGAGAAGCATTAAAGAATTTATACTTTATGAAATATCATCTGCAAAACTTTTGATACCACCACTGAGAATTAAAGACAAGCTGATAAAGGAAATAAAAGGAGGACGGCAGCATTATATGAGAGGCACCATAAGCAAAAAGGTGCAAAGATTTCTTCGTATGGACTTGCTCATAAAGATGTTTGGAGAATTGGATCCACGAATGGCAACAGGATTAAGGCGGTTCTGTTACTGGAGAGACACAGGCTGATAGATGGAAGAGTATAATTTAAAACTAGCTAAACCTAGTTAAATTCATTTGTAATAGATATAGTTGAATAATAATTGATAATGATAGCAATGTATATAATGTTGAGTTGCTATGATAAATAATAATTGGATATGAGAAGGGAAGGTTAGAAATATCTTTGGACTATATATAAAGATTATTAATCACAATAATAATTATTATAAAAAATAAAATAAAACTATATACAGTTAAATCTTAACTAATATGGGGAAAATGCTATGATATATGATATAATTAAATAAAGAAAGGAAAATGATAATAAATTATATACATGGAGGATGAAATTTTTGGTATTAAATATTATGGATGTTTAGCTAAAACAGGATATGAGGATTTGATGTTAATGGAGGATTTTATAAACAAGTAAATGAAATGCCAGCATGTGGTTATGGATTAAATCTTTGGTATAGTTAAGGATGAAGGATGTTTAAACAACTGTAGTCAACTAAAAGTGGAGGTATGATGATGTTAATATGGTAAACATTTGAGTTAAGATATTTGAATTAATATGAATTAATGGAAGAGATGCACAAAAACTTGTTGTAACCAGCTGATATACTTTTTTATAACATATACTTGTGTTTTTTTTCTCTGTTTTGTTTTTTGTTCTTTTTTGTTTTGACTTTTTTTTCCCCCACTGTTGTGGGTATGTGTTGTTTATGTAACAAAAAAATAAAAAAAATTATTAAAAAAAAAAGAAAGTAGAGAAGGGAGAGAGGGTGGAAAGAAAGAGGTAAGGAGAGGAGGATGGAAAGGAGAGAAAGAGGAGGAAAGTGGGAAGGAAGGGGAAGAGGAAGAGCAGGAGTAGAAGAAAGGTACAGGAAGAAGGAAGGGAAAGGAGAGGAGGAAGGAAGAAAGAGAAGGGAGGGAGGGGGGAAAGAAAGGGAAAATAAGGTGGTGTTATAACAGGAGGAAGGGATGGTAAACAAAGCAACCCAAACTGTATATTATAACCTATTAAATGAAATAATAAATGTATAAGAATGATAAATGTTAAAACACCTGTAACCAAACGACATGCTGTATGTGATGATGTTTTTTTTTCTTTTTTGTGTTTTTTGTGTTTTTGTTTTTTCATTGTTGTGTGTATGTGTTGTCTATGTAATAAAAATAAAAAATTTTTTTTAAAAAGAATGAATTGGTTTTCATATATGTAAATACAATCTAGATGTGATAAAGATCGTAAAACGGAAGGTTTCTATGATAAAATGACTCAATTAGATAACATTTTGACAGGTACTGATGAAAAAGTAATTAAAAAACTAGAGGTTAAGTTAAAGGAGTTAAAGAATCTATGATAGCTTGAGGGTGGGAATTTTGGACATGGGATTGAACTAGAGAAATGACAGAAATTGTGGTCTCAAAATTATAAAATGACAATGTCAACAGCATACAAGGAAATTTTGTATAATATGTTTTACAGGTGGCACCTAGCCCCAACGAGAATAGCAAGAAGGTCCAAGAACAAGTCGGAAAAGTGTTGGAAATGTCATCATAGACTGGGTTCATATTACCATATGTGGTGGACTTGCATAAAAGCTAAAAGGTACTGGACTAAAATCCATACGTGGTTGGAGAAAATGATACAAAAACACATAGACTTTAAACCAGAGATTTTTTAATTGGGAACCATACCAGAAACATATAATAAAGATCTGAAATATTTGATTGTAAATGTTTTAACGGCAGCTAGAATTACATTTGCAAAAAATTGGAAAAATGAGAAAATACCAACACAGGAGGAAGTTATTCGAAAAACAATGGAATGTGCTGAAATGAGTAAATTGACATTTGAAATTAGAGAACAAGAAGATGAACAGTTTTATAAGGTATGGGATTTGTTCTACCGATGGTTAGATTAAAAAAAATATGGAAATGAAAAATCTTGGAGAAGTCGTTCATATTGTAATAATAGAATAAGATAGGTGATATCATAAAGACATATTATTATTAAATAGATTGATAATGATACAATGGAATATTGGTGTGTGGGGGTTTGTGTGTGTATGTATTTAGTGTCAGCACAAATGCAATATCTATATTTATATTTATATTTATATTTATATTTATATTTATATTTATATTTATATTTATATTTATATTTATATTTATATTTATATTTATATTTATATTTATATTTATATTTATATTTATATTATTTATATTTATATTTATATTTATATTTATATTTATATTTATATTTATATTATTTATATTATTTATATTTATATTTATATTTATATTTATATTTATATTTATATTTATATTTATATTTATATTTATATTTATATTTATATTTATATTTATATTTATATTTATATTTATATTTATATTTATATTTATATTTATATTTATATTTATATTTATATTTATATTTATATTTATATTTATATATATTTATATTAAGTCACAACCCCTGGTATGCCCCAATTATGAGAGGAAGCTAACTGCTTCCATTCTCTGTCCATCGGCTCGTCACAAGAGACCATCCAGACAGAAAGCCCAATATTTTAGTTGCCTTTGTTACATTTGTGTAGTATTTGTGCTGATAAATAAATAAAGGGAGACTAGTATAGATCTATTTCAAGCTATTTAGCTCTCATCAGCTAGCCAGGTTCGAATCCCAGTAAGGGTATGGCTAGCTGATGAGAGCTAAATAGCTTGAAATAGATCTATACTAGTCTCCCTTTATTTATTTATCAGCACAAATACTACATATATATATACATACATACATACATACATACATACATACATACATACATACATAAATACATACATACGAATGAATGAAATGAATCGAATATCTAGAACATTTTGTTTAAAATGAAGGAATAACAATTATAGTTGAATATATGATGTACAATGATAACAATGTATATATGTATATTTGATGGACAATCTGTGATTTTATATACAATTGAAAGTGGTGATGCACAAGTACAAAATGTTGGAGAATTTTTTGTCATATTGTAAGAACAATAGAATGAGATTGGTGATACCATAAAGACATATTATTACTAAATAAACTAATAATGATGTAATGGTTGGTATATACATGAATCTAACCTCTAAAATATTTGTTTAAAATGAAGGAAAACAATTGTAAGCTGAACATATGATCAACAATGATAATAATGTACCTATGTATATTTGATGGACAATCTGTGATTACCGTATTTTCACCCATATAACCCGCGGGCAATATGCATTTTTACCTACCCCGCATGCCCCCCGCGGGGTATAAAAGTGGGCGGGGTATACGGACAATATTTTACACGACAGCGACTAACAGATTAACTAATCTGTTAACAGATCTCAGCACTTTCCCTTCTCCTCTGTTACTCCCGAGGCGGGAACAGAAGAGAAAGCCTGGGCGAGCTGGGGAGGGGTTGGAGGAATGGAGGAGAAGGGAAAGTGCTGAGATCGGGGAAGGGACGGGAGGCAGGAACGGAGGAGAAAGCCTGGGCGAGCTGGGGAGGGGTTGGAGGAACGGAGGAGAAGGGAAAGTGCTGAGATCGGGGAAGGGACGGGAGGCAGGAACGGAGGAGAAAGCCTGGGCGAGCTGGGGAGGGGTTGGAGGAACTCAACTCAAGGGAGAGATCTTGAAATTCAATAGGAAAAAAAATATTTGTGAGTTGAGTTGAGGCAGTATCAAATAGCTTTACAATGATTAAAAAATGAACAATTTCCCTAAATAAGGACAACATGCCATAAAATGATTTCATAAAAGATTGGTATATAATACCTCATTTTAGAGTAATTAAATAGAAATAGCAGTAGCAATAGCAGTAGACTTATATACCGCTTCATAGGCCTTTCAGGCCTCTCTAAGCGGTTTACAGAGAGTCAGCATATTGCCCCCAACAATCTGGGTCCTCATTTTACCCACCTCGGAAGGATGGAAGGCTGAGTCAACCCTGAGCCGGTGAGATTTGAACCGCTGACCTGCTGATCTAGCAGTAGCCTGCAGTGCTGCTTTTAACCACTGCGCCACCTTGGCTCTTATATAGAAATGAATCCATATGATGTTTGGAGGGATAGTAGCTAATGCAATGTTTGACGGTTGGTTTTAATGGGGAGGTCCGATGGAATAGCGCTAATGCAATGTTTGACATCCGCTCTACATGTAACATTTAGAGTGAAATCTTATGGAGATGTAAATACTATCCCTCCAAACATCATATGGATTCAGAAATGCATTTTTTTTAACTACAAAAACTTTCAGTAATGATACCATTTCTATTTAATTACTCTAAAATGAGGTATTATATACCAATCTTTTATGAAATCATTTTATGGCATGTTGTCCTTATTTAGGGAAATTGTTCATTTTTTAATCATTGTAAAGCTATTTGATACTGCCTCAACTCAACTCACAAATATATTTTTTTCCTATTGAATTTCAAGATCTCTCCCTTGAGTTGAGTTCCTCCAACCCCTCCCCAGCTCGCCCAGACTTTCTCCTCCATTCCTGCCTCCTGTCCCTTCCCCGATCTCAGCACTTTCCCTTCTCCTCCGTTCCTCCAACCCCTCCCCAGCTCGCCCAGGCTTTCTCCTCCGTTCCTGCCTCCCGTCCCTTCCCCGATCTCAGCACTTTCCCTTCTCCTCCGTTCCTCCAACCCCTCCCCAGCTCGCCCAGGCTTTCTCCTCCGATTGGTTTTAATGGGGAGGTCCGATGGAATAGCGCTAATGCAATGTTTGACGATTGGTTTTAATGGGGAGGTGCGATGGAATAGCGCTAATGCAATGTTTGACGATTGGTTTTAATGGGGAGGTCCGATGGAATAGCGGTAATGCAATGTTTGACGATTGGTTTTAATGGGGAGGTCCGATGGAATAGCGCTAATGCAATGTTTGACGATTGGTTTTAATGGGGAGGTCCAATGGAATAGCGCTAATGTAATGTTTGCCGATTAGTTATAATGGGGAGGTCCGATGGCTTACTCGTCGCGGGTAATATAAGAGGGCGGGGTATACGGAAAATATTTTGCACGATCTTGAAAGCCTGCGGGTTATTCGCGTGGGCGGGTTATTTGCGTGGGCGGGTTATATGGGTGAAAATACGATATATATAATTGAAAGCGGTGATGCACAAATGTTTGTAATCAAATGACATGCTATATGTATATGTAATCGATGATGTTTTATGTTTCATGTTTTGTTTGTCTTTGTTTGTCCAAAAATAAAAAATAAAAAAACTTTAAAAAAAACAATTGCCATTGAAATATAAATTACAACTTTAATTCAGCTATAGTAACTGTCAAGATTGAAACTGCTTATGCTACTTTTGAACCTTATCACTTTTCAACTTGCTGTGGTTGTTCATAAGAGCACACAACTGCCATAGTGCTGCAAAATTCATAGTTTCAGGACTTGTTCACAAATGGTAGGGGGCACTTATCGTGTAAGTTTGAACGTTTGCTAAGGAGGTTGCCACTGTACTCTACTCTACTCTACACTACTCTACTCTACTCTAGTCCAGTGTTTTTCAACCACTGTGCCGCGGCACACTAGTATGCCGTGACATAGTGTAAGGTGTGCCGTGGGAAAAACACTTTATATATAGTCAATATAGGCACAGAGTTAAATTTTTTAACATTTTCTAATGGTGGTGTGCCTCGTGATTTTTTTCATGAAAAAAGTGTGCCTTTGCACAAAAAAGGTTGAAAAACACTGCTCTAGTCCATTGCTGTTTCAAACCAGCATTTCTTCACATATGGCATTTAAAAACTGGGTAATCCCGAAATGCAGATCTATTTCTGTCTCAAATATCACTTTTCCAGGGATTCCCTGACTGCCATGGTCTTTCTTTGTATGTTTCCTCTTTCTAGAAACCCTGACTTCAGAAAGAGGATGGGTGGCAAACTCAATCACATCACGTGACATAGGAAGACGTATTGCGATGATTTTTGCCTTTGTGGAGCTAAGTTGGGCATTGCCTGCATAGCCTGTGTGTGATGCATCCAGCCGCAGGTCGCCAGTTTGACATTAGTGCAATGTGGCTTCTCATGTAAAACATTCTTAGCCATGGGATTATCAAGAAGTAGAGCAGCAATCCAGAAGTTGTCCAGGTACAGCAGGGTCAATTAGGCACAGGGGTGGGTTTCTGCCAGTTCTAACTGATTCAGTAGAAGAGGTTCCACAAATCTACCGTACCGGATAGAACCCGTTCCTCACGGAGCACCTGCCCCGTTCCCCTCGCTCGCTTCCCCTGCCCGTTCCCTCGCCGCTCGTGGGCGGTAGCTTGTGCAGCCCGGCCAGCCTCCTAGGATCTCCCCGAACTTGCCTAGGAGGAGTGGCTGCCAGCAAATCAAAGAGGAATTCCAGGGCATTCCCCCCCCCCCCACTGGTTCCCCGTCTCCCTTCCAGGCAAAGTTTTCAAAGGTGTGGTTTTCCTCCCATCCCTTGTGCCTGGCTCCCGCTGAGCTCTGGGAAGGAGGAGAAGAGCATTTGGGGAGTGAGGAGGACGGAGGAGGCGTGCACGGGGGGCCATGCCAACTGGGCAACTGGCGGAGGCAGGAAGGTTCTCGGGAGCATCAAGAACCTTCCTACCTCCATTGGACTTCACGCTCTTCTCTGCGCACTCCCCGTGACTGCAACAGATATCCAGAAGCGGCTTTTGGGGCTAATAGAGCTTGGGCTTCCAGACCAACAGCCCCCGCCACTTCTTGACGTCTATTGCAGTTGCGAGGAGCACACAGAGAAGGGTGTGAAGTTTAGCGGAGGCAGGAAGGTTCTCAATGCTCCCCAGTTGCTTTCGTGGCTTTCCAGAGGGCCCAGAACCTTCCTGCCTCCACTGGACTTTGCGCTCTTCTCCGCGGTTCCCAGCGAACGAGCGAACAAGGATCAGGCTGCCTGACCCTCCATCGCTCGCTCACTCTTTTGCCTGGCTGGACCGTCTCGGCACCGCTCTGGCTAACTCCATCATCCGCGCCTGGCAGCTGCAGTGACATCATCAAGACAAAGTGGCTTGGTGGCAAAGGGGACACTCTTCCCTCTCGCTCTTCATATTGATGATGTCACCGCAGCTGCCAGGCATGGACAGATGGAGGTAGCCAGAGCTGTGCTGAAGCGGTCCAGGTAGGCGAAAGAGTAAGCGAGTGGTGGAGGATCAGGCAGCCTGATTCTCCCTCCCTCACTTGGTGGTAAGCGCGGAGAAAACCGCAAAGTCCAGTGGAGACAGGAAGGTGCTCGGCACTGCCCAGTTGCTTTCGCGGCTTCCCAGAGCTTCCTGGCGAGCAAGTGAGCGAGGGAGGATCAGACAGCATGATCCTCTCTTGCTCGCTCACTTCCAGGAAGCACAGAGAAGAACGCAATGTCTAGCAGAGGCAGGAAGGTTCTTGGCACTGCCCAGTTGCTTTTGCGGCTTCCCAGAGCTTCCCGGTGAGCGAGCAAGGGAGGATCAGGCAGCCTTTGAATTGTTTTTCTCTCTCTAAATGTTCAATTTAATTGTACCTTTCACTGCCACTTTTGACTTAGAAGACTTTTGACTTTGCAGTAGATATAGTTCATACCTTTTTTTAATGAAAATTATCAGTACTTTTGATCAGTGACGTCATCAAAGTAAACAAACCCACGTGCTGATTACGTCACTAGATCATGCCCCCTAAGTGGAAGTGACGTGCATAGCCCCCACCCTCCGGATGTGACGTGTATACCCCTCCTCCCCGGCTGGGGTGTGCATAATTGACCCCACGTGGTGCAGGTTTCACAAGATCATAACCCTAGCCGGATATGTGTAATGGCCTAAGCCCATCATGAGTAGCCCTAACAGATAAGTTGTTGTGCAATATCCTATTTTTCAGATAAGACGTGTTGAAACTTACCCCATCAAGAAAGATGCCAAGACTCTGTGTACATGATTAGTTTAACCCTAGATTAATTCTATGGACATTCAGGGGTGGTGGGAGCGGGGTTGTGAAATAAAAAAATGTTTTTTATTTGTAATCAATCTCCTAAGGGCTGCATTTAAACCCACTTTTTTCCCTAGAAGGAATTTATTTCTAGGCAATGTTGGTTTTAATTTTTGTTGAGACATGGGGTCTGCATTTAACCATTTTTTTTCTAAAAGGTATTTATTTCTAGGTAGATCGAAGCCTACCAACAGGAAAAGACAAGGAATATTAACAGGAATTAAAATGTTCACAATAGGCAACCCCGCCAGGTTGCATGCAGTGGATAAGCCTGATCATTCATGCCTGGGATATGCCCTGACATGCCTTACTCGCCCATCCACCCCACTCCTCTGTGATTCCGGGCATGCGCAAGAGACATGTGTGGGACATGCCCGGACATGTCTTACCCGCCCCACCCCCCCTTCCCTGTGATTCTGCGCATGTGCAAGGCGCACTTGTCATTACAAGACCTGGTTAGTTTGCCTTAATTTCAGCAGTCTCTTGAAGATGGCAACCTCTGATTCCAAAGATGTTTTTAAAACAACAGTAAAAGCCAGCATCAAATGCTCTGACACAAGACCCCTGCCACCAGAATGCAACAAACCCTGTATGGCAACCTCAGAAGGGGATTTGTTTGATATAAATTTGATCCCCAAACCTCCCAAGCATGGGCGTAGAATAAGAAAAAGACCTGGCTTCATTGAAGAGAATATAAAGCTTTGTTATTGCAGATTCTGCAAAATATCAAATGGTAAGTCAATATAAAAATTAAGAAAACAGTATTTTGATTAGTTGAAACACCCCAATCTAATTCTACCTTATTTCCTGTTTTAGAAACGGTGGAGCCTCAAAATGTCAGCATGTCGCAGGTTCTGGAACCATGTGTTATTAAAATAATACATCATTGTTTAATGGGATGTTTAAAATCAGAAGATAATGTGGATGGAAACAGTGAAACAGAACTTATTAACAGCTTATGTATTCGGCTTTCTATGCCGCATGTTCTCTGGGTCATCATCAGTATTACTGACAAAATGGGGCTTCCTGGGAGGAGCCTACTGGTGGGGGCAGCAAAAAATCAGCTGCCTCCGAATTCCTGGCTACGTACCTGTTTAGAGGATCTTCCATCTGACGTCTTATCAGGTTTTCTTATCCTTCAGGCAAGAAGGAAAGAAGAAACTGTTTTGCTGGCAAATGCTCTTCGATTTTTGCAGCTTTTGTGCTTGCAAGGAAAGGGGGGCTAGCCCAAGGCAGAACGGCTGTCCGTGCTGGGAACTTCAAACTGCCTTGTGCAGGACAAAGTAGGTCTCTCCCACTCTGCTCAAAGTTTTGTTTGATTTATTCTTATCACGAGCTGGATCCGTTTACTGTGGACAATAATTGCTTATCAACATTTTAGCTTCTTTTCTTTTTCTCCTCCGAAAAATTATTTACTCAGAGGCTTCTAAAATGGCGCCGAGCAGGCTGGTTTCTCCGGTAATAACGAACACTTTTTGCTAATCCTCACAAGAATTCAAAACAAAAGAGATTGGTTATCATTTGTTTTGGTTTCACAATAGAAGAATTTTACTCCTTCATTAACCTTGCTTATTTGGAAGTTAAATGGTGATGAATCTGCTGAATGGTCTTGTTACAATGTTTACTCACTGAAAGTTTTGCCAAGCCTTAAACTTCAAAATAAAAGCCTCTTTACTTAAAGCTGCATATCCAGGCAATAGAGTTTTATTAACTGCAGGCAGATAAATTTTGAAATGGCCTCAAAACCAAATATTAACTTGAAGTCGTCACCCTCTACTTCCAGGGGCACATCCTCAGTGCCTGGCACAAAGCTGCAGCCTCCGCTTCCTACACCCCCTGCTGGGGATGTGTTAACGAAAGAATTTTTCCTGAGTAATCTAAGCGAGGCTCTTAATGCACAGACAGTTAAAATGGAAGATAAGTTTAGAGATAATAGAGAGGTGGTAAAGCAGGAGAGAAAAGAGGAAATAAAAGAAATGAAAGAAGAAATTAAAAGTGAAATAAAAGGACTTAAACAGGAGCTGTATGAGAAATTTGATGCTAAGATTGATAAAATTAGAGACGACATGCTGAGTCTTGTAACTGTATTAACAGAACATATTTCTGGAGTGGAAGATACTCTAGAGGTTCTTAATGATGCCAATGCTAACTTGACATTGAAAACAGAGGTGGTGGAACAAAAAGTGGAAAATGCTGAAAAAGAAATTATTATGATACAGTACCGACAAATGGAGTTCGCATTAAGAGTAAGGGGGCTGCGTGAGGAGAAACAGGAGAACCTGAAACAGATCCTATCGGAAGCTTTTGACCGCCTGATGGGAAGACCAGGGACCAATCAAGACTGGCGAATTGACAAAGCTTACCGCGTTAACTCCTGGCTGGCAAAACAGAAGCAGCTTCCTCGAGACATCGTTATATATTTTACTACAAGAGAGTTTAGAAATATGGTACTGCAAGCATCTTATAACACTAAGCTTCAAATTGGCGGTCAAGACCTGGCTGTTTTGAAAGAGATACCACCTCAAATGTTAAGAGCCAGGAGAGACTACGCTTTTTTGGTCGAAGAACTCAGAAATCGTCAGATACAGTATAGATGGGATGCACCATTTGGCATCATATTTACATTTGATAAGCAAAGATACCGCCTCAACTCTGTATGGAAAGCCCGAGATTTTTATTATAATATATTGAAGGCCGGACACCCTGCACCATCTGGACCTAGAGAAAGACCACAAGAAGGACAGGATAGACAGCAAACTACACAACCATCAGACAAGATGGAGCATCTCTCTTCTCTAGAAGTGCAAGGTGCTATGGAACCAAGACCTAGCCGCATGACTACTAGACGTATGGAGAAACAAGCTAAAAAGCAACAGCATCAACAATCATCGGCCATCGATCAAGGATCTACAACAACAAATCTGGAAGCAATGGGAGGAGCTAGACCTAAGGTTAAACAGGCCGTGCAGGAAGCTCTAAAAATGCTTCAACCAACCAAAGATGACAACTAAGATTTTAACATGGAATGTCAACGGACTGAATTCTCCACAGAAGAGGAAGAAAATATTTCATTATCTCAAACAGTTTAAGAATGATGTAATTTGTTTGCAAGAAACTCATATCAAGTCAACTGATCAAAAATATTTGATCAACTCAAAACTTGGTCAACATTTTGTAGCTTCTGCTATGGAAAAGAAGAATGGTATAGTTGTATACTTAAGAAAAGACATGAGAGCTGAATTAATAGAAGCAGATCCCTTCGGAAGATATATTGCTTTAGACTTAATCTTAGAAGGGAAAAAGACATTACTTTTGGGAATTTATGCTCCCAATCAACAGCAAGATAGATTCTATAGAAATCTTCATGCCAAATTAGTACAATGGGACTATAGTTCCTGTATACTATTGGGTGACTGGAATGGAGTGATAGACACTAAGAAAGATAAGAAGATTTCCCACCTAAATACCAAGATGCGAGCAAAGTTACCCAAATCTTTCTTTGACATTATGGATGATTTTGAATTGAGAGATATTTGGCGAGAAAGAAATGCAGAGGAATGTGACTTCACTTTCTTCTCGGACAGGCATCAATCCCTCTCAAGGATTGATTTTATTCTAACCACTAATGATTTGCTTTCTAGGGTCAAGAAAACAAAGATTGCAGCTAGGATCCTTTCGGACCATAACCCAGTTTGGATGGAGTTGGGAAGGGTAGTGCAGGCAAGAAGGTCTTGGAGATTAACCATACCTCTGGAGCAATTTGAACTGCTAAGAAGACCCCTATTCAGAATGGAAAATTACTTACTATTGTAAGTAATTTTATGCCTAATTTTGAAACACTTAGATGTAAAATGGTTTTTATAGAGTGCTTGTCTGTCTGCTTGCTTATTTGTTTGATTGAATTTTTTCTTTCACTAGAATGAATTGACAGATTCAGAATGTTTGATGGGTGTTACAATTGTAAGTAGATTTATGGCTATATTTTTTTTGATGCACTGACCCCTTGTTAGATGTAAAAAAGTGTTTATAACATTCTTGCTTCCTTGCTTGTTTGTTTGACTGTTTGTTTGGTTTTTTCATTAGAATGAATTGACAGACTCAGAATGTTTGAGGGCATATGAAGGTATTTATCTTTCATACTTTCATATATTTAGATTCTTATAAACATTCTGCAACAATTTTGACTATTGGGTTTTTTTTTCTTTTCCTCCAGAATGGGTGGACAATCAGGCATTCGTGGATCTCACTATTCCTGCAGAACCCCAGGGGTCCGTGCATAACATGACCCCTCAGCCTTCCACAAGCCATAAAGAACAAAGGCCGTTAGAAGGTATAATATCTAGCATTTTATCCAACTATAACACTATTAGTATTATTTTTTAGAAACTAAATGTGTGTGTGTGTGTGTGTGTGTGCGCGCGCATGTTTATTTGGAATGTTGGTGATAACTTTTTTGTTTCTTTGCTTGTTTGTTTAATCAGAGCCGTCCTGCAAAAAAGCAAAAATGCATGGCGCCGGACTTCCTCAATCCCCACCAGACAGTGTTAGTTGTGATTCTATGATTGTCTCTCAACCAGAAGAAGATACACGCCATTCTATGTCCCAGCTACAAGCTCCTAGCTCTGTAAACTCTCAAAATGTGAACAATGTTTATCTGGATATGGTGCAGGCATGGGAAAATCCTATCTGGAATTTTAGAGCTGTGGAATATTATCAGTGATACAGATTTGTTAATCTTGACTAAATCCGATCTTTTGTAGTTGCTATAGAGGCCATTCATAATGTGTTACAGATTCTTTTGAATAATGTAGCCATGAACATCGGCCCAAATGATTTTGTTCAACTACGGTTGGATGCAGAGGGGTTAAACCATCCTCTCTTTTCTCATAGGAGGTGTATGAATGATTTAAACGCTGATGATTTTCTGACCAGTGTTGAAAATCTGCTACAAAGTAAGGCTGAGATATTGTGGGGGGGGGGGGTAATTTGCAATTAGTGGTTACCATCGTGAAGAACAAGGAGGGAGGAGGGCTTAGGAAGTTAAATACTTTGCTGCTCACCAGAGTACTGGAGAAAAAAAGACAGCATCTAGTAGATTTCAATGTGGAAGGCGAATTTCTTTGTTTTGCCAGCTGTTTGCTCTGTCTGATTGGTTCTGATGGTAGAAAGCAAGAAATTATTACCAGGGCCAGGGAACTTCACAGCAGACTGGGTATTTCCACAGGAAACAGGATTGACTTTTCTCAGGTACACATCTTTGAAAAACATTTACGCGTCACTATAAAGATCTTGTTTTGCATGCAGGACGGGTGGCGTTTTTTTGTTACAGGTCACCCGCAGCAAGAAAAAATAGTATTTATATTATTACACGACAAGCATTACTATGGCATCAAAAATATCAAGGGCTTTCTGGGCAAACGCTATTTCTGTAAATTCTGCCACACAGCTTACCACCACAAATTTAGTCATGGGTGTCAATATATTTGCAATATATATTAGAGCATGCCTAAAGCAAGAGTGTCAGCAGGTTGAGGTGGAGAAGGTGCTGTGCTGTAGGTGCAAAGCACCTTGTCGGTCTAAGGAATGTGCTGAAAGATACACACAACTCGCTAAGGAGGGAAAAGTTGAGTGTAAGACTAAAGAATATTGTGAAACGTGTGGTCTTTATGTCTTTACCCCCCACAAAAAGTGCAAGGAAGTCAAATGTGGGCAGTGCTCTGAGAAGGTTGAAAGCTTGGAAGGTCATTTATGCTTTCTAAAATCGTTGGACCGACCACAAATTGGCGAAAGATACATTATTTATGATTTTGAATGCTGCCAAGAAACAGGCACCCACATACCTAATTATACATGTGCCAGGGATATGTTGAAAGATGAGGACGATAAAGATGTTGTGAGGTGGGATTGTTATGGTGTTAGATGCCTGGAGCAGTTTATAAAGAAATTTATAAATCATAAGTTTAAAGGATGTACTTTTATTGCACACAACTCCAAAGGTTATGATGGATACCTTGTACTGAGGCAGCTGATCCATGAAAAGGTTAGGGTTCAACTTATAAGTCAGGGGGGGAAACTACTGTGTATTACCCTTCCAGACTATAAGATTCGGTTTATTGATAGCCTCTCATTTTTACCACTTAAATTATCCAAATTACCCAAAGCTATGGGGTTTCAAGGCTGCAAAGGATATTTCCCTCACTTGTTCAATACAATGGCCAATCAAGACTATGTGGGACCACTCCCTGAAACCAAGTATTACAGCCCAGAAACTATGATGCCCGGGGAGAGAGAATTCCTGAAATGGCACACTGCTAATAGAGGTACTGTGTTTAAACTAAAGAAGGCTCTGGCTTACTATTGCAGACAGGATGTAGATATATTAAGATTTGTATTTGTATTTTGTATTTTGTATTTTATTAAATTTATATGCCGCCCTTTTCCCTGGGGGGACTCAGGGTGGCTCACAACTCAAGAGGGGAGGGGGGAAAAACAAACTTTAGACATATAGAACAATACAAATTTAAAAAACACAACATTCATACCATTCGGGCGGGTTACAATCTTAGTCCCAGGCCTGACGGGATAGCCAGGTTTTGAGGGCTGTGCGGAAGGTCTGGAGGGTGGTGAGGGTACGAATCTCCACGGGGAGATCGTTCCATAGGGTCGGAGCTGCCACCGAGAAGGCTCTCCTCCGCGTGGTTGCCAGTCGGCATTGACCGGCAGATGGAACTCGGAGGAGGCCTAATCGGTGAGATCTAATAGGTGGCCTGTATTCGATTTAGGGATCAGGTGATGAAAATGACTGAGCATGAGTACCACAGTGGGGTCGGGTTGGATATTGTTGAAGAGATTCAATGCATTGACCCCTTCCAATATATCACATTGGCATCTGTCTGCACGGCACAGTACCTGTTCATGTATTTGAAAAGCAATACCATTGCTTTAGATCCTTTGGACAATTATCACAATACACAGAAAAGGTATTCGGCTCCAGCGATTCAATGGTTGTTGTATATAGAGCACACTGAAAAGCTCAATATTCAACATGCTCTGAAGGGCGGTGAAAAGAAAGTGGGCAAATATTTTTTGGATGGTTTTGCGGTCATAAATGGAACCCCCACAGCTTTTGAATTTCACGGGTGTTTTTTTCATGGGTGCCCTGTCTGCTACTCTGAAAAAGACTTCAACAAATTACTTGATTCAACATATGGTAGCCTGCACAGCCGTACTAGGATTAAAGAAGAATACCTCAGGTCACAGGGTTATGCTGTGCGCTGCATCTGGGAACATGAGTGGCGTGCCATGGTGGAGGATGACACCTCTTTGAAGCAGTTTCTAGTTGAGAATAAGCTCCCAGCTCCTTTGAATCCTCAAGATGCTTTTTTTGGCGGTAGAACAAATGCTACATTCCTGTACTACAAACCAAAACCTGGTGAACAAATCTTATACTACGATTTCACCAGTTTGTAGCCTTTTGTGAATAAGACCAAGGAGTATCCAATTGGGCACCCTCAAATCATCTATCAAAACTTTGGGGACATAAAGCAATATTTTGGGCTAGCCAAAGTCAAAGTGTACCCGCCAAGGAATCTCTATTTCCCAGTCGTACCTCACAAATCAGGGGGCAAATTAATGTTTAGTTTGTGTGCAACCTGCACAGAAAAACTGCAAACCTCACCCTGTAAACACAGTGATGAGGAAAGAGCTCTGACCGGAACATGGTGTACTGTTGAATTGAATGTAGCCTTAGAAAAAGGTTACAGAATTGTTGAAATCTATGAGATCTGGCATTTTGAAAGAACTTCAAATGAGCTATTTTCAGGATATATGAACATGCATCTCAGACAGAAACAGGAGGCCAGTGGTTACCCTGAATGGTGCAAATCTGTATCGCTGATAGTATTCCACAGCTCTAAAATTCCAGATAGGATTTTCCCATGCCTACACCATATCCAGATAAACATTGTTCACATTTTGAGAGTTTACAGAGCTAGGAGCTTGTAGCTGGGACATAGAATGGCGTGTATCTTCTGGTTGAGAGACAATCATAGAATCACAACTAACACTGTCTGCTGAGGATTCATGAAGTCCGGCGCCATGCATTTTTGCTTTTTTGCAGGACGGCTCTGATTAAGCAAACAAACAAAGAAACAAAAAAGTTATCACCAACATTCCAAATAAACACACGCGCGCGCGCACACACACACACACAAACACAAACACATACACATATTTAGTTTCTAAAAAATAATAATAATAGAGTTATAGTTGGATAAAATGCTAGATATTATACCTCCTAACGGCCTTCATGCTGTGTGGCTTGTGGAAGGCTGAGGGGTCATGTTATGTGGGGACCCCTGGGGTTCTGCAGGAATAGTGAGATCCACAAATGCCTGATTGTCCACCCATTCTGGAGGAAAAGAAAAAAAAACCAATAGTCAGAATTGTTGCAGAATGTTTATAAGAATCTAAATATATGAAAGTATGAAAGATAAATACCTTCATATGCCCTCAAACATTCTGAGTCTGTCAATTCATTCTAATGAAAAAACCAAACAAACAGTCAAACAAACAAGCAAGGAAGCAAGAATGTTATAAACACTTTTTTACATCTAACAAGGGGTCAGTGCATCAAAAAAAGAGCCATAAATCTACTTACAATTGTAACACCCATCAAACATTCTGAATCTGTCAATTCATTCTAGTGAAAGAAAAAATTCAATCAAACAAATCAGCAAGCAGACAGACAAGCACTCTATAAAAACCATTTTACATCTAAGTGTTTCAAAATTAGGCATAAAATTACTTACAATAGTAGATTCCATTCTGAATAGGGGTCTTCTTAGCAGTTCAAATTGCTCCAGAGGTATGGTTATGCCAGAAACCAGTAAACATGACTAGACATGTATAGTCTCCTGCTTTTATACACCTTAGTGATGTCACAAATTAATCACATCAGAAAAGGGGAGTTCTTCACACCTTTTGCAAAAACTGCCCGCCCTGCCTAGCCGGAAGATGCATTTGAATAGAAGCTAATGTAGCAAATTAATCGCATCAGAGTTGATGAGTTCTTCATACCTTTTGCAAATACTGACCAGGCCCCCCCAACCAGCATAGGAAATCCCGAATGAATAATATCACATGAGCTTTAATTAAACTGTATCTCTGTGTTTAACATCTGACAAGTTTAAACAGAAGGGTCAGCAAAAGAAAAAAACATAATACACCTTTCATATGTTTCGTAAAGCACATTTTATTATAAATTTCATAGCTTTAACAGTTTCTTGTAATTAATTTCTGTTACATTCTGGAATATGATCCTCTTCAGAGCCAATGGCAATTCAGCTTCAATCTTTGACATTAATGACAGCGGTTTATGGCTCTTCTCGATACACTGTATGAATGTCTTGAGATCGTCAAATGTATCCCGGGTGAAATATAATTTATTCACTTTGTCAGTAATACTGATGATGACCCAGAGAACATGCGGCATAGAAAGCCGAATACATAAGCTGTTAATAAGTTCTGTTTCACTGTTTCCATCCACATTATCTTCTGATTTTAAACATCCCATTAAACAATGATGTATTATTTTAATAACACACGCTTTCAGAACCTGCGACATGCTGACATTTTGAGGCTCCACCGTTTCTAAAACAGGAAATAAGGTAGAATTAGATTGGGGTGTTTCAACTAATCAAAATACTGTTTTCTTAATTTTTATATTGACTTACCATTTGATATTTTGCAGAATCTGCAATAACAAAGCTTTATATTCTCTTCAATGAAGCCAGGTCTTTTTCTTATTCTACGCCCATGCTTGGGAGGTTTGGGGGTCAAATTTATATCAAACAAATCCCCTTCTGAGGTTGCCATACAGGGTTTGTTGCATTCTGGTGGCAGGGGTCTTGTGTCAGAGCATTCAATGCTGGCTTTTGCTGTTGTTTTAAAAACATCTTTGGAATCAGAGGTTGCCATCTTCAAGAGACTGGTGAAATTAAGGCAAACTAACCAGCTCTTGTAATGACAAGTGCACCTTGCGCATGCCCAGAATCACAGGGGAGGGGGGGTGGGGCGGGTAAGACATGTCAGGGCATGTCCCACACATGTCTCTTGTGCATGCCCGGAATCACAGAGGAATGGGGTGGGTGGGCGAGTAAGGCATGTCAGGGCATATCCCAGGCATGAATGAACAGGCTTATCCACTGCATGCAACCTGGCAGTGTTGCCTATTGTGAATATTTAAATTCCTGTTAATATTCCTTGTCTTTTCCTGTTGGTAGGCTTCGATCTACCTAGAAATAAATACCTTTTAGAAAAAAAATGGTTAAATGCAGACCCCATGTCTCAACAAAAATTAAAACCAACATTGCCTAGAAATAAATTCCTTCTAGGGAAAAAAGTGGGTTTAAATGCAGCCCTTAGGAGTTTGATTACAAATAAAAAACATTTTTTTATTTCACAACCCCACTCCCACCACCCTTGAATGTCCATAGAATTAATCTAGGGTTAAACTAATCATGTACACAGAGTCTTGGCATCTTTCTTGATGGGGTAAGTTTCAACACGTCTTATCTGAAAAATAGGGTTAGGATATTGCACAACAACTTATCTGTTAGGGCTACTCATCATGATGGGCTTAGGCCATTACACATATCCGGCTAGGGTTATGATCTTGTGAAACCTGCACCACGTGGGGTCAATTATGCACACCCCAGCCGGGGAGGAGGGCTATACACGTCACATCCGGAGGGTGGGGGCTGTGCACGTCACTTCCGCTTAGGGGGCATGATCTGGTGATGTAATCAGCATGTGGGTTTGTTTACTTTGATGACGTCACTGATCAAAAGTACTGATAATTTTCATTTAAAAAAGGTATGAACTATATCTACTCTTTGCACACATATTCCGCAGAATCAGTTTTAGTAACTGCTTGGATCTCTGAGAGAGCTGTTCCATTTGCAGAGCTGAAGCTGCATTTATCAGAGGATCTCTCCCAGCTGTGAGCCACTGGATCTTAATGGGCTGTGATCCAACTACATGGCAAGCAAGTTGCAAGTTTAAGAGGTCGATCAAATACCAAAGGCTTTTTAGTTTCTGAAATGTGCTAACATTAAGAAAGCAAGAGGAGGAAACTAGTTAGATTATCATTCATCTTCAATTTTTTTTAAAGTACATATTAAGGTAAGAACAATATGATGCAATGTATTAATTCCAATTTCTCAGTACATTTTTTTTATAGGAAAAAGAATTTTCTGTTTAGTATCATATGGAATTCCGATATTTAGTGAGCATGTTTTAAGATGAAATACAAAATGTTTGATATGCAATATCCACTACCTATCTTTTATGCTAAATGTAACATGAATATTGTCAAGATGAAGGTCATTTTAAAGATGGATGGATGAATACTTCTAGCTGGATCATAGATGGGAGACAGTGAAATGAGTGTACATTTTATTGGCATACTTTTATCTATAGATGCAGATACTGGTGAGTCATAAAACTTGTGTGTGTGTGTGTGTGTGTGTTTGTGTGTGTGTGTGTGTGTATGTATGAATGTATGTATGAATGTATGTATGTATGTATGTATGTATGTATGTATGTATGTATGTATGTAGAATTCTGGAAGTTGAAGTCCACAAGTCTTAAAGCTGTCAAGTTTGAACACCCCTGGGTTTTTTTTTCTAAAGGGTTAGGAGTGCAAGGGTCTTGTAACTTGACAGCTTTAAGACTTGCGTGCATCAAATGCCAGAGTTTCTGAGCCAACATTTTGGTTGCTAAGCAAGAGCGTTGTTAAGTGAGTTTCACCACATTTTGCAAGTTGGCCACACCCACCCAGTCACATGACTGCCAAGCCACTCCCACTCGGTCAGACAACTGTAAATCCACTCCCACCCTGTCACATGACCTCCAAGCCACTCCCACAAAACAGGCCACACCTACAGAAGAGGTTCTAAAAAAATTTGAAACCCACCACTGATTAGGCAGTCAATACCTAAAAGAAATACTGACATGAACAGGAAATATTTTCCTCCAGGAATTACTCAGTCAATATTACTGTACCTGTCCAATGTAGTATACTTTTTCTTTATCCCACTTTAGTGTCTTGCCTGTCTATGATACTGAACTGACGGTACAGCAATACCCCTTTTACTGAATGAATCAGCCCTTTGACTGGAGAAACCTGAAATATTTTTTACTTGAGCCCACTATCATAACTTCTTTTGCTAACAGAAATTCCACTTCTGACACTATCATTTGCTCTTTACTCTTGGATCACTACTCTAACATTTCCAGGAATGCTGCAAAAATTTATTTTAGCTGCCAATCTCTTATGCAGCAAAATGCTCTCTAATTTTATGATTCCTAAATACAACATTTTCTATGGTTTCTATGCTGTTGAGTGCTTAATAAGATTTCTTCTATATCTCATTTATCACCATAACAAAAATGTGTGAATTTGTAACTCAGTACATCAGCATTTCAGAATTTTATTCATTATGTGGTTTTATAATTTAGGCAATTAAAGGTAAGTATTTAGATAAATAATACTAGGATCCTGATGGCTGTGATTGACTGTCTGATACAGAATATGGTAGGAAACAACATTCAGCTTCAAATGCTGAACAAAAAAAGGAATCTCATTTAAATGATTTGCTGATATAAACAATTTATTTAATCTTTACCTCTTTTATGTAAATATCCTTCAACTAAAGGTTTAAAAAGTATAATTTAGTGCAGATTTTAGAAAGTATAATTAGAAGCCCTGTCAGATGGGAAGACAAATTAAAGGCGCAATTCACTCTGCTAGAGCAGACCTGCCACCAAGGAGCAACTAATCTTTTGCACAATACTGGCAGCAGAATGTACTCTAGCCTCGATGGGGCACATGATTATAGACTTACAAGGAAGCTGGGAGCTAAATTATTAATCAGTGCAGCTTTACCTTTGCAGTAAAAAAAAAAGCATGCCGCATTAATTGCAAAATCTGTTCATTCACAGCGTTTTACAAACTAGCTGCTGGTTTGACATCACCCATTATTTTTACTATACCTAACAGATGTTATCAACGAGGCAACTGTGTGTTTCCAAAAAATGTACTAGAGACAGGATGGAACTTCCATGCAATTCATTAATTTTGCAGATTGCATACACGAATGTGATGTAAATCACTCAGCAGAAGCTAGGCTAAACACAGGTATAAGCCTGTACTTAGGCTGGCTAAGTATCTGATTAAGTTTGCTGATATAGCCATATATATTTTAGAAAGGAATAGAAAACCTGACAAAAAGCAAAATCTTGAAACAAATAGAAACAGATGTGCATACACATTAAAACACTCAGTGCATACACATTAAAACACTCACTTTCTTCTGAGAAAAGTCATTATCACTTTATATCAACTTCGCCTGTTCCAACTGTTTCAGGTGTGCAACTCTCAAAATTGACACCCAGTCCTAGTTGGGGATAGGGAGGAATACAGAATAATAGAGTTGTAAGAGACCTTGGAGATCTTCTAGACCAACCTCCTGCTCAAGCAGGAGGCCCTATACCATTTCAGACAAGTGGCTGTCCAGTCTCTTCTTAAAAGCCAGTGATGAAGCACACAGAATTTTTGTTCCACTGGTTTATTGTTCTTAATTTTTGTTAAGGTTTTATTATTATTATTATTTTCTTAACAATAAAATCTTTATATTTTGCCTAATTTCATTGGTATGTGAATTCAGCTACTGTGTTTCTGAATTATTCTTATTAACACATTTTTACTAATCAGCTTCCACATCTTTCATCTCATTCCAATTTGACACTGAAAAACTGTTGGAAAAACACATTGACACAATATTCAAGAACCTTCATCAGTACGTAGATTGGCATGAACCTATAACTTTGATTGGTAATGGATTCTGAAAGGGCAGTACAGATGGATGTTGTACACTGGTATTGCTAAGAAGGCCTCACACAATTGCATCTCACTATTGCCAAATCAAAGAAAAACTTTTGCAGAGAGGTTCAGAAGAGGCACTGATGGGGGAAAAAAACCTTCACACCAGTTGCCTCATCTTTTCTAGCCAAAACAGTTGATAAACCATAATAGACCAATAGGAGAAAGTAGTGGGAAAGATGAGAAGATGAGAAGAAAATAAGAATTAAGGGATTTTTTTATTTTTCAAAAGTCCTTTTTTATTATTATGTGATTCCAGAGGGGGCCTATACTGAATAGACCATACTCCTTTCAAAGAACTAGGTTTGTCTTTTATCTACCAATATTATTTGAAATTATGTATTAATTTTGCCTAGTTTCTGCTGGTATGGTAACTATCCATTCCTTTGAGAAGCACTAACTATGCAGTCCATATATTGCTTAGAAACTTTAAAAAAAAAAAAAAAACAGAACTTCTTTATTTTTCTTTAAAAAAAAAACACAAATATGTCATCATTTGTCAATCATTAAGACATTGAAGTACAATTTTTTGTGTGTGTGTGCCCCTCCCTTCCTCCACCCCCCCACCCCCCTCCTCCTTCCCCCCCCCCGACTTCCCAGAACCCGTACACGGTATGGATTTTTAACTAACACAGTCTAAAATCTATTGAGAAAAAAGAAATAAAGAAATTAATGACATTCTAGATTGACCTTAGCTTCTTCTTACTGAACTAACTTTTAACAGTTTAAATCATTTCTGATCTTAAGCATAGGCTAACTGGAATTTCTTAGTCCCGTATTTATTTTGTATATAGTCAATCCATTTTTTCCAGTCTCGTTTATATATCTCATTTGAATGATCTTTGAGATATGCCGATATTTTAGCCATCTCGGCTAAGTTTGTTACTTTCAATGTCCATTCTTGGATTGTAGGCAAGTCTTCCTTCTTCCAATATTGCGCCACCAACAGTCTTGCTGCAGTTATCAGGTGCAGAATCAAATTAGTCTCTACCACTGTAAAGTCAGTACATATACCTAGTAAAAATAACTGAGGAATAAACTTTATCCTTCTTTTAAAAACATTTTGCATGACCCACCATATTTTTATCCAAAATGCCTTAACCTTTTGGCAGGTCCACCATATATGATAATATGTAGCATCGAGAGAACCACACCTCCAACATTTAGGCTGTACATTCGGATACATAGAAGCCAACTTTTTAGGATCTAAATGCCATCTATAGAACATCTTGTAAAAATTTTCTCTCAGATTTTGAGCTTGTGTAAATTTCACATTTCTTACCCAGATTCTTTCCCATGTATCCAACATTATTGGTTCCTCAATATTTTGAGCCCATTTTATCATACAATCTTTAACTAATTCTGTTTCCGAATCCATCTGTATTAATACATTATATATCCTCTTTATATGCATTAAGCTTTGATCTCTTATTTGTTTAAACAGATTATCCTCAACTTGGATAAAACCAATTTTTTGATCTATTTTCCACCTAGTCTGTAATTGCCCATACTGGAACCATGTTTGAACTACCTTCTCCTCTTTTAATACCTCTAAAGATTTTAATTGTAATACCCCCCTTTCCGAGGTAAGAAGCTGTCTGTAAGTAATTCTGTCCTGTTTTTGTGCTGTATTCATATTTTCAATTGCGTGTCTAGGAATTGCCCACATGGGTATCTTGTCATTTAATTTATATTGGTATTTCTTCCAAACCCGCAATAAAGCATTTCTTAAAATATGACTTTTAAAATTCTTATCCAATTTTTTGTTGAATAACAGGTAAGCATGCCAACCAAATACCAGATCGTGTCCCTCAATATTCAATATTCTATCATTGGTTAAATGAGTCCAATCACTAATTACAGATAATGCCACTGCATCATAATATAGTTTTAAATTAGGTAGTTTCAATCCTCCTCTCTCACGTACATCTTGCATTATTTTCATCTTTACCCTCGGCTTCTTTCCTGCCCACACAAATTTGTTGATACCCTTCTGCCATTCTAAAAGGTTCGCATCTTTTTTAAGTATAGGTAACATTTGGAAAAGAAATAAAAATTTTGGTAAAATGTTCATTTTCACTGCCGCTATCCTACCCAGCAAAGATAAGTGCAATTTCTCCCATTTTTTCATCTCTGTCTGTATGCTATGCCAAAGTGGTTCATAATTATGCTTATATAATTTCCCATTTGAAGTTAAAATGTTAACTCCAAGATATTTGACTTTTTTAACTACCTCACATCCTAGCATCACTCCTAATTCTTCCTTTTGTTTAATATTCATATTTATAGCTAATATTTTGGTTTTTCCTAAGTTTATTTTAAAGCCAGACACTTGACCATATTGATTAATCGTATTCATTAAAACCATACTGGATTCCTGCGGTTGTTCCAATATTATGACCAAATCATCCGCAATAGCACGGACTCTATATTCTTGCTGCCTAATCTTGATCCCTTTTAAACCATCCAAGCCCCGTATTTTATTCAACAATACTTCCAAAGTTATAATAAACAATAATGGGGACAAAGGACAGCCCTGTCTTGTACCTTTTCCAATTTGAAAAGAGTCTGTTAAACTTCCATTGACTATGATTTGTGCTGTTTGCTGTTGGTATATTGCTTTAATTGACTGTAAAAAATTATCTCCTATCTGCATTTTTTGCAGTATCTTCAGCAGAAATTGCCAGTTAACTCGATCAAAGGCCTTCTCAGCATCCAAAAATATAAACGCAGCAGGGATCTGGTTGTTCTTTCCCAAATATTCTAATGCATTAATAATTAATCTGACATTACTTTTCATCTGTCTCCCTTGTATAAAACCTGTTTGGTCCGTATGTATCAATTGTTGAATGAACAACATTAACCTATTTGCTAATATTTTAGTAAAAAAATTTTAATCTACATTCAGTAATGAAATAGGTCTATAATTTTTGGGTTGCTTAGAATATATTGCTTAGAAACTTATTGAAACTTAGATTGGCACCTGTTCTTCTGGCCTTTAGAAAGTGCCTGAAGACTTGACACCCATCATGCACAGCAGCACTGGTGAGCCTTGACAACGGCTGTATTAAATAGATATATTATTTAAAGTCACCACTGACTTTGATTGTGTTTTATTGACTTTTTAATCATGTTTCTGGGATAGGTTTATGCTGTTGTGTTTATTTTTACTGCCTCTTCTGTTTTAATTGTTGTGAATCACTCAGAAATATACTTGTGAGATGGCCAACTATACAAATTTAATAAACAAATAAACAACTATATCTGTTTAAGACTTAGGTCCTATACTTGATGTAACGCCTAACTGGTCCATTTCACCTTTGCTTTGGAGAAATTTAGAAAAATTATACATCTAATTTCTTCACTTACAAATTTGTGCTCAGTAATAAAGTCAATGGTGTAGAAACAATTAAACCAGCTTCCACTTATAATGGCTTCCATTTTGCTTCCCAGCTCAATTCAATGGTCTGTCTTGACTAATACGTTTTTAGTGATTCTGAGCCAGGATATTGAAAGATTGCCTCTACCCCAAAAGCCTGACTCTTACTCATTTTCATCAGAACCTCTGCTTTATATTCCACAATGCACAGAAACCAGAATGTAAGATCAATAGTGAACTTTCTACAGCAGCACATTACTATGGGATGTCAGGACCATCTATGGAGTTTCAGATTGCCAATAAAATTGTACTGTTTTATACAAGTAAAAATGGAAGAGGAAACCACAATAATCTCCATAAACATAAATGGACTAAACTCACCAAGGAAAAGAATACAAACTCTCACAAAATTACGGAAGTTAGATATACAGTAGTTGTGATATGCCTTCAAGAAGTATATATTAAGAAAGAACACAGTAAACTACTTGAAAACCCAAGAATGGGAAAATTACACACAACATTACCACACTAGAAAAAAAGAGGAATTGCAACATACATCAAAGAGAGAATAAAATCAAAACTAATATATACAGATGAAGATGGTAGAATCTTAATGATAGAAATAGAGCAAAAACCAACTCTACTCACAATAATATATGCCCCAAATAATAATCAATATGAATTCTATAAAAATATACATAATAAAATAACAAAAATGGAATGAAAATATTTGTATAATTGGAGACTATAATGCAATTGTGGACATTAAAAAAGATTACAAATACAATAAAAAATAAAACAAATAAAAATACATTACCCAAATCATTCTTTGAAATGGCATCAGAGTTTAACCTGCAATATGCATGGAGAGTCACACAGGTTATCCAGCCAGTACACATTTTATTCAAACCTGCACCAATCCTGGTTAAGGATTGATATGAAATGGATGACACCGGGATTACATAAAGAGATGGAAGAAATAGAAATAGAGACCAATAATTGGGCAGACCACAATCCAATAAAAATAATGTAGAAAGGCCAGAAAAAGAAAAAGAAAAAGAGATGGACGATAAATCAAAACCTATTAAAAGAAAAAGAACAAATGTTAGACAAAGAACTGAAACTATTTTTCACAATAGACAAAAAAGAAAACACATCAGTACAAAATCTTTGGGATACCACAAAAGTCTATATAGGGGGTCTAACAATAGCCCACATGGCAAGAAAAAATAAGAAAAGTACAACAAGAAACATTACAGGAGGAACTTAAACATACCGAGTTGGAATTACAGAAAGACCCACAAAGTAAGACCATAAAAGAAAAAAGAGAGATTATAAAACAGAAATTGAACTTACCCGTGCAGGAAGAAATAACTCAGAAAATTAAAACAGCCAAACAAAACTATTTCAAACATGCAAATAAACCCGGATGCTGGTTAGCATATAAATTGAAAAAAGAAAAGGAAAAAACAATAATATACCAACTACAAGATGAGGAAGGAGTAATATAACATAGAAGAGGAAAAAAAGAATATAATTCAAAAATATTTCACAAAACTTTATCTCCAAGATAATATTGCAGAAGATAAAATTAAACAATATTTAGATACATCGACTGTTGTGGCCCGGCAGGAGCCGTTAGAGCTGCTGCCAGACTCCGACAGTGAGGGGTCTTATGAGTTGGCCTTGGAGGAGGTGGAAGACTCTAGACAGGGTGTCGACTCCGAGCAGGGCGAGGAGAGACTGGTTGGCCATCAGGTGGTGGCAGAGCATTGGATCAAAGGGAATGTTCCTCAAAGTATTTGGGAGTTGTATCAAGAGGCAAGCAGGCTTAGGTCTACTCAGCGTAAAGGACAAAAGAGGAAATAGAGGAGATGATTGCGAGCAGCTGTTGCTCATTGGGATCCTCACCTGAGTATAAAGAGACTGCTGGTGCCACGCCCTGGTTGCAGAAGTCAATGTTCTAGTTCACGTTCATGAATTGACTTAAACCAACTTGGAGAAGTGGGAAGCCTGTTTGCATTGTCTAGGTTTGTAAGACTTAAACCAACTTGGAGAAGTGGGAAGCCAGTTTGCATTGTCTAGGTTTGTGAGACTTACTGCCAGCGTGCTTATCTGTGTTTATTTTGGGCTCGCAGCCAGCAAGAGCCGGAACTGTAAAAAAAACATTCCTTTGAACAGTCTGTTTGGCTTTCTGAATGGACAAGGTGGGGGTCAGAACAATCGACTATAAATCAAATTACAGCCAAACATAGAGATGTTAAATAGACCAATCACTACAACAGAATTAGGAGCAGGATTGAAAAAAGAGAAAAATAATAAAACACAGCGCCCAGATAGAATTCCGGTCATACAAGAACATACAAGAAACATTAGAATGGATATTATTAGAAGTATTCAACGAAGCCTTAGAAGAAGCTAGAATATCGGCAACATGGACAGAAGCAATTATTATCCTTATCCCAAAGGAGAAAACAGACCAGGAAAAAAAATCAAAACTACAGACCTATTTCACTACTGAACACCAACTACATAGAAAAAATATTTGCTTCAATAATATCAGAAAGAGTCAAAAGAATCTTAAACGAACACATCCACCCAGACCAAAATGGCTTCCTTCCAAATATACAGATCAAAAACAATATGAGAACCATAATAAACACCCTAGAATACTATGAAGCTCATCTCGAGAAATAAATTGCACTGGTTTTCCTTGATGCCCAAAAAGCATTCGATAATGTACATTGGAAATTTATAACCACACAACTAGAAATTACGAAATTTGGAGGGAAATTTGTAAAAATGATAGAAAAAATATACACAAATCAAACAGCAAAAGTGATCATGAATGGGGATACTACAAAAAAATTTGAAATAATTAAAGGAGTACAGCAAGAATGCCCATTCTCTCCACTCCTTTTCATTCTAACTCTAGAAATACTCTTAATTAAAATTAGAAAAGACCAGGATAAAGACTTAAAAATTAAAAAAAGAAGAATAAAAAATTCAAGCATTTGCTGATGATCTAGTATTCATATTAGAAGATCCATTAGAATCTGGACCTAAATTAATTCAGAATGTAAAAGAGTTTGGTGAGGTTGCAGGTCTAAAAATTTATAAAAGTAAAACAAAAATAATAACAAAAAACATTACCGTATTTTCCAGGGTATAAGATGACTTTTAACCCAAAAACATTATTTCAAAAATCGGGTGTCGTCTTATACACCGGGTATAAGAAAGGCCATACCAAAATTGCCTGCAGCTTCTGACCATCTCTGTGAAGCTGTTTGAACAGGTTGTCAGATCTCTGGAGGCTGTTTTTTTTGGGGGGGGGAGTAAGCTGAATTGGCAGGCCTTTCATCGCCTCGCCAGCACTGTTCCCTCTAAGGTGCGTGCCTGCGCGGCCGCGCACATGGCTGCAATTCCCTGTGCAGTAGTTTCTAATTGCCGCGCAGAGGCACGTGGGGCAGGTATCTGGACACGAACTACAGAGCGATCGCAATCAAAACCTCCTCCAGCTAAACCTTTTCTACTGCAGTACATTGCCGCCCGACTTCAGGATTCTCTAATCAGTGTAGGTTGAAAAGAAAAACGGGAAAGGGATCTTAAAGATTTAAAACTCTGGAGCAGTTTTCACGGGGAATTAGAAGAGTCAGAAAGCCCTGCCTGGAGTTTTGCTCCCCCCTCCCTCTCAGACCTGCCTGCAAGATCGGCTAATTTGCTATTGCCTGGGCTGGCTCTCCCCGGTTACATTTAGCAACAATGTAGCTTTTTTGAGCTCTTTTTCTCCCTCCTCAGCCCCACCCGACTTCAGGATTCTCTGTGATTCTGTGTAGATTCTGTAAAGAAAAAAGGAAGGAGGAGGGAGGGGGATCTTAAAGATTTAAGTCTGGAGCAGTTTTCACTGGGAATTAGAAGAGTCAGAAAGCCCTGCTGCCTGGAGTTTTGCTCCCCCCTCCCTCTCAGACCTGCCTGCAAGATCGGCTAATTTGCTATTGCCTGGGCTGGCTCTCCCCGGTTACATTTAGCAACAATGTAGCTCTTTTGAGCTCTTTTTCTCCCTCCTCAGCCCCGCCCGACTTCAGGATTCTCTGTGATTCTGTGTAGATTCTGTAAAGAAAAAAGGAAGGAGGAGGCAGGAGGGAGGGGGATCTTAAAGATTTAAAACTCTGGAGCAGTTTTCACGGGGAATTAGAAGAGTCAGAAAGCCCTGCTGCCTGGAGGTTTGCTCCCCCCTCCCTCTCAGACCTGCCTGCAAGATCGGCTAATTTGCTATTGCCTGGGCTGGCTCATTTAGCAACAATGTAGCTCTTTTGAGTTCTTTTTCTCCCTCCTCGCTTCTCGGGGCTCCACCAATGGGGGAGCAAAGCCCAGCGCCAGGCTTTGGGCTAACATAGGGGTCTGCAAAGTTGGCTGTTTTAAGACTGGTGGACTTCAACTCTCAAAATTCTGGAAGTTGAAGTCCACCACCAGTCTTAAAAGAGCCAACTTTGCAGAATGCAGATCCCTTGGCTAACATGATTGATGCCCTCGGAGTTGGAAAGAGGCGAGAGAGAGCCCGGTCACATGAGTCATCATGACACGACATCAGCTTTGTGACCACATTGCTGAGTAATAAAAATTCCAGTCCCACGTTGTAACGAAGGAGTACCTATATTTGATAACTCATTGGGATTTTCAAAGTCATTGAGAATATTTTTGCTTTTAATCTAATTAAACTTCCTATCTGTCAGTTTAAAATAGTGACTTCCATAGAGCAAACTAAAATCACTACTTTATAAACAAAAGGAAGGTGTTTTTTTCTCTTATTTGGTTATGGTAGAGCCATTTTAACAATCTATATTTGCAAGTAGTATGCAGTTTTGCAGTAGTAGTAGGTTACTGAAACCCTCTGTACAGAAAGGAGCAAATTCCCACAAATTTTTAAACAATCAACAAGCATTGTTGAACATGAGGCAATAAATCCTTGAGTTTACAAATTAACGATGGAAGAAAACTCTTAGATGTGAATGAGACTTTAATTATGGTTATTTTAATAATTTTACTCATTTAAAATAGCAAATTGCATATAATACATTCACAGAAGCATACAGTGTATAGAAAACTTTTGCAATTGAATGTTAACTCATTAAAATGAAGTATATCAAGTGAAATTCATTAAAATGAAGTATATCAAACATTTACTATTTTAATATTACTGGTATTAAGTGCCATTTATATATTCATTTCAAAGCTCTTTTTTATTTAATCCAAAATGAATTTGAAAAGATAATTGTAATAATTGATAAACCCTAACCCTATAGGTACATCATCAGTCAGTGCTGATGTCAAAACGTAAAGCTGGAGTAAATGTTGTTACGAAGAAAAAGTGCAGCTGGAAGTTTAAACTAGAATGGTCTTGGGTGACATCTGTGAAAAAAATTCAGGTGCTCAGGCATGAAAATGTGCCGCTCAAACACTATACTTTTCCGCCCACACTGGAAAAAAATTAGAGGGAACATTGCTCGCCAGAAGCTTAAACTTGTTAACTGCCTCAATTAATAGCTTCTGACCTGTGAGGCTGCCTTAGAGCAAACTGCACTGCCTTGGTTCAGCTCCTAAAATTGCTTCGTCACTTCCAGTCTGCACTTGCTAGGCTGTTTGTTTCATCAAAGGCTTCGCTGCCGCACTTCTCTCTTGAGTGTAAAAAGCAGTTAACGCCTGCTTTCAGCGCAAAAACAATAAATTACTGCCGGAGAGAGCGAAAGGCTTGGAAACATGGCGCTTTTGATCTCACTGCTAATTCCAGTCTGCTGGGAACTTTCAGAGGTCAGAGGAGCCAGCGAAGCCTACAATTACCACTTTGCCTTGCCTCTGAAGTAATCGGGCCACCTTCTTGACATTTGCAGTCGACATTTTATGGAGTGCTCCTCATTCTACTGGCCAGGCACCATTTGGGTGCTGCTCCTGTCTGGTTTAAAGGCAGATTTGGTCACTATTTGAGGCCGGCTGCCTTTGATTCGGATCAAGCGGTGCTTAACCTTATAGCCTTCCTGAATTAAGCTGCACCAGACCTAGCCTTCATGCCTTTCTGTTTTAATTGATTCATATCCTCAATACAAATTTCCCTCAGGTATTACATCTTTCATTGTATTATAGCCTCTCTCTCACAGTTCAGAGCCAACTGGGCACCATTGCTATCCCCAGGGGCTCTGTCCAAGAACTTGGTCACACCCTGGGGCTATAGGGGCTTATAGAATCCTCTGTCTAATAGAGCCTTCGTGTTGCTCTCACTTTCAGAGTGTTTCCTATAAATGGCTGGTAATAGACTAGGGCTAAGACCCGACACTTGTCATCTACTAAATCATCTGACAAGCTATCTGCCAGGTGACAAAAGGCACTTGAGAAGCACTTTGCCAAGGCACCAAGACTATTTGGTGTGCCTCGGAAGAGGGGTAGTCTTATATGGCGAGTATAGCCCAAACCCTATATTTTAACAGGAAAAGTAGGGGGTCGTCTTATACACCCAGTCGCCTTATATGCCAGAAAATATGGTACTAAAAAAACAAGAGAAAGAATTGGGGGAAAAGACTGAAATGCAAATAGTTAAGAAAGTAAAATACTTAGGAATTTGGCTATCGGCAAAATGCTCCTCAATTAAGGAAGATAATCATAACAAATTAATACAATAAATAAAAAAGGATTTAGAGAATTGGAAAAATCTGCAACTATCACTTATCAGATGTATAGCCTCTATTAAAATGAATATATTGCCGAGAATATTATTCCTATTCCAAGTAACCCCAATAAAACCAGGGAAAATATTTTTTCAAGATTTAAACAAACTAACTATGAAATATATCTGGCAGGGGAAAAAAACCAAGGATTAAACTGAAATTATTACAGAACAGGAAAGAAAAAGGAGGCCTTGCGCTCCCAGATTGGGAATTGTACTATCAGGCAGCAACACGAACTTGAGCCAAAGATTGGATAGAGCTAAAAAATAAGAGAATTTTGATATTAGAAGGCCATGACCTCCAGGTAGGATGGCATGCATTCATCTGTGATGAAAAAAATAGATCTCATAAATACTTCCAAAATACTTGAAGACCCTGAGCGGGTTGGACTCTCCCACAGTGCACAGAAAACGACCCTTCAGGTAAGCCAATGGTCATTCTCCTGTGCGCTGTTTGGAGAGTCCAAGCATGAGACATACCTAAGTTAAATGTCACTAGGTGGGAAGAAGGTCTGTCCAGGGTGCCGGTCGTGGAATGAACCCTTTGACTCTTCTGCCGAATGAGGCTTCAGCGAAGGCAAATGTGCTAATTTATAGTTTCTGACAAATGGAGAAGGGGACAACCATGTTGCCACCCTGCAGATCTCCTTTACTGTTGTTTGGGTTGCCCAGGCAGCCATGATGGTGGCGCTCCTCATGGAGTGAGTGGTGATATGATGAGAAACCACTTTGGATTGGTGTTCATATGCTAACACGATGCACACCCTCAGCCATCTGCCAATAGTCGAAGATGTTACCTTCCGTCCCATAGACCCTGGCTGGAATGACACAAAGAGGGTTTCGGATCTGTGAAATTCCGCTGTCCTCTTAATATATCTATGCAGTGCCCATCTGATGTCCAGTGTATGCCAAGTTCTCTTCCTGTTTGATAAAACCACCTCCTGTGCCCTGTGAAACCAAGTATTAATTTTTGGGATAAATGCTGGATTCAAGTGAAGTATGACCCTGTCCATGTTATAATGCATAAATCATCCTGAACCAATAGGACTGCTAGCTCCAATATTCTCCTTGCCAATGTAATGGCAATGAGAAAGACTGTCTTAAGTGTTAGATGCCTAAGGGAAAGTGTATGAAGTGGCTCAAAAGGAGCCAACGTAAGGGCCTGTAGGACCACCAAAAGTTGTCAGGTTGGGTACCGATGAACCACTGGAGGGTGTAGGTTGGAGGCACCCTTGAGGAAACTACGTACCCTTGGAAGTCTGCTGACAGGCTGGGAAGTTCCTCCACACCAAATGGTGGATAAGACCACAACCTGACACTAGAGAATGTTGGGGAATAAGCCCTTATTGAGACCCTCCTGCAGAAAGTCCAAGATGTGCGGGACAGATGCAGTGACCCGATCCAGCCTGCGGGTGGCACCCATGTGGCAAAGGTGACACACATTGAGTCATAAATTCTGGTGGTTGATGGTCGCCTGGGTGGTTTGGATCACCTTGACTGAGAAACAATGTACAAAGACAATAAAGATTATATTTATACTGAAACTGTCCCTCCTCAGGAGGTCCCCCTCAAGTGTTAGATTGCCAACAGGAGGAACTGGGGGTCCGGGTGGACAATGGCCCACTGGCTGAAGGAGACCTGATCCTGAGGGATTTGCCAGGGCTTGACCACCAAGAAGCTGATGAGGTTAGTGTACCAGGGTCTTCTGGGCCAATGTGGTGCTACAAGTAGAACCCCTGCCCCTTCTGCGATGATCTTGCAGACTACCTGTGGTAGAAGCAGAAGCTGCCGAAAGGCGTACAGAACACTCAGACGCAATGAAAGGCATCTGTGCCCTCTGCCTGGGAGGGAGCGGAAGCAGGAGAAGAAGCGAGGGAGCCATGTGTTTTTGTGGCTAGCGAAAAGGTTGATCATAGGAGGGGCGAATCTCTGCAACAACTGACGGAACAGGTCTGTGTTGACTATGGTGGTCCTGCTCAGCCAGTCTGCTTGAGTGTTGTCCACCCCTGAGATGTGAGCCGCTCAAATGGATTTAATGTGATGCCGCAATACAATAGTATGAAGCCAGACCCATAGTACAAAACAATCTGCTAGCTGCTAAAGTAATCACCCAGATCCCAGGCAAAACAAGACACAATGACAGACAATGACACCACCCAAACTTTTAAACAAGCTTTAGCAATCAATGAATGGTTTTTGAGCCACAAATCCAGCTGCCTGATAAAAGATAACTTAGCTTTAGCACCGGTTCCTTTGCAAACATTTCTTTTAGTGTTTCAAATGTCTCTTGGCAGGTTAGGTCCCACGGTAGAGATTGCCCCAGGCTAGGTTTTGTTCCTGAGCTCCCTGTCTTCAAGAGGTCTGTCATGGGTTTGGCAATCTTCGCAAAGGAAGGGATGAATTGCCTATAGAAGTTCGCGAACCCTAGGAAGCTTTGTAACTGTGGGTGCGAGGGGGTTGTCTGACTAGGACGGCTTGTACTTTGGCTGGGTCGATCTCTAATCCATCATTTGACACTCAGTAGCCCAGTAAGTCTAGCCGTGCACAGTGGAATTCACATTTTGATAGCTTGATGTACAGATTGGCTGCTAGAAGTTTTTCTAGTATCTGTCGGACCAGGGATATGTAGTCATCCATGGTCTCTGTGTAGATGAGGATGTCACCAGATAGACGAGGACCCCCTTGTAGAGCTACTCGTGCAGTACTTCGTTTACTAATTGCATGAATACTGCTGGGGCTCCCTGCAGTCCAAACAGCATCACTTTGAATTGGAGGCTCCCTAGGGGGCAGTTGAACACTGTTTTCCAAACATCTCCTTCCCTGATCCGTACTCGGTAGTATGCTTCTCTGAGGTCTAGTTTGGTGAAGACTTTTCCCTTGGCCAGATGAGATAACATGTCCTTCATGAGGGGGATAGGGGGATAGGTATACACACACTGCATTGATCCCTCTAAAGTCTACTCACAATCTCATAGTTCCATCTTTTTTCTTTTTGAAGAGGACTGGCACCACAACCCGTTGCTTGGCTGGCTCGATGAACCCTTATGTATTGTTTATGTATTTGCACATTTCTTTTATTTCCTGAGGCATCATGGCATACAGTTTGGGTTTGGGTAGTTTTGCCCCGGGGATGATTTTGATGGTACAGTCTGCCTCACAAGGGGGGAGGGGCAGAATGTTGCACTTGGTCTCACTGAATGCTTCTGCGAGGTACTGATATTCCCCTAGGATCTGTTCAGTATCTGGTGTTTCATTGGATGTGGCTGCCAGATGTTCTGATGGGCTCTTTTGGGGGGGTTCCCTCCTTCGGTGGTGTTTATGCTTGCTGGTGTGGAAGGAGTTGGGGCCCCTTTTCTATCCTAAGTCTGTGGGTACCCCCATGCCACCAGATGGTCAGTCCCCACTTGTCTAGCCAAGAGAGTCCCAATATGACTGCATCTGTCATTTTGGGGGATATTATGAAGCGAATTACTTCCCAGTGATATACTAGCTCTAGTCTCACTGGTTCGGTCAGGTGGGTGGCATAGGCTCTACCCATTAGGGACACATCGACCTGTTTGAACCGGATTGGGTGGGGCAGTCTTTTTGCTCTGATCCCTAGTTTCAGGACTGTGGTCAGGTTGATCAAGCATCTAGTGCAGCCTGAGTCTATTAGGGCTTGAAAATCACCCTGGTTTCCTGTTTTTGGGGCTGTGAGGCATATTTGAAAAAGGAAAGGGCGAATTGGTCCTCTCACCATTGGGTTGGGTTGTTTTTTCCCTTGTCATCACTGTCAAAAGATTCTGGTGACTGATCATTGTTGCCTAGGGTTCCTCACCCCTTTGTCTGGGTGGGGAGGGATCTCTGCAGCCTGGAGGACCTTCCGGGATGCATGGGTGGCCCGTTTGTGGCTCTGTTCCAGTCGTGCCTTGGGTGGTGGCTCTGGCCTTGGCAATGGGGTTGGGTTCATGCATGCGAATGCTGTGTGGCCCCTGCATCTGTAGCATTTCAGTGGACTTCAAGGGGGACTGGTTTTGGGGCCCGCTGTGTTGCTGTAGGTACCCATCGGCCAAGCGATTTCAGGTCGAGTTGACCTCTCTTTCATGTCTGATGGCTTTCTCATGTCGTTAATGCACAATCTGCCATTGACATTTATTGCTACTCGGAACCACTCAGAGACTCGGTTTGGGATGTTGTGGTAGGCAGTTACTTGGGCAATCTGCTGGTCCAGACTTGTTCTGAAAAAATACACTAACAGACGCTCTGGTAAAGGGGGTAGCCTTCCAATGACTCTCCATAAATTCACAGATGTGCTCTTTGATGGGTCACTGAGCTTTAAGTCACTGAGGTCATCTTCCGCATATAGGTCCTCCTCCACCTCAAATCTGGCCTCTAGCAGTCATAGGAAGTCATCCACGCCTTGCAGTTGGGGAGCTCTCCACTTGTGGAGGTCTGCTAGCCATTCCCTTGCTTCTCCCTCAAGTCCTTCTGTGATGGTATTCACTATGGCTCTGGGGGATGGGTAGAGGTGCCCATAGCATTCTAGGTGGATATCAGCTGAATCAAGGAACAGAGTTAGCTGGTCTGTGTCCCATCAAACTTTTCCCTGAATCGGGGCAGGTCATTCAGCCCTGTTCCTCCCACCTCCTGTTAGCCTCTATACTTGCATTTGATATGGCTGGCCATCTTCCTCATCTCTAGTTTGGAGAGAGGGAGGGGGTGGTCTGCCCTGGGCAGCCTGCCTGCTGTATGGGGGAGGCACTGGCTGCGGTTTCGGGCTCCTTCTCCTTCTAATGGGTGGAGGAGGGGGCTCCACTCATATCTGCATCTCCTCCTTTCAACAGGATCAGATTCCCCTCCCCTCACTTTTGGGAGGCATCATGGCTCCTCATCACAAGCCTGCTGTAGAAATCTGAGATCCGACTCTGATCAAAGGTATGCATGGAATTCTCCCTCCCTTCAATGTCAATTTGATAATAGGCATGGAAACGCTTTACAAGTTGACAGTAGAATTCCAACTGATCAACTTTCTCTGACAGAGTTCTTTAGAAAATGACATACTGAGTTGTAGATCGAATGTTTTCTTCTGGCAATAAACAGCTCACTTTGCCACCAAAGTTGGCATTTCCCAGATATGAATGGGAGCAATTAGGAACAACCCACGATGACTCTCAGATGATTGTGCACTTCCCTTGGAAGAGAAATCAAGATGATTGCAATTTTTGGTGAGAGAGGCTGCAGACTGGGTCTCCCTCTTTCCCTCTCAATTGTGGTTTTTAGGTGCACCTTGGTTTTAACATCATGTTTTAGAAAAAAAAATTGACTTACATCTTTAATTGCCAATCATCTGAATGCTGAATTATCTTATAACCCATTGCTGTATTAAAAATGGAAATTTTTATTTTTACTATTTTACTTTGGAGTTATTAAATAGCCCAAATGGGAGCATTTTGAATTGGTAGCATCCAAGAGGGGTGTTAAATGCTGTTTTCCATTTAATTCTGATATGGTAGTAAGCCTCCCTTAAATTCAGCTTGGAATTGCTTTTCAATTTACAAGCTCTGAATGAAAATTTATATAAAAGATTTAATGAATTAACAATAGTTACAAATCAACCTAAGGATGACACTCAGGTACAGGTAACAGGTAACAGCAACTAAATCAGACTTGCAGTTGGGTGGATTGGAAGTTAATTTCTTGGTGACTGAATTAATGGAGAAGGAGTTTGTTTGAGAACTGCAGGCTCATTGGAGAAGGCTGAAAGGGGCATGAATTTAAAAAATTAAGAGATGACAGAATGAATCAGTGATGAACTGGAGTTTCTTAAGAAAACTGATGGACATTGTGATGGAATATAATAATGAGACTTATTATATTCAATCAGAAGACAACTGTCAAGGGATGCTGTGTTTCATCAGTTTGCAGGAGATGTTTTGGACAACAAAAGCTACAGTAAAATTTCCAACAGGGATCTATGACTTTACAGAATGGAATGCAACTGTATGAAAAGATACCAATTATAATTTTAAGGAAAACTTTTATTATTAAGAAACAATTGAGCATATTTGATCCTGAACAGATCAGAGATAATTGCTGCAATGGGTTACAGTAGATTAGAAGCCATTGTGGACACACTGCAAGTTAAATACAATAATACAATAATGGGTTATTAACAGAGGGTTCTGAAATTTAATTTAAAGATTTACCTGTTAACTTTCTTTTACAGTAGACAGACAGGTTGAATATGTTGGGTAAATAGAGATGTAGAGTTCATAAATTGTGGATGTGCTTTTCAGACGGGGGCAACTACTATTACTGACATATATTTATCAGTATTCAATTGGGGGACAAGCTATGTGTATGCCTTTTTATGCACATTTTTCTTGTCTCTCTTTTTTAATGTTAAAAAATTAATATTAAAACTTTCTCTGCCAGAGTTTTTTTAATAAATCACAATAAGCAGAATTCAGCTCTTCATAATATGAGCTGTTTCCAAAGATTTTAGCCAATCATACAAATTCTAAGGAAAAAAATGGTAACCAATTATCAATTTATAGAAAACTATTTATTTTATGTATTTATTCCTGCCTTTATCATTTTTACAAATAACTCATGGCGGAGAACAGTCCTTTGTCCTATTTTCCCCACAATAACCCTGTGAGATGAGTTGGCCTGAGAAAGAGTGACTGATTGAAGCTGGATTTCATGGCTAAGGCAGGAGTAGAATACATGTTTCTGGCTTTCTAGCTTGTTGCCTTAATCACTAGACCAAACCATTTTTTTTCCTTTAGTGTAATGAGCAATAACTGTTCTAATAATGTCAGTAAGGTCTAAGAAAGAAATATTTAATAAAGTCCAATCACTTCTTTGATCAGACACATTTAATATATTTTTTTAAAAAAATAAACTAATTTCTCAAATTCAATATCCTATAGCAACAATGCTAATTCTTTATATGTTTGCTCTTAGTTATCTTCAAGGAAAATATATATTGGATGTCAATATTTTGTCTTTGGCAATATCTGTTTTTGCATTCTTTTTATCAACTCTTTCTGATTAGACAGAGCAATTCTGCCAAGTAGCTATTTCCTGCATTCCATCTGTGCTTTCAAACTAGTACCCATCTGCACATTTTCAACTTTAAATAAACCTATCACCAATCAATTGGAGAGAAACAGTGGAAATAAAATGTGCATCAATGTACAGTATTTTTTGGAGCATAAGATGCACTGGAGTATAAGATGCACCAAGGTTTTGAAGAGTCAAATTTTAAAAAAAAAGTTTTTGCACTCTGCAAACCTCCCAAAAAAGGCCTTTTTTTGAGAAAAGGGCATGAATGGCCTTTAGGGGGCTTGCAGAGTGCATCTGGGGGGGGGAACAAAAATGAGCAAAAATAGGCCCATTTTTCGCAAAAAAAAAGGCACTGTTTTTCGCAAAAATGGGCCCATTTTTCATTTTAAAAAGGGCATGGATAGCCTTTAGGAAGCTTATAGAGTGCTCCTGGGAGCTGGGGGGTAAAATTGAGCAAACAAATGGGCCATTTTTTGCTCATTTCTGCCCTCCCCAGCCCCCAGGAGCTTTCTAAAAGCTTCCTAGAGGCTCTGCACGGCCATTTTGGTGAAGGGGTAGAGTTTCGGGAGGCAAAAATGCTGTATTCAATGTATAAGATGCATCCAGATTTTCAGCCTCTTTTTTGAGGGAAAAAGGTGCATCTTATACTCTGAAAAATATGGTAAATATTTTCACACAGAGGAGGAAGGAAGGAGAGGGAGAGGAGGGGAGGGGGAGGGTAAAGGGAAGGGGAAGGAGGAGGAGCAGGAGGAGAAAGAGGAGGAGAAGTAGGAGTAAGATCTTGTCCAGAAATGGAGCAACATAAGATATTTATTCCCTGCTTTCCAGAGCCTGCCTTCCCTACTCCCTTCCCCACCGCCCACAGCCCTGCCATGCTTTCCTGCCTTCCACACGGCCTTCCCGGTGTCCTCATGGCCAGCTTGCAAAGACAGGCAAGCGGAAGGTCAAGTGGAAGGCAGGCAAGAATGTTGGGTCTGCAGGGAAGGGAGTTAGCAGCCTACTCCCTTCCCCGCAGCCCCCCATGCTTTCCTGCCTTCCGTGCGGCCTTCCCAATGGTGCCCCATGCCCACTTGCCTTCCATATTTGGCATCCAGCTTGGCCCGGTCAGTGGGTGGGTGAGCGGCCTTTGGTGGAGATGCAGTTGCTGCTCTGGGGTTCAGAGAGGCGGTGGTGGGGGTGCTCTGGGAGAGCAGGTGCCAGGCAGATGTCCCGAGGCTGCTGAAAATGTGCACCACTTGCCCTCCTGGAGCACCCCTGCTGCCCCACTCAGCCCCAGAGCAGTGGCTGCATATCCACCAAGGACCACCCGCCATCAGCCTTACCAACATGCTGGGTCCTGCGGCTCTTTGACCCCTCTCCTGAGGCTCCCTGCTGATCCATTCATGCAATCTGCTCCCCACCTCAAGAAGGCATGAGCATCTCCGCAGAGCTGTGTGGCTGAAGCACCCTATCATTTTCTCTGCACTGCCGAGGACCAGTTGCTTTTTGCTATTCCATGTCCTTCACAGACAGCTCAACACCAGCCATGGTCCTCTTCATGTTGACTGGATGCAAGGAGGAGATCTCCAGCTCTCCTATGCTGCCCAGGGCTCTACTTGCACAGGTCACTCCTGCGCTGCACAGGAGAGCTGGAGTTCTCCTCCCTGCATCTGGTGATGCTAGCTGCTGCTGCTCCCCATTTCTCTCCTTCCTTAGCCAACACAAAGGGGAGCACTGTGCTGAGTTGCCTGCGCAGTAGGTTCTCCCTCACTGCACAGCCAGCTACTCACCTCACTGCGCAGTGGCAGAAGTGGGAGGAGTCACCGCCATCCCCACTGCTGTGATCCTGGCTCAGGAGGGCATTTTGCTAGTGTGTACATGTGCACATGAAAGAAAGGAGAGCAAGAAAGGGGGAGAAAAAGAGGAAAGATAGAGAAATGAGAAAATAATAGAAAGAGAAAATGATAGAGAGGGAAAAGAGAGAGAAACAAATCAGAGAGAGAGAGAGAAGGGGGAGAGAGAGAGAGAAATGAAAGAGCTGGAGGGAGAGAATGAGAGAGGGAAAAGAGAGAAACAAATCAGATAGAGAGAAGGGGAGAGAAAGACAGAGAAAGAAAAAAAGAAAGAAAGAAAAAGAAAGAAAAAGAAAGGGAGGGAGGGAGAGAGAGAGAGAAGAGAGAGACAAGAAAGAGAAAGGATAAGAGAGAAAGAAAGAGAAAGGAGAGAGAAAGAAAGAGAAAGAGAGAGAGAGAGAGAGAGAGAGAGAAAGAAAGAAAGAAAGAAAGAAAGAAAGAAAGAAAGAAAGAAAGAAAGAAAGAAAGAAAACGTATGACCACAATTCAGCCCAAAATTTTGGTTGCTAAGCAAGAGCGTTGTTAAGTGAGTTTCACCACATTTTACAAGTTGGCCATGCCTACCCAATCATATGACCACCAAGCCACACCCACTGAACTGGTAGGGATTTTTTTATTTCACCACTGTGTTGTATGTATTTTTTTAAACTACATAGTAAGTAATGAAAGCCATAAAACAACCAACATATTTGCAAATACATCCCTAAAAATAGCTGCATTGTTAAAATATTGTACTGCTATGATTCAATTATTATTCTTTTACTAAACTTCCAAATGAAATATACATATAGACATTTATGTTTGCAATGTGTAGAAATACAACAGATAGTGAGATTGAATGTCAAAACAACATTCTATTGTTGTTCTACAATTGCTGTAATTACTATATAATACTTCTACATATAACTGAATAAATTTATATTTTCCTCCTCATGTAATTTTGTTTCATTTATTTCAGTTGGATGAAAACTTCTTTTGTTTGTTCCCAGTGAGACATAACTATCATTTCAAACGCTGAAAAAAACTGACCTGTGAAAATTTATGCAAGAATTAATGTGTTCACCTTTCAAGTACAAAGAGATCCTTTATTTTTCTTTATTTCACATATAGTATAAAGAAAGAACATTAATTTGTGCCATCCATTTCAGTGTTTTAGTAGTTATCATGCAGACTACGCATCTCTAATTTCTTATGCATTGAGTATAACAAACACTACAAATGTCAAAGAACACCACTCTCTCAGTAAAATATCATGTCTGTCTTACTTAAGACATTGGGTTAAATATCATTAAATACATCTAGTTCCCTATAAATAAGCATACTTAAGCCTTTTATTTTCACTTGTTTACCACATCTAAATTAATGTCTCTCATGTTTGTTTTAAATTACAAGAAGTAGAAAAAAACAGGAAGTTCATTCTTTAACTTCTATTTAAAGAAATAATAAATACATGCATTTTTATACTGCCTGAGAAAGCAAACTTCTTTTACAGATTTACAGATAGGCAGTTTTTATTCTAAAAATAAAAGATAAAATAAAGGCTGGCTAAAACATCTGGAATTTTAAGAATTATTTAAAAGCATTCTGGAGGGAAAGGATGCATTTCCAATGAAAAAGCATTTCATAATAATGGGGAAATTACAAAAGCTCTCTGCTGCTTGTGATGGACATTAACTGCAAAATCCTTGACAAGCCCTCTATAGTCAAAAGATTGCAAAATACTTTGAACTCCTCAGAAAAGCTTGCTTTGCCTGATCCCTCCACTTTTTTTTCCTTGATGTTTGAAATCCACCATTCTATGCAGAATAGTTTATACAAATAGCTGAGGTTTGCCTTTGTTCATTTTTTGCTACAAACATTATAATGCTTATTGTGCTGCAGCTCTTATGACTTTATATAAGAGCCGAGGTGGCGCAGTGGTTAAATGCAGCACTGCAGGCTACTTCAGCTGACTGCAGTTCTGCAGTTCGGCTGTTCAAATCTCACCGGTTCAGGGTTGACTCAGCCTTCCATCCTTCTGAGGTGGGTAAAATGAGGACCCAGTTTGTTGGTGGGGTCAATATGCTGACTCTGTAAACTGCTTAGAGAGGGCTGAAAGCCCTATGAAGTAGTATATAAGTCTAACTGCTATTGCTATTGCTATATAATTAGTATTCTTTTGGAGTTAAATAGAGGTAATAAATACAGAAGCTTTAGGTACCACAGATATACCCCAGGTTCCTTTTTCAATCAATAAAAGTAATCCTCTTACAAATTCAGCATTCCACACCCTTCAGTGACCATGCAAAGGATTAAATCCTCTTTAAGAAGGCATGTGAAAGTATGACAACACTACTGAAACATTTTCACCTTAAAAATGCATAATTTACCATGCTAAATCTTTAGAGAACAAAGTGTATGGTCATTCTGTATGTCATTTTGCCACTGATTTTATAGAACCTGTAATACCACTGTTATAGTTGACTATGTGACTTAGACTAGAACAGGAATTGCAGAAGAATGGTAAGAATATTAAACATACTTCCTAATATGAAAAACTGAATTTCACTTTGGAAGACCTTTTCTTAGGTAAATCTGAGTTAAGTATATGCTTTTATCAAGAAAAACAAATAAGTATAAGGATATTACTTGAAAGTACTATTAAAGAATTAAAATAGAGTCATTCAGAAGGAATGGGGGGGGGGGGGCAGAGGGATGGAAAATTAGTGGCTTTAAAGATATAAGGAAAAAGAACCAAATAGCCTCATCAAAGGGCAAAAATGCTGATAAAATAATGGAATCTGCATTATGAAATATTGGCTCCTCAAATTTTATGGTTCACTTCCTCAATTCATGAGAGATATTTCACTTTAATTCTTGGTAATTGTATAGTACTTGTCTTAAATACATATACTACATAACACGTTATATGTTTATCAGTTAGGGAGACAAGTAGCTTAGTATATGAAAGATTCTTTGGACCACAATGCCTGAATAAACATGGCTAGGCAGGATCCAAAAGAAGAGACTTTTCTGCCCTGGCATCTTGGGAACATCATCCCATGGAAATCAGCCTCATTCTTGTTGTTGGCCTTTCATAAGGCCTTGTGCCTCAGTTTGGTCCTCTGGGAATGGGATAGACCAGTGATGGCTAACCTTTTTGCCAGTGTGTGACAAAAGAGGGAAAAGCGTGGGGGAGGGGGGTCACACCCATAATACTATACACCAGAGGTGGGTTCCTACCACTTCGCACCAGTTCGGTAGAACCGGTTCGTCAAATCTACCGAACTGGTTAGAAGAGGTTCCACCAGTGGACCCGGAAAGCATAAGGTGACCAGATTTTCAGATTGGAAAAGAGGGACGCCTTTGACCGGGGGGGGGGGGGGGGGGGGCTTGATTAAAAAAAAATTTTTTGGTCAAAAGGTCACCCCAGGACACTGAAACCAGCATAAATACGAATCTGTTGCCAAACAAAATTTTGATCACGTGACCACGGTCGCTAAGTGTGAAAAATGGTCGCAACGGTCACTAAGTGTGAAAAATGGTCATCAGTCACTTTTTTCAATGCCATTGTAACTTTGGTCACTAAATGTTTTCCCCCTCCTCGAGACTCCTCACTTCTTCCTTCATTCCTCTTGCTTATCTACCTTCACCTTATCCGTCTTCTGCTCTTTCCCTCTCTTCCTTCCTTTCTCCTTCCATCCTCTCTTCTTTCCTCACTCACTCCCTTCCTCCTTTTCTCTTCCTTCCTCCTTCCATTCTTTCAGCTTCATTTCTTTTGCCTATCTACCTTCTCTGTCTTTCTGCTCTTTCCCTGTCTTCCCCTTTCCTCCCTCCCTTCTTTCCTTTCTAGTTCCATCTTTTCTTCTTTCCTCTCTCCCTCCCTTTTTCTTTTTTCCTTCCTTCCTCTTTCCTCTTGCCTATCAACTTCATCCTCTTTGTCTTTCTGCTCTTTCCCTCTCTTCCCCTTTTCTTCCTACCTCCTTCCCTCTTTTCTCCCTCCCTTCTTCTTTTTCTTCTTTTTTTCTTCCATCTTCCTCCTTCTCCTCCCATTCTTTCTCCTTCCATCCATCTTTTCTCCTTCCATCTTCTCCCCCCTCCCTTCTTCTTTTTTCCTTCCCCCCTCCCTCCTTCCTTCCTCTCCTTCCCTTTCTCGCACACAGGAAGGGGAGGGGAGGCTTTCTAGTCGCTTTCACAGCATAATTTCTTTATCTAACTTTTAAAAAACAGTGTGCAAATTTCGTAACCTGCGAAGCACCAAGTTATTATCTTCTGTTGTTACAAATTCGCAGCTACTCCATTCTTTCCGATAGGGAACTGCATTTCCCAAGATGCCTCAGGTCCTCAAAGCGCTGAACGCGGTTTTGCAATTGACTCCAGTGAGGCCCGGTAGCCACCGGTTGGGGTGGCTGTCAAGGCGCTGAAAGGAAGGAGCTGCAGCCGAAGGGAGAGACGCTCGCCCCCGTGTTCAGCAAAGCAAGCCCGCTGGCGGCGCCTGTGCTGTGGTGGGAAGCGAACTGCGGGTCCCCCCCTGCCGCCGCCGCCTTCTTTACCTCTGCCTCTTCCAGAGCCCGGGGTGGCTGTCAGGGCGCTGACAGCGGAGCAGACGCGCCGTTTGTTACTGCTTCCAGCAATCGAGACGGACGAGGGAAGCGGTGGCGGCGGACGTCATCAGCGACTGTAACGAGGTGCGGAGGAAGAACGGAAGGTCCAGCCATGGACGAGCAGGCTGGCCCCAACAACAACAACGCGCTGCTCTTGCCGCCACCTCCGGATGGGAAGCAACCAAGCCTTGCAGACTCGCTTCCCACCGCACCGTGTTGTTGTTGGGGCCAGCCACCGCCGCTTCCCTCATCCGTCTCGATCCTGGAAGCAGTAACAAACTGGCCGCGTCCGCTCCACCGTCAGCGCCCTGACAGCCACCCCGGGCTCTGGAAGAGGCAGAGGTAAAGAAGGCGGCGGCGGCAGGGGGGGACCCGCAGTTCGCTTCCCACCACAGCACAGGCGCCGCCAGCGGGCTTGCTTTGCTGAACACGGGGGCGAGCGTCTCTCCCTTCGGCTGCAGCTTCCTTTCCTCTCTCCGCCCTGCTTCTCCACCTCTTTCTGGGGATTGTGGAGGAATCTTGGTCTGGCATCATTGAGGAGAATCTGCCAAGCAGTGGCGGCGGCAGCAGTGGCAAAGGCAGCCAGGAAGGTCCGATCCTGGCCCGAGAAGACCCAGGTTACCCTCCCCATCTTCTAGCGGTGGGTATTTGCTAGTGATGAGCCTCGAAACAGGCGCGCGGCAGGTTCTCCTCAATGATGCCAGACCAAGATTCCTCCACGATCCCCAGGAAAAGGCGGAGAAGCGAAAAGCAGCTATAACATCCCCCGGTTCCTCCGGCGCTCCCACGGGTCGCTGTGTCCTGGAGCTGTCGCCCTTTCCTTTTTTCTCCTTTCGCGTGCTCACTCCCCACTCCATGCAGGCGGCGGAGGGGAAGGAGTCTCTGGTGGCTGCTGCAGCAGCAGCAGAAGCGGTGGCGACGGCTGGAGCACAAATCCGGGCAGGTGGTTCTGGCTCTCCCTTCCCCAAGCATATCCCATTGCTGCTGGCGCCGCGGCGGGAGGAGCGAGCGAGAGAGCCACCGACCGACCCCGCGCGTCCCATCGCCGACTCCAACTCAGCGGGCGAAGGGGCGAACTCTCATTAGCAGCGGGGATGGTTAAATGTTACATCGGAAGATTGATGGGGTATTTTAGAATTCAATCAGCGCAGTAACAACTAAACAGGCAGGCATGCCAAGTGGCACAGGACAGGCAAGAATTTACCAGGGGCTTTTTAATTAGGGGTGGAGGGAGATGGACCTCAATTCAGGACCGCGTGAGGGAGTCCTGTTTTTTCAAGCAAGAATTCTCAAAGAGCAGTTGCTGCCGCGAACGAAAAGCAGTTTTTAACCCCAAGCGCGATGCCACGAATGTCACTATTTCCATCCAAGCCGCCACCACAATCCTTGCAAGCCGGCAAGAAAGCGGAAGCAAGAAGAAAAAAATAAATAAATAACCACCCTCCCAAGCAGCCGGAGCTTGCAAATGGCGACGTTGCAATGAGGGTCGTACTCCTGACCCTCTAAAACTCTCGGGAAACTCCTTCGCAGCCACGGGGGGGGGACCACATCACAGGAGCAGCCCCACTGGTGGGAGAACGATGGGACGGCTGCGAAAAGGCACAAGGGGGGGGGAGATTGACAGCAAGGGTCCGTCCCGCCGCTCGCCTTAAAGTTCTCGCCTAGCCGAACTCTGGGGTTGCAGCCGCTGCTCGCCATTCCCTCAACTCAGAGTACGGAGCGCGCGCAAAACCCTGCCATGCGGGACTCCCCGCAAACCTCTCGCATATCCCCCCCCTGCTGGCTCCGTCTTACCAGATTTTGGGGGGTATTTGTAGAGGGAATTGGACGGGACATCCACCTCTTCCACTCCGGCGTTCTGCCGGCTGGTGAGCGCTCCCATGCTTCAGGCATGGCGGCAGAGGGTATCCGGGGTTGCAGAGGGGGGGCAGAGAGGAGGGGGGTGCGTCAGCTTCCCAGTTCGCGGCAGACCTTTTCTAGCCGGCTCAAAGGACTTCCCGGACTTGCTTTGCTGAGCAGGGGCTTTAGTAGAAAGGAAAGCAACTTCAGAGCTGGTATCGGGCCGGCAAAGGCTTCCCACTGCCGGCATGACTTTGAAGTGCGGCTTTCCTTCCACGCGGGCCGACATGGAAGGCAAGCCAGCCCTTCAAACTCATGCTGGCACTTTAGCGTGCCCCTCGGCTGCCATTCAGCGAAAGATGTTTCACTGAATGGCGGGCGAGTTCTAAACTGCCGGCATGACTTTGAAAGGGCTGGATTGCCTTCCGCGCGGGCCGACGTGGAAGGCAAGCGGCAAGCCAGCCCTTCAAACTCATGCTGGCACTTTAGCGTGCCCCTCGGCCGCCATTCAGCGAAACATCTTTCGCTGAATGGCGGGCGAGTTCTAAACTGCCGGCATGACTTTGAAAGGGCTGGATTGCCTTCCGCACGGGCCGACGTGGAAGGCAAGCGGCAAGCCAGCCCTTCAAACTCATGCTGGCACTTTAGCGTGCCCCTCGGCCGCCATTCAGCGAAACATCTTTCGCTGAATGGCGGGCGAGTTCTAAACTGCCGGCATGACTTTGAAAGGGCTGGATTGCCTTCCGCTCGGGCCGACGTGGAAGGCAAGCGGCAAGCCAGCCCTTCAAACTCATGCTGGCACTTTAGCGGGCCCCTCGGCCGCCATTCAGCGAAACATCTTTCGCTGAATGGCGGGCGAGTTCTAAACTGCCGGCATGACTTTGAAAGGGCTGGATTGCCTTCCGCGCGGGCCGACGTGGAAGGCAAGCGGCAAGCCAACACTTCAAAGTCGTGCCGGCAGGCAGGGCTGGAGCGAGCGTGCTCCGTCCCGGTGGGTGCATGAGCGGAGCACTTTTCCAGCGCTCCTGTGCCTGGAGAGCTCCCTCTGCATATGAGCCCAGGATCCGCCGTTTGCGCTCCCTTGCTCTGCTCACCACCCGCCTTCCCTATCTAGGGACTCCACCAGCAGAAATAGCAGAGTCGCGTCGAGCGCCGCTCTGCCTTTCTCTGTGCTCTTCCCGCCCGGACGCCCAGAGCCTCCCAGCCCGCCCGGCCCGGGGTGAGTCAGCTGCAGTGCAGCGGGTGGCGATCCCGCCACCCCCCCCCCACACTCGCCCCGCCCGTCACTTACTCTGAGTTCGGAGAAGAAGCGGCGGCCCCAGGTGGCAGTTTTCGCAGAGGTTTTTCCACAGCTTGTCCGGAAGTGGAGCTGGAAAGGCGAGCTCGCTCCCCGCTCACTCGCTACGCTACCCCGCCCATGCGAGCGGCAACGGATGGGCGGGGGACTCATGGGGCATGCTAAGCGGACTCCAGCCAATCAGTGAGCTGGCTGGGATGGAAAACTTTAAGCACGCCGCGTTTTCCATCCCAGCCAGCTCACTGATTGGCTGGAGTCCAGGCCAATCCAATCTGTGAGCGGCAGGCTGGGCTGGCTTAAATTTGTAGGTGGGAGGTAGGATAGAGAACAGAACAATGAGCCAGCCCAGCAAGCTAGCAGCTGATGGGCGGGAGCTGCGAGCGCAAAAAAAAGCGTGCTTTTTAAAAAAGCGGGCGGGACGCGGGAAAATGCATTGGAAAGCGGGTGTGTCCCGCCAAAAGCGGGACGTCTGGTCACCTTAGGAAAGCAGGCCACACCTACATAAGAGGTTCCAAAAAAATTTGAAACCCACCACTCACACACACACACACACAGAGAGAGACAGACAGACAGACAGACAGACTCACACAGAGAGAGAAAGAGAAAGAAAGAAAAAAGAAAAAGCAAAAGAGAAAGATGAAAGAAAAAAAAGGAAAAAGGGACAGAGAGACAAAAGGAAGGAAGGAGAGAGAGAGAGGGGGGGGAGAGAGAGAGAGAAAGAAAGAAAACACATGGCCAGCAAGCCACTCCCACCAGGTCACATGACCGGCAAGCCACTCCCACAAAGGAGGCCACACCCACAGAGTAGGTTCGAAAAATTTTTGAAACCCACCACTGCTATACACCCTCCCCCCGTGCATACACACACAACACCCATCCACCCTGCACATGCACATGAACCCCCCTTCCCCCTCCCTGCTTTTGGCACATGATGGCACAGTGGGCCTATTTTTTGCCCTCCCCAGCCTCTAGAGGCTTTCTAGAAGCCTGGGGAAGGAGAAAACGACCTACCCTGCCCTCTGCTGCCCTTAGGAGGCTGGAAACAGCCTGCTTTCCGGTTTGCGCATTGGGCCATTTTTCTCCCTCCAGAGGCGTCAGGGAAGGCCAAAATCAGCTGGCCACCGCATGCATGCGTGCTGGAGCTGACAGGGCAAGACCTCATGTGCCCTCAAAAATGGCTCCATACGTTCACCATCATGGGGATAGACTGAATGGCATGTGGGAAATTGGGGAGAGAGATGCACAGGTATGAGCCCACAGCTGCATAATGGACAGAGAAAGAAACTCAAAAAGGCATCTCCCTAACTTATCAGGGTATAAGAAAGGCATCAGGAAATTTGATGTCTGGTTTCTCAGGTAGACTAGAAAGAAACTCAACCAGATGAGATTATTCTACTTTATTGTAAAGCTATATTATCTTGCAAGTACAAATCTTGCACCTGAACATTCCCTAGGAGCATTAATCTCCCCATCTCCCTAGGAGCATTAATCTCCCCATCTCCCCATCTGCCATACGATATGGCAGTGTTGATGAATCTTTTCGGCACTGAGGGCCCAAACCGGAATGCACGTGCATACACATTCATGTGTGCGTGCCAGAGCACCAGAAACTTGAAGACCAGCTGGCAGGTGCATGCATGCCTGTTTTTTGGCGTTTTGTGGCCATTTGGGGGGGGGCTGTTTTCAGACTGTTTTGTGGGACGTTTTCAAGATGCTTTCAGGCTGATTTGGGCCAGAAAATAGCCTGAAAAACATTTTTGGACCAGTTTCAGGCCATTTTCTGGCACTCTGGAACCCGCAAAGACCAGCTAACCAGTGCGCAAGTACATGCTGGAAACCAGAAGAGTAGCTGGTGACAGCATGCGTGCCCACAGAGAGGGCTCTGCGTGCCAGCTGTGACACACGTGCCATCGGTTCGCTATCAAGGTGATATGGCATGTACGTTGGATAACGCTCCCCTGCTTTGTGTTTTGTTTTTATTTTTTATGTGTACCTTTTTTACCATAAACTGTACTGTAAGCCAGCTAGAGTCACTTTTAAGTTACATGGACAGCAAGTAGCAAATTCTGTTACTTAAATTAACAGTTGATAATTTTCTAAAATAGAAAAATTGAAGAGTATAACTTTCCTTGTTGAATCTCTACTATAATTTATGATTGGTGGTTATGCTGGTTGGAACTAATAGAATGTAGAATCTAATAATACTTATTCAACTATATGTTCCCCATGCTTATCTCAAAAGTCATTGAGTATAATATAAAATGGGAATTTCGTATAGTGGTTAAGATGCTGACATGAAAAACTGGCTGGATGACATTGGGTCTGTCACTCTATCTCTAGCCCAACCCACTGTATTCTGAACTGTTTATGAATGGAGCTGGGGTGGACCCCACAGAATGGAAATGTTAAATCCTCAATGGGAAGAAAGGGGGCATGCAAAACAAAGAGATTGTCTGTACCTGTGGTGGCATGCAGGTGTATACATCTTGCCCAGTTGCAAACTGCCAGCCTTGCCCAGCCTTGTCGCAAATGCCCTGTGGTGGTGCCCAATAATTTTGATGGGACATTGACCCAATCTCCTGCCTTCTTTGGGCAATACCAGCTGTACATGAGCCTATGGCCGGAGGACTTTCCCATGGATCGGGACAAAGTGGGCTTCCTGATTAGCGTCTTGATGGCATCTGCAGCTTGTTGGCTGACCCCATTTTTGACCCAGCACAGCCCATCACTGGACATGCAACTGCATGTGATGTTTGAGGACCACATAAAGGCACAGAACACTGGGTGCAATTGGTACCTCTGCCATTAATCCCTGAGCTTATTGAGAGGTTGCATCTGGCCCAGATTTTTAACAAATTGGACCTGCAGGAAGCCTACAATTTGGTCCGAATCAGAGCAGGAGATGAATGAAAGACAGCCTTCAGGCCATGCAATGGCCACTGAGTATACAGTAATGCCCTTTGGCCTGACCAACGCTCCAGGGGTCTTCATCCACTTCATGCATGATGTGTTCCAGGATCTGTTGGGATCCATTTCCAGGACCAGCAATGCCATGAGAGCCCAGCGGTAGGCCATTTTGGGGTGTTCAAGACCCTTCATCTGGTTCCACAGACTTTTTGGTGGCCGCATCTTCATCGTGACACCACAATGTGGCCTTGTGTGTGCAGTAGACAGGCCAAAAATACCATCGTGCTCCCCTCAGACTGTTGCAGCCCTTTCCTACACCGCAGAAACCAGGGTGTGTGACTCTATAGATTTTATCACTGAGCTGCAACCATCTAAGGGAATCATCTGTGTTGTGCATGATGGATATGTTCACTAAAATGGATCACTTTAAGCCATGTTTGGGACTATCCAAGGTTTGGTCCATGACCCAGTTACATGTGTTCCTGTTGCATGGTCTGCTGGACTGGGTTGTGTCAGATCGAGAAGCACAATTTATAGCATGGTTCTGGCAAGCTTCCTTTTTTCCTGCCTTGCTCTCTTCCCATCTTTCCTATTTTTTCTTTCCTCCTTCCCTTTCTCCTTTCTTGTCTTTTCTTGGATGCTCAAAGGCAAAGGAGGAAACATTTCTCCTTTTGTTTTGGTTTGCTTTTACTTTGTTTTGCTAGCTCTCTGCCAGCAAAAACAGAGTCCAGGGGGCCACATGCGGCCACGGCTGGGCCCCGTTTCAGCTGTGATGGCCTCCTGCAGCCCTCTACTCCCAAAAAGGGCATGCCCCCGAGCTCTGTTTTCACTGGCAGAGGGCTGCAGAAGGACACCATGGCCAAAAATGGAACCTGGGAGGGTAGTGCATGGCCCTCCCAAGTACTGTTTCTGCTGGCAGAGGCATTGCCAGTCCTTCGCTGTTTCCAGTGTGACCCCACAGGCTGAATCTAAGTACCCTGCGGGCCAGATATGGCCCACGGTCCTTGAGTTTGACACCCATGCTCTAGAGGCCTGCCTTGCCTTAACCACCTGGGTCATAACAACCAGTCAGATCAACAACAATTCTTGTTTTCATGTCATTCCATTAATATCATTTTCAGATTAATGTAAGCTTTATCACAATGGTAGTCACAGTGTGGATTTCCTAAGGATGGGTAGAAAGAAGAGGCTTTCACAGATTTATCAAATTCCTGTAGTTTCCCATTGATTTTCACCTATGTCTACTTAAATGTATGCACAGAAGATTAGCATAGTTAATTTTTCCTCTTCCAAATTTAGCACAAGTTAAAAGTACAAAATCAAGAGCACAAATGTCTGCCAGTTTTTATTGCAGGATCTTTTCCCTGAAATTGCTTCCAAGTGTTAATGTATTCATTTTGGAAGCAAGAAGCTCATTAAGGTGAGTGTTTTATACTCAATAAGTATCTGAACAGTAAACATCAGTTAACTCCCATAAATAAGTGAATGAAAAAATTAAAATAGAAATTATGTATTGTAAATTATGTGGATTATATTAAAATTGTTTACCGCAAGCAATTGCTAATTATAATGAGTCATGTTGCATCTGGCATCGGATGTTTCCACATAACAATAACATATTTGAAAAGATGCAATATGCTTGATTACTCATCTTTTTTCCTGTTTCCTTTTTCCTGCAGCTAAGAGACTAAACTAATCTTAGGGCCAAGATCTAGGGCAGGCGAAACTGAGGTGTTCAGTACCCAATGGGCCGGGTATCTGCATTTGACTGATGTTGGAATGCTGGGATCACCAGGAGTACAGCACTGCATATTGTATAGGTTTTTAAATGTGATATAGCAAGGAAATGACTAGCTGGACTACATAGTTATGGATGCTTGATTTATTCATTATTTTTTACTTATAAATCATCCACTTTCTATAGCAAAGTGAATGGAAGAAGTTGTGATAGGATTTAATTAAGTTTAAAATAAGGACTTCTGCTTCCATCATAGAATAATTCATAGAAGAGCCTTCATCAGACATTACATTTTGTTAATGGAGAAGAAATAGTAAAATACAGAATATGGGTTTGTTCCACTCATCTTGATATATTGCTTTGGAACATTTGTTTTTGGAAACAGACTAGACACAAATAATAAATATTAGTTACTGAATATAGCTGTTTAAGACAGGAATTGCCAAAATCCCTACCCATAATCTGTGTTTCTCAGCTTCCACCCCAGCAAGAGGATTTTATATGAAGCAGCAAACCCTTTGCAATTTACATCCAGGTTGCATCTAATAACACCTTGTGAAAATAGAATCATTCTTCTGCTACAGCTATGCTATGGGATCTCTTTTATGCTATTGCTATGGGGTCTCTGTTTCTCATCAGATGTATCTTGGATTCAAAAGCAAACAACTGAATGGAGAACAGCAGAAGTAGCTAATATGATTACTCACACACAGACAAATAGTGAATATCTGAAAGCCCAAAAGAGACTCCATGAATGACAAGGAAGAAGTGCCAGGTCATCAAAAAAGAATTTATTTGAGTAGCCCAAAATTAGAGATAGTTAAAGATCAGAATGAGCTGATGTAGTTAAAGGATCCAAAAATGCTTTTCTAGATGCATTCAATATAAAAAAAATTAGTATACCAGCTGCTCAATAAAGATAACAAATGCTAAAAGACTGGAATGTGCAGCATTTAAATCTCCAAAAAGGTCCTCTGGAGTGCAAACACAGCACCTGCCTGCAACATTCTAAAGCTACTGAAGGTACTGTTTCATTTCCCCAACTACAACATTCACTTAATGCAGTTTGAATGAATGAAAAAACACTTTGGCTTTTAATGAGAGAGAATTGTGAAAAATGTGAATCAGACTTATTATGTGATTGGCAATTTTTTTTTAATCCAGTCAAAAGTATTTTGCTGAAAATATAATTTTGTCATTGGCACAAATATAGAAATTTACTTTTTTAAAATGAACATGCTTTTTGTCATAGTTTGAAACAGTAATATGACCAAAATAACCAAAGAATAATAATCTTCACTTTAGCATTAAGCAAGCTAATAAACTAAACTCCCACTATAGCGTGGATGTGAAATTTTGGTAGAGCTAAATGCAGGAAATTGAACTCAAGATAAGTCTGGAGTCCTTGGTGCTCTCTGAGCTTGGTGGTTTTCTTGCAGACATTAAGTCTTTTTCCTGTAGAGGGAGAACAGGGGTTACCTCATGGAACAGTTGTCGGCATGTTTCTGTTCTTCAGTAATGAATGATTTGTATAAGGTGACCAGATTTTCAGATTGGTAAAGAGGGACACCATTGACCCGGGGGGGGGGGGGGGGGCTTGAATAAAAATTTTATATGGAGCAACAAAAATTACATGACCCCAGGACTGAAACCATCATAAATACGAATCTGTTGCCAAACATCAAAATTTTGATCATGTGACCATGAGGATGCTGCAGCGGTCACTAAGTGTGAAAAATGGTCGCTAAGTGTGAAAAATGGTCATCAGTCACTTTTTTCACCGTCATTGTAACTTTGGTCACTAAATGAACTGTTTGAAAGCTAAGGCTAGCTTGAATTATAATGCCTTATGCTAGCTTACATTTTCAAGAGAGAGAAGCTAATCTCCTTATTAGAATTGAAATGAAATGAATAGAGTAGAGTAGTATAGTTTATTAGCAAAGTGTGATTGGACACACAAGGAATTTGTCTTTGGTGAATATGCTCTCAGTGTAGGGAATATGCTCTCACTGCAGGGAAAATTAGAAGGGAGTTGAAAGTTCATTGCTTTGAGCTTTTGAATGAAGGGAGGATTAAAGCTCATTCATTTCCTCACTAATGAATTATAAGCCTTCAGGGCCATCCACCCAATTTTGAAGAAATATAAACCCATACTCCTTACTGATCTTTCAAATTTATTATGGGATGACTCTAGAAGACATTATAAATTACCAGTGGGAAATATACTTAGTTGCATAACTAAATAAAACAATTCTAAACTTAATGTCATGTATTCCAATTCACAGGCATATAATACTGTCGCGAACCTTCTGTTCATGTGATATGTTAAGACCAGCTTACTATATTTGAGTTAAAAATGACCAGTCTGCGGAGCAACCCACGCTCGGCTTAGTTAGCTTGTTCTTGGTTCGCGACCACCAGCCCCCCCCCACCCTTTATGGGCTTTTATGTGTTAATCGAGGCATGGATGATGGAGAGGAAGGGAAGCCAGCTGCTTTCACACACCATACGTTTATCTCAGAGGCTGAATTAATCATGGAACTTTCTTTCAGCGAGTTTCGGCCAATCCCTCCCTCTCCCCCCACCCAACGAGACAAATTTAGCCCTCTTAAACTTGTGCAAAGGAAGGCAGCTGTGGGCAATGTTGGTGGGAGTTAGGATTGCTGCTGCACCACTCTGGATTTGCCAATGCGAGCCTCAGATGGGTAGCCTCAAGAGAAACAGCGGCAGTCAATCTCCTGCCTTCTCTTTGTACCTCGTTGTGGAGAGGTCTCTCAGCTTAGTTAGCTTGTTCTTGGTTCGCGACCAGCCCCCACCCCCACTCCTTGTGGGCTTTTATGTATTAATCAAGGCACGGATGATGAAGAGGAAGGGAAGCCAGCTGCTTTCACACACCATACGTTTATCTCAGAGGCTGAATTAATCACGGAACTTTCTTTCAGTGAGTTTCAGCCAATCCCTCCCTCCCCCCCCACCCAACGAGACAAATTTAGCCCTCTTAAACTTGTGCGAAGGCAGCTGTGGGCAATGTTCTCTCTAAATAGTGGCTCCAGGAAGCCCGAGCCACCACAAGCCCTCAACCTAGTTACTTTGCTGCCCTGCTGCACCTGTTTAGCTGGAGGGGGTTTCAATCGCAATTGTCCGGCCGCTCTGCAGACTGCAGTCTGTGTCCAGCAAAGGCAGTTGGAAATGCTGCGCGGTGTTTACTTTCCTCATGCATGGCCGCCTACATCATCAATGCGTGATGGATGCCAGGCTATGCGGTGATGCCTCCAAGTCCAATGGAAAACCGGCAAGCGTTGACTGATAGGGCAGCATTCATCTCCGTTTGCAATTAGCTAGAGGGGGTTTCGTTCACGATTCCACGGCCATTCTGCAGAGTACAGAGACTGCAGTCCGTGTCTAGCAAACGATGTATTTATTTGCCAAAATTTACTTGCCAAAAATCGGGACTTTTTTAAAATGACATGGGACACGGGACAAACTATTGGAAAGCGGGACTGTCCCACCGAAATCGGGATGTCACCTTAGTTTGTATATCCATATAACATGGGAATATTACTACTGTCTGAGCAAAATTTGCTTTTTTTTCTTCTTTTAACATCATTCTGAAAATATTTGTCAAGTATATGGTAAAGCTGAGATCTTTTTATATTGTTGGAAGAAAAATCCATCTGGTTCAGTTCCGAACTGGAAGAAAAACACTGGAAATATGAAGGTTGATTGGAAAGATAGTTTATTAATGGAGCAGAACCACCAACCACATGTGATTTTGGACAGCTGACAAAATGGAGTTGAGAGTGAGTGGGTTTTTATACCTTCTTTGGGCTTTGTATATGAGCTTCCTGTTCCTGTGCAAGAACGTCCTTTAATATTCCATTGGCTGTTGTCAGATTCCTATAGGGTCATGTAGAGGTTATGTTGTGGTCACAACTAGCTCTCTAGGCAAAAGAGGAAATGCAAATCCTAGGTGCTTCTCTGAGCTAATCTGGTCAACCTTTGGCTTATTGTTTATCTGAGTTTCTAATTTCTGTGACTTTGGACTGTTCAGGGGTGGTGCAATGAAGAGGCTTGTGGGGCAATTCCTATTGTGGCTAATGGCTTTTGTCCTGTATTGGATTTTGGGTGAGGGGCTGCTTTCTAATCCTACCATTTTGCCTTTGTTAGCGGAAGTTTTGAAATATCCTGTCTTGAAATGGATTTCTGCCTGCAATATTTGCTTTGCTTGTGAATAAAGCCATCTAGATAGCTATCCTCCTCTTTCAATAAGCACTTTATCTCTTAAGTGTTGGCATCTGCTTTGGGCTATTAAGAAAGACTTGGTGGCTAATTTCTGTCTTTAAGAGCATGTTTCTCCGTTTTTCCTTTAGGGAAATATAATATTCTGCCTTTTTAATAATTCCCAAAATATTTCATTCTTCTGGGGTGCTTCCCACAATAAAATAGTAATGGCATCCAAAATAGTTTTTTTCTCCCAGTGAGAACATAGCATTGTTCTACTAATAGCCACCATCTATTTATTTTATTTTATTAAATTGGTAAGGAGGGCAAACAATGTTCTTAGTATCGTCATGTTTGGCTGCTAAGAAATCTCTTAAATTAGCTGATTCTATCTCTCTTCTTCCTTATTTCTCCTTATCTGACTTTTAATTAGGATGAAGCCACATTTACATATGCAGTCTCTGCCTTTTTAAACAAGTACAAGTATAAATAAGATGTATTTTTATGCAGTAATCAGTTATATATATAATTTACTAATAATATGTGGGCAAAAGATTTCATCTGTCTGAATGCAGAATCTTATTTGCAATAATATTATTGCTAATGTTAGCACTAAGTTATAACTGAACTCTACTAGAGTTTTGAACATGCAAAATAATTCAACATTTTATAATTTATCTAGTCTTCATTTTCATCTTTAAATCCTCAAAATCTCCTAACTCTGAAAGAAATTATTATTCTTTCATTAAATTATAGGTGCAAAGTTCTACATTTCCTAGTACTGATTTATCAGTTTAATTAAATTCTACTGTCCAACATTAGTAGCTCTCTAGTTAGTTTGTAATAAACATAAAAGCCATAGGGCAAAGTTACCAACTTTGCTTCCAGATTCAATTCAGGGCGCTTGTGATGACGTGTAAAGCCTTTCATGGCATATCTTCTGGTGGAGCCCATGAAAAACCCTTTTCCAGGGGTGAAATTCAGCAGGTTCTGACAGGTTCTGGTGAACTGGTAGTGGAAATTTTGAGTAGTTTGGAGAACTGGCAAATACCACTTCTGGCTGGCTTTAGAGTGGGGAAGGAATGGGGATTTTGCAGTATCCTTCCCCCACCACACCCACCAAGCCATGCCCACAGAACTGGTAGTAAAAAAAATATTGAATTTCACCATTGCCCTTTTCTTCTGTGATGATCATCCTGTGGAACATCATTCTTCCAGAGAGTAGATTGATCATGCCTTTCTTGCCTTTGGGTAAGGTCTTGAAATTATGGCTCTGTCACCAGGCTTGAAAATCCAGATATGTAGCAGAGCCTATACAGTGGTTATGTTGATTGTTGGTAGTGGTTTCTTATACATTTGCTGATTATTTTTATATTGCTCTTTTCATAGTTTTTAATTGTTGTAATACAACCACAATCATGCTTTTGAGAAAGGCATGATCCAATGTCAACATACATTGAAATGAAGAAACAAACAAAAAAAACTTTGCGCATGTGCGAGGCAGGATGGCCGCTGGTTCCCTCTGCTCTGTCCGGTGGAGCAGAAAAACGCCAAAATAAACCAGCGTTTCGGATCGGAGCCCTACAAAACAGGGTCCCTGCAACGGAGCGAGATCCAGGGGACCTGAATAACCAATCTCTCAGAGGGTTGACGCTCCCAAACGTTCCTTCTCCCACGCGGCAGCCTGGAGTGTGCTTTGCCGCTCGTCTAGGCTGGCGGAAATGGCGGTGCTTCGCTAAAGGCTTCGCTTTGGCGTTTTAAACCTTAGGCGTCTTAGGCATCTACAAACAGCTTCGGACCAGCGTTTTACGAACTTTTATGGTCCTAGCTTTGGCCCTATTTCCTCTGCTGATTGAGAGGACCCTGGTGTTTATTGTCTCCGGAGGATTACTGTTATCAAAGGAGGTGGGTGATTCGAACGAGGCTGGGTGAGGCAAGGCAGCTGGTTTTCTCCCGGCTGCTGTAGTCTCCCTAGGCGCCCCCCCCTCCCTCCCTCTCTACTCTGGTGGATTTATTACTGGATGCTTTGGCGTTTTTGACATCTTTGGCCCTGTTTCCTGGTATCTCCTTAGACTCTGTTGACTGACTTATAGTGGGGTAGTTGGTCTAATATGGGGCGGTATAAGACCTGGCAGTCGGCCTTACAGCCACTACCACAACCCCTTAACCTACCCCCTAGGCCTTTTCTACAGCACAGCCTCTCTTTTTCTCCCTGGCCCTCGGTTTGCTCTTACTTATACGGGACTTCATCATATGATTCCTTACTTACGGCTACTGGACACTGGACACCGGACCTACGATCTAGTCCTGGTTGGTACGATCATTGCCGCCCGTTGCTGTTAAGAGACTCCGTCTTAGCCCCTTTGGTGCTCCTATCCCAAGACTACTTACACCACTTTTACCATCTATTACGCAAGAAGAGGGAAAACAAAATCTTTCCCCCTCTTTATATCTCTGCGAATCCACCGGACTGGACTTTATACGAACCCATCCACAGACTTTACCCGAACTTGCACACTTTTTACATCTTTTAATACTTGCGCAATTATTCTTGTATGGTGAGTGTATGGGATATGCATGTGATTGAGTGAATGATCCCACTTTTATTATCCTATTATTGCTGTATTTTCTGTGTTTTAATTACTACGTGGGGACTGCTTGGGTGAACGAATGAGTGTGTTTGATTCGGAGGGCCTGTCGAGGAATGCGGGAGCCATAGGGGTGGTTGGTGGAACTATGGACACGGGAGTGGGCCGGAGCATTACGGTCTTAACAGGGAGGGGCAGATACGGCGGGGACTTTAGGGCTGGCCATTACCGGGGAAGGAGGGCTCGCTACGTTACAGAGATCCCTCCTTCCGGCCCTATGAGTCCCACTCCAAGGCCAGATGGCGTGAGTAATCAGGACCCTGGTCTCAGGCTGCTGTCGCTAAATGCCAGGTCTGTAGTTCATAAGGCTCCCCTCGTCCGGGACTTAATTTTAGACGAGAGGGCAGACCTGGCATGTATTAATGAAACCTGGCTGGGCCCGGAGGGAGGAGTCCCCCTCGTAGAGATGTGCCCAGAGGGTTTTCAGGTGCTTCATCAGCCGAGAGCTCAGAAAAGGGGTGGGGGTGTGGCCATTGTTATCCGAGAGTCTCTAGTTCCTCGTAGGATCCCTGCTCCGAAGCTTGTCGGGTGTGAGTCCCTGCTGGTGAAGTTGGACCTCAAGAATCAAGTGGGTTTGCTGCTAACGTACCTGCCTCCCAACAGCGTTGCAGCAGCCCTCCCCTCGCTCCTCGAGTCGGTAGCCGAGCTGGCAGTTGAGTTCCCCAGGCTTATGGTTCTGGGGGATTTCAATTTGCCTTCGCTCGGTGAACACTCTGATGGAGCGCAGGAGTTCATGGCTTCCATGACAACCATGGGCTTGACCCAAGTAATCCGGGGACCAACCCACTCAGCGGGTCACACACTTGACCTCGTATTTCTCTCGGAGCAGTGGAATTGCAATCTTGGTCTGAGGGGTAGTGAGATCTTACCCCTGTCATGGTCGGACCACTACCTACTGAGGCTTGACTTTCGGAGACCAAACCCCCACTGTAGGGAGGAGGAACCGACCAGGTGGTTCCGCCCCAGGTGACTTATGGACCCTTTGGGGTTCCAGACGGAGCTTGGGGTTATTCCTGATACTCTCGCCCGCAGTCCGGCGGAGACTCTGGTTGCTGCCTGGAATTCGGATTGCGCCTCTATGGCCACTCCGAGGCAGTGGATCCAGGAGGGCCCCTTGGTTTACTGAGGAACTCCGGGAGATGAAGCGCCGAAAGAGACGCCTAGAGCACCAATGGAGATCCAGTAAATCCGAATCGAACCGAGCACTTTTAACAGCTTGCATCAGAGAGTACATCAGGGCAATCAGGACGTCAAAGAGAACACATATTGCCTCTCTGATTGCGTCCGCCGAGTCGCGCCCAGCCGCCCTGTTCAGGATAACCCGTTCCCTCCTAAATAGGAGGGATACGGGGGATCCTTTGCAGGGTAGGGCTGAGGATTACGTCCAATTCCTTGCGGACAAAGTTGCTCGGTTTCGGGCGGACCTGGACTCCAATCCTGCAGAACCAGCTGAGGCACTAAGGGATAATCTGGTAAGCCACCGCTGGATTGATTTTCAAGCTGTTACCCCTGAGGACGTGGACAAGGCGATGAGAGCTGTAGGTGCCTCCACATGCGTGCTGGACCCGTGCCCCTCCTGGCTGGTTGTTAACAGCAGGGAGGTGACACGGGGCTGGATCCAGGCGGTTGTTGCCGCCTCCTTATGGGAGGGGGTCTTTCCCCCCGCATTAAAGGCGGTGGTGGTGAGACCCCTCCTGAAGAAACCATCCTTGGATCCAGCCGTACTAAACAACCATCGTCCAGTCTCCAACCTCCCCTTTGTAGGGAAGGTTGTTGAGAAGGTGGTGGCCTTTCAGCTCCAGCGGTCCTTGGAGGAAGCCAGTTATCTTGATCCATTCCAGTCAGGCTTCAGGCCTGGCTACAGCACAGAAACTGCTTTGGTCGCATTGACCGATGATCTCTGGAGAGCCAGGGATGGAGGCCACGCCTCCATCCTGGTACTCCTTGACCTCTCGGCGGCTTTCGATACCATTGACCATGGTATCCTTCTGCGATGACTGCGGGAGGTGGGGGTGGGAGGCACTGTCTTACGGTGGTTCTCCTCTTACCTCTCGGACAGGTCGCAGTCGGTGTTAGTCGGAGGGCAGAGATCGACCCCTAGGCCCCTAACGTATGGGGTGCCACAGGGTTCGGTCCTGTTCCCCCTTCTTTTTAATATCTACATGAAACCGCTGGGAGAGATCATCCGACGGCACGGGATAAAATACCACCAATATGCGGACGATACACAGCTGTATCTGTCCGCCCCGTGCCAACTCAATGAAGCGATGGACGTGATGAGCCAGGGCCTTGAAGCTGTTAGAGACTGGATGGGGGTTAACAAGCTTGTACTCAATCCAGATAAGACCGAGTGGCTGTTGTGCTTCCCTCCCACTAACTGGCCAAGTGTTCCATCTCTCAGGCTGGGGGGTCAAATTGTACGCCCCTCAGACAGGGTCCGCAACTTGGGAGTCCTCCTGGACCCACAGCTGACTTTTGAACACCATTTGTCAGCTGTGACCAGGGGGGCATTTGCCCAAGTCCGCCTGGTGCACCAGTTGCGCCCCTACCTGAACCGGGAGGCTCTCACAACAGTCACTCGTGCCCTTGTGACCTCTAGGCTGGAGTACTGCAATGTGCTCTACATGGGGCTGCCCTTGAAGAGCATTCGGTGACTTCAGCTGGTCCAGAATGCGGCCGCGCGAGTGATCGTGGGTGCACCTCGTTTCACCTACATAACACCTATCCTCCGCGAGCTGCACTGGCTGCCTGTTGATCTCCGGGTGTGCTTCAAGGTGCTGGTTGTCACCTACAAAGCCCTTCATGGTATTGGATCTGGGTACTTGAGAGACCGCCTACTGCCAATTACCTCCACTAGACCAATAAGATCGCATAGATTAGGCCTCCTCCGAATTCCATCAGCCAGCCAATGTTGACTGGCAACTACCCGGAGGAGAGCCTTCTCGGTGACTGGAACGAACTCCCCGTGGAGATTCGTACCCTCGCCACCCTCCAGACCTTCCGCGCTGCCCTTAAAATCTGGCTGTCCCAGCAGGCCTGGGGCTAATGACTTTAACCCCACCCGAATGGTATGACTGTTGTGCTTTTTTTAACAATGTACTGTCTTCATGTTTGTAACTTGTTTGTCTTCCCCTCCCCCTGAATTGTGAGCCGCCCTGAGTCCCCTCAGGGAAAAGGGCGGCATACAAATAAAGTATACAATACAATACAATACAATACAAAATAAATGTTCAGTTTATCATTTATTTTGGTTTACATGCTGTTTTTGCTGGGTAGGTTGGATTGCTTTGGGAATTATTGCAGGGGTCCCCAACCCCCCAGTCCATGGAACAGCATCGGGCCATGGCATACCAGAAACCATGCCAGACAAATAAATTAATTCCATCCATGGGATGCAGGCAATGCACAAAATCACACCCCTCCAGTTCACAGAAAAACCTCCCTATCCTTATGGGCTGCCAAAAGTCTTGAACAATTAAGCAATCAATCAATTAAAACAATCAAAGAGTTAAAATAGTAATGTTTTATGCCCTATTTCACTTTAGGTTATTCTATATAATAATTCTGACAATCTTGAGGAATATAAAATGGAATAATGACAAAAGTCACTGACCATCTGAGAGAATAAAAATGGCTCCAACTTCTTGTGCCTCTTAGCAAGAGTAATTCCATAACTAACTAGGAATAGCCTATCTGTAATCCATATTGGAAGCTACATTGAAATGTTACCCATGCAAATATCTACCAACTTTTGCTAACGCCAGATAAACCTCCCCTTATTAGCAGATGCAGCAACCTAAGAACAACAAGACCAATAATGCATGGGAGCTGACCAAATCTGATCTTTTATCAGATCCATTATCCCTAGGTTTTAAAAGATCAATTAGATGTATTAATAGTTCAATATTTACGAGTCAGAAAATTCACAAATTGTGATGCACATGTCATACAGTAGGTAGGAGGAAAATAATTTTGAAATCGTCAAGCAAGCAGAAAGATTATATCTTATTACCCTTAACTCATATTACAACAAGCCATAAACCACCAGGGGGAAAAAAGATTTCAGCTGAGTATAATACCAACAGGCAATATAGAATCACTTGATTTCAGGGTTTGTCCTATTTTGCTGATATTTTCTTTATTTAGAAATTGAAAAGCATATTAAGATTATTTCCCAAGTAACTATACTTTATTCAGTAGTTCAAAATAAGTCAGGGGAAAAATTGATGGCTACCAAGACTACACTACCACAAATGTAATATATTAAAAAGGGAATTCATTGCATGTTCCTTCTTTATAAGTTTCAGTTTCCATGATACTATCTTCAGAGTTAAATCTATGTGTTCATTAAGAATTGACAATGGCTTGATAGTACATAATCAATCGATATACCGTATTTTTCAAAGTATAAGACACTCCTTTCCCCCAAAAATCTGGGTGCATTATATACTCTGAATGTAGCCCTGCCCACCCACTCCGCGCGTTGCATTTTTGGGTGGTTCCAGGTCAGGGGTGGGTTCCTACCCGTTCGCACCAGTTCGCACGAAACGGTTCGTCGGTGAACCTGGAAGTAATGAACTTCCGGGAATGCCGGTACCGGTCCTGGCCCCTGTCGCGCACTCCCCCGCCCGTCTGCACTAAGCGCAGCCTGCCGCTCACTGTTTGGCTGGAGTCCAGCCAATCAGTGAGTGGGCTGGCCTCGTTTAAAAGTGTGGCGCCAACGGCTAACATTCCTCTTTTGAAAAGAATCTTTCTCTCAAAGAGTCTTTTCAAAAGGGTTTGTTGCCGAGACGCCTCGTTTCGCACTTCACACCTTCCCTTCGCCTTCCAGGAGCTTGCTGCTTCCCCCACAGGTAAGCAACGAAGCCCTGGCGACAAGACTCGGGACGCTAGCGGCGGGACTTCGGGTGGGCGGTGGCGACGGCAGCGGTGGTAGCGGCGGTAGGAAGCTGGGGGGGATAGAGGTGGTAGCAGCGGTAGCGGCCTAGGTTTCGCCAGGGAAGGCCTCCGGGTGGTGGGGGTGGCGGCGGCCTCCCTTGCGAAAGCCGCGGCCTCGCGTACGCCGCGTGGCCGCCTCCGGGTGGTGCGGGCGGCGGTGGTGGCTTCCCTTGCGAAAGCCGCGGCCTCGCATATGCCGCGTGGCCGCTTTCGGGTAGTGCGGGCGGCAGCGGCCTCCCTTGCGAAAGCCGCGGCCTCGCATGCACCGCGCGGCCGCCATCAGGTGGGGGGGTGGCGGCAGCCTACCTTTCGCAAGGGAACTCCTCCAGGCCTTCCCTTGCGAAAGCCGCGGCCTCACGTACTCCGCGCGGCTGTCTTCTGGTGGGGGGGGGGTGGCGGCGGCCTAGCTTTCGCAAGGGAACTCCTCCAGGCCTTCCCTTGCGAAAGCCGCGGCCTCGTGTACTCCGCGCGGATGTCTTCTGGTGGGGGGGGGCGGCCTAGCTTTCGCAAGGGAACTCCTCCAGGCCTTCCCTTGCGAAAGCCGCGGACTCGCGTATGCCGCGCGGCTGTCTTCTGGTGGTGGGGGGCAGCGGCGGCCTAGTTTTCGCTAGGGAAGCCCCCACCCCCCCTCTACCCTCGCCTGGCTGGCTAAGTCTGCCAGGCAACCTAAGTGACCCTACCTAGCCTTGTCCCTCCAGTCAGGTTTCTTACCTGTTCCTGCTGCCTGCCATCGCGACGAGGATCCATCCATCGCATCAGAGTGCTGCTGATTCTGCCTGCTGCTGGTAAGTGGCCCGGTTTTATTTAATTATTATTTTAATGTATTTTAAAATATTTTATTTAATGCATAGAATTTTTTATAATAGTTTTACATATAAGTATTGAGTGTAGAATACTTTAAAATGGTTTACTTTAATTTATTTTGGATATAATCTTTTTTTAAATTGTCTTAGACTATTTAAAAAAAGATTCTATCCAAAATAAATAAAAATAAACCATTTTAAAGTATTCTACACTCAATACTTTGAAATGTATTGTGCATTGAATTTTTTATAATAGTTTTATTGTAACTTATTGTGTGTGGAATATTATTAATGGTTTCATTTTAAGTTATTGTGTGTGGCATAGTTTGAAATGGTTACAATATGAATTATTGCTTGTGCTTTGAAATAATCCTAATACATGAAACTAATTATGATTGAATAGTTTTACTGAAACCTTGGGATCTAACATCAAAATTTTGATCGCGTGACCATGAGAATGCTGCAACGGTCGCTAAGTGTGAAAATGGTCGCTAAGTGTGAAAAATGGTCATCAGTCACTGTTTTCAATGCCATTGTAACTTTGGTCACTATACCACCTTTCTGGCCACAGTTCTTAAGTGAATAACTGCAGCTGATAAGTTAGTAACATACGTAAGTGAACCTGGTTTCCCCATTTGACTTTGTCAAAAGGTCACAAAAGGCAATTACATGACCCCAGGACACTGAAACCATCATAAATACGAATCTGTTGCCAAACATCAAAATTTTGATCGCGTGACCATGAGAATGCTGCAACGGTCGCTAAGTGTGAAAATGGTCGCTAAGTGTATGTATCCTAGAAAATCAGATTTAGTGTGTTTCACCCTCATTGTTTAGGTAATTCTGAGGTGGTTGATGGTTCTGTGAATGCCTGTCCTTTAAAATTGCCCGCAATGCCTTGATGGTTTTTATTCCAGTGGCTTTGTCTTTCCTGTCCTTAGGCTTAGGAAAAAAAACCTGGTTTCATTCGCAGTCTTTGGGGGGGGGGGGGATTCTTATTTTATGGTGTTTTCCATCATAGTTTGTGTGTGTGTGTGTGTAATGTCCCGCAGTTATCTACGCATTAATAATTATCTAGTAATATTTCCTTATACATTTTAGGGACCTTTCTTTACATAATTGGTGTTTTCTTTCATACTTTTGGCTTTCTAATTCCTGTTTCCATTAGTTGGCAATAGCTAAAACCAAAACCACGTGAAAAAGTATTCAAAGCCTTCTTGATTTTAATTGTCAATTTATTTATTCCTGCACATTGTAATATTTATTCATTTACATATCTCTGTTTTCCACTGTTGTGCAAACACATCCCACGTAATCTACCTTTACGATTGCTTCTAACCACTAACTTCTGAATAGCTTCTTGGACCGACCTAAGTACTAATTCATAATTTCATATGCATTCATATATTCCTGTCTTTTGGAACTGAGAACTAAATTTCAGAAAAAGGAAATCTGTATTGCTCTGGGAATATGACATTCATTCTTGAACTATCTTCTTGGATGAAAGACTACATCTTTCCTGTTTGTTTATATCTTTCCTGTTTCTCATCCTTCCTGAAAAGACTGTACATTGTTGGTTGAAAGCAGAGGTCCCTTCTTGTTACCTACAGAGTCCTCAACTTACAACCACAATTGAGTCCAATATTGTTTTATTTCTTTGGCAGCAGTTAGATCTACTTAGCACAATGAAGAAGAGGCAACAGAGTTTTACCGCTTTCTTCTCCAAAAAGCCAAGAGTTGATGAATCAGCTGATCCAAAGCAGTCACCAGCACCACCAGCCGCACCAGCACCGCCAGCCGCACCAGCACCGCCAGCCGCACCAGCACCGCCAGCACAACCACTACCACCAGTTGAGGTCGGAGAAAGCAGCCAGTCCCTCGACTCCACTGCAGTTTCACAACTTCCTGACTGCTGGAATTTGCAGCAATACAAACACTTCAAGGACAGGTTTGATGGACTGGAAGTATCCAACAAGAAGGTGGGTTGTGCATACTGTGCAAAACCCATGTTCGCGTTGGAGAAAGGTATTCATGTTTCCAAAGAGTGGAAACATTTCCAGGTGTCACTAGCAGGGAAAAGCAAGGATGTACAACAAGCATCGCTGAGAAAAAAAATTAAGGGAACATTTTCAGTCAAAGGCACACCTTATTTGCGTGGAGACCAGTAAGCAACAGGAGCAGGAAGCTTTCACCAAATCCCTGGATAAGTCAATGAGAAACATTTATCCAGTACCTGGACAATATTTTCCACCGTTTACGATCTGGCGCAGAGATGTAATCCATTCTCAGACATCGAAGCGCAAGTAAATTTGCTGAATACGCTTGGAGTGGATGTTGGAGTTGGCTTGCATTCACGAAGATCTGCAGTAAAAATTGTTGACTTCATTGCGAAACAGATCAAGACCACCATGTTTTCAACGATTATTGCAAATAATCGAAAGGTGTGCCTAATAATTGATGAAGCCTCAACACTTTCAATGAGAGCAGTGCTGATAGTTTTTGTTAGAGTTGAGGATCCAGAATGCCCAGCAACCATCTTCGTTGAGCTTCTGGAATTACAGAGACAAGATGCGGAGACCATATATTCCGCAGCAATGGAAAGCTTGCACAAAGTTGGATTCACCACTGAATATCTACGGAAGAACTTAATCGCTTTATGCTCCGATGGCGCCAACATTATGCTTGGAAGAAAATCTGGAGTCAGCGCCAGAATAACTCAAGAATTCCCAAACATCATCATCTGGCACTGCTTGAACCACCGTCTGCAACTTGTGCTGGATGATGCAATAAGAGAAGTGAAGCAGGTCAACCACTTCAAGATCTTCCTGGATAAAGTGCACACCATCTTCCACAAATCCTGCAAGAGCCAGAAGGACCTCTTCCAAATTTCTGCGCAATTGGGCATCGAAATAGTGAAGATTGGCAGAGTTTTGGGACCAAGATGGGCTGCCTGTAGTTTAAGGGCAACCATGGCTCTGTGGCGTGCTTATCCAGCGCTACATCAGTTTTTTCAAGGCAACGAAAGGTTCCCAGGCATGGCTTCCCGCTTTGGCCCTGATGATTGACATCCTACTTCAGATTGCTGCCCTGTCAGATTCCCTACAGGAGAGAGCGACAAATATCATCGTGGCCGAAAAGCTAGTGTTGCGAGCAATCGATGGTGTTGAATTTCTACTACAGAGAAAGGGCAAATATGAAAAAGAACTTGAGAAATTGTTAGAAACACAAGCCTTCCAAAACATGAATTTAGCTCCAAATCAACGGTTTGTTGCCCTTCCCCGTGAAAAACTTTTGGAAAGCATCATCACCAACTTAAAGAAAAGGCTGATGGATTGCGACCATCTAAGAACAGGTAGCCTATTGCCAGCAGCACAAAAGTTACACTTTATCACCTATTTGGAGCCAGATTGCTGGGACATGAAAGATGTAGTCGTTCCATGGGCTGATGGAGAGGAAGCATTGGTTGAATTTGGCCGCGTTTTTATTTATGAAATTGATTTGAACGACTACAGGGATTTTTTGGAAAATGTGCTGAAAAATCCAAAGAACTACAAAATTCCTGACACTGTCAGAAGAGCTAGAGACATTGTCAGGACAATTGCTGTTAGTTCAGCAGAGGCAGAAAGGGGGTTCTCAAAAATGAACCTCATATGTTCACAGCAAAGAACAAGCCTAATCATTCCAAACATCAGTAACCTGATGGTGATAAGTGTTGTTGGCATACCTGTTGAGAGATGGGACCCAATTCCTACAGTGAAAGTTTGGCTCAGAGCGCACCACCACACAGCTGATGATCCACGCATAAAGACGAAGAAAGCTGCAAGAAAGGAATCGGGAAGCCTAAGAACAGTATGGAGATATCAACAACCAGAAAAGCAATAAGACAAGTAAGTACTTGAGTGTATCTCTTTCATTGTGTTATTCTTATGTAAGGTGTAAGTGCCAGCAATCAAGGCGTTTCTTTCTGTGTCTCTCCTTTGTGCAGGTTTTTGGAGCCAAGCAAAGCCAATCAACCTCAACCTAAATGTAATACGGTGGTGTGCAGAAGACCGGCAAGCCAGCGATGCTTCCGCTGTAAGTACCTGTCTTTATTGCTGGGTGTGGTGTGCTCTGTCTTGTCTTCCTCCTTGAGATAGTGAAGTGCCAGCAATTAAGGCGTTTCTTTCTGTGTCTCTCCTTTGTGCAGGTTTTTGGAGCCAAGCAAAGCCAATCAACCTCAACCTAAATGTAATACGGTGGTGTGCAGAAGACGGGCAAGCCAGCGATGCTTCCGCTGTAAGTACCTGTCTTTATTGCTGGGTGTGGTGTGCTCTCTGTTGTCTTCCTCCTTGAGATAGTGAAGTGCCAGCAATTAAGGCGTTTCTTTCTGTGTTTCTCCTTTGTGCAGGTTTTTGGAGCAAGATGGTGAGGTGGTGGTGCAGAAGACGCAAAAAAGGAGAGTAATTTTCCTTTTCTATTATTTTGTGTGCTGGTTTCATCCCAATGCAGTGCATGCAATTAAAGTCTTGCTTTCTGTGTCTGTCCTTTGTGCAGGTTTTTGGAGCAAGATGGTGAGGTGGTGGTGCAGAAGACACAAAAAAGGAGAGTAATTTTCCTTTTCTATTATTTTGTGTGCTGGTTTCATCCCAATGCAGTGCATGCAATTAAAGTCTTGCTTTCTGTGTCTTCTCTTTGTGCAGCCCATTCATTGGAGTCCATGATTCTGAAGACTGGCAAGAACAGGCATCTTCCATCTGTAAGTAGCTCTTTTATTGTTTTTGTACTTATTTTAATCATATTGTAGTTGGGGGAAAGAATTCAGTGACATCGTCTTGGACACTCCCATCTGGTCACATGGGCGGCAAGCCACTCCCATCTGGTCACATGGGTGGCAAGCCACTCCCATCTGGTCACATGGGCGGCAAGCCACTCCCATCCGGTCACATGGGCAGCAAGCCACTCTCATCCGGTCACATGGGCGGCAAGCCACTCCCATCCGGTCACATGGGCGGCAAGCCACTCCCATCTGGTCACATGGGTGGCAAGCCACTCCCACAAAGGAGGCCACGCCCACAGAGTAGGTTTGAACAATTTTTGAAACCCACCCCTGTTCCAGGTGGTGGGGATCCTCACTTCTACTCAGATTTTGATAACAAGCAGCACAGCTCTTTTTATGCATTTAAAACAAGCCCTATCATCCTACGTGCGTTTAACTGGAGTGAGTAGGGTGGGGGTTGATTTTCATGGGGGCAGAAAAGGGACTTGGCACCGAAGGCTCCACTCCTGAGATGCCCCCGTCTTCGTACCTATAGCGATAATTCCAATTCCAATTTATTGGCATTTGTATGCCACCCACTCCCAGTGGGACTCTGGGCAGTTTACAGGCAAAAACAACATATATTAAAAAATTAAGATAATACAAATATTAAAAATCAACAACATGCATACATGTTAAAAGCCTGGCTTTCTCACAGCAAGGCCCGATAGAGACGCAGCACTTTAGTCCTCCTGGACCTGTCATCTCATAAACCTGTTGCCAGGCTTCCCAGCAAGCTCCCTGTGCTTTTGCTGCCTTGGTCGGAGCCTGATTCCCAAAGCGGCCCGGGGAAGTGCATTGAAAGCCTGGCTTTCTTGCAGCTAGGCCTGATAGAGACATAGCACTTAGGTCCTCCTGGACCTGTCATCTCATAAATACTTTGCTGCCTCAGCTGGAGCCTGATTCCCAAAGCAGCCTGGGAAGCTCAGGGGTCAGAACTCGGTTTGGCATGGCTTGGTGGGCGTGGCAGTGGAAGGAAACTAAAATCCCCATTTCCTCCCCATCAGCTGGGACTCTGGAGGCAGAGAATAGATGGGGGCGGGGCCAGTCAGAAGTGGCATTTACTGGTTCTCTGAATTACTCAAAATTTCTGCTGCTGATTCTCCAGAACTGGTCAGAACCTGCTGAATACCACCTCTGTTATACTTCAAGGATATTTCTAATTCAAAAAATATTTTGTTATAACTGGGATGTCCTCAACCCACCACCATTCATTTAGTGATCATCTTCAGTTACAAAGGCACTTGTGACTGTTGCAGCATCCCTATGGTCATGTGATCAAATTTTGGATGCTTGGCAACTGGTTCATATTTATGATGCCGTGTTTTGGGCTCATGTGATCACCTTTTGTGACCTTCTGACAAGCAATGTCAATGGGGTAGCTAGTCATTTAACAACCGTATTACTAACCTAGCAACTGTAGTGATTCACTTAACAGCTGTGGCAAGAAAGGTCATAAAATGGGACAAAATTCACTTAAAATGTGTTGCTTAGGAACAGAAATTTTGGGCTCAATTGTGGTTGTAAGTCACTTCATTTATTTCTATTAAAATATTTTGATATATATGACTTAGAAAACGACAAACATTTTTGCTAATTATACTCCAATAACTGATGGAGGTGATCAACACACAAATTAGTCAGCATAATCCTTTTTAAGGTTGGAAATCAATACTGAGCCTGATAATTTAATTTATAAGAGCCTACAGTCAATTTAAAATTTAAAGCTTATTTTCCTAATGGCTTTCTTGTAAACTTAAAGAGTTCAGGAAGTTAGCTTTGTAATTCGGTTTCAAAGTGTGTATTTTAACTTGATACTTACTTTCTCTTAGCACCCCCAAAATATATTTTCATTAATATTATGCTTGCAAATTTGTTTTACATTAGAACTACTTTACTGCTCAGCTTCTTGTTTTACTCAAATTCACATTAGACTGTGAGACACTACTTGGTCTACTATTATTTGAGAGATGAGCAACAAAGAGAGAGGGAGGGAGGCAGGGAGGGAGGGGGAGAGGGAGAGAGAGCGAGGGGGCAGAGAGAGATGAATCCAAGTTAAACAACTTTTTTTTTAATGATTTGATTTTAAAATTACTACAATAAATTACTTCTCGGAATAAAAAAGCTATAAAATGATTGAAGCTGGGAAATTGACCTACAAAGCCATTTAACATTATGACTTGTTTTTAATTAAATTTACCTATAACTGGCAAGAATCTTATGTGCCTAGCTCAACTATTCTTTTGAGAGGTGCCATTCCACGATTCTATTAACTGAAGATTTAATAGCACCTTTCTTATGCCTTCTGCACGTTCTGTACTTTCTTATATTTTAACTACACAAGCTTCCCCATCTAAAGTTCCTAGTATCAATAGGCAAATGTTGGATAACAGAGACACAGAGCTTAAAGTGATGATTCTGAATGAATGAATTGTACAACTGCTTTCAGATAACCATAGCATACATGGACTTCTGGTTGTACTTCCAGTGCCTTCAGAAGCCTGATCCACAAGCTCTGCGGTCATTTTTTCATTTTTTTTTTCATTTTAATGACATTTATAGGCCGCCCTTTTCCCTGAGGGGACTCAGGACGGCTTACAATAAATAGGAAGGGGGTGCAAGACAAAACACAAGAAAAAAAAAGTGTGAATAAAAAAAATAAACCAGTAAAACACAACATTCATTCAGCATTCGGGTGGGGCGAGGTTAGGGTCTTATCCCCAGGCCTGACGGGATAGCCAGATCTTGAGGGCTGTGCGGAAGGTCTGGACGGTGGTGAGGGTGCGAATCTCCATGGGGAGATCGTTCCAAAGCGTCGGAGCTGCAACTGAGAAGGCTCTCCTCCGCGTAGTCGCCAGTCGGCACTGACTGGCGGATGGAATTTGGAGGAGGCCTACTCTATGCGATCTGATGGGATGAAGGGAGGTAATTGGCAGAAGGCGGTCTCTCAAATAGTCAGATCCACTACCATGGAGGGCTTTATGAATGGTGAGTAGCACCTTGAAGCGCACCCGGAGATCAACAGGTAGCCAGCGCAGCTCACGGAGGATCGGTGTTATGTGGGCGAACCGTGGTGCGCCCACGATCACTCGCGCGGCCGCATTCTGGACTAGCTGAAGTCGCCGGATGCTCTTCAAGGGCAGCCCCATGTAGAGCACATTGCAGTATTCCAGCCTGGAGATCACAAGGGCTCAAGTGACTGTTGTGAAGGCCTCCCGATTCAGGTAGGGCCGCAACTGGCATACCAGGCGAACCTGGGCAAATGCCCCCCTGGTCACAGCTGACAAATGATGGTCAAGCTCCGACCTCTCCCTGTCCAAGGGTCCAAATCTGGACCACAGCCACCCTGAAGGAGTGGTGAAGTAAAGAACTGCCTGGCAGGTAGAGGAGAGCCGCATCTCTCCTCCCTGACTTGGAAAGTACCCTCATCTGAAGATGAGGAGCAGTGGCAGCCAAAATGGTTGCCATGAAGCTGGGGACAGCCTGAATACCCAAGACTCTGCTGGAGTGGAGAAAGTGAATGGAGTGTGATCTTGGTGAGAAAATATTTTTTATTGGAAGTTGACCCCAGAAATCCAAGGAGGAAGCATATTTAAAGCTATTTGTTGAAGCTGTTAATGGGCACCCAGGAAAAATACCGGAGAATTGAAGAAAGAAAAAAAAATGCTTTTTAAATAATAAATAGAAACTTGGTTCCTCAAAGCTAAAAGACATGGCATTAAGAGCCCTTTAAAATGCTGGAATTAAAATCCCAAATTTCTCTTTACAAACATTGCTCAATTATTGTATTTATAATTTTAAAATAATTGAAATCAGAACCGTTAACAATATCGCAGAGAGGTCGAAGCAGACAGAAGTGAGAGCACCATCTGCTGCTGAAAAGGGAAATATGCAAGCTTGGAAATAACGGTTCAAAAAGACTGGAAATATCTGTTAGACACAGACCTACTCTAAGAGATTTGATTGTTAACTAAGGATTCAGTTAACAGCCCCTGAACATCAATGAATACTACTGAACATATAAAGTAATTTGAAGAAGTGTGGATCCTTTATTATTTATATTAACACTGGAAGTTCTATTAATAGAAATTAGAAACAATCAAGAAATAAAGGGATTAAAAATAAAAAAGAGGACTATAAAACACAGGCATTCGCAGATGATGTAGTATTTATATTAGAGGAACCAGTAAAATCAGGAATTAAATTAATCCGAAAATAGAGGAATTCGGTACGGTAGCGGGACTTAAAATTAACAAGAACAAAACAAAGATCATTATGAAGAATTTCACCAAAAAACAAGAGCAAGAATTAGAGGAAAACATGGGAATGCAGATAATAAAAAAGGTAAAATGTTTAGGAATTTGGCTGACAGGGAAATGCTCAACAATTAAGGAAGACAATTATGATAAAATTGTTCAAAAAAATTAAGAAAGGTTTGGGAAATTGGAGGAAACGACAAGTATCATTAATGGGAAGAATTGCCATTATTAACATGAATAGCCTACCAAAATTTGTATTTTTATTTCAAGTGGTACCGATTAGCCTAGGGAAAAACTTTTTCATAGATTTAAACAAATTAATTGCATAACTTATTTGGTCAGGAAAAAAACCACGAATTAAATTTAAAATGTTACAGGACAGTAGAGGTAAAAGGAGGATTTGGACTCTCCGATTGGGAGCTTTATTATCAAGCAGCAGCTCTCACCTGGATAAGGGACTGGATCAATCTAAAAAATAGAAGATTACTAACAATAGGAGGTTATAATTTGGAACTGAGTTGGCATGCCTTTATCTGGGATGGGAAAGACAAAATCCATAGTTATTTCCAAAAACATTCAATTAGAAAAGCTCTACTTCAAATATGGTTAAAAATTAAAACAAAACATTATTCCAATCTGGCTATCCACCATTGAAGCTCTGATGTACCTGAACGTATTGTATTGGACATAAACAAGATAATAAGATATGAAGACAAATTAGATAACCAAGAAAGAATTGAAAGATGAGGGAATAGACATAGGCTGGTGGCCTATACAGGCAAGGTATAAAAAAAGGACAGAGAAAGGGATGGATTTTATAAGGAGCAACAAGAACTGGATAAAATTCTAAAGGGAACCGAAGAAAAATTGATTTAAAAATATATCATTATTTATTAAAATTTAAAATGGAAGAAGAAACGGTGAAAGAAACAATGATAACATGGGTGACAAATTTTGGATATTCTATAGAATTGGTAGAATGGGAAAAAAAATTGGGAAATAAATTATAAATTAACGATGGCAACGGCATATAGAGAGAACATGTATAAGATGTTCTACAGATGGCGCCTCCCACCAGCGAGAATTGCAAAAATGTTCCTGGAGTACTCACCTATCTGTTGGAAATGCAACCAACAACACGGAACATACTACCATATGTGGTGGACGTGCACATCTGTGAAAAAATATTGGGGAAAAAAATAAAAGATTGGCTGGATGAGATTACCACACACCAAACTGAACTAAAACCGGAATTACTTCTGCTAGGAATTATAAAAGGAAATTATGAAAAAAGATTAGATAATTAATTCTACACATAATCACAGCACTGAGAATTACATTCGCACAAAACTGGAAAAATAATTACACACCAACAGAAGAAAATGTAATAAAAAAATATTAGAATGTGCAGAGATGGATAGGCTCATGAAAGAATTAAAAGAGAAAGAAGAATCTGAATATTACTCCATATGGGATTTATGGTGTAATTGGCTAGAGAATAGTGGGTGGAAGCAGGGAAGCAAAAAAGAAAGGAAGAAAGATCAACAAATTAAAAAACAACTACAAAACCGGAAAATGATTGAGATAGAAATACGAAATAGACTGTAGCAAATAAATAATAGGAAATGGATACAAAATGAGTCAAATGTAATAAAGGTTGTTATACATAGAATATATAAAATGTTATATACAGAATGAAGAAAAAAGATGTATGAAATTTTATGTGTATGTATGTATGTATGTATGTATGTATGTATGTATGTATGTATGTATGTTATAGTTATATAAGACTTATATGTACAGATAAAAGAATCACAACAAATATGTAAAAGAAGTGTAATGTGTTGTAAAGATGTGAAGTTTGCATGAACAAAATAAAAAGTTTTAAAAAATGAAGAGGTGTGGATAACCTTCTGGTAAATTTAAATTGTTTGGACTTGGAAGTTTTGCTTTTTGAATTAATGAACTCTGGACAGTGGACTAAAAAAGAGATTGACTAAACACAGACACAACATAAAATGGAAGTGAGGAGAACTTAAACAGAATGGAGCTTTTTCAAAGCATTGAGAAAATATTTGATCATGTAGACAAAAAATTGGGAAATTTAATACAAAGAATAATGGACAATGATCAGGACAAGGAAGAAAGAATGGAGCTACCAGAAGAAACTGAGGGGAAAGCAGAGAGAAATCGGCGAGAAGAAGATAACAAGGAGGAGATGTTGCCAAAATGAATAATGATTAAGGAACTAAAAAGGGAAATAATGTAAAAGATCTAAAAAGGGAATGGGAGAAACAGGAAGAGAACTGGGGAAAAGAGGTAGGAGGCGGAATGGATAGTTCTGGAATTAGACAGTGGGAAAAGGTAGAGTTGGAAGGAAAAGTTAGATTGCATTATCAAATAGAGGGAATAAAAGACCTAAGGGACAAATATGGGAGGAAAACTAAAAAGAAAATAAGATTAAAGGTTCGGATGCTGGTAAGAGATGAAGGATAATGGAAAATAGAGTAAAATAATATTTTTATGAATATATTTCAATAATGTGTATTAATATCAGAACTATACAGGTTGGATTATTATTTTAGCAGTGTGATAGATATCAGCATAATATTTTAATATAAATGGATATGAAGAATTGGAAAAAATAGATTTTGAATGACTATACTACTAAATATGTATAAAAATATGAACGTGGAAAGTTAGAACTTAACAATGGGCGATTAGGGAAATATATATATATAAATACATATTAATCTAAACATGTGTATTAATAGTAGAATTATATGGATTGAAGAACTGGAAAGAATATGCATAGAAATACCCTAGATATATAAATGATCATGATTGATACTAAAACTGTATAAGGAGATATTGATATTGAAAGGAAGAATGAAGGATGGAACTTTGATTTAACTAAGGAAATATGAACAACAAAATAGGTGGAAAACACGTATTTGAATATAGTGATATGAAAGGGGGGAAAAGTTAAAATAGGGATAGAAAATAGTGGTGAAAAATTATTATTATTTATTAATATGTTAAGCAATAGAAAAGGACAGAAAGATGATTCAGAAATGAAGGGTGATAATAAAAGGCATGTATAAATAATATGAAACAATGGAAATGAAATGTAATATTTAGGAATAATAAGACTATGTTTATGTGTACTGAAATGTATGTTACCCAGTTACCACACCATTCACACATTGATATGTATAAAGAAAATGAAAAATAAAAATTTGATTAAAAAAAGATAACCATAGCAAAAATGTTAATCCTGCCATTATGAGCAAGTTAGCACATTATCCTGGGCATCTTCAATCCTTTCCATTTTGACTGATACAGACCTCTTGGCTATGATGGCCAGAGAAATGCCTAAGTGCAGTACATTGGCAGATTCTCTCTTTCTTCCCTGTTTTTTTCCTTAATGCTACTGCTTTATTGCCAAGTTATGATTTCTCCTACTGGCAAATGAATATACAGTATATTATTAATTTATTAACAATTAAGCAAACAATGCAGTCAACTTTCTAATTATCCTTTAAGAAGTCTTTTGAAAAACAACTGGCCAGTTAGCAAAAAGGATGGGAAATTTAAATCAGATGACTAATTGGAGTCTACAAATATTGATGTCGGTCTCTGTTCTTCTATAAGTGTACAGGGGGGAAAAATTAAAGGGGAGAAATACATTTTGGGAAGACATCTGTAAATTGCTGCTTTTTCATAACTTTTCCAACTTGCATTTCCAGTGCAAGTGCAAAGCTGGTAACTGGTTTATCAAAAACAGCTGTCTTCCTCATTAAAATTTCAAGGACACTTTGTTGAGCTATGTTTAATGTAAGACTTTACAAATAAAACATTTGACTGTGATTCCAAAAGTTAAGAAATACTGGCCACAAATTTATCGGTTATAGTCTGAGATTTGGTGAAGCATAGAATGTGAATCTGAGTTAAATGCACTGCCAACAAATGCTGACTGCATAAAGTTTCCCCAGCAAGCTTGCATGCTGTGTGAAACTAGTGAGAATAGTAATTTGCAAGTGTACTATCATGGCCTTAGATCTACCAAATTATGAAGTTGGAAGAGGCTACCTATCCTAGTGTATCCAATCTTTTGTCATAATTAATGGGGGAACTCTAGGCCTAGAAGCCTGTTAAAGGGTACCATTCTGTATTTGCAGATCTGAACAGAACAGTATAACAGAGTTAGAAGGGACCTTGGAGGCACTGTTCCCTCTAAGGTGCACGGCTGCACGGCCGCGCACCTTGCAAGAAAACCCCGCGCAGCAGTTTCTATCTGCCGCGCAGAGATTTCTGTAAAGGAAACGTTTTGCAGGCGGCTACAACTGGATCCGGCAGTGCTGTTGCCTGTTGGAGGAGGAGGAGGCAAACCAGCCTGCCACCACCCGCCGCTCTTCCCGTCCCCTTCCCAGTCCCACAGTCCAGCGGTCGCAGCAGAAACAGCCCCGGGTCTCCGCTGCCGCTCCCCACATTTTCTGGACGGGGATCCCTTGGAGAGGGGATTCCTTCCTGCGAGACCCCGTCCAGAAAATGCGGGTAGTGGCAGCGGAGACCCGGGGCTGTTTCTGCTGCGACCGCTGGACTGTGGGGCTGAGAAAGGGGCGGGAAGAGCGGCGGGGCTGGCGGTGGCCCGCGGTGGCAGGCTGGTTCACCTCCTCCTCCTCCAACAGCACTGCCGGATTTCCACCCAATGCTGCGGGGGTGCCAGCATTGTGCCCAGCGAACTTGTTTTGGGGATAGTCCTTGATGGGTTCTGAGAGCTTCGAGATTTTTATGATCCATCCAGACCTCGAATGGCATATCCCACCCCCTTCCAAGAGATGTCTCCAGGTGAGCAGGCACCACCTGATCACCAACACTTCTTTCTTCCAAATGGCCAACCTTCTTTCAGTAGTGGTGAGTTTTTTGGAGAGGTAAGTGCACGGCAAGAGGTGGCCTTCTTTATTCTTTTGCAGTAGTACTGCTGCTATTGCTACATCACTGGCATCCATCTGGATTATGAATGGTTTCTCTGGGTCGGGGTGTTGTAGTATAGACTCTTGGGCAAAGAGCCGTTTTAATTTCTCAAAGGCATTTTGACAGTCCATTGTCCACTGGTTTGCTTTTGGCTTTGTTGGGGAAGGACCCATTTTCAATAGGTCAGTCAATGGGAGGGCAACTTCTGCAAAAGTTGGAAAGAACTGCCTGTAGAAATTGGCAAATCCAAGGAAGCTCTGTAGTTGTCTGCGAGTACTTGGAGGTTTCCAGTCTAACACAGCTTTCACTTTTCCTGGATCCATTTCTATCGCCTTGTTGGAGATGCGATAACCCAGGTAATCTAGTGAGGTCTTGTGGAACTCACATTTAGACAACTTTGCATATACCTTGGTGGCCAGAAGTTTTTTCAAGACTTGCCATACCAGCTTCACGTGTTCTTCTAGGGTTTCAAAGAAGATCAAGATGTCGAGATAAATGAGCACTCTGCAATACAGGTGCTCATGTAGCACCTCATTTATGTACTGCATGAAGACTGTAGTGCTCCTTATAGCCCAAATGGTATGGTTTTTACTGAAAACCACCAAGGGGGGTGTTAAAAGCGGTCTTCCAGAGGAGGAGCCAATGTCCCCACAGTACGGACATGCGGTCTCGATGCTCTGAGACTGCAGCTGGTACTTTTGCCACTGGGGGATCCAATCGGACATAAACCGTCCCGAAGAGATAGTGAACAAGAAGAATACGTCTTGCTGATTTTGGGGATATCACAAATCCCTGAAAAAAGCAAGAGAAGGTCTTCAAGCTAGTGACAAAAGACAGCTTAGGCTGATGAAGTGAGGACAGATGGCTATGGAACGGAAGGGAACAGAAAGAGAAAGTGTGGGAAGAAGGCGGGGCTTAGCAGTGAGAAGACAGAGTTTCAGGCTATTCCTGAAATTCCCCTATTCCGAAGGAAATTGGACGGTTCGTTTCGGACCCAAGCTGTCCCGGAGAGACAGTGAAAGGTTGGAGGAGATCCAGTGACCCCAGAGACGTTCGCAACGTCTCTGGGGGGCTTGGAATTTAACCTCCTTTGCCAGTTCCTTCTGGATTAGCTGTAAGCTAACCGAAACTGCAGGTTGCCCCTAAGAATGGTGTGAGTGTTTTCAACTGGTAAGCTGATTTTATTACTCAAAGAGATATGGTCCGCATAAAAATATAAGCTAATTGAAACCAAAGAACAGAAGAATCTAGCGGCGAATTGGTTTTTTTTATGGGTTTATGGCCGGTGGTTACCCTATTTCTTAAATGTTTTAAATGCTACTTACATGGATAAAGGAAAGATTACTTCAACATCTCCTCTGACTCTCTTTAAGTGGGCTGTAAACCAATTTACTATAATTTGGCTCCTTACAATTTGACACTTTTATTGTTTGGCTGTGTTGGTCTAAGATCAGATAAGATTGCACAGCTCCCAGCTTGTTTTTACTTGCAAATACCTTAAAGCCTCTAAAGGGAGAGATACTAGCTGCGTCATAAACATGGCGTCTATGCAAGTTTCAAATGATTCATTTCAAATGATTTTCTCCGTGTTTCAAAAGTTGTCTGACACGTATGATAGATTTGAAAAAAAGCTGGACTATTTGTTGTTTTTAACATCAAAATATGAAGAAAAAAGTGAGAACGTTGAATGTTTGACTGTTCCTGAAATACAAATGAAGAATGTCAGAAATGAAGTTTCTCAATTTGCTGACACTCCGGGCATCTGGTTTAAAGATTCTCAACTTGCTGACATGCCGGGCATCTGGTTTACTTCGGAGGGAGAAAGAGATGCAACGTTTGAAAGGGGGGCAGCCATACAGAAGATTTATTTCAAAAGACAGAGCGCAGGAGGAATGAGAAGCATTAAAGAATTTATACTTTATGAAACATCATTTGCAGAATTTCCGATACCACCACTGAGAATTAAAGACAAGCTGAAAAGTGCAACAAGCGTAGGACAACGCCTAGGACATTATATGAGAGGCATCCTAAGGAAAAAGGTGCGAAGATATTCCTGTTTGGACTTGCTTATAAAGACGTTTGTAGAATTTGATCCACGAATGGTAATAGGATTAAGGAGGTTTTGTTATTGGAGAGACACAGGCTGATAGATGGAAGAATACAATTCAAAATTAGCTAAACCTAATTACTCTTATTTGTAATAGACATAGCTGAATAATAATTGATATTGATAGTAATGTATATAATGTGGAGTTGATATGATAAATAATAATTGGATATGAGAAGGGAAGGTTGGAAATATTTTTGGACCATATACAAAGGTTATTAATCACAATAATTATCACTATTAAAAAATAAAATAAAACTATATACAGTTAAATGTTAACTAATATGGGGAAAATGTTACGATATACGATATAATTACATAAAGAAGGGAGAATGATAATAAACTATGTGCATGGAAGATGGAATTTTTGGTATTAAATATTATGGATGTTCAGCTAAAACAGGATATGAGGATTTGATGTTAATAGAGGATTTTACAAACAAGTAAATGAAATGCTAGCATGTGGTTATGGATTAAATCTTTGGCATAGTTAAGGATGAAGGATGTTTAAATAACTGTAGTCAACTAAAAGTGGAGGTATAATGATGTCAATATGGTAAACATTTGAGTTAAGATATTTGAATTAATATGAATTAATGGAAGAGATGCACCAAAACATGTTGTAACCAGCTGATATACTTTTTTATAATATATACCTGTGTTTTTTTTTCTCTTTTTTCTTCTTTTGTTTTTCCTTTTTTTCCCCTGCCTTGTTTTTTGTTCTTTTTGTCTTCTCTGTGTTTTGATTTTTTCTTTTCCCACTGGTGTGGGCATGTGTTGTTTAAGTAACAAAAGAAAAAAAAAATTAATTAAAAAAAAAAGAAAGAGAAAGTGTGATCATCTGGGGAATTCTTTTTGTTTTGGAAAAAAAAACTGCCCAAAAGAATCTCTTTTTTATGCTAAACTAAACCCTTAACCAGAAGAAGTCAGCGGCGGAATTGATCTTCATTGTTTTGTTTTGGTCAGTATGCTTTTCTTCTTGTAACTATTGAAATGCTTCTCGCAACTTTTTCTCTCTCCCCCACCCCTCTGCTTAAAGTGAATGGACCAGTTTTTCTTCTTTGGCTCTTTCCTGCCTTATTTTTCAACTCAAAGACTAAAATCTCCCTCTCTACTTTAACATAAATTGTCTATTATTTGCTATTAAACTCCATTTAAGAACTTTGTCCCTCCTAAATCTGAGTCAACACAAGAAAGTGAAAAAAAATACTAATTTTGCTGTTTCGGAAGCTTAATGTCTTCGTGCTTCAAAGCTCTGTAACTAAAAGTGATAAGAGTCAAGGCCATAAATTGTTTACCACAGCTGTCTCTTGAGAGCCTTATCAGTACTGGGAGAAGGGGAAAAAAAGGAACCTCTCTCTTGTGAAGATTAAAGTTACAGTGGCAGTAATTTACAATTTGGAACATGGAACAATTTACAGAAATGGAAACTCTAACTTTGCAAAAGATAAATGGAGAATTGACAAGAACATAGTGTTTATACCAGAAAAAATGAGGGAGGTGGAGTTCCAAAAACTGAAGAGAAAAAACACAAAGATAAGAAAACTAATGGTTTGATTTCTGAACTGAAAGGGGTTGAAAGCGAAAAAATTGGAGTTTGGAGGGGGGAATTCGATGGTCTGGAGCTCTACCCCAAATTTCAAGGGACAAAAGAAGACAAAAGAGAAAAAATGATGGCTTTAAAGAAAAAAATCTTATCAGAAACAGGATTGGCAATCAAAGATAAATCAATTAAAATAGCAAAAGGGCGCTGAGATTACCTGAGAGATCCAATAGACAATAAGGTGTGGAGAGATGTCCATAAAAACTTTACCGAGGAAATAAATAGAAAATTAACTCCACAAATGGCAAAAGAAATAAGACTACATGCCTTCTGGAAGGACACAGGTTGATATATGAAAATCGATTAATAATAATAATAATAATAATAATAATAATAATAATAATAATAATAATAATAGCTAAGTTTTATTATTAGTAAGTAGGAATTTAGTAACTCTTTAAATTGCTTGCTTAAATAAATAGTTGATAATGGTAACAAGGTATATTTCTATGTTGGCTGGAGGTGAGGAAGCTGGATATAAGTAATAAATGATTTTGTTACAAACATGACGATGATGATATAATAATAATAATAATAATAATAATAATAACAACAACAACAACAACAACAACAACAACAACAACAACTCCGCCGTTGCCGGTCCCAAGCCCGGATGAGAAAGGAGGAGGGTTGGGGTCAGGTTGGCATCTGGTCCCGTAAAAAAAAACCCGCCAACCCATACAATATGGTGAAAAAAACAAATAAGAATTCCATACCGCATCGGTCGTCGCGTGGGTTAACAAGGGCCGTGGCGGATGTTGGGGTCCCTGGACATCCGTCGACAAATGGGCTACAAGTGGACCAGCCAACAAAACAACAAAAATATAGTGCAGATGAAAACCGTGCCATAATGGCCTGTTACTACAACTCAGAGCCAGAAAAAAGAGGCTATTTAAAGTGAATGTATGAATTATGGAAACAACAATATCCAGATTCAAATGTTAGTGAACAACGACTAGCAGATCAAAGGCGATTTATTATACGGAATAAAGTGTTTAGTGAAGTTGAACATGAGGAAATTCAGGCAAATTGCAAAACCCAAAAAACAACATCACAAGCGGAAATAACTGATATTCAAGACACAACTAAAGACATTATAGTAGAACTCCCAGAAGAAGCTCTCGGGGAGGAAATAACATCACCACCACTAGAACCAGTTATCACTGAACCAACTGATGAACTAACTCAAAAACAAAAAGAATTGAAGGATAAGATCATGGAGCATTTTCTGCTTAATGAGGAAAGGCAACGTTTACCATCACTAAAAACTGTGCCTAAGAAAATTTTGGCCCCTATCATGAAAATGGTTAATGCAGTGTTTTCAACAATTGAATTGGGATCCATCTTGGAAACGAACCAGTTAATGTACAGCGCAGCTGTAATAGTCACTAATGAACTAGGCATTAAAATCAAAGTACCTAGTCACACAACAGAAAAAGCATCAAAGCCAAAGTGGAAAATCTGATTAGAACAAAAAGTCAAAAAATTAAGGGCAGATGCTAGTAACTTAAAGAACATGCATGAGCAACGGCTTAAAAACAACAAAACCATAGGTCAGCTAATCAGAAGATATAGATTGGATACAAGAAACATCAATGAAGCTGTAGAGATTGTAAAACAGCGGATAACAGCAACAGCTAGAAAAATTGAAAGATATGAGGCACGAATCATCCAATATAAACAAAATCAGCAATTTCGATCAAACCAACGGCGTTTTTATCAAAGTCTTAATGTGAATGGTGACACCAAAAGTGAAAAACCAGAAAAGCAGGCCACAGTTGAATTCTGGAAAGAATTATGGGAAAATGCAAAGGACTACAATAAGGAAGCAAAGTGGATACATGACTTTGAGAAAAGCATCGGCAACAAACAGATGCAAGTATTAGAAATAACAACTGAGATGGTCAAAAATCGAGTTAAAAAGGTAAAGAATTGGACATCACCTGGAAAGGACCAATTACATGGTTTCTGGCTCAAATATCTGACCAGTTTACATGCAATATTGGCCAGGCAACTGAATGAAATTTTACAAAAGGGCCAAATTGATGAATGGTTGACAACTGGAAAAACATACTTGATTCAGAAAGATGCAACTAAAGGAACAACACCTGAAAACTACAGACCAATAACATGCTTGCCAACAACCTTCAAATTACTCACAGGCATTATTGCAGATAACATGATGGATTATTTGGAAACAAACAACATCTTGCCAGTAGAGCAAAAAGGCAACAAAAGAAGGAGCAGGGACACAAAAGATCAGCTTCTAATTGATAAAATGATATTAGAAAATTGTAAGAACAGAAAAACGAACTTGAATATGGTCTGGATTGATTACAAAAAGGCATTTGACTCACTGCCACATAGTTGGATCATAAAATGCTTAGAAACAACTGGCTTAGCAAAAATATTACATCCTTTACTGAAAAGCCGATGAAACAATGGAGAACTGAGTTGGCAGTAGGGAATGAGATCTACGGAATGGTTAATATCAAGTGAGGAATTTTCCAGGGTGATTCACTTTCACCTCTTCTCTTCATCATCGCAATGATCCCACTATCAGTAATCTTAAAAAAAATGAAATTAGGCTACCAAACAGCCAAAGAAGCTGAAAAATTTTTGCATTTACTATATATGGATGATTTGAAACTCTATGGAAAGTCAGAAATAGAAATCCAATCATTGACAAACACAGTCCGAGTATTCAGCACCGATATTTCAATGCAGTTTGGCATGGAAAAATGTGCCACTGTATCCATAAAAAGGGGCAAATCACTGCATGTGAGGGAATTGAAATGCCCAATGGCCAATTAATTAAATGCAAAAAAAATGAAGCCTACAAATACTTAGGCATTCTGCAGTTGGATAACATCAAGCATGGAGAAGTAAAAACTATTGTCAGGCGAGAGTACACCAACAGAGTTAGGAAAATTTTGAAATCTAAATTGAATGGTGGAAATACAATCAAGGCCATAAATACCTGGGCAATACCAGTTATAAGATACACAGCTGGTATAGTTAACTGGACACAAGCTGATTTGGACCTTTTGGACCGAAAAACCAGGAAACTAATGACAATGCACTACAGTTTACATTCACGTGGTGATACTGATAGACTATATCTGCCCCGAAAATCAGGTGGCAGAGGATTATTACAAGTGAAGCAAACAGTTGAAGAAGAAAAACATGCACTGGCTGATTATTTAAAAGAAAGTCAAGAACATCTATTAATCGAAGTAAAGAACAAAAATCTACTGAAGGCCCAACAGACGAAACAAGAATACAGAAAAGATGTGATAAAATCAAGAATGGAGAGTTGGCAGAACAAAGCACTGCATGGCCAATTTCTGGAAAAAATAAAAGATAAAGTGGACAGTGAACAAACTTGGTTATGGTTAACAACAGGTACATTAAAGAAAGAAACAGAGTCACTAATCCTGGCTGCGCAAGAACAAGCTATCCGCACAAATGCCATTAAGGCCAAAATCGAAAAATCCTCTGATGATGCCAAATGCAGACTTTGCAAAGAAGCTGATGAAACTGTTGATCACATACTCAGCTGCTGTAAAAAAATTGCGCAGACTGATTATAAATTGCGGCACAATTCAGTAGCACAAATGATCCATTGGAATTTGTGCAAAAATTATAATATTAAAACAGCAACAAACTGGTGGGAACATCAGCCTGAAAAAGTCACCGAAAATCAGATGGTCAAGATCTTGTGGGATTTTCGCATACAAACAGACAAAATACTGGCGCATAATACACCAGACATCACACTGGTTGAGAAAAACAAGGTCACAATCATAGACATCGCAATACCAGGTGATAGCAGGGTCGCCGAGAAGGAACATGAAAAAATCACAAAATACCAGGACTTAAAAATCAAAATTCAACGACTATGGCACAAACCAGCAGTGATAATTCCAGTGGTAATTGGCACACTGGGTGCTATTCCAAAAGCACTGGAATTACATTTAAAACAGTTAAAAATTGACAAAATCACCATCAGTCAAATGCAAAAAGCCGCACTGCTTGGATCTGCACGCATATTACGAAAATACGTTACGACGTCCTAGGCCCCTGGGTGGGGCCCGACTAGTAACCAATGCCAAATCCGGCGAAACAACTGGCCGCTGTGATACAATTGTATAATAATAATAATAATAATAATAATAATAATAATAATAATAATAATAATAAATGATAAGAGTTATAGTTAATGACATATATATGTACTGGCTTAATATAAGGAATTTGGATACAAATTGCAAACAATGATTCGGGGAAAAAAGGTTTAGAAATTTAAATAATTAATTCTTATTTTGAATATGTTATTAAGGTATAATGTTATTGGATATATGAAAGTAGATAACAAAAAATTTAACTAAGTTTTATAATTAGTAAGTAGTAATTTAGTAACTTATAAATGGTTATGTTAAAAAATATTTGATAAGGGCAATAAGGTATACATATATGTTGGTTTGATGAGAAGAAAATAGATATAACAGGAAAGGATTTTTTGTTAACCAATATTAATTATACAACTAACAATGGAATGAAAAGGATAAGGGATACAGTTAATGATGCATATATGTACCACCATAACAAAAGGAACATGGACACAAAGTGTAAACAGTGATTTGGGGGGAGAAAAGGGCTTAGAAATTTTGTCAACTAATTTTTGTTTAGAATATGTTATAAAGGTTTAAGGCTATTGGATGACTCTGTAATAATTAATGAAATGCCATTAGGTGGTTGTGTTTTTAACTATGGATTATTCTAGGCAAAAGGACATTAAAACAATTTCAGTTAAATAAGAACTATGATATGTTGAAAGTAAGACTCATTAAGAACTTTGATATTTGATATGAATGTAAGTAAGACTCTGGAAGAGATGCACGAAAGCTAATTGTAACCAATTGACAAACTTTCTACAAAATGTAATGTAAGATGATTATTTTTTGTGTGTGTTGTTTGTTTAGTGAAAATTAAAAAATGTTTTTTTTTTATTAAAAAAAGCGGTCTTCCATTCATCTCCCTCTATGATTCATATGCAATACACCTCCTCCAGCTCGGTGAAGATCTTGCCTTTAGCCAATTAGTTCAACATATCTTTCATGAAGGGAAGGGGATAAGTGTTCAAGGCTCGCAGATCAACACAGAGATGAACTCCGCCATCTTTCTTTTCTCTGAAGAGCATTGGGGCCGCTACTTTCGACTTCGCTGGTTCAATAAAGACCTGTTTCAAATTGGTGTTGATGCACTCAATTCAACCATCTCTTTGGGAGTCATGGAGCACATTTTTGTGAGAAGAAAGCTGCACATCATGAAGATGGCGGCAGCAACTGGAGGTCTTTGCACCACCCTGCGCCAGCAGCTGGGTGGGAAAGAAGCCTCTTGGCTTCCAAGTTCAGCAGCAGGTTCAGTCCCTTAACAGGGATGCTTTTCTCCGTGCTCGAGAAAGATCAAAAGGCGTGGAGCAGCCTTTTTCTTCTGCAGCTGCGACAGCCAGGCCAAGGCAGGCCAGGTCAAACAAACAGCCCAAGAGAACTCAAGAGGAGCGCTGCACCTGTCTGCTGGCCTCCTTTGGCAACTCCCCTGGGGAAAGGGAGAGAGGAGGGAGAAGTGCAGGAGAGGGAGGAGATGACCAGAAAAGAGAGAGAGAGTGAGAGAGAAAGGCTGGGGGGAGGGAGTAAGAGCCAAAGGGTGCATATGGGGCTTGTTTGTGAATATTAACCTGGATGCTCTGAGTGGAGACAGACAGCCCAGAGGAGCTGAAGTGACTGCCCCTCTTCCCTCTGGGCAAACGAGTTCGCTTGCTATAACTTTCAACTTCTGCAACCCAACAGCTACATGGAAGGCACGGTCAGTGCAGCAGGGAAAGGGAGGAGGAGCTTCCATGCACTGCTCCAGCAGCGGTGAGTCAACTTCTGCTCTTGACTTCTCCCATTCCTCCCCAGCCCTGCTTGGCTAGGTTTACGGCCGACTCTCACCAGCAGAAATGTTTTGTTTGGGGGAGAAAAAAGGGGGAAGTAGAAGAGCTGGAAAGGGTCATGCGCAGGAGGAGCTTGGATGTGATGTCAAGAGTGCCTGCCACTCTGCTTCGGAGCCCACTCGAGGCCAAGAGCAGAAGTCCACTCAACACAGTGGTTGCGAAGCCTCGGGGCTCCCAGAGCAGCCCATGTGTGCAGGGTGCTCTGTTGGCTCCAGCTGCACCCGAGCTCGAGGAGCAGGGATTGTGAGCCCCGAGGCTTCTCCAGTTCGGCTGCAGCACAGACGAACCACACTAGTTCTGTTCCTAGGGCTCAACTGCAGTTGTCTGGTTTGTGGTTCAGGCCTCCCTCGAACGCCTTTTGCCCGGGACCACTACTCCACCTCCTGGTCCATCCCCCAACCACCATATTCCAGCCCAGAGCTCTCATCAGGTTAAGGCGCCACAAAACAACTAGCTCAGCCTCCCAGTTGCGAAGACTTGCACCTCAATGCTAGACGGCAGCGGAGGGGTGGCCAATGAGCCAAAGAAATTAAGCACGGCTGGGCTCCTCCTCCTCTCTTTCCCCACTGCGCTGGCTGTGGGAATTTAGGGAGTCGCTGTGGGTGGACTCAAGTCTTGCCCAGCCGAGGTGAGAGAAGCCCTTTGCCTCATGCTTCAGTAGAGGGGGTGGGAGGTTCCTGCTCTGTAGCGGATCGAACAGGGAGGGTTTTCCCGATGCCAGCCTAACGTGCAGCTGCTGGGTCACAGTAGTTGAAAGTTATAGCAAGCGAACACCTCGTTTGCCCAAAAGGAAGAGGGGTGGTCACTTCAGGTCCTCTGGCTGTCTGTCTCCACTCAGCACCCACATTAATATTCACAAACAAGCCCCACACGCACCCTTCGGTCCTCTGTCAGATAAAATCGCTCTGATCCGGACGGACCTGAACTCCACTTGGACGGTACCAGCCGAGATGCTGGGGGAAGGTCTTGATCGGATTTCATGGAGCAAGTTTCAACTTGTCGCTCCTGAGGAAGTGGACAAGGCCATGGGAGTGGTGAGTGCCTCCACCTGTTTACTGGACCTGTGTCCCTCCTGGCTGGTCTCGACCAGTAGGGAGATGATGCGCGGCTGGCTCCAGAGGATTGTTAACACCTCTCTTCAGGAGGGATCCTTCCCGCATCCTCTAAAGGATGCAGTGGTGAGACCCCTCCTTAAGAAACCTTCCCTGGACCCAGCCATCTTAAACAACTATCGCCCAGTCTCCAACCTCCCATTCGTAGTTAAGGTTGTCGAGAAGGTGGTAGCCTTTCAACTCTAGTGGACCTTGGATGAAGCAGATTATTTGGATCCCTTTCAGTTGGGTTTCAGGCCTGGTTACGGCACAGAAACTGCTTTGGTCGCACTGATCGATAATCTCTGGCAAGCCAGGGATAGAGAACATTCCTCTATCCTAGTGCTTCTTGACCTCTCAACGGCCTTCGATATCATCGACCATGGTATCCTTCTGCGATGGGTACGGGAGGTGGGAGTGGGAGGCACCGTCCTAAGGTGGTTCTCCTCCTACCTCTCGGACAGGTCGCAGTCGGTGTTGGTTGGAGGACAGAGATCTACCCCTAGGCCCCTCAAATACGGGGTGCCGCAGGGTTCGGTCCTGTCCCCCCTCCTATTTAATAACTACATGAAGCCACTGGGTGAGATCATATGCCGGCACGGGATCAAATATCACCAATATGCGGACGATACCCAATTGTATCTGTCTGCCCCGTGCCAACTTAGCGAAGCAGTGGAAGTGATGTGCCAGTGCCTCTAGGCGGTCAGGGTCTGGATGGGAGCGAACAAGCTTGCACTCAATCCAGACAAGACCGAATGGCTATTGATGCTGTCTCCCAAGGATAGTCCAGACATTCCACCTCTTAGCCTGGGGGGTGAAATTATACACCCCCCAGAGAGGGCCGCAATTTGGGTATCCTCCTGGATCCGCAGCTGACATTAGAACACCATCTGTCAGCTGTGACCAGGGGGGCTTTTGCCCAGGTTCGCCTGGTGCACCAGTTGCGGCCCTACCTGGACCGGGAGGCACTTTGAATGGTCATTCATGCCCTCGTCACCTTTAGGCTTGATTACTGTAACGTGCTCTACATGGGGCTGCCCCTGAAGAGTGTTCGAAGACTGCAGTTGGTCCAGAATGCAGCCGCACGAGCAATATTGGGTGTACCTAGATACACCCATGTTGCACTCATCCTCCGCGAGCTGCACTGGCTCCCCATTGGTCTCCGGACGCGCTTCAAGGTGTTAGTCGTTACTTTTAAAGCCCTACATGGTTTAGGACCTGGCTACCTGAGAGACCGCCTCCTGCCACTTACCTCCCAACGACCAACAAGATCGCACAGGTGGACAATGCTGGCTGGCGGCCCCCCGGGGGAAGGCCTTCTCTGTAGCTGCGCCGGCCCTGTGGAACGATCTATCTGTAGAGATCCGGACCCTTACCACTCTCCCGGCCTTTTGTAAAGCCACCAAGACCTGGCTGTTCTGGCAGGCCCGGGGCTGTTGATCAATATCCAACCCCACTTAGACGGAATGATGTGGAATTTTAATAACTGTATCTTCTTAGCTTTAATTTTTAAATGTTTCTTTTTACCTTGCCTGTAAGCCTCCCAGAGTCCCAAGGGAGTGGGTACAAATCAAATCTTATTAAACTAAACTAAACTCCCTCCCTCCTCCCAGCCTTTCTCTCTTGCTCTCTTTCCCTTTCCTGTCATCTCCCTCCTCTTTCCCTTCCCCTAGGGGAGCTGCCAGAAGTTGTCGGCAGACAGGTGCGGCGGGGTGCTCCTCTTGTATTATCTTGGGTTGTTTGTTTGGCCCGGCCCAGCCCAGCCATCACAGCTACGGAAGAAAAACAGACCCCCTCGCTCTTCGAGACAAGATGCAACCATGAGCTCTCGGAGCCCCAAGACCGTCTGAACGGCCATTTCCTTCCTCCCTGGGCTCTGTCTCTCAGGCAGACGGAGCAAACAGAGCATCCCGGGCATATGAGCAGAAGCCCAGGACCAAACCCATCAGCTACAGCCACCACTTCAAGAGCAGACTGCTCAGATCGCCCCCAGCGCCATCCAGGAGATCCCCAGCCTGCCCCTCCCAATCAAAAATTTTCACCACTGTTTTTGGTAGATCAGGCTCATGTGACTGAGTGTGTGTGAGTAATGTCAAGTTGGCCATGCCCACTCAGTCACATGCCCCTCCACATATCCATGCCCACCGAACCGATAGTACTATTTTTGAAACCCACCCCTGGAAGAGAACTGGGTTTTCATATAATGTATCTGAAGAAAGTGATTTGCGTCTAGTAATTTGTGCCTCAACTGAAAATTTGGGATTGATTTGTTCAATGAGCCATTTATTTCTTTTGGAGCTATCCATATTACTACCAAGAACTTTTTTCTATTCCATAGTTCAAAAGCATCAATAATCTTTCTATCCTATTTTTTTCAAAGTCCAATTTCTGCTTCCATAGAACAGGGAATACAACTACCTAGACTACTGCTTGGATCTTTGTAAGCATTCCAACAATTCTTTTTTCCTTATATGTCCTATATTCCAGGAAATTATATATCATATATAAAGTAGTTTTTTAAAAAATAATAATTTTGGCAACCAAGAGAAAACTAGAACCTCCCTTTTTTCCCTTTTTTCCCCTTTTCCCTCCCTTTTTTCTATTTCCTTAAGCCTTTTGTATAACATCTTTCCATATCAGTTCAAGTTTAATTAATGGGCTTTTTTTAACTAATAATAATATCACACATATAGTAAACAGAATTTTTAAAAAACTCTGAAATTTCTATTCATTACAATATAAATTTGTCAATTATTTACTAGCCAGTTTGGTCTAATATTTAAGGTACCAGACTGGAAACCAGGAGACTATGTGTTCTAGCCCTGCCTTAGGCAAGAAAATCAGTTGGAGGACTTTGGGCCAGTCACTCCATCTCAGTCTAACACTATCACATAAACAAAAAAATAAATATACTTTTCTGTTCTGACCCCCCCTCCATCTGGTGAGTAACGCCGACACAAGCTTACTGTTAGCCACACTTTATTCACAGTAATTACTCACAGACAAGACGTTGGCAGCAACCCAGACTCGCACAAATAAGAGATACAATACACACAAGAGCTTCTCCAGCTTGGTATAAACGGTTGTGTCCTGCAAAAGGTCTCCTCCCAAAGTCTCTTCTTATATACTCTATTGAGAGGAGCCAAACTACAACCACCTGGGCTTGCTTATCTCTTATGGGTCTGTCTCCGTAATTGCTGCCTTCGTTTCTCCGCCCTTCTCTGCCTGGCGTCAGGGACAAACTCCCTTTGCTCTTCCCCACTGCTCCAGTGCCTGACATCAGGGACAAACTCCCTTTGATCTTCACCACTGCTCCATGCCTCAGGCGCCTCCTGGTGGCCAACGAGCCTCTCTGGTCCCTGCTCGAAGTCTGAACCCTGCCCAGGGTCCTCCACATTTTCCAGAGCTGACTCATAGGGTCCCTCGCTATGCTCTTGCTGGGCCACAACACTTTTCCCATTTTAAAATGTTCTCTTTTATACATTAAATGTTGGAATTATTTTTAATCCTTTATCTTGTATAATAAGAGCTCCCTATACCAAATAGTTTTAGAAACCTTTTCTATAATTAGATAAATGTATGGTCTTCTATTGACTGTGCTTCCTGACTTAATCTACAGGCTAACAGTATGTTTTGAATTCTTACTAAATATAAAATATTATTTGATACATTCTCCCAGGAAGCTAGGCTTTATTGCATCCTAAATACTGTAGCTGCTTTAGATGATCCAATTTTATTCAAAAAATTACAATATTTTTCAACAACATTTGATTTATTTAGAATTACTAGATTTAAATGCCATATTGGTGAATGAAGGATATAAGGATAAGAGTGATAAGATATTAATCCAATATATACTACACTGAAAGCCAATTTCTATAGTAACAGGCTAGAAACCAGGAGACAATTAGTTCTAGTCTTGCCCTAGGTACAAAACCAGCTGAATAACCTTGAGTCAATCTCCCTTTCACAGTCCTTCCTATTAAGCAGACAATCACAAGCCACTTCTGAAATCTTGCCAAGAAAACTTCAGGGATTTGTCAAGGCAGTTGCCAGGAATAAAAAAAAATGACTCAAAGGCATGAAAATAAATGTATACCACATTAGCATATTACTTTAACACATTAATTTAGCACATTAGAAGCTAAAATATAAATTACCCTTGACTAAAATTGAAACACAAGGTGATAGCAACCAACGGACTGATCTCGTTCCATACATCTGCAAGTAAAATCATTTTAAAAGCTTTTATAGAGTATTTGCTTCTTCTTCCCATATATTCTTCAAGACATAGGCATAGAAAAAAGAAAAAAAAGGAAAAAAAACACCATTCTGTACATGCTGTCAGTCCCTAAAAGCCCTCCACAAAAGGACAATCTTCAACTTTTTCTGAAAGGCAATGTTGGAGACCAATAAATTTCCAACAGGAAGTCATTCTAGAGGGCCAGCTCTAATGGCAAAAAATAATATTTCTGTATTTCATGGGGACCAACCAATTGCTTCTCCAGGCACGATTAACATGGCCCATTCTTATAGGAAGATGTGGTCCTGCAAGTAACCAGACATCAAACCATAAAGGAGTTTAAAACCAGCTCTTCTATAGTTTTATTGAATAAGGTAGAGATACAGATGAGAAATCTATGAAATCTATACACTACTCAAGCTCTTGTGTATTTTGGTTTGTAAGCTTCAATTTGATGAAACTATGCATTATGGGGAAACAGGTTTTGAATCAATTACCTCAAAGAGTGCATCAAAAATCCAGGAGCCATGATTTCTATGGGATTGAAATGTGAGAACATTGTGGCCACATCAGTGCTGCCACACTGCCACATCACCACAGCCAAACCATGATTATATGATTATTATCATTTCCATTGCACTTGCCAGTTTCCTAAAGGAGAAGCTGGGGAAGCCAGCAGGAAGTCTGAAATTGGTCCCACTCTCATTGCTTTTTTGTCTGTTTGTGTTCATTCTGCTTTTCTGTTTAGGTAAAGAAATATATCCGAAACAATGAATCAATGGGTCACAGGTTGCTGAGTTATGTCCTAAATACTATGTGCTAAACTGAAATTCAATTTAAGAAGATTTGGAGTTATTATAATATGATATTGATGCAAAATAGTTCATAGTTTTACCCTTTTAAAATAGTTTAGACAAGAATCCCAACCAGGACAATCATTTATCTTTATTGTAAGATTACATTAAATAGAATCTTGCAAGACTGAAACTATTTCCCTCTCCTCTCTTTTTAGTTTCTAGAAAACTAGGGAGAGTCCCTTCTGAAATGCTTTCCACTTTTAACTTCTGGACTGAGCTGCTTTATCAGACTACTGCCTAAGGTGCAACTTTTCCTCCTGTCTCCCAAAGTCATTTCAATATACCATCAATAAAATACACTAGGCAATACTGGTAATGTGATGGATAGGGAATCATATCATTAACATCATCTCAATTACACTCAAAAAGTATGTATTTCTTCCATTAACAACTGAATTTAACTAGCTTATGATCCACAGTGGAAGTTAAACAAGCTGAAAATAACACTAATATAGGATTGTTGCTTGGATCAGACTTCTGCTCTTCAAAGTACTGTACATTTTGGAGCACAGATGAAACAGAGAAGCAAAGAAAGATATATGTCAGCGTTCCAAATATCATGCAGAATTAAATCAGAGTCCAAGGCAAAACGATCCTTAAAGTTCCAATTTAATAAGTCAGACATCTTAGCACATCTGTGAAATCCCAATTCTGGAAGTTACATTGGATTCCCACCCAGTTGAAAGTTCATGATCTTGTCCCCACACCCACAAATCCATCACATGGTCCAATCTTCTTCTTCCACGCTGGCATCTCCACCCAGCTGGTTCCGGTCAGATGCAGAGGTACGGAGACAAAGAATAAACTTGAGCTTCTAGAAAGGAATTTTTTATTTTGAAAACAACACATTCTACCCCTTGCTATTCCCCCCCCTTAATGAATACGCATACTAAAGATGAAGCTAGAAGAGAGAGTGTGGCAGGCCAAAGAACCGCTGCATGCCTGTCAATATAGTTGAGACAGATGAGCACAATATATTGGAATTATTATCTTGGTATGAAATCTTTCTTCCATTAACTTTTTCTGAAACTGGGTTTTACATATAAGTTATCTCCTCCTAGAATTTCAATATCTTTTTTACATCATGGCAACCAAAACTGGATGCAATATTCCAAGTGTGGCCTTAACAAGGCATTACAAAGTAATATTTACACTTAACATGACCTCGATTCTATCCCTCTGTTAATGCAGCCTAGAACCATATTGGCTTTTTGGCAGCTATAGCACAGTGCTGGCTCATATTTAAGTGATTGTCCACTAGGACTCCAAGATCTCTCTCACAGTTGAGTGAGGTATCACTTGTACCAGGGATCTGCAACTTTAAACACTCAAAGAACCATTTGGAGCCATTTCCCACAGAAAGCACCAGCAGCCACAAAACCTGAGTGGACATGGCCAACTCGACATCACTCACTCCCACCCAGTCACATGACCTATGCCTACCCAGCCAGTCATTAAGGCAGAGAACCGGTTGTTAAAAAACACCAGGAGCCACAAAACCCTTTTGATATCTAAAATGAAGATAACACTGCATATATCATTTTTTACCTTTATGCTATGTATAAAAAAACCTATGGTGTGTTGCATTTATGAAATCAATAAAATGCTACAGAGAAAAAAATATTTCTGCATGCAACAAAAATATTTTGAACTTCGAAAAAAGATGCTTGGTTGAAGATTACTTTCAAATAAAATACTCAATGTCTATTTAAGTCCTGTACAAATGTTGTTCACCTTTTCCTCTCTCCCTCCCTCCCTCTCTGTGTCTTTCTCTGTGTGTGTATGTGTGTGTTTCTGTATCTCTGGCTCTCTCTGTGAGAAGAAGAAGAAGAATCAAGAAATGCCTGAAAATCTTTGGCATCAGCAGCAACATACAAAAATTCATGGAAACTTCAATGAACCTCTGGAAAACAAAGCTTATAGCTAATGAAGAAGTACTGGGTGAAGTTGAAATTAAACAAGGCATTTTCCAGGGTGATTCCCTTTCACCCCTACTTTTTATACTCTCAATGCTACCACTGACAATCATTTTGAAGAAGATGAACTATGGATATGAACTTGCAAAGAAAGGATTGAAAATTTTGCACTTGGTGTACATGGATTTATTTATTATTATTATTTATTTATTATTTATTATCAAAATTTATATGCTGCCCAATCCCGAAGGATATAGCAGTAGACTTATATACCGCTTCATAGGGCTTTCAGCCCTCTCTAAGCGGTTTACAGAGAGTCAGCATATTGCCCCCAACAATCTGGGTCCTCATTTTACCCACCTCGGAAGGATGGAAGGCTGAGTCAACCCTGAGCCGGTGAGATTTGAACCGCTGAACTGCTGATCTAGCAGTAGCCTGCAGTGCTGCATTTAACCACTGCGCCACCTCGGCTTACAAAAAAAAAGAGAGAAAAAAAGAGAGAAAAAAGACAGTTTAAAATCACAACACCACATACATTCATTCTAATCTGGGCTGGACCTCAACAATGAGGTCAACAGCCCCAGGGCCTGTCGGAACAGCCAGGTTTTTACAGCTTTCCTGAAGGCCATGAGAGTGGGTATGGTCCAGATCTCTGGGGGTAGCTGATTCCAAAGAGTCGGAGCAGCCACAGAGAAGGTTCTCCTCCGGGGGCCCGTCAGCCGACACTGTCTGGCTGACGGCATCTGAAGGAGGCCCAATCTGTGGGATCTTACTGGCCACTGGGAGGTATGTGGCAGTAGGCGGTCACGAAGGTACGCTGGCCCTAAGCCATGTAGGGCTTTAAAGGTAATAACCAACACCTTGAATTGCGTCCGGAGACCAATTGGTAGCCAGTGTGCAGCTCGCGGAGGACGAGTGTAACGTGGGTGTACCTTGGTGCACCCAATATCGCTCGCGTCGCCACATTCTGGACTAGCTGCAGTCTCCGAACGCTTTTCAAGGGTAGCCCCATGTAGAGCGTGTTGCAATAATCCAGCCTTGAAGTGACAAGGGCGTGAGTAACCATTTGAAGTGCCTCCCGATCCAAATAGGACCGCAATTGGTGCACCAGACGAATCTGGGCAAAGGGCCCCCTGGTCACAGCCGATAGATGATGTTCCAGTTTCAGCTGCAAATCCAGGAGGACCCCCAAATTGCGGACCCTCTCTGAGGGGTGTAAATTTTCACCCCCCAGGGTTAAGGATGGACTGTCTAGGCTGTCCTTCAGGGGCAGCATCCAAAGCCACTCAGTCTTATCGGGATTGAGCACAAGTTTGTTCACCCCCATCCAGATCCTAACAGCCTCCAGGCATCGGCACATCATGTCCGCCGCTACACTGAGCTGGCACGGGGCAGAAAGATACAGTTGAGTATCATCTGCATATTGGTGGTACTTTACCCCGTGCTGTCGCATGATTTCACCCAGTGGCTTCATGTAGATGTTAAATAGGAGGGGAGACAAGACCGAACCCTGTGGCACACCACATTTGAGGGGCCTAGGAGTCGACCTTTGCCCCCCGACCAACACCGACTGCGACCTGTCAGAGAGGTAAGAGGAGAATCACCGTAAAACGGTTCCTCTCACTCCCACCTCCCCTAGGCGTCGCAGAAGGATACCATGGTCGATGGTATCGAAGGCCGCTGAGAGGTCAAGAAGCACCAGGATAGAGGAATGTCCTCTATCCCTGGCTCACCAAAGATCATCGGTCAGGGCAACCAAAGAGGTTTCCGTGCTGTACCCAGGCCTGAAACCGGACTGAAAGGAGTCTAGATAATCCGTTTCATTCAAGGTCCGTCGGAGTTGAAGTGCCACCACCTTCTCAACAACCTGGATGATTTGAAGCTGTTTGGTAAAACAAAAGCTGAACTGAATTTATTAATTGAAAGCACAAAAGAATTTAGCCAAGACATTGGTATGCAGTTTGGAATTGAAAAATGTGCAACAATGGCAACCAAAGCAGGCAAGGTCATAGAAGATGATGGAATAGAACTTGAGAATGAAGAAATGATAAAGGCAGTAAAACCAGAAGAAGGCTACAAATACTTGGGGATTTTGGAGGCCTCTGACTTAATGCATAATAAAGTCAAGGAATTAACTTCAGCCAAGTACATTCAATGAATTCGCAAGATATTAAAGTCCAAATTGAGTGGAGGAAACATCATAAAAGCCATAAATACCTGGGCTCTACCTATGATTCGATACTCTGCAGGAATAATTGACTGGACCCAGATGGAATTGGGCAATTTGGACAGAAAAACAAGGAAGTTTATGACAATGAATCATGCTTTGCACCAAAAAGTGATGTTGACCGATTATATCTACCAAGAGCAGAGGGTGGTCGAGGACTCCTACAAGTAAAGCAGACTGTGCAAGAAGAAAAACACAGCTTGAATGATTACATCCAGAAAAGTGAAGAACCAATGATTAAGGAAGAAAATAAAGGAGGCCTTTTAAAGACAACTAAGTCAAAAGCTGAATATAAGAAAGAAGTAATTGAGAAGCGAGCTGAAAATTGGAAAAACAAAGCTATGCATAGCAAATATTTGAAGTATTGAAGGCAAAGCTGACCAAAAGCTAACTTGGAACTGGTTAACATCAGGAGCACTGAAAAAAGAAACAGAAGGCTTTATTTTGGCAGCTCAAGAACAAGCCTCAGCCACAAACTGCATGAAGGCAAAAAGTCAACATGTTACCACCAACAGCAAATGTCACCTCTGTAATGAGAAAGATGAGATGAGACAGTCGACCACTTGATCGGTGGGTGCAGCAAAATTTCACAAACTGACTGTTTGTGAAATGTTCCCAGTGGTTTTTGCTGTACTCAAATCCAATCTTTTGGCATAATTTCCAGTGAATGATCTTAGCAACTTGGTCATGGTGTTGTAGGTAAACACCATGACCGAGTTGCTAAGATCATTCACTGGAAATTATGCCAAAAGATTGGATTTGAGTACAGCAAAAACCACTGGGAACATCAGGTTAAGAAGGTTTTAGAGAATGAGAAAGTCAAGATCTTGTGGGACTTCAGAATTCAGACTGACAGGCACTTGGCCCACAACACACCTGACATAACAATAGTTGAAAAGAAAAAATTATGGTTCATTGACATTGCAATACCTGGAGATGCACGAATTGAAGATAAGCAGCAAGAAAAAAATCACAAAGTACCGGAACTTGCAAATTGAAGTTGAGCGACTGTGGAAAAAGAAATCAAGTGTTGTCCAGATTGAAACTGAAGACCTTGGATATCTAAAGGGCTACATTGCTATTTGGAAATTCTAAATTTATCAGACTTGAACATTCTGACTTTACAAAAAACCACCCTACTTGGAACAGCTTATATCCTCCGACGTTATCTTAACAGTTCCTAGGTCCTTGATTAGGACTCAAGCTGTTGAGCTACCAACCAGCCCCAAAGGCTGTGAATCTCACCAAAGATTAACATAACAACAACAACAACGATAATAATAATAATAATAATAATAATAATAATAATAATAACAACAACAATGCCAAATCCGGCGAAACAACTGGCCGCTGTGATACAATTGTACAACAACAACAACAACAACAACAACAATAATAATAATAATAATAATAATAATAATAACTCCACCGTTGCCGGTCCCAAGCCCGGATGAGAAAGGAGGAGGGTTGGGGTCAGGTTGGCAACTGACCCCATAAAGAAAACCCCGCCAACCCATACAATATGGTGAAAGAAACAAATAAAAATTTTATACCGCATCGGTCGTCGTGCGGGTTAACAAGGGCCGCGGCAGATGTTGGGGTCCCTGGACATCCGTCGACAAGTGGGCTACAAGTGGACCAGCCAACAAAATGACAAAAATATATTGCAGATGAAAACCGTGCCATAATGGCCTGTTACTACAACTCAGAGCCAGAAAAAAGAGGTTATTTAAAGCGAATGTATGAATTATGGAAACAACAATATCCAGATTCAAATGTTAGTGAACAACGACTAGCAGATCAAAGGCGATTTATTATACGGAATAAAGTGTTTAGTGAAGTTGAACTTGAGGAAATTCAGGAAAATTGCAAAACCAAAAAAATGATATCACAAGCGGAAATAACTGATATTCAAGAGGCAACTAAAGACATTATAGTAGAACTTCCAGAAGAAGCTCTCGGGGAGGAAATAACACCACCACCACTAGAACCAGTTATCACTGAACCAACTGATGAACTAACTCAAAAACAAAAAGAATTGAAGGATAAGATCATGGAGCATTTTCTGCTTAATGAGGAAAGGCAACATTTACCATCACTAAAAACTGTGCCTAAAAATTTTTTGGCCCCTATCATGAAAATGGTTAATGCAGGGTTTTCAACAATTGAATCGGGATCCATCTTGGAAACGAACCAGTTAAAGTACAGCGCAGCTGTAATAGTCACTAATGAACTAGGCATTAAAATCAAAGTACCTAGTCACACAACAGAAAAAGCATCAAAGCCAAAGTGGAAAATCTGATTAGAACAAAAAGTCAAAAAATTAAGGGCAGATGCTAGTAACTTAAAGAACATGCATGAGCAACGGCTTAAAAACAACAAAATCATAGATCGGCTAATCAGAAGATATAGATTGGATACAAGAAACATCAATGAAGCTGTAGAGATTGTAAAACAGCAGATAACAGCAACAGCTAGAAAAAATTGAAAGATATGAGGCACGAATCATTCAATATAAACAAAATCAGCAATTTCGATCAGACCAACGGCATTTTTATCAAAATATTAATGTGAATGGTGACACCAAAAGTGAAAAACCAGAAAAGCAGGCCACAGTTGAATTCTGGAAAGAATTGTGGGAAAATGCAAAGGACTACAATAAGGAAGCAAAGTGGATACATGAGAAAAGCATTGGCAACAAACAAATGCAAGTATTAGAAATAACAACTGAGATGGTCAAAAATCGAGCAAAAAAGGTAAAGAATTGGACATCACCTGGAAAGGACCAATTACATGGTTTCTGGCTCAAATATCTGACCAGTTTACATGCAATATTGGCCAGGCAACTGAATGAAATTTTACAAAAGGGCCAAATTGATGAATGGTTGACAACTGGAAAAACATACTTGATTCAGAAAGATGCAACTAAAGGAACAACACCTGAAAACTACAGACCAATAACATGCTTGCCAACAACCTTCAAATTACTCACAGGCATTATTGCAGATAACATGATGGATTATTTGGAAACAAACAACATCTTGCCAGTAGAGCAAAAAGGCAACAAAAGAAGGAGCAGGGGCACAAAAGATCAGCTCCTAATTGATAAAATGATATTAGAAAATTGTAAGAACAGAAAAACGAACTTGAATATGGTCTGGATTGATTACAAAAAGGCATTTGACTCACTGCCACATAGTTGGATCATAAAATGCTTAGAAACAACTGGCATTAGCAAAAATATTACATCCTTTACTGAAAAGGCGATGAAACAATGGAGAACTGAGTTGGCAGTAGGGAATGAGATCTACGGAATGGTTAATATTAAGCGAGGAATTTTACAGGGTGATTCACTTTCACCTCTTCTCTTCATCATCGCAATGATCCCACTATCAGTAATCTTAAAAAAAATGAAATTAGGCTACCAAACAGCCAAAGAAGCTGAAAAAATTTCACATTTACTATATATGGATGATTTGAAACTCTATGGAAAGTCAGAAATAGAAATCCAATCATTGACAAACACAGTCCGAATATTAAGCACCGATATTTCAATGCAGTTTGGCATGGAAAAATGCGCCACTGTATCCATAAAAAGGGGCAAAATCACTGCATGTGAGGGAATTGAAATGCCCAATGGCCAACTAATTAAATGCAACGAAAATGAAGCCTACAAATACTTAGGCATTCTGCAGTTGGATAACATCAAGCATGGAGAAGTAAAAACTATTGTCAGGCGAGAGTACACCAACAGAGTTAGGAAAATTTTGAAATCTAAATTGAATGGTGGAAATACAATCAAGGCCATAAATACCTGGGCAATACCAGTTATAAGATACACAGCTGGTATAGTTAACTGGACACAAGCTGATTTGGACCTTTTGGACCGAAAAAACAGGAAACTAATGACAATGCACTACAGTTTACATCCACGTGGTGATACTGATAGACTATATCTGCCCCGAAAATCAGGTGGCAGAGGATTATTACAAGTGAAGCAAACAGTTGAAGAAGAAAAACATGCACTGGCTGATTATTTAAAAGAAAGTCAAGAACATCTATTAATCGAAGTAAAGAACAAACATCTACTGAAGGCCCAACAGACAAAACAAGAATACAGAAAAGATGTGATAAAATCAAGAATGGAGAGTTGGCAGAACAAAGCACTGCATGGCCAATTTCTGGAAAAAATAAAAGATAAAGTGGACAGTGAACAAACTTGGTTATGGTTAACAACAGGTACATTAAAGAAAGAAACAGAGTCACTAATCCTGGCTGCGCAAGAACAAGCTATCCGCACAAATGCCATTAAGGCCAAAATAGAAAAATCCTCTGATGATGCCAAATGCAGACTTTGCAAAGAAGCTGATGAAACTGTTGATCACATACTCAGCTGCTGTAAAAAAATCGCGCAGACTGATTATAAATTGCGGCACAATTCAGTAGCACAAATGATCCATTGGAATTTGTGCAAAAATTATAATATCAAAACAGCAAAAAACTGGTGGGAACATCAGCCTGAAAAAGTCACCGAAAATCAGATGGTCAAGATCTTGTGGGATTTCCGTATACAAACCGACAAAATACTGGCACATAATACACCAGACATCACACTGGTTGAGAAAAATAAGGTCACAATCATAGACATCGCAATACCAGGTGATAGCAGGGTCGCTGAGAAGCAACATGAAAAAATCGCAAGATACCAGGACTTAAAAATCGAAATTCAACGACTATGGCACAAACCAGCAGTGGTAATTCCAGTGGTAATTGGCACACTGGGTGCTATTCCAAAAGCACTGGAATTACATTTAAAACAGTTAAAAATTGACAAAATCACCATCAGTCAAATGCAAAAAGCCGCACTGCTTGGATCTGCACGCATATTACGAAAATACGTTACGACGTCCTAGGCCCCTGGGTGGGGCCCGACTAGTAACCAATGCCAAATCCGGCGAAACAACTGGCCGCTGTGATACAATTGTATAATAATAATAACAACAACAACAACAACAACAATAATAACAACAACAATAATAGATAATTCTGAAAGACAACCTATTTGTGTACTACTAATTCAGCAGAAGTTTTACAAGAAAACAATAGCTCAGCATACATATAAATTGCTGGATTTAGCAACAATCCCTTTAGGCCAGTGTTAATTATTTGAGACTGGAGCCCGGAGGCTAGAGCAAGCCAACAAGGCAGAAATTTGACAAATGGTAAATGGTAGCAACTTGTCCCACAAAACAATAAGAACTGATCGTGTTGATGATGTAAAGCTGAAAAGCTGCTTGATATGAAATTAAATTATTCAAAGTTAATGAAGAAGAGAGTGAGCCTTCCAGGCTGTGAGCATCATAACAAACACATTGTAGAATGTGAGCATGAACATTTGGTCTTTTCTTTTTATTCCTGTATGCTCAAGACCGCTAATTAAAGTAAATAGTGTTTGGACACTGTATTAAAACTATTGATTCAGCTTAGAATTGTTCAGGCATTTGGTATTAAGACTTCACTGACTTTTTTAAAATGCTGCATTAAGTTTACTTATGCAACAACTTTTTGCAGGATCTTGTTCTCCAATTTACGCTTTCCTCTTGATTCTTCTAATGAGAAGACAGACTCACACAAGAAAGAAACAATTACTGTAGTCACAAGTTATTTCCCTCAAGCCTATGTATTACTCTGTCTCTCCCACAGTGTGAGTCAAGTGAATGAAAGCACTTTAAACTATGTATTTGTGAATATATTTGAAACTTAGCACATTTTTGCCAGTCAAGACTCCAGCGTTTAGAAAGTGCAACCAGAACAATCTTGAACTAAATACTCTCAAAACTATAGAAATGGTGGTTGGTTTTAGGAGAAACCCTCTTATACGACCACTTCTTACAATACTAGACAACACAGTATCAACAGTAGAGTCCTTCAAGTTTCTAGGTCAGTGATGGCTAAACTTTTTTCCCATCGCATGCCAAAAGTGGGGGGAGAGCAAGGGTGGGTTGTGCGTGGGCATGCCCACACCCATAATTCTATGTGTGCGATCCCCCACACATGTGCCTGCGACTCCTTCCCGAACTTCCAGTTTATGCATTGGTTGTTTTTCGCCCTCCGAAAAATGGCTTCGAATGAAGGCAGAAGTCAGCTGGCCAGCATGCACATGCGTGGTGGAGCTGACAGGGTAATACCTCACATGTTCTAACAAATGGCTCCGTGTGCCACCTGTGGCACTCATGCCATTGGTTCGCCATCACTGTTCTAGGGTCTATCATATCTCAAGACTTAAAAAGGATACCTAACATCAAAAACAACACCAAAAAAGCACAACAAAGAATGTTATTTCTACGCCAACTCAGGAAGCTCAAACTGCCCAAGGAGCTGCTGCTTCTGTTCTACAGAGGAATTATTGAGTCTGTCATCTGCACCCCTATAGCTGTCTGGTTGGCTCTGCAACCAAACAAGACAGACACAGACTTCAACGGATAATTAGAATTGCAGACAAAACAATTGCTACCAACCTGCCTTCCATTGAGGACCTGTATGTCACACAAGTCAAAAAGTGGGCTGTGAAAATATCTACAGACCCCTATCCTGGACATAAATTGTTTCAACCCTCAAAACGATGCTATAGGGCTCTGCACACCAGAACCACGAGACACAAGGACAGTTTTTCTCTGAATGCCATCACTCTGCTAAACAACTAATTCCCACAATACTGTCAAATTATCTACTAAGACTGTATTACTATTATTCTTCTCATCCTTACTAGTACCTATCTCTTCCCACTTATGGCTATATCCATGTTGCTTGTATCTTTACAACTTATATTGTTTTTATTGTTTCCTAGTATGATTTGATTGCTTATAAGTATCCTATGAGAATCACTAAGTGTTGTAGCTTATGATTCTTGACTAATATATTGTTTTTTCTTTATGTACACTGAGATCATATGCACCTATGAAAAATTCTTTGTGTGTCCAACCACACTTAGTCAATAAAGAATTCTGTTCTATTCTAATCTATTCTATTCAGAGGTGGGTTCCTATCGGTTCCGACTGATTCAGCCAAACTGGTAGTAAAAATCAGGCCTGGCTCTCCGAACCAATAGGATTGGCAGGCTGGCCAAGCCCCCAAACTGGTACCCAGTCGCTGCTCACTTGCTCGTCTAACAAGTCCATCAGACGGCAAACTGACTGGAGCTGGCAAAGAAGCCTCTCCGCCACCGTGACCCGACAAATGCGTGCACGACAAAAGCGCACCGACGAAACTGCGATGAGAAAACCGCGATCTCATCAACATGCCCACAACAGGGCACCGACAACAGCGCGCCAACATAAGCGCAATTTAAGTTAAGGTAAGGGAAGCTCGATTTAAGTTAAGGTAAGGGAAGCTCGATTTAAGTTAAAGTAAGGGTTAGGTTGAGGGTTAGGTTGAGCGTTACATTGAGGGTTAGGTTTAGGGTTATGTTTAGGGTTAGGGTTAGGTTCAGGGTTAGGTTCAGGATTAGGTTTAGAACTCGTGGTTATTACTTGTTCGTTGAAGGTGCGGTTTTGTCAGCGCGCTGTTGTCGGCGCACTTCTGCGCTCATTCGTCAGTGTGATTTAGAATTCACGGTTTTCTCGCTGCGGTTTCGTCGGCGCGCTTTTGTCAAGCACGCATTTGTCGGTGAACCCTCAGCCACCTCTTCAAGTGCCAGAGGATCGGAGGCTTCTTTTCCACCCAGCACCAAAATGTCCTCCAGCCAGTGAAAAGAAAGCTTTCTATGGGCAAAGATGGCGGCAGTGACCAGAAGTCATTTCAGTGCCATGCGCCAGTGGCTGGGGGGAAAAGAGGCCAGCTTCCAAGTTCATCAGCAGGCTCAGTCCCTTCACAGGGTCACTTTTTTCTGCACCAGAGAAAGATCAAAAGGCATGGAGCAGCCTTTAAGGACAAAGTCCGCGTAGCTGCCTAGAGGTAAGAAAGCAAACCACTGAGGGAAGGAGCCTCCCGAAGCTGCTGGTGTTGCAGCTGCCCCCCATCTTCCACTTGGAGCTCCAAGCGGAAGAGGTCCTCAGCTGTTGCAAAGTAGCAGCAGCTCTGGGTGCACCATGCCTGCTTTGTTCTTTTTGAGAGCTGCTTTGCAAACAAGGTGCAAAGCGGCTCTCAAAGAGAATGAAGTGGGTGTGGCACAACCAGAACCACTGCTTCTTCGCAACAGCCAAGGACAGTAGAGTTCACTCAGGAGCGAGAAGGCGGCTGGTCAGAGGGAGGCATAGCCCGAGTTCTCTGGAATGGGTAAACAAGTGTGGGGAGGCAAAGGGGAGAGAGAAGAGAGAGCACTGGACAGGAGCCAGAGGAGGAGGAGGGTGACAGCTCTTCTTCTTCTTCGCCCCTGCCCAGAGAAGAATGCTTCCAGTGCAAGGAGACTGAGAGAGGCTCAGGCAGCTCTCCACCCTAACCCAGAGGTGGCCAGGGATTGCTCTCACCCTCAGGTAACAGCTCCGCCTCCCTCCCTCAAGCCTGGCAAGGAAGCCTGCTACTCCTGCCAGATCCACCCAAGGGGGAGAGAGAGAGAGACAGGAACTGACTCAGCCAAGCTGCCTTTCCCTGAGCTAGAAGAAGCAGCAAGCACCAGACCACCACCCCTTCTGGGTTAGCCTTAAACTCCACCCCACACTGCCTGAGAAAAGGAGCTTTATTTCCTCGCTTGCACCGGGGAGCGTCGTGGTCTCTGCTCTTAACTACATCTTCTGGCTCGGGGAGAGGCAGCTCGGCTGAGCCGGGCTTCTCTCTCTTCAGTTACAGAAGGAAGAGATGGGGAGGCTGCTGGGCGGGAGGCCAGGAAGGGCGCATCAGGTCCCAGCCAGTCTCATCCCATTCCCTCAGATCCTGCGGGCAGTTGCTTTGCCAAGCTGCCCTGGGATTGCCGTGAGGAAAAATCCCAGCGGCGGCAGTGAAACAATGCAGCAAAAGGTGCTCCTGAGGCCGGTGCCAGCTGCGAGGACGTACTTCCTTCACTCACTCTATGCAGCCCTCCCATCCCCTCTGGGCTTGAGAGATACCAGCTGGGGCCACCACATGCCATTGAGATCCAGATCCACCACCATCGAGGGAAAAGCCAATGGAAAGTTGTGTGCCTCTGCAGCACCTGTAAAGGTGGCAGCAGAAGCTTCTTCTTGCGCTGGCAGAAGAATTGACAACTCTAAGCAAGCAAGCCTCTCCTGGGATCCCGGGATAGGAAATCTCTTGCGGGGTTTAGCAGCCCCATATGGTGGGGAGTGGGGAAAGGCATCCTGCAAATCCTGGGAAAGGAGGTGCATGATAGCAGATGGTAAAGGCGCTCCCCTTCACCTTTGGTGGCAGGAGCTGCTTTATCGCACACTCCTTCCCTCGTTTGGCTGCTACCGCTGGGATGCCACCAGGGCAAGTGAGGGAAGGAGAGGAGCTGCGCCTCTTTTCCTTTTCCAGCCCCTCTCCTTCCCTCGCTTGCCCTGGTGGCATCCCAGTGGTAGAAGTCGAGTAAGGGGAGGAGGCATGCGATAAAGCACGCCCCCACCACCAAGGGCGAAAGGGATTGTCTTCGCCTCTGCTACTGCAGCTCAGGGCAGCAGACCCAAGTGCAGCCTGGATGCACCAAGGCTGCAGGGAGTCCCCCATGTGTTGCATCCCCCTCCCAGCCTTAGCCCATACCTCCATGCCACAGAGGGGACGGGGGCAGCCCAGCAAGCTGGGCACCTGAAAACAGTGCAGAGGCATGAGCAAAGGCTGGGAGGGGGATGCAACATGTGGGGGGCTCCCTGTAGCCTCAGCTCGTCCCGGCTGTAGCTGAATCTGCTGCCCTGAGCAAGCGGAGGCACTGCAGGGTGCGGCTGGGAGTGTGCTAACCTTGCCCTCCCTGAATGCCGGACTCCGCCGTTGCCATCGCTTCAAGAGCAGGCTGCTCGGCTCACCCCCAGTGCCATCTGGAAGACAGCGAAGAGCCGCAGCCTGGCACGCCACCCCCCTTGTCAAAAATGTTCACCACCGTTTCAGTGGGCATGGATTGATGGGGGGATCATGTAACTGAGTGTACATGAGTGATGTCAAGTTGACCATGCCCACTCCGGTAGTAATAAATTTTGAAACCCACACGATTCTATTCTATTCTACTTTAAAGATTTCTATTCTTGATATCAAATATTTTTTCACAACATAAAATTTCCAGCTGTATATTCATTTTAAAATATGTCACAACATTAAAACCAAAAATTAATATATGTTTTGATTTCATTTGAAAAGTCTTTTAGTAAGCAGGTTCTGCAATATGTGTTTGTGTAAGTTTTATTTGGTATACCAAATACAACACAAAATTGCTATCTTTATCTGGTATATATTATGCCATATGCCAACATTGCTTCAACTTCACTGGTTTCAGGGATTTTTTAGGTACAATTGAAATTGTTGATTTGCATATCCATATCTTGACATCATCATCATCATCATCATCATCATCATCATCATCATCATCATCATCATCATCGGTCTGCTCTAAAACCGCCTCATACTGACCCTCATTGAATGGCTCTTTGGGGAACTATTTTCTCTAAAAGAGCCCTCTTAACTAGTGGCATTAGAGACTTTGGAAGCCTAATATATCTGGAACAGTTCATCTGCTGTATTCCTTAAGAGTTTTCAGTACCAGGCAAAAATATTGTTGTTACATCAAGCAGTTTAACTGATTATATGCTTCATGGGCAAGTTATATTTTGTCTCTCTTATAATCTAAAGTAGTGTCTCAGACTATTTATGGCAGGTTTCTTTGTTCTACATTTTTGTTTGTTCTGCCATGTTGCTATTTTCATCTGATTGGAACGTTCTATTTGTGCTGCTCTATTTTATTGTAGTTGCATTTTTTGCATTATTGGTTGTATTGATTATATTGCTTGGCTTTAACTGCATGCATCACACTGCCAATTAAGGGTTCAGCACAGCTCATGATTCCAATCAATCAACTTGTGTGGTTCTATTGACTTGAGCATATACTGTATATAAAACCCATGAAGCAGTTCCAAAAATCACACAGCCTGATCTGGATGTTTCTGCCAATTTCATAATTTTGAAGTCACAATGTTCCTACCACAAATATGTTCTCAAGTGTTTAGAAAATTTGCAGAGGTTTCAGAAGGAAGAGTGATTGAAGAACTGTGCTCAAGCAGAAATCTGAAATACAGAATTGGATGTCATCCTGATCCCCTACCTTTCATTTATAAACAGCAGTGTTAGAACAAAGAGTTCTACTCTTGTATATTTAGACAAGAAATCTTCAACTGAATTACATCAAATATTTTCTTTGGGAAAGGGACTTTTATTAATTATGAGGAAAAAAATATCAATTGATTTGGGTCCCAGAAACCTATCATCATGGTAACGATCTGAGAGATACCTTGGAATAAATTTTATTATTTCAAACCACTTGTATAGATATTTTTGCTTTCAAAAGGCAAAAAGAAATCTGCCTAGCCTTATATGCAGCTCAGTATTGCCAAAACATATGAAACATTACTAAAATGTATAGAACATTGCTAAAATCTATTAACATGAGAACATTTCAGTTACTGCAGTTTGCCAGAGGTTCTTGCAATGCTTATATTTCAGACAGTTCCTGAATATTATTCTTGCTCTCCTTGCATGAGGTACTGCATGAAAAAAACAAAAACAACCTACAATTAAATTAGTTAACTTTCTAAAATTAGTTAACTTTCAATATATCCCAGATTAAAAAATTCAAACCAGGTTGGCATTGCAGATATATATGCTCAGACTTAAGTCCCGTTATATTCAGTGGGAATACTTCACAAAGAAGTGAGATACACATAAGCATGCATTTCTGCATACATAATAGCTAAACTTAGAAATTTCATAAATCACCATCTATTTTCATCCATTTCATTCATTATAATGATCCATGATGAAATCATCTTTAAATTCCCATTCATGGTCAAAATAAAAGAATGGTGATAGAACTGGGTATAAATAAGTAACAAAAACATATGTTAATCACAGGAAATTACTTATGACTTTCATTAGAAATGCCACTGGAAGGAGCTATGCCATAATTTTGGGAAAACCAAAACTACAAAACCTTCTTCCATGCTATGGGGAAATTGTTTGCTTTTTTTCTTATATTTTCCACGCATCATCACCGACAAATACTCCACAAAACACAGTCCGTCTACCAAACCCTATGTAATGGCTCCTCTCCTAATTTAAAAAAGTAAAGACTCTTGAAACAGATTATTTCAAAAGGAACTGTTAATTAAGCAAAATGGAAACCATTAGAGGCAAAGCAGCATCTGAAACCCTTTATGCAATGCAAGTGGGATTAAACTGATAATGACCCCTCCCCTTTATCAGAATGCAGATTCCGACCAATACACAAGTGTGAAGATGTTTCCTTAACTCTTCTGCCCTGAGAGTCGAATAAAACACATGTTCCCATGGCTATCTCTAGTTAGGCATTAAAGTAAGATATCCCACATGGCCATCATAAACATCCCTCCAGAGGTGCTGGGACCTCCAGCCTTCCGGCAACAGGAAATGAGTTGTAAATCTCAGTTGTTACAGGTACTGCTAGTAATTTAACTCTGAGGCCCCCCTCCTCCCAATTGAATGGCAGTATCACATAAGGGATCTGACACCCTACCTTTAAGACAGCCAACAGTCAAGTCTTCTATAAGTAGATAGCAATAGCAATAACAGTGCTTAGACTTATATACCACTTCATAATGTTCTCTAAGTGGTTTACAATGTCAGCATATTGCCCCCAACAATCTGGGTCCTCATTTTACTAACCTCATAAGGATGGAAGGCTGAGTCATATTTAAGCCAGTCTAGCAGTAGGCAGAGTCAAGATGTCAACACTGCATTCTAACCACTCCATCGCCACAGCTAATCAATACTGGAAATACACCGATCTGCAGCAAGGGTCTCTAATAGCAGCAAATAGATTTTAAAAAACATAGGACAAATCATAACCAAGAATTCACATTGATTCAAACTCTTATATTTCTTATATTTCTATGCATGAAAAGTAATGCAAAAAGTAATCAGTATATTTTTGAAGGAGCGAGATTTTGAGTTCATTTTTTTTGTCCAAAAAGCAGAACAAAAATGATGAGAATATTCAATACTACACATTTTAAAGCTTTCTATTCTAGTTAAATCATATTGAAATTTTGGAATTAAAGAGGTTGTATCATCAACAACAACACTGAGTAAGAAATAACTGATTCCAAAATGCCACAATCAATATTGTATAAGATATCTCTGTATGGACCACACTTTCATGAAAAATGTTTTTCAGCTGGGATTAATGGGTAGGTAATTTGACTACACATAACTATGTAACTGATATAAACTGTTATTGTTGTAAGATCAAAAAACTCTATGGAAATGACTATGGCAGAAATGTCGCACTATGTCCAATATTTTTAATGTTTACCTGATAAAAAATGTCTTTCAACTGCTTTTGCATTACATGAGAGTAATGAGGCCTTCAACAGCACACCTATCTACAACAAATTTACAATATGGGACTGGCATTTGTACACATTACACATATTTTAGTATTCATTATATGCCACAGGACACTCATGATAGAAGATTGTAAACTATCTGAGAAATAAGGAACAGAAAGAACAAGAGGATATTGGGGAACTTTAAATCCCGGTAACATTTTAATGGTCTCTATTTTTAACAGACAATCAATCCAACTTACAGTTTAATTTATAGAACATGTCTTTTCAAGAATAATGATGCACCTGTTCCAAGATCTGAAATGAAGTCCTATGAGGTTCTTAATAACGACACAAGAGAATGACAGAAAAGAACTGCTGCAGTCAAACAGCTGCTAAAATTAAGTCCCTGGGACATTGTATGGATAATGGAAAATTTATCAACTTTGGAAAGCAGTGGCAGTGGATTTTTGCAATCCAATGAGTAAAAATGGAGTGAAAGATTTATGCTGAAGAATGCATTCTGTAAATCTCTAATTAGATTGCATTAAGCAGTACAATAGAACTTCTAATGGAATTTCTCCTAGGTATTTGAAGAACATATGTTGTAATGAAGCATCACATTTTACAACTCACAAATCTCTCCTCCAATTTTCAAAATAATATCCTAGAATAGGAAGTTATTACTGTACCATTAGCCTACCATCAAATTGCTTCCCTGAATATATAATTTGGATTAACTGAATTACTTAAATGTGGTTCTTTGACGACGATGATAACAAACTGAATTATTTCAAGGAAAATCTTTGTTTGTTATTAAATAGACTTCAGGTATCTTACAAGCTTTACCTATTTTACAGGGTTTTTCTACATATAATATTTTTGATTTACCGTATTTATCGGCGTATAACACGCACCGGCGTATAACACGCATCCCCCATTTTAACACAAAAATTTGAGTAAAATTTTTTTTCATTAAAAATAAATGACTTCATTGGTACTACAGGAAAGTTGAACCATTCTAAAAGACTGATAAATAGTAGCTTTTCTTGAACCAAATCGTCATACGTAATCAAATTATGGTTTAATTTAGATAAAATATTCTTAAGCGCTCTTTCTCTAATTTCACACAGCTCGTGACCTGTTTATTTTTTTAAAAAGGGGGGAAATATTGCAAAAAAAAAGTTATTTTTTACATATATATATATATATATATATATATATATATATATATATATATATATATATATATATATATATATATACACACACACACACACACACACACACACACACACATTTTATAAATTCCAAACAATCTGCGGCGGAGTAAACAATTTCTTCCCTGTACATTACAGACCATAATTTAGCACAGTGCAGGTGACAGGCAGATGTTTTTAACTTCCTAGTCTAGGGCTGAGAGAGAGTGATTGGTCCAAAATTACCCAATGAGCTTCTGTATCTATGTTGGATTATTAGAGACTGTGCCTCCTCATATCTATATTCTTGTACATGTGATACCACACACATATTCAAAATTAGCCAGTGAATTGATTTTGTTAAAACAGCACACTGAAAATTTAGGATACTTTCTTAGGGAGGACAAGGCATGTGACTGTTCATTATCTTTCAATCATGATCTCATATAATCTATTCTTCTAAGCATTTTTCTTCTTCTTTTAATATCAGGAATAATAATCTTTATTGTTAAAAGCTTCTATTACTGTTTTTGTCACTTGCATTCTTTCCATTTCCTGACGGTGTCAATATTCCTTTTTAGTTTTCCACTCCATCTCCTTTTACTACATTCTAGCCAGTTTTGTGCAGTTCTGCTGCAACAATGTTAACATACCTACCCTCTTTATCAATTTTTCCTCTTTTTGGTATTCCCTTTGTATAGATTGTGAAGAACATTTATTTATTATGCGTGATCGTTAAGAGTTGACACTGATGGGATGACACAGTCACCAATCAATCAATACGTATAAAAATAGATGCGACTTTGAAAAGGGGTCGTATTGAGAATCTACCAAACTCAAAACCAAAAGTAGAGAAATAGGGGCGGAATATGCTACTTTTCTGCGTGCAATAAACAGATTCACACTGGGGTTTGTACATCCTGAGAATCCTGGTTTGGGATGTTTTGTGCAGTTAAGCAGTTTGGGGTTACTTTTTTTCATCCCCAAAGCAAAGCCATTATCAACTTTTAGGAATCCAAAAGCAAAACAAAAAACAAAAAAACCCCAGCCTCTGAGTAGGCACACGGGCTATCGGTGCAGACAAACCAACCACTTACGAAGTTTCCGGATAAGCGGAGTCAACTCGATTGGGGGAGAAGCCGCATTAACATTGCAGCCAGCCATCGCGACCGCTTTCCCAGAGCGGCCCAGGTTCAACCGCCGCGCCGTAGGGAACGCGAATGCGCTCGGAAAAAGCGGGAGGCTATTTTTTCAAGAGGCCGCTGGGAAATGTAGTTCCGTCTGTGACTCCCCGCCCACCCGTTCTGATTATTCTCAGACCAGAGAGTACTATACTGGAGATCGAGTGGTTGGGTAATTCTCGCGAGTTTTGACCCGAGTCTTCCTAGTTGCCTAGAGAACAAGGTTTTCTCCCCTCGTCTTTTGGAAGCGCCGCTTTTCCCGCTTCGGCCTTTTTCAATGAATTCGCCCGGCTTTCAACTTAAGTCTTCTCAATGGCGAAATCTCTGCCACAATTGTTTCAGCGGCCAGCGGGGTCTCTTCTAGGCAAGCCAATGAAACACCTTTTCTGAACCGTCACTAAACCTAAGACTTTGGATCACAATTAACAATATAGAATAACGTGTTATGAAGTTGGTTCTATTTTCGAGACTGACTGGGAATTCTGAGAGTTGTAGTTGCGGCAATCTAGTGCAGTGTTTCTCAACCTTGTCAACTTGAAGATGTCTGGACTTCAACTCCCAGAATTCCCAGAAAACGCGGCGTTTCTTCCTGCAAAGCCCTTCTGGCGTCAAGCGGAACTCTCGGGTTGCCCGAAGGGCTTTGCAGGAAGAAACGCGGCTGGAGGCGCCAGGACGGTCCTGGCTGTGGGGCGCAGACTCGGTAAAAGCTCTCTTTGGTTCCCTCCTCCTCCCCCTCCTTCCACAGTCTGTGTGACGCTGCCGCCAGGCTGAGAGCTGCCGCTGAAACAAGTTTGGGAAGGTCCTTTGCAGGCAGCCAGTTCTAGCTGCCTGCAAAGGACTTCCCCACGTTTGCTTTGAAAGAAACCTCTGCGCGGGAGTTAGAAACCTCTGCGCGGGGGTTTCTTGCCACCTTAGAGGGAACAGTGGACCCGGCGTTGGACCCGTATTTATCGGCGTATAACACGCAGTATCGGCGTATAACACGCAGGCAGGGTTTAAGCTTGCAATTTTAGTTTTAAAACTGCGTGTTATACGCCGATAAATACGGTAATACAAAAACTTCACTTCAAAAGGGTTTTGCTTGTAATTGTAACAAAGATCTAAGCAGCCATAGCTAACTTAGTGCCCCAAAGCACAACCCTTAGCATAAGCCTCCTTGATGTAAACTGGAATGAAAATTATAGAAATTGTTTGAGAACAGAGCTCAAAGGAAACAGTGATGAATACTAGGTAATCAAAACAAGACACAGGATTTATTTTTCATGAGAAGTCTTCATATAGCACTTGTCCTTGAAAAATGATATCCCATATTCACATTATAAAATATATTAACTGCAAATAACATATATACTATATATGATTATGACTACTTATAATTTTGATATAGTACAATGATTAAATGTTTTAGCTTGGAATAAAACAGATGTGTATTTTGATTCATCTCAAATTTCTACAAACTCATCAGCCCTTCAAATCAACCTCTCAAGATTCTGTTATTATACCCTACAACAATAAAATAGTGTTTCTGTAATCCTTGTGCTGTCTGCTTCCTGATTTAGCTGGCCTGGAAAGGCTGACACATTTATAAAGATTTGAGACTAACTGACTCCAGGCAGAGTAATTTTGAGTTTCTTTCTTACAATTCCTTCTTATTCCCCAGGATTAAGCTGTCTCTTGTTTTTCCTTAACTATACTTGCATATCTTCTTCAGTGTATTAACAGTATTGGTGGTTTTCACTCCCCATTATACAAGTAGAGGTGGGGGGGCAAGGTTCTCCAGCTAGAGCAGTTATGTAATTCCTTGTACCTAATGTTGCAACTCTGTTAATTTGTCGCAAAAGCAGAGAAAGAGACAATGAGTTGGAACCACCATGGATGCACCTTGATACTATCTGGCAATGAATAATCAGTCATTTGTATGGCTTCATTCAATAAAGATTTTTCATAAATCAATCTTATCCAAGTGGGTAAGATTTCTGCCAGATTTTGCCTTGGAGCCAGGATTTAGATATAGTCCTAAATTGGAAAAGTTGGGGGGGGGGTCTTGTTTTTAACAATAAGCTATTAAAAACAAATACTCCTTTCCTTAGTTTTAGAAATAGATTGGTTGGTCTTTGAGCACTAGTCTAAAATCATTTCTTTTGCAGATTCAAAAGCTTGCTGCCCTCTATGCTAAGGTGACCAGACGTCCCGCTTTTGGCGGGACACCCCCGCTTTTTGATACATTTTCCCGCGTCCCGCCCGCTTTTTTAAAAGGCACGCTTTTTTTGGCGCTCGCAGCTCCCGCCCATCAGCTGCTGGGCTGGCTCATCGTTCTGTTCTATGCTACCTACAAATTTAAGCCAGCCCAGCCTGCCGCTCACTGATTTAATTGGCCTGGACTCCAGCCAATCAGTGAGCTGGCTAGGATGGAAAACTTTAAGCACGCACGAGGGTGCTTAAAATTTTCCATCCCAGCCAGCTCACTGATTGGCTGGAGTCCGCTTAAGCACGCTGTGCGAGTCGTGACTCTCACCAGTCTCCATTTCATTTCGCCTTCGCTGTTTGTTTTTGCTGCACTGCCCTGGTGAGTAACTCCGGTGCCGGTGGGAATCGGGAGGCTTCGCTGCTTCGGGTGGGCGGTGGCGGCCTTTAGCAAGGGAAGGGAAGTCCTTCCCTTGCGAGCTACTCATGAGAGGAACTGGGGGGGGGGAACCGGACAACCTGAGAGAGGGGAAGAAGATCGTCCCTCCCCGCAACTCCCCGGATTTTTGAAGCCGGGTGTGTGTGGAAGGCAGGGTTAGCCGCAGCCCCAGACGGAGGAGTGAAGCCCGAGCTTTCATTGCCATTCCCGCCAGTCGCAGCAGGGAAGCTGGCATCGGTGGGGGAGGTAAAACCCTTGCTGTGAAGCCTCCCAAAGCAAAGGATCCCTCCCTGCTCAGCTGAGGTGTGATCCGAGCTGAGGGGGGAAGAGGGGGAGGCACCGCCGCCGCTGTGAAGCCTCCAAAAGCAAAAGTTCCCTGCCCGCTCAGCTGAGGTGTGATCTGAGCCGAGGGGGGAAGAGGGGAGGTAGAACCCTTGCTGTGAAGCCTCCAAAAGCAAAGGATCCCTCCCTGCTCAGCTGAGGTGTGATCCGAGCCGAGGGGGGAAGAGGGGGAGGCACCACCGCTGCTGTGAAGCCTCCAAAAGCAAAAGTTCCCTGCCTGCTCAGCTGAGGTGTGATACGAGCCGAGGGGGGAAGAGGGGAGGTAAAACCCTTGCTGTGAAGCCTCCAAAAGCAAAGGATCCCTGCCCGCTCAGCTGAGGTGTGATCCGAGCCGAGGGGGGAAGAGGGGAGGTAAAACCCTTGCTGTGAAGCCTCCAAAAGCAAAGGATCCCTGCCCGCTCAGCTGAGGTGTGATCCGAGCCGAGGGGGGAAGAGGGGAGGTAGTACCCTTGCTGTGAAGCCTCCAAAAGCAAAGGATCCCTGCCCGCTCAGCTGAGGTGTGATCCGAGCCGAGGGGGGAAGAGGGGAGGTAAAACCCTTGCTGTGAAGCCTCCAAAAGCAAAGGATCCCTGCCCGCTCAGCTGAGGTGTGATCCGAGCCGAGGGGGGAAGAGGGGAGGTAAAACCCTTGCTGTGAAGCCTCCAAAAGCAAAGGATCCCTGCCCGCTCAGCTGAGGTGTGATCCGAGCCGAGGGGGGAAGAGGGGAGGTAGAACCCTTGCTGTGAAGCCTCCAAAAGCAAAGGATCCCTGCCCGCTCAGCTGAGGTGTGATCCGAGCCGAGGGGGGAAGAGGGGAGGTAAAACCTTTGCTGTGAAGCCTCCAAAAGCAAAGGATCCCTGCCCGCTCAGCTGAGGTGTGATCCGAGCCGAGGGGGGAAGAGGGGAGGTAAAACCCTTGCTGTGAAGCCTCCAAAAGCAAAGGATCCCTGCCCGCTCAGCTGAGGTGTGATCCGAGCCGAGGGGGGAAGAGGGGAGGTAAAACCCTTGCTGTGAAGCCTCCAAAACCAAAGGATCCCTGCCCGCTCAGCTGAGGTGTGATCCGAGCCGAGGGGGGAAGAGGGGAGGTAGAACCCTTGCTGTGAAGCCTCCAAAAGCAAAGGATCCCTGCCCGCTCAGCTGAGGTGTGATCCGAGCCGAGGGGGGAAGAGGGGAGGTAAAACCCTTGCTGTGAAGCCTCCAAAAGCAAAGGATCCCTGCCCGCTCAGCTGAGGTGTGATCCGAGCCGAGGGGGGAAGAGGGGAGGTAAAACCCTTGCTGTGAAGCCTCCAAAAGCAAAGGATCCCTGCCCGCTCAGCTGAGGTGTGATCCGAGCCGAGGGGGGAAGAGGGGAGGTAAAACCCTTGCTGTGAAGCCTCCAAAAGCAAAGGATCCCTGCCCGCTCAGCTGAGGTGTGATCCGAGCCGAGGGGGGAAGAGGGGAGGTAGAACCCTTGCTGTGAAGCCTCCAAAAGCAAAGGATCCCTGCCCGCTCAGCTGAGGTGTGATCCGAGCCGAGGGGGGAAGAGGGGAGGTAAAACCCTTGCTGTGAAGCCTCCAAAAGCAAAGGATCCCTGCCCGCTCAGCTGAGGTGTGATCCGAGCCGAGGGGGGAAGAGGGGAGGTAAAACCCTTGCTGTGAAGCCTCCAAAAGCAAAGGATCCCTGCCCGCTCAGCTGAGGTGTGATCCGAGCCGAGGGGGGAAGAGGGGAGGTAAAACCCTTGCTGTGAAGCCTCCAAAAGCAAAGGATCCCTGCCCGCTCAGCTGAGGTGTGATCCGAGCCGAGGGGGGAAGAGGGGAGGTAAAACCCTTGCTGTGAAGCCTCCAAAAGCAAAGGATCCCTGCCCGCTCAGCTGAGGTGTGATCCGAGCCGAGGGGGGAAGAGGGGAGGTAAAACCCTTGCTGTGAAGCCTCCAAAAGCAAAGGATCCCTGCCCGCTCAGCTGAGGTGTGATCCGAGCCGAGGGGGGAAGAGGGGAGGTAAAACCCTTGCTGTGAAGCCTCCAAAAGCAAAGGATCCCTGCCCGCTCAGCTGAGGTGTGATCCGAGCCGAGGGGGGAAGAGGGGAGGTAGAACCCTTGCTGTGAAGCCTCCAAAAGCAAAGGATCCCTGCCCGCTCAGCTGAGGTGTGATCCGAGCCGAGGGGGGAAGAGGGGAGGTAGAACCCTTGCTGTGAAGCCTCCAAAAGCAAAGGATCCCTGCCCGCTCAGCTGAGGTGTGATCCGAGCTGAGGGGGGAAGAGGGGAGGTAGAACCCTTGCTGTGAAGCCTCCAAAAGCAAAAGTTCCCTGCCCGCTCAGCTGAGGTGTGATCCGAGCCGAGGGGGAAAGAGGGGAGGTAAAACCCTTGCTGTGAAGCCTCCAAAAGCAAAAGTTCCCTGCCCGCTCAGCTGAGGTGTGATCCGAGCCGAGGGGGGAAGAGGGGAGGTAAAACCCTTGCTGTGAAGCCTCCAAAAGTAAAGGATCCCTGCCCACTCAGCTGAGGTGTGATCCGAGCCGTGGGGGGAAGAGGGGAGGTAAAACCCTTGCTGTGAAGCCTCCAAAAGCAAAGGATCCCTGCCCGCTCAGCTGAGGTGTGATCCGAGCCGAGGGGGGAAGAGGGGAGGTAAAACCCTTGCTGTGAAGCCTCCAAAAGCAAAGGATCCCTGCCCGCTCAGCTGAGGTGTGATCCGAGCCGAGGGGGGAAGAGGGGAGGTAAAACCCTTGCTGTGAAGCCTCCAAAAGCAAAGGATCCCTCCCTGCTCAGCTGAGGTGTGATCCGAGCCGAGGGGGGAAGAGGGGAGGTAGAACCCTTGCTGTGAAGCCTCCAAAAGCAAAGGATCCCTCCCTGCTCAGCTGAGGTGTGATCCGAGCCGAGGGGGGACCTAAACCCCATTGAATCCAGAGGAGGGAAGAGAGAAAGAAAGAAAGGGGAGTGTATGAGGGTGGGGGGATTTCCTAAACCCCATCGAATCCAGAGGAGGAGTGTGTGTGTATTTGTGTGTGTGTGTGTGTGTGTGTGTGTGTGAGAGAGAGAGAGAGAGAGAGAGAGAGACTATCACTGTGTTGTAGCTTATGATTCTTGATGAATGTATTTTATTTTATTTTATTTTATTTATGTACACCGAAGACAAATTCCTTGTGTGTCCAATCACACTTGGATAATAAACTACGTGACCCGTCAAAAGCGCGGACGACAAAAGCGCGATCGACAAAATCGCGCCTTTGACGTCATCACAGCGCGACGAAAAAGATCGAAAAATTCAAATAAAAATTAATAAAAATTAAATTAAAGCAAGCCGATTCACATAAAGGTAAGGGTTAGGGTTAGGGTTAGGGTTAGGGTTAGGGTAAGGGTAAGGGTTAGGGTTAGCTTTAGAGCGTTAGCGTTAGGGTTAGGATAAGGGTTAGCGTTACGTTTTTCGTTACTTTAACGGTTAGGTTTAGGGTTAGGTTTAGGGTTAGGTTAAGAGTTAGGGTTAGGGTTAGGTTTAGGGTTAGGTTTGGGGGGGTTAGGGGAAGGTTTTAGCTTTATTTTTACATTTTTTCGATCTTTTTCGTCGCGCTGTGATGACGTCACAGCGCGCTTTTGTCGAGCGCGCTTTTGTCCTACGCGCTTTTGTGGTGGAACCAATAAACTATTCTACTCTACTCTACTCATTTCTATTTCAATTCTAATAAGGAGTTTAGCTTCTCTCTCTTGAAAATGTAAGCTAGCATAATGCAAGCTAGCTTTAGCTTTCAAACAGTTCATTTAGTGACCAAAGTTACAACGGCCGATGACCATTTTTCACACTTAGTGACCATTTTTCACACTTAGCGACCGTTGAAGCATCCTCATGGTCACGTGATCAAAATTTTGATGTTTGGCAACAGATTCATATTTATGATGCTTTCAGTGTCCTGGGTCATATAATTGCCTTGTGTGACCTTTTGACAAAATATAAAATTTTTAATCAAGCCCCCCCCCCGGGTCAATGGTGTCCCTCTTTACCAATCTGAAAATCTGGTCACCTTACTCTATGCTTAAGGTCTGCCTGAGCTGTAGAGCTTATCTCATATTTATACTGCATTCAATAGGCTATTACAGAGCAATATACATTAAATAGCATTTCATTTAATATTAATAAATATTTTGAAGCCAGCTAATGCATATTAATAATATGAGTTGATTTGCCTTGTCAGCCTGTTACGAATAGTTTGGATCTTCCTCCTGATTAGATGGTAAATTGTCTATTCTTCTGGTGGAAGCTTGTTCACAGACCAACAGGGTAGACCAATAAGATCAAAATTATTCCAAAAGCTCATTTCTCATTACTATACATATTTTTTTTACTGAAATAATAATGTATCCCAAAATTCTGCCTCTGGTAATATTTGAATAGTTAATTTGTCTAAGAACAAAGAACAAAATTTCAGTGCAAAATTGAAAATAATAGATATGGCACAATTCTACTGTTTTTGCTATGCTCTACATTTGTATACCAATATTGGCATATATTGATAGAAATAAGTACAGAAAAACTTGAAAATTAATTCTTCATGTTTCTCTGCAGCCAGAATTAGGCTATCATAATTGATATAGCTTTAACCATACCAAATTCATACAGACATTTACAGAGAGTTAAGAATTCTTTGCAATAGTTTCAAATCCATTCCTTTTGACAGATTTGGGTCATTTTAATAGGTTTTCCACTTAATTCACCTCCTTGGAGGCTAAATTTGAAGGGGATTTGAACATCCCAATTTTTTTAAAGAGCAAAGTCAAAAATAAAACTCCTTGACTGAGTCATTAATAAGTATGGGAATATTCTTTTTTTTAATTTTCAAAACAAACACAATGTCAGGGTTCCAGATATCATGCAGAATTAAATTAGAGTCCAAGGCAGAGCTATCCTTAAAGTTCCAATTTAATAAGACAGACATAGTAGCACATCTGTGGAAATCCCAAATCTGAAAACTTCCTGGGATTCCACCCAGTTGAAAGTTCATGATCTTATCCCCACATCCACAAATCCATCACATGGTCCAATCTTCTTCGGCCATGTTAGCTTCTCCACCCAGCTGGTTCCAGTCAGGTGCAGAGGTACGGCAACAAAAGATGACCTTGGGCTTCTAGAAAGGAATGACAACAACACATTCCACAATTCTACTCCTTTGTATTCGCCCTCCCAATTACTAGACTAATGAAACAGCATAGGAAAATAATAGAGTGTGTGGCAGGCCAAAAATCCCAAAAGGAATATAACTGCAGGCCTGACACACAACATATAAAATCTTCCTTCTTTACATACTGTAGAAAGTGTATCAGTTGGTTACAAAAGGCTTTTGTGCATCTCTTCCATCGTCATCAAGCATAATTCATATTAACTCAAGTATTTTAACTCAGATATATTTATACATATTACCATCATCATACCTCCATTTTCATTTGACAATAATTGTTTAAACGTCCTTCATCATAAAATATATCAAGATTTAATACATAACCACATCCTGGCATTTCATTTACTATTTCTAAAATCCTCCAATTATACTGAATCCTTATGTCCTATTCTAGCTAAACATCCATAATAAGCTTAGAAATATGGTACTACAAGTGTCTTATAACACTAAGCTTCAAATTGGCGGTCAAGACCTGATTGTTTTGAAAGAGATACCACCTCAAATGTTAAGAGCCAGGCGAGACTACGCTTTTTTGGTCGAAGAACTCAGAAATCGTCAGATACAGTATAGATGGGATGCACCATTTGGCATTATATTTACATTTGATAGGCAAAGATATTGCCTCAACTCTGTATGGAAAGCCCGAGATTTTTATTATAATATATTGAAGGCTGGATACCCTGCACCATCTGGACCTGGAGAAAGACCACAAGAAGGACAGGATAGACAGCAAACTACACAACCACCAGATAAGATGGAGCATCTCTCTCTTCTAGAAGCGCAAGGTGTTATGGAACAAAGACCTAGCCGCATGATTACTAGACGAATGGAGAAACAAGCTAAAAAGCAACAATATCAACAATCACCGGCCATCGATCAAGGAACTACAATAACAAATCTGGAAGCAGTGGGCGGAGCTAGGCCTAAGGTTAAACAGGCCATGCAGGAAGCTCTAAAAATGCTTCAGCCAACCAAAGATGACAACTAAGATTTTAACATGGAATGTCAATGGACTGAATTCTCCACAGAAGAGAAAGAAAATATTTCACTATCTCAAACAGTTTAAGAATGATGTAATTTGTTTGCAAGAAACTCATATCAAGTCAACTGATCAAAAATATTTGATTAACTCAAAACTTGGTCAACATTTTGTAGCTTCCGCTATGGAAAAGAAGAATGGTATAGTTGTATACTTAAGAAAAGATATGAAAGCTGAATTAATAGAAGCAGATCCCTTCGGAAGATATATTGCTTTAGACCTAATCCTAGAAGGGAAAAAGACATTACTTTTGGGAATTTATGCCCCTAATCAACAGCAAGATAGATTCTATAGAAATCTTTATGCTAAATTAGTACAGTGGGACTATAGTTCCTGTACACTATTGGGTGATTGGAATGGAGTGATAGACACTAAGAGAGATAAGAAGACTTCCCGCCTAAATACTAAGATGCGAGCAAAGTTACCCAAACCTTTCTTTGACATCATGGATGACTTTGAATTGAGAGATATTTGGCGAGAAAGAAATGCAGAGGAATATGACTTCACTTTCTTCTCTGACAGGCATCAATCCTTTTCAAGGATTGGTTTTATACTAACCACTAATGATTTGCTTTCTAGGGTGAAGAAGACAAAGATTGCGGCTAGGGTCCTTTCGGACCATAACCAAGTTTGGATGGAGTTGGGAAGGGTAGTGCAGGCAAGAAGGTCTTGGAGATTGAATGAAAACTTATTTAAATATGAAAAGTATATTAATGATTGTAAAAAATTGCTATCTGAATATTTTGTTTTGAATATGAATAAGGGTACATCTATGGAATTCGTATGGGATGCAAGCAAAGCGTATATGAGAGGAGTGCTGATGAATATAAATAAAACACATAGAAATAAACAAGGGTTAAAACGAACAGAACTGGAAGAGGAAATTAAGAGAAAAGAGTTGGAGTTAACAATGAACCCAGGCGATACAAAGGTTAAGGAAGCTATTAACATATTAAAATCTCAATTTGACATGTTGATCTCTGACCAGGTATCCACTAATTTATTATATGCAAAACACAATACTTTTTGTAATGCAAACAAACCTGGCAGATGGTTAGCTTATCAGATTAGGAAAAAAAGGAAAACTCGAAATATATCTAAACTGATTTACAGAGGGAAGGGGGTGTTTCAACAGGAAGAGATTCAAAGGGCATTTCGGGAATTTTTTACAGAACTGTATAAAGGGGATAAAATTAATGGTTTAGATATAGACAAATATTTAGATAAAGAGAAAATACCTTCAGTTAGAGAAGAGCACAGGCAAAAATTGAATCAACCAATAACCTCGGGGGAAATCTTGCACGTAATTAAGCAATTAAAGTTAGGGAAAGCACCAGGTACAGATGGTTTGACAGCGGTTTACTATAAAAACTTACAGTTAGAAATGGTAGAACCTCTTAGAGAATTATTTAATATGATTCAAATGGAAGGTAAAGTGTCTCCATCTTGGAAGACAGCGTTTAGATCTTTGATACCCAAAGAATAGCAATAGCAATAGCAGTAGACTTATATACCGCTTCATAGGCCTTTCAGGCCTCTCTAAGCGGTTTACAGAGAGTCAGCATATTGCCCCCAACAATCTGGGTCCTCATTTTACCCACCTCGGAAGGATGGAAGGCTGAGTCAACCCTGAGCCGGTGAGATTTGAACCGCTGACCTGCTGATCTAGCAGTAGCCTGCAGTGCTGCATTTAACCACTGCGCCACCTTGGCTCTAAGATCAAGAAGATCAAGATACTACCCAACCCAAAAATTATAGACCTATTTCATTACTGAATGTAGATTATAAATTTTTTACTAAAATATTAGCAAATAGGTTAATGTTGGTTATTCAACAATTGATACACATGGACCAAACAGGTTTTATACAGGGGAGACAGATGAAAAGTAATGTCAGATTAATTATTAATGCATTAGAATATTTGGGAAAGAACAACCAGATCCCTGCTGCGTTTATATTTTTGGATGCTGAGAAGGCCTTTGATCGAGTTAACTGGCAATTTCTGTTGAAGATATTGCAAAAAATGCAGATAGGAGATAATTTTTTACAGTCAATTAAAGCAATATACCAACAGCAAACAGCACAAATCATAGTCAATGGAAGTTTAACAGACTCTTTTCAAATTGGAAAAGGTACAAGACAGGGCTGTCCTTTGTCCCCATTATTGTTTATTATAACTTTGGAAGTATTGTTGAATAAAATACGGGGCTTGGATGGTTTAAAAGGGATCAAGATTAGGCAGCAAGAATATAGAGTCCGCGCTTTTGCGGATGATTTGGTCATAATATTGGAACAACCGCAGGAATCCAGTATGGTCTTAATGAATACGATTAATCAATATGGTCAAGTATCTGGTTTTAAAATAAATTTAGGAAAAACAAAAATATTAGCTATAAATATGAATACTAAACAAAAGGAAGAATTAGGAGTGATGCTAGGATGCGAGGTAGTTAAAAAAGTCAAATATCTTGGAGTTAACATCTTAACTTCAAATGGGAAATTATATAAGCATAATTATGAACCACTTTGGCATAGTATACAGACAGAGATGAAAAAATGGGAGAAATTGCACTTATCTTTGTTGGGTAGGATAGCGGCAGTGAAAATGAACATCTTACCAAAATTTTTATTTCTTTTCCAAATGTTACCTATACTTAAAAAAGATGCGAATCTTTTAGAATGGCAGAAGGGTATCAACAAATTTGTATGTGCAGGAAAGAAGCCGAGGGTAAAGATGAAAATAATGCAAGATGTACGTGAGAGAGGAGGTTTGAAACTACCTAATTTAAAACTATATTATGATGCAGTGGCATTATCTGTAATTAGTGATTGGACTCATTTAACCAATGATAGAATATTGAATATTGAGGGACACGATCTGGTATATGGTTGGCATGCTTACCTGTTATTCAACAAAAAATTGGATAAGAATTTTAAAAGTCATATTTTAAGAAATGCTTTACTGCGGGTCTGAAAAAAATACCAATATAAATTAAATGACAAGATACCCATGTGGGCAATTCCTAGACACGCAATTGAAAATATGAATATAGCACAAAAACAGGACAGAATTACTTACAGACAGCTTCTTACCTCGGAAAGGGGGGTATTACAATTAAAATCTTTAGAGGTATTAAAAGAGGAGAAGGCACTTCAAACATGGTTCCAGTATGGGCAATTACAGGCTAGGTGGAAAATAGATCAAAAAATTGGTTTTATCCAAGTTGAGGATAATTTGTTTAAACAAATAAGAGATCAAAGCTTAATGCATATAAAGAGGATATATAATGTATTAATACAGATGGATTCGGAAATAGAATTAGTTAAAGATTGTATGATAAAATGGGCTCAAAATATTGAAGAACCAATAATGTTGGATACATGGGAAAGAATCTGGGTAAGAAATGTGAAATTTACACAAGCTCAAAATCTGAGAGAAAATTTTTACAAGATGTTCTATAGATGGCATTTAGATCCTAAAAGGTTGGCTTCTATGTATCCGAATGTACAGCCTAAATGTTGGAGGTGTGGTTCTCTCGATGCTACATATTATTATATATGGTGGACCTGCCAAAAGGTTAAGGCATTTTGGATAAAAATATGGTGGAGTATGCAAAATATCTTTAAAAGAAGGATAAAGTTTACTCCTCAGTTATTTTTACTAGGTATATGTACTGACTTTACACTGGTAGAGACTAACTTGATTCTGCACCTAATAACGGCAGCAAGACTGTTGGTAGCGCAATACTGGAAGAAGGAAGACTTGCCTACAATTCAAGAATGGACATTGAAAGTCACAAACTTAGCCGAGATGGCTAAAATATCGGCATATCTTAAAGATCACTCAAATGAGAGATATAAACGAGACTGGAAAAAATGGATTGACTATATACAAAATAAATATGGGACCAAGAAACTCCAGTTAGCCTATGCTTAAGATCAGAAATGATTTAAATTGTTTAAAGTTAGTTCAGCAAGAAGAAGCTAAGGTCAATGTAGAATGTCATTAATTTCTTTTTTTTTCTCTCAATAGATTTTAGACTGTGTTTGTTAAAAATCCATACCATGTACGGGTTCTGGGAAGTCCGGGGGGGGGAGGAGGAGGGGGTAGGGGGGTGGAGGGTGGGAGGGGCATACAAAAAAATTGTACTTCGATGTTTTAATGATTGACGAATGATGAAATATTTGTGTTTTAAATAGCCAGGATTCCACGTGGAATGAACCAGCTCTAATGGACACGTTCCAGGTTGGATTGTCTGAGGCCTTCCAGGATGAACTGGCGAGGGTGGACAGCCACCGACGTTCGACGCTTTGGTCCACTTGTGCCTCCAGATAGACGCCCAGCTGCAGAGGCGAAGGCCTCACCGTGCATTCCAGGAGACCACCAGCATGCCGGTTCAGCAAGGGACTGCAGTGGACTGGGAGGAGCCCATGGAGTTGGGTGCTGTCAGACCTCGAGTGTCACGGACAGAGATGGACAGATGATGGGCTGAGGGATTGTGCTTCTACTGTGGGGATCTTGGACACCTGGCAGGGAGTTGCCCCTGAAGAACAGAAGGGTGCGCGGACTGCAGCCGTCCCTCAGCAACGCACTATCATGTCGGACAACCAGCATGTTTGTGCGGTCGTGATACCCCATTCGTACAAGGTAGCATGCATTCGGGGGGTGTGGAGTCCCAGGGCGGATGCCCTGCCGAGTAAAGAACTCTGACCCTGCGAACTCGCTTCCACCTCGGACTGTTCTACCCATTGCATCCTGCACTGCTGTTTGTCATCCCATGAGCAAGCAGTCTCTGATGCAGGATGCGCAGCGGGGTGACGACTGGGTGGAGCAACGGGGGGCGGAAGTGGGGCTGGCGTCCCTATGGACTTTGGAAGGGGATCTTTTGAAGTGTCAGGGCCGGCTCTATGTTCCCACAGGGCACATCCGTCGATGGGTGCTCTCGCAAGTTCATTGCGTGTCTGCATCAAGACATTGTCAATTTTGAAAAATGACGTACGGAGGTGCGTGGAGTCATGTGCCCAGTGCCAATGGGCCAGGGCTGCAAGGAGAACTCCGCCAAGATTCCAGCCTTTGACGACTCTGGTCCCCGCAGCACTGGACTTTGTTTCTAGGTTCCCGGCGGGGGACCAGTGTCTTGGACCGGGTTCCATGGAGGCCGTCACCAACCCTTCTGGGCCACACCCCGATCGTCGAAACCGGGGGAAGGGCTCTGCGGGAGGGGATTGCGTGGTGGCTCGGCAGGAGTCGGTGGAGCTGCCGCCGGACTCCAATGGTGAGAGGTCATGTGGGTTGGCCTTGGAGGAGGTGGAGGACCCTGGACAGGGTGTTAGGGCTCGGCCGGAGCTGTTGGAGCAGCCGCCAGTCGGCAACAGTACGGGGGCTGGTGGGTCAGCCATGGAGAGGGTGGAGGACCCTGGACAGGGGGTTAAGGCTCGGGCGAAGCTGGTAGAGCTGCCATCAACCTCCAACAGTACGGGGGCTGGTGGGTTGGCCATGGAGAGGGTGGAGGACCCTGGACAGAGTGTTAAGGCTCGGCCAAAGCTGGTAGAGCTGCTGTCAACCTCCGACGGTATGGGGGCTGGTGGGTTGGCCTTGCAGAGGATGGAGGACCCTGGACAGGGTGTTAAGGCTCGGCCGAAGCTGGTAGAGCTGCCGTCAACCTCCGACGGTAGGGGGGCTGGTGGGTCGGCCTTGCAGAGGGTAAAGGACCCTGGACGCGGTGTCGACGCCATGAAGGGCGGAAGGAAACATGGTGGCTACCGGATACCTAGGGAGTTCCGGCTCAAGGGGGCTATTCCTGCAGAGGTTTGGGACTCATGAAAAAGGCACCACAGGAAATGGGTGTGAGCCATCTTGTGGACACGTCATTCCGACCGCATCCAGACCATCGGAACCCGGGGAAAGGGCCCTGCAGTGGGGTATAGTGTTGTGACTCAGCAGAAGTCTCCTGTGAGTCTTTTCGGGATGCAAGATTAACAATGCAGCTGGGGCTCATTAGTGGCGTCTTCTGGTGATAAAAGGACGGATGGTGCCACACCCTGGTTTCAGGAGTCAACGTTCATTCAACGTTCATTGATCATCGGTCGTGGTTTATTTGAGAGACACTTGGAGAAGTGATTTGCTTTCTGTAACCCTGATTCAAGGAGACACTTGGAGAAGTGCATTGCTTTGTAAGAGTTTTGTTTTGCATTCTTGTCAGAGACTTGATTTATGTTTATTTTTGGGCTCGCAGCCAGTCTGAGCCGAGAACTGATAAAGTTCTTTCCTTTTACATTTGTCTGCCTGTCGTCTGTTAACGAGCGGAGAAGGGGGGGACAGAATATATATCTGCCTGTCGTCTGTTAACGAGCGGAGAAGGGGGGGACAGAATATATATCTATTGTCACTAAATTTCACTGAGTTTAACTAGTTTAAAATTATACACTTCCATCTATCAACCTGTATCTTTCCAGTAGCAAAACACTCATATCTTCTGCCATGTGTGGTGTCAGTCCTCTAATCATCTCCTTGATCAGCTTTGTACAGACTTCTCTTAGCAACTCCTTGCTTATAAAATCTCTCATGTAATGTCCTTCTTCTGTTTCCTTAATCAGCTTATCTTTGATTTTCAGTAGTGTTAGTAGAGCCGAGGTGGTGCAGTGGTTAAATGAGCACTGCAGGCTACTTCAGCTGACTGCAGTTCTGCAGTTCGCTGTTCACATCTCACCGGCTCAGGGTTGACTCAGCCTTCCATCCTTCCGAGGTGGGTAAAATGAGGACCCGGATTGTTGTTGGGGGCAATATGCTGACTCTGTAAACCGCTTAGAGAAGGCTGAAAGCCCTATGAAGTGGTATATAAGTCTAACTGCTATTGCTATTACTGTGATATTGCTAATAAAATTTCTCTCTTTAAATCCATAAATTCTTTTGTTTTTTCTTCTTCTGGGTCTTGCCATCTGGGGTAGAGTTCCCCTCCATTTAATTCTTCTTTCACTCTTACCATTTCCAGAAACAAACCAATCACTATAAATATCAGCTGCTGCCACCGCTGTCCTCACCATTGCCATTAAGGGCCACTTCAACATCTCGCAATTCAACATCTCCTGCGATTTTGACATCTGGCCGTTACTCTTACATATTGTCCTTAACACCGACCATTGTTATGATGGACATAAGCTTCCTGCTACCTCCTTGAACACTGTCGGCTGCCCCCCCCCCATGGACATGTCATCTCCTCGTTCCATCTCCCCATGATGGCACCCCGTTTGGTTGATGCCACACTCTCCTCTATGTTATACTGCGAGAATTCCCCCTTTCCCGGGGATGGCCTTCTTGCCTATCAAGACGTTTCCTTAATGATGGATCTTGGGATCCCGAGAGGTAGCATGCAAAGAAGAGAGCTGTTTTTTTACAGGGGTTTCTAAATCAAATTTAAAGGGGGGCGGGGGGGTTGATTCGGATGGCTCAGGCAGGCTTGGGGGAAGTCTGCCAGGGCACAGGTTTGGTTTGGTTTATTAGATTTATATGCCACCCTTCTCCCAAGGACTCAGGGCGGCGTACAACATTAAAAGAAACACATAATACAAAAGTTTTAAAAAAAATTAAATAGAATATCCCAAACAAACCCAATTAGAATTGACAATAACATTTTTTTTAAAATTAAAATTAAAATTAACAATGATCAATAATTTATTTTGTTTTGTTCAGGTCAGAGCTAACTAATGGGTGCGGGTCGGGAGTGCTGGGAAGGGTTGGGATTCCGGGGGAGACATTAAGACATTCCATTGGGAGGTTCACCATCTCTACTATTTGTGGGAAAGGCAAATATCATGGGGGCCGAGGGCCAAATTATGTTTGGGGGACGCGGATTCTCTGTTTAAGAGTAATCGCACGTTCCAACTCTTATCACCCTTCTCACACCCCCGGGTGCTCAGGATTACAGGACCCTGGTGTCTGGCTGGTATCGCTTAACACCAGGTCCGTGGTACATAAGGCTCCCCTCATTTACAACCTCATACAAGAGGGTAGAGTGGACCTGGCGTGCATTATGGAGACCTGGTTAGGCCATGAGGGGGGTGTTCCCCTTAGTGAATTATGCCCACCAGGCTTCCAGGTGTTTCAACAGCTGAGAGCCTAGGGCGGCGGGGGGGTGGGTGGCGGTGGTTATTAGGGAAAGTCTCGGACCTCAGAAGGTCACTGTGCCTCAGATATGCAGGTGTGAGTCCCTTTTTTGAAATGGGGCCTTGGACTTCAGGTGGGCCTTTTTGTTACGTACCTGTCTCCCTGCTATGTTTCATCGGCCCTGCTGGAGCTGCTGGATGTGTTAGCTGGATTGGTGGTTGATTTCCCCAGGCTTATGATCTTGGGGGATTTCAATCTGCCTTCCATTGGTGAAACATCCGAGTCAGTTCGGGAGTTCATGACTTCCATGACGGCTATGGACCTAACTCAGTTAATTCAAGACCCCACCCATAACAGGGGACATACGCTCGACCTGATTTTTGTCTCTGGGCAGTGGATGAATGATCTAGATTTAGGGGATATTTCTATCCAACCCTTGTCATGGTCAGATCATTTCCTCATCAGGCTTGACGTCCATACTGCTACCCCTTGCCGCAGGGAAGCGGAACCGACTAGATAGTTCCGCCCCAGGCGCCTGATGGAACCTGAAAGGTTCCTGATGGAGCTTGAGACTTTTCCTGAATCCCGTGCTCACAACTCGACCAAAGCCCTAGTGGAAGCCTGGGATAGGGCGACCACTGGGGCCTTGGATCGTGTTGTGCCTTTGCGGCCTCTCACCCGGTGTCAATCCCGGGTAGCTCCCTGATTTACCGAGGGGCTCCGGGAGATGAAACACCAGAAAAGATGCCTAGAGAGTGGTTGGAGGGCCAGCCGGTCCAAATCTGATCGAACACTAGTAAGAATTCATATTAAATCCTACTTAGTAGCGATAAAAGTGGCTAAATGGTAACATTTTTCCGCTCTTATCGCGTCCGCAGATAACTGCCCAGCCGCCCTGTTTAGGGTGACCCACTCCTTACTTAACCAAGGAATTGGGGAAAACCCCTTGTAGGGCAGGGCTGAAGCATTTGTTCAGTATCTGCAGGAGAAAATCGCTCAGATCCGAACAGGCTTGGACTCTGACTGGGTAGATTCGGGCGAGTCAACAGGGATGTGGAGACTATCTTGGATGAGTTTGACCCTGTGACCCCCGAGGGCATGGACAGGATTATGGGGAGACTGAGTGCTGCCACTTGGGTGCTGGACCCGTGTCCCTCTTGGTTAGTCTCCGCTTCCCGGGAGGTGACACGAGGCTGGTTCCAGGCGATTACCAACACTTCATTGAGAGAAGGGTTCTTTCCCACTGCCTTGAAGGAGGCAGTGGTGAGACCCCTCCTTAAGAAGACTTCCCTGGACCCAGCTTCTTTAGCCAACTATCATCCAGTCTCCAATCTTCACTTTGTAGTGAAGGTTGTCGAGAGTGTGGTAGCACGTCAGCTTCCCCAGTACCTGGATGAAGCTGTCTACCTGGATCCGTTTCAGTCTGGTTTCAGGCCCGGATACAGAACGGAGATGGCATTGGTCACGTTGGTCGATGATCTCTGGCAGGCCCGGGACAGGAGCTGCTCCTCTGTCCTGGTCCTATTAGACCTCTCAGCAGCTTTTGATACCATCGACCATGGTATCCTACTGCGACAACCCGGGGGGTTGGGAGTGGGGGGCACCGTTTTACGGTGGTTCTCCTCCTACCTGTCGGATAGGTCGCAGTTTGTGTTGACTAGGGGGCATGGATCGACCCCGAGGCGCGTCACTTGTGGGGTACCCTTGGGGTCAGTTCTCTCACCCCTCCTGTTCAACATATATATGAAACCGCTGGGTGAGATCATCCATGGTTTTGGGATACGGTATCATCAATATGTTGATTATACCCAAGTTTTCATCTCTACCCCAAATCACCCAAACAATGCCCTCGACGTGATGTCCCGACGCCTGGAGGCTGTTGAGATCTGGATGGGGAGGAACAGGCTCAGGCTCAATCCCTCCAAGACTGAGTGGCTGTGGTTTCCATCATCCCGATTTGTGCATCTTGTTCCATCTTTGATGATAGGGGGAGAAATTTTAGCCCCCTCAGAGAAGGCTTGCAAACTGGGAGTCCTCCTGGATATGCGGCTTAGTTTAGAAGAACACCTGACGGCCGTGACCAGGGGGGCCTTTTACCAGGTTCGCCTGGTACATCATTTGCGCCCCTTCCTGGATCGGAATGCTCTGTGCACAGTCACTCATGCCCTCATCCTTTCTCGCCTGGACTACTGTAACACTCTCTACATGGGGCTGCCCTTGAAGAGCACCCGGAGGCTTCAACTGGTCCAGAATGCGGCTGTGCGGGGTATCATGGGGGTACCTAGGTGCTCCCATGTTACGCCCCTTTTAGGCGGTCTGCACTGGTTGCCGGTTGTCTTCCAGGTGCGATTCAAGGTACTAATTATGACTTTTAAAGTGCTCTATGGCTTAGGCCCAGGATACCTGCGAGACCACCTACTGCCACCGGTAGCCTCCCACCGTCCAGTGCGATCCCACAGAGTTGGCCTCCTCAGGGTGCCATCTGCCAGACAGTGTCAGCTAGCAACCCCCAGGGGGAGAGCCTTCTCTGTGGGAGCACCTTCCCTCTGGAATGAGCTCCCCCTGGAGCTTCGTATAATCCCCGACCTCCGGTCCTTCTGACGTGCCCTAAAAAGTTAGCTTTTCCAGCAAGCCAGCCTGGCCTGAACAAAATAAAATAAATGATTGATTTAACTCTTAATATTAATCTAATATTTTAAATGTTATTGTTAATATTAATTGGGTTTGTTTTTGGATACTCTATCTAATTTTCTTTTTAACTTTTGTAATATGTGTTTTTTTAATGTTGTACGCCGCCCTGAGTCCTTTGGGAGAAGGGTGGCACATAAATCCAATAAACAAACAAACAAGCAAGCAAATTTAATTTCTTTATGGTCATTTTCCTCTTCAGTTTTTAGGATTCTAACCTCCACTTTTTCCACTTGATAAACATCTCCAACTTCTTCATCATATTTTACTGTTAGGTGCTCTAAGTTTTCTAACTTCTCCATCCTCTCAAATGTGTTTGATAATTTCTGAATTTCTAAGAATATCTTTTGCAGGCTTAAAGTTTCTTTCTGCTGTTGAAATTGTGCCATTATCTCCAGCTAACAAACACTGCTGCTCTAGCTTGGAAGGTTTTTACAAGATTAAGCATAGATTCACAATAAATTTTTATTTTCACTTTTCTCTGGTTGAAGATATACTTCAAAGGGATATCAGCATGCCCTTCCTCTTATCACTCTCTATAAACAAGCAGTGAGACCTTGAAGCGCCAAGTCAGGACAATCAGCAAGAAAAGAGTGTTTCATTTCCAATACACAAACCTCCAGCCTCCGAGTAGCAATGTTATTGTTGCAATTTTCTTTGTTTCTTTTTGTATCTTTTTTGTATTTCAAGTTAAAAAAAGATCCGATTCTTGAATGAGTTAGAAAAACACTCAATGAAAGAGGAGAATTTTAGTCCATAGGTTACAAAGAGTAATAAAAGAAAAAAATAGAAGAAAACTTAATCCATTCATTTTAAAAAGCTTGCATAAATTCCATCCGTGAACATAGCATTTAAAAAGTAAGATATCCCACTATCCAAAACCATTCCAAACTTAATTCCACCGCTTATTTTTTCTGTTCTCCAATTTAAATTAATTTTAAGTTTTTTATAGGCAGTCTCTTTTAAAACGGTAAAAATTCTTTAGCAGCTGGAAACACTTTCTCTTTCCGTATCCTTCCATTTTGGAGCCGCCCCGACTTCATCAGCCTTGGCTGGATTTTTTGTCGCCGGGTTGAAGAACTTCTCTTGCATTGATCAGGGACTTTGCGATGTCCCTGAGATCAGCAAAACGTATTCTTCCTATTCACTGTCTCTGCGGGATGGTTTAGATCCAATTGGACCACTCAGCGGCAAAAGTATCAGCTGCGATCTCAGAGCATCGAGACCGCACGTCCGTATCATTGCAATGTTGGCTCCCCCTAAATTTGAAGGGGATTTGAACATCCCAATTTTTTTAAGAGCAAAGTCAAAAATAGAAGTCCTTGACTGAGCCATTAATAAATATGGGAATATTCTTATCTGTCTCCCAAAATAATATACAGAAGACTGGGACACTGAAATCAATTAACTTAATAAAAATCAATCTTCCATTGATTTAAATACCATCTGGTATAATAATAATTAGTAAAACAAAATAATAACTACAAAGTGTTGGGAATTGTAATTTATGTATAACTAGTTGATAACCCAGTGTTGCCCAGGTATTTATTTATCCCAATCTTATAATATACAGGAAAAGGAATGAATTATATGCATAGTGTCAAATCAAAGTAATTTTATTTACAGGCGTTATGAATAATCAAAGTCTTGTTGAAAATGTCCAGACGAAACATAATTTCTAATGTTGGATTTTCCCCCTTACCAGAGGGAGCCCCCTTGTGGAGTACTATGAAGCCGTTACCATGGCAACTTCAGTGCAGTAGAAGCCATTTTAAGGCACAACAGGCTTTTTCTTAACAGAACACATACCCCGAGGGGCAGAGCACCATTCACTGACCTAGGGGGTATCCCTAAGGTGCTAAGCCACATGGCACTCTGCCTGTCACCCCCAGCTCCTGAGGCTTGGCACATTCGGGATATCCCCTAGGTCAGTGCATGGAGCACTATCCAGCTGGAGAGAGTGGTTGCGCGAACGCCTGTTCAGCCCCCAGCTCGCATGCCTCCTAGCCTCACCATGCCCTGGCCCAGCTCTCCCTGCAGGCCCAGGGCACCGCTGCCGCTGCCACTGCCGCAGCTGCAGTCTGAGCATAACGTCTTCTCTGGCTTCCAAACTCCGGAACTCGGCTTCCGATTCTTCCAGCAGCAGCCACTCTAGGAGTGCGCTCTATGGTTGTGGGCCTTTTCTTTTATCTTTTCTTTTTTTATTTATCTATTAATCAAATAGTAATTAAAAAGAGTATTAAAATATTGAAATGCTAGAAAAATAGGAAAAAAACAAAGTGATATAAAAAGATTGCTACATTTAAATTAAAAAAGAAAGCCATGGTGAAAACAATATAAAGTAGATTATATCCTCCCCTTCCCTTCCATATGAATCCTCAACATGCAAGCCATCATTTAGAATTTGAATTTTACATCAAACATTACTCATTGTTAGTTTCTGTTGAAGTTTCTACAACCATATTGCAGGTATCTAAATTTGCCTAGTTCTGTGATACACTGCATATAAAGGAGCCATTCTTGCTTGAATTTAGTAAAACTTGTCTTATGGATATATACTGTCATTTATTTATTTTTGTCATTACAATACATTCTCCCAATTTATTCTTCCTGTCTGGTCATTTCCCCCTTTTTATAATTCATTTCTCATTTATTATTAGTACAATTTCTCATAAATTTAAAAAGTTGAGTAGAATGTCTGCTATAATTATTGAATAGTGACATCTCTAAATGTACTTAAAAAATAGTAAAATTCCAGGTAGTTTTCAACTTATGACCACAATTGGGAGCAGAATTTCTTTTGCTAAATAGAGCAGTTGTTAAGTGAATCACACCCAATTTTACGATCTTTTTTTACCACAATTGTTAAGCAAATCATTGTAATTGTTAATGAAATCATGCAGTCATTAAGCAAATCTGGCTTCCCCATTGACTTTGCTTTTTGGAAATCAGCTGGGAAGATCACAAATAGAGACCATGTAACTCTAGGGTGCTGCAACTGTCATAAATATATACTGATTGCCAAATGCCAGAATTCTGATCCTGTGATTGTGGAGATGGTGCAATAATTGTAAGTCATTGCAATTTTTTTTAGTGTTATTGTAACTTTGAATGGTCATTAAACAAATGGTTGTAAGTCAAAGACTACCTGCAGTCCAAAACCTAATACTGTTTTGCATGAAGGGCAAGATGTTACTTTTCTCCATTCTAGATAATAAAGCCAGATGGATAGTAAAATTTCATCTGTGGAGAAAAGAGAATCTCCTCTGCTATCCTACCTGAGACTAGTAGCATAGTTTAGTGTTAGCGCACATTGACTTCATTTTCTTTGAACCATGGACAAGCATGTCCTAACAATACAACCCATTTAAGCCCTTATTTACCTATGGAAGCTCCTTGACTGATTTAGGGCCAGTAGGTCCCCCTCAACCGAACTCACTGAATCCAGTTGTGGTCATGGGGAGAAATGTGAAAAGGCAGCACTTTGTTTCCTGAAGTCTTTTTTACACAGCTCACTTCCTTTCCTCACCACAGCCCATTTTTTATAGCTTTCTCCCCAGCAAGATAAGGGACTTGAAAGCAGAGTCCCAATACTTTATTTTAACTGGATGGAAAGGATCTTTTCACTCTTTTATTGTGTTTTAACAATAGTTTGAAATGCATTTTTATCTTCAGATGCAGCAGATTTCCTTTTATTGTAGTCTCGAGAATAATAAACTATGCAGAACGGGGCATTTGTTGACCAGCTGCCACTTTATTTGTCAGTTTCAATCCCTCCTCCACACACACACACACGAAATAAGAGAACGATTCTCCACCAAGTATAGGTAATCCTCAACCTATGACTACAATTGAGTCCAAAATTTATATTGCTAGGTGAGAAATTTGTTAAATGAATTTTGCCCCAGTTTACGACTTTTCTTACCACATTTGTTATGTGAATCACTTCAGTTGTTAAGTTAATAACACGGTTGTTAACTGAATTTGGCTTCTCCATTGACACTACTTGTCAGAAGGTTAACAAAAGGGGATGGCATGACCTTAAGGTAATGCGACTCTCATACATATAAACCATTTGTCAAGTATCTGAATGTAAATCACATGACCATGGGGATGTGCAACGGTCATAACTGTGAGAATGGTATTAAGCAGTGATGGGTTCCTAGTGGTTCGGACCAATTCAGCCAAACCGGTAGTGGTTTGGCAGCCTGGGTCGCTGGAACCGGCAGCGACTGAGGCCTGCCACACACCCAAACCGGTTCTCCTACAGTGGCGCCATCTTGATTTTTGGTTCTACGCATGCGCGAAACAATTTTCATTACACAAATTTTATATTTTTATTTTTAAATGTTTTGCGCTTGCACAGACCTATCTATGTGCAAATGCGCACATACACGGAGCGTGCATTTGGTGTGCACACGAGTGAAGCAAGCAAATTAAATGAACTGTGCTAGGTCAAGGACTACTGTAGTCAATTTCAATCTCTTGTTCCATTGAACCCGAACTGGACAGTGATACAACTGCAGCAGAATATACCTCCCCATTCCCAATGTTACTTCTGGGATCATCACATATGATTATGTAGTCAAGGGAGACTCACCAAGGCCTATCATAAAGCCCAGGTGTTTTTCACTAGTTGGTTATGTGATGAAACTAATGGGCAGCAAACTCTGAGGAGGAAAACCAACTGATTACATTCGACAATGATTCACAACAAATACAGAATCAGGATTGGAATTGGGAATAGTTTATTTCTTGCCATTTTAAAATGAATGAATTGCACTGACTTAATAGCAGGAAAAGGCCATTAGTTGTATCCTGCAGCACTGGATTATTCCCAGATCAATTATCTCATTCTCCCTTTTGAGGAAGATCAACCCAACAGCTAAATAAAGTTTCTGAATTTATTCATGCTTCATTTTCCCACAGTGAAACGGGTGGGTTTTAATTTCAATTATACTAGATTCCTAAAAGTAATGTATAAAATGAATTATTATTGCCCTTCTTTTTTCTTATACTCTTCTCAGTCTGCTTTTATTTGACATTCATAAACATTGCAGAGACATTAAAGGCAGTTAAATATATAGAGATGAAAAACTGTATAAACAGCAGAGACTAAAAAAATACAGCAACATATACAGTGAGTGGGTTGTGATGGTATTTGAATGACAAATTATTTTTCAGTTTTAAAATACTATAGAGAAAGCAAATTGCTGACAAAACAGTGATGTGTCTTGCTTCAAATTAAAGACATATGTCATAAGAAACCAAATAAGTGTTTTTCAAATTATCCCAGCAAAGCTCTCCATTATGACACTCTTAGCAGATTAATACATTGCACTGCATCAATCTTCCATCTTTTCTAATCCAATTTCTCTAAGCTTGATATGTTTGACTGCCACAAGTCTATCAGCAAAGTTGATGTTCCTGATAATTCTGGCAACTGAAGACCGATGTATCTAGAATGAGCCAAGGTGGCGCAGTGGTTAAATGCAGCACTGCAGGCTACTGCTAGATCAGCAGGTCAGCGGTTCAAATCTCACCGGCTCAGGGTTGACTCAGCCTTCCATCCTTCCGAGGTGGGTAAAATGAGGACCCAGATTGTTGGGGGCAATATGCTGACTCTCTGTAAACCGCTTAGAGAGGCCTGAAAGGCCTATGAAGCGGTATATAAGTCTACTGCTATTGCTATTGCTATTGCTATTGCTAGATGGTACAACAGAGGGTGAGAGAAAAGAATATCTGTTTTATCTAGGACTGGTAGAAACACATCCAATCACTCAGTTTCCTGAACTTGTTTGTACATTTATCTACATTCATGTGCAAACTCAGTCATTATCAATATGATTAAGTATACATTCGTTCCTTCATCACTGGGCAAGGCAATATTAATAAATAACTTAAATGTATGAAATAACTATTGTCAATTGCCAACAACAGAGCTGTCACAACACAGCACTTTCGTCTGCAACCAGTTCACATAGCAATATAGAAACATAACAGCTTTGCCAGATAACACTAAAGACCTACCTTCCTAGCATATGGATTCCCATGATAACCAACAAATGCCCTTTGGAAGGTCACAGTAAGATAAGGAGCCAAAAGTCCAACTTCTATATATAAAACCCTCTAAACATAGCACCTTCTTTTAAAGAAAATGTGCTCCAAGCTAAGAGTGTTTTTCACTGTCCTTTTCTAGTTCTAAAATGTCCTTTTCATAGATGGGATACCCAGAAAGACACAATGTTCCCAAAACAGCTATACAATTGAATTACATAAAAATGCTGCGATACTATTTAGTTTCAATTCCTCTCCTGAACATTCTTTACCAACCTGACAAATTGATTTGACATCTTCTGTGAATCATGTTCTCAAAACATTTCCTCTTCGGTATAGTCTATTCATTCATCCTTCCATGTTTATGGGGTGGGGGAGGTATGATAGGGAGAGAAGACATTAGATCAATCTACTAATTTGAAAGGATGCTTTTAAGGTTCCTTCATAATCTTGTTTCATTACCACAATATAATATAGTTTACTCCCATTAATTATAACATTATATTGGGTTAACATGTCATGAACTAGTGAAGGGTATATCTGTATGTATAATCTCTGTGGATAAAGAAAAGCCCATTGGATCATATTTCACAACTTATACCTGAACGAACAGTAGATCTAACCCAAACATCGGAGGTGGTTCTATCCCATTGATCAGCGAAAAAAGCCAATCTGCCTCCAATAGGATAACTAGATGCCAGTAAATTAGGTCCGGCAGTAAAAACGTCCCCCGCCCCCATGAAAGGGGCACTTGGAGGCCTTACCCCTCTGGTAGCGGTCTGACTGCCCCCTCTGCCTAGAGGAATATCCTCCCTGCTGCCTATATCCCTGGTTGCCGTAGTTCGCCCCCCAAAAGGACAAACCATAATCTTGGTTCCAAAAGGACACCCCCCCCCTTGGCCCCAAAAGGAAGACCACCTGGGATAGGGAGTGGGGCAGGAGAACCCTTTCTTGGGAATGGTAGGGAGAACCTTCCTCTTTTCCTTGTTCTCGATGAGAAAAGGATCCAGTGCGTCCCCAAAGAGAAATTTGCCCTTGAAGGGGGCTGAAGCCAAATGCCACTTGTGGTGCACGTCTGCCTGCCACTGGCGAAGCCATAACAGTCTGTGAGATGCCACAGAAAATGCCAAGGCTCAGGAGGCGAATCTGGTGGATGAGAGGGTAGCATCAGATGTAAACTGAACCACCGCCACTAGTTTGGCGATATCCTGATGTGTGCGGAGGTCTGTGATGGGGATACGCTGTTGCAGGTCCTGCAGCCAGAGAAGACAGGAACGGGTGAAGAATGAGGCAGTGGTTGAGGCCCGGACTACCCATGCCACTTCCTGGTAGCCATGCTGCAGAGTGAGAACTGCTTTTTTGTCCTCTGGCTTAAGGACATCTTCTGGGTCCCCCAGCATATTGGCTGAAGTATAGATGGCAGTCACCGGGGCGTCAATGGTTGGGATCAACAGGAACTGAGCCAATTCATTGGCCACATTGAAGAATTTCTTGTCAGAAGCCGATGGAGATGGGCCCGAGGTGGGAGCCTCCCACTGACGCTGCACCAGGTCAACGAAGATCTTTGGGATAGGTATCATTTCTGATGGAGAAGCCTGCTCAGAAAACAAGGTGTCTGGCCGGCTCTTGCTGAGGCTTTTAAGGGCTTCTTACACCGACTGGTGGTGCTAGAGAAGGCAGAGGTGGAGACAATGGGGGGGAGGCTCCCACTTGCTCTTCCACCATCTGGGGAATGCTAGCCTCGGCTGTAGATTCCCTGCCAATGTCCGTTGCTTCAGAGGCTGTGGCGGCCACCATTATGACAGGAGAAAAGGCATACAAATACAAAAATGGCACCGCGCCTTTTTTCTCTAACGGTCCCGGTCACTGAAGCAACATCTTTCTCTTAACAGCGCATCGCTCCGCAAGTTGAATTCCCCGCTTTTGGAGCTCGGGTTGCTCCACGGTAGCTGAAATATGCTCAAGTGGCAATCAATCAATCAAAGCTATCGCAGTTCGTCTCTCTACTGCAAGCAGGAGCAGCAGAGCATTTCCCAGCATGACAATGTCCAGAGCTCAAAGGGGAAGCTGACAGATCCAGAGTGCAAGCAGAGAGGGACCGGCGGCGAAGGCAGAGACATGCGGTGGCGGTGGGCTGGAAGGGCGTGAGTCTTGGAGGCAATTAGCAATGCAAGCCAACCTCTCTTTTCAAGCCACAAAGGAACGCTTTAAACTGCCCTCGCCCGATAACGCTGTCCCATCCTAAGAGGGCTCACAGACATTGACCCACAAAGGCTATTTAGCTCTGTGAGGAGCTTTAGTCAGCCAGGGTCACAATCAGTCAAGATGATCGCTGTACTCACAAAGACCAATATCACAACTATTCCTCTCAGCCTAGGAACAAGACGATCATGCATCCATCCTCATTGAGGGACTGAGTCGGAACTGGGCTTTTGTCTAGTGGCAGGGCATGGTATCAATTAACTGTCAGGCTCAGTCCTCGCAATGAATGGATGAAGGTCAACCCAGCCTGGATGCTACCTTCACCACTATGGAGAAGCACGGTGGATAACGCAGCTAGCTGGTGCCGCAATGTGTTATGGGATAGACCTTTACCAAGGCCCTCTTGGTAAAAGAGCCGAGGTGGCGCAGTGGTTAAATGCAGCACTGCAGGCTACTTCAGCTGACTGCAGTTCAGCAGTTTGGCTGTTCAAATCCCACCAGGCTCAAGGTTGACTCAGCCTTCCATCCTTCCGAGGTGGGTAAAATGAGGACCCAGATTGTTGTTGGGGGCAATAAACCGCTTAGAGAGGGCTGAAAGCCCTATGAAGCGGTATATAAGCCTAACTATTGCTATTGCTATTGCTCTTGGAGGAACTCCAAGGTCTATGGGAGCAAAGCTGCAGTAGGCTGAATTTGATGTTCCACACACCAGCAAGCAAAGGCGGCCCAAGTGGCATCATAGATTCTGGTGGTAGAAGGGCGTCTGGAGGCTTGAATGGTTCTGATGACCTTGCTGGAGAACCTGGCCCTCTTCAGGAGATCCCTCTCAAGTGCCAGATGGTTAGTTTGAGCAACTGGGGCTCTGGATGGAGAACCAGCCCCTGGCTGAAAGAGACCGGCTCCTGGGGAATTCTCCAGGGACATGCAATGGAAAGGCAGGTAAGGTTGGTGAGCCAAGTCCGTCTGGGCCAGTAGGGCACCACCAGGAGAACCTCCACCCATTCCTCTAGTATCTTTCTGATCACTCTGGGAATGAACGCCAATGGAGGAAAGGTGTAAAGCAGTCCCAGAGGCCAGGGACAATGGAGAGCCTTGACGCCTTCTGCCTGGGGACACTGAAACCTGGTGAAGAAGCGAGGGAACTGGGCATTCTCCAAAATGGCAAATAGATCGACCAGGGGATGGCAGAACCTCCACGACAGCTGATGAAAGTCGTGGATGCAGATGCCACTCCGAATAATTCAGGGTGGTCCTGCTCAGCCATCCGTCTGAACATTGTTCACTCCGGAGATGTGCTCCATCTGCATGGATTCCAGATGTCTTTCCGCCCATCGACGGATCGCCTCTGCCTCTAACATGAGAGATTTGGACCTGGTACCCCCATGGCGGTTTATGTGAGCCTTCATTGCTATGTTCTCAGTAAGTACAAGGACATGCTGGCCCTGGATGTTTCTTTGAAAACTTCGAAGCACAAGTCTTACTGCCCTCAGCTCCAACCAGTTTTATTTGTGGGTGAATTCTTGAGCTGACCACTGTCCTTGTGCAACTTTGTTGTGAAGGTGGGCTCCCCAGCCGAATAACCTGGCATCCGTCATGATGGTCAGCCAGGCAGGCTCCTTGAAGAAGGACCTTTTTGTCAGAGCCAGGGACTGCCATCACCTGAGGGAGCGAATGACATTGGCAGGAAGCCACACCCTGACTGGAGAGTTGCTAGAGTTGGCCCTCTGCATTGGGAGCAGAAACCACTGCAGTTCTTTTGTGTGCAGCCTCACCCAAGGAACTATTGATAGACACAATATCATTTTGCCCAATAATTGCAACAGTGTAAGCAACTGTGCGCTGGGGGAGAGGCGGACTCGCTGGGCAAGTTCTTGAAAGCTCACAATGAGGTCCTGAGACAGGCATACTTGAGAAGAGGATGTGTCTATCACCGCTCCCAGATGTAAAAGTCTGGTGATGGGAGTCAGGTGACTTTTCTCGAGGTTGATGGTAAACCCTGTAGCGTTCACATGGTGATGTGAAGGTCGCACGCGACTGAACTGATGATGACTGAATCAAGATGTCATCGAGATAGCATTGGAGGCGGATTTGGGAACCAGAAATAGAATGGAATAGAACCCCCTGCGCTCTTGCCCAAGGGGAACTGGTTCTATGGCACTGATCTCCCTTAGATGACAAATCTCGGCCTCCATGAGGCCTCTCTTGGTGGGACATTTGGGAGTCAGACAATGGATAAAGTGGTGTGGGGGGGGGAGGAATTCCAAAGTGAGATCGAATCGAATTGTTTGAAGGACCTATGTATCCGAGGTAATCTCCCACCCGGCGCAAAGAATTGCACACACACACCCCCATGGGAGGGTTGGGATGATGGTCACCTTTTCGAAAGGGCTGACAGGAGAAGGACTGATGACAGGCCCTGTCCTGAAATGGCTGCCTATCTTGAACGCGATCCATTCCTTGTGCGTATGGATGCTGAAAAGAAGAGATGCTAGATTAAGGGTCAGACTAGCAGGGTGTCTGTCTGCAGAAGTAGGAAGGAGACCTACGGTCTGGTTTATGGAACACACAAGGCATCACCTTCTGCTTGTCCTTGTTTTCCTTGTGAGCCTGGTGGGCTGGTTGCACTACCTGGAGTGCAGGTGGATGCACCTCATGCCTCTGTAGCCCCCCGGCTATGTCCTGGGAGATTGCCTTGGCAATTACTTCATGCATTTCCACTGAGAGACCAGGGCCTTGGTCTTCCACTGGGAGGGACCCTGCCGCAGTGGGCCTGAGTGAGGAGTCCATAGCCAGGGAAGCAGGTGAGGGAGAGCAACTATGAATATAGCTGCATACTTTCAACTTGAGTATATGTCATACAATACACAGAATTCTGCATAGGCTACATTATTTTCTCCATAAATCCCTACTATCACTCCAAAGAATTTTGGAATGAATTTACTCTTACTATTTGTGTCAATTTGGAATATCATCCTCATAAATACCACAGTAAATCTCTCTCCCTATAAATTATATTTTCAAATATGAAAAATACCCAAAACTATTTGAATTGCATTATTATGGAGTTGTGAAGTTTTACACTACATTCCTAGATAGGTAGCTGAGATAATAAAGGGTTTATCAGGAATTATTAATTGGAAAACCGGTAAATATAAAATTAAAACATGAACATTGCTATTAGGTACCTCTGTAGTGAGAAGGGAAAAGTCTGTGGATTAACTTTCAAAATATTAGATAGAATTAACAAAAGCTTTATTCAACAACACTTGCCAGACAGATAGACTAAAACTCTTAGAATTCTGAGGCAACATGTGTAGAGATACCATCAGGCCCAAGTAAGCCAAGCTGCCATTCTACTCGCATCCCCAGACTTTCATGTGTCATCAACTTGTTTAATTCATTAGCTACTCAGTTTTTAAGAAATCAGAATGTATAATTATAGTAATAATTCAGTAAGAAGTTATATTTAAAACAATAACAGTTTCAATAAAATTATACAGTCCTCCAAAATCAAAATATGGCTTTATAGTTAAAAGTAATATATAAAGAACAACTGATATATTTAAAAGGAGATAAAAGTAAATCTTCCTAACAGAATTGTAAATTGTATGGGTTTTTTATATAGTCACACCATATCAATTTTTTTTAAATTTCAATTGATGCTCTGCTTATACCAGCGACAAATAACTACCTTTTTAAAAAAATCATTATTATTTTCTACTAAAGATGTATTTTTAATTTCTAATATTTAATAATTGAAATAAAGTTTAATTGCTGTTCCCTATTCCTAAAGTTTTAAATAATCCAATCCAATGGGGTTTACTTCTGAATAGGGATATGTGTGCTTGCATGTTTGTGTATGTGTGTGTGTTTGCATGTGTGTGTGTAAAATTATTTTTATTAATGAAATATCTCAGTGAGTTCAGTAAGCTCCTACAATTAAGTGGCCTTATTTCATATATCAACAATGAATTTAAATTTAAAATACATTTCCAAGGGAGATAATGTTATTTATGTAGCTTCCTGTCTTCCAGCATAAGAGATATTCAAGGTTATTTATCTTGATTATTACCTGAACTAAACCGAATGGTACATGGTTGGTACAAAATTATCTTTAGATGACTAAATATCTATAAAAATCCCTATTATTGAATACCATATGATCAGTGAATATTCAAATATTGATCCCATTTCATTATACAGTTTAGCGATTTGAGGTATGGATTTTTTTCCTAAAGTGCTTCTTAATAAATAAAAGTTGATACTTTAAAAAGTGACATGGGATCCCATGTAATTCTTTTTATGGAAGAATTGAAGATCTATAAAGATCTGTATGCTACGTTTGCCACTGACCATTAGGAGTGCCATGCACTAAATAAAAAAAATAAAATCATAGGAGTCACTCGGGTGGGTTCCTCCCAGTTCGCACCAGTTCGCACGAACCGGTTCGTCGGTGAACCCGGAAGTAATTAACTTCCGGGAATGCCGGTACCGGTCCTGGCCCCTGTCGTTGCAAAGCACCCTTTTGCCGGCGCGTCGCAGCTTGCTCGCTCGCTCCCCCGCCCATCCGCACTAAGCCCAGCCTGCCACTCACTGATTGGCTGGAGTCCAGCCAATCAGTGAGCGGGCTGGCCTTGTTTAAATGTATGGCGCCAACAGCTAACATTCCTCTTTTGAAAAGAATCTCTCAAAGAGTCTTTTCAAAAGGGTTTGTTGCCGAGACGCCTCGTTTCGCGCTCCACCTCGTTCAGTTCACCTTCCCTTCACCTTCCAGGAGCTTGCTGCTTCCCCCACAGGTAAGCAACCAAGCCCTGGCGGCGGGACTCGGGATGCTAGCAGCGGGACTTCAGGTGGGCAGTGGTGACGGTAGCGGTGGTAGGAAGCCTGGTGGGGGCCGGTAGCGGCAGTAGCAGCGGTAGGAAGCCAGGGGGCGGTAGCGGTGGTAGCGGCGGTAGCAGCGGTAGGAAGCTGGGTGGAGGGCGGTAGCGACGGTAGCAGCGGTAGCGGCCTAGCTTTCGCAAGGGAAGGCCTGAATGAATTAAAAGAGAGTGCATGTTATGTTCTTGCTGATTTGTTACTGTTTGTGAAGTGGGAAAAGGTGCAAGCCCTTAGGAGGTGTCAAGCCAGCCAGGTCCAAGAGGGGTTCCGAGTCCGGGTGCTCACCCTTAGGAATCCCAACATTGGAGAGAGGCAGCTGAGCCAAAACCTCAATAGGAAATGCCATTGCCATCAATCCAAACAATAGACACAACAAACGCCATTTAGTGGCTACTCTAGAACTGCAGTCCAGTACCTTAAGCCAGCACTAGCAACGCACTCGAGAGGCTGGCAGGTGAACTGCGCCTGCATCTGCAAAGCTTCTCAACGCACTCTAGTGGCTGGCAGGTGAACTGCGCCTTCATCTCCAAAGCTTCTCAACGCACTCTAGTGGCTGGCAGGTGAACTGCGCCTGCATCTCCAAACTTCTCAATGCACTCTAGTGGCTGGCAGGTGAACTGCGCCTGCATCTCCAAAGCTTCTCAATGCACTCTAGTGGCTGGCAGGTGAACTGCGCCTGCATCTCCAAAGCTTCTCAACGCACTCTAGTGGCTGGCAGGTGAACTGCGCCTGCATCTCCAAAGCTTCTCAACGCACCTCAGTGGCCACAAGTGTACTGCGCCCACATCTCCAAGTGTAGCAACGCACCCTAATGACTGACAAGTGAACTGCGGCTACATCCTCAAGTCTTGCAACGCAACTTAGTGGCCAAAGAAGGGAGTTGGACTCAAAAATTGACAACGCATTCTAGACATTTTCTGAATTAATCCTAGTTATAGAACCTTTCTAACCATGGCAGAAGGGTCAGACATGCCTGAACCCATCATAGATTCAGAATTGGTCACCCAAAGCTCAGAATTGGATGTCCAACTATCAGAAAAAGCGGAAACACATCAAACTGCCTATGACCTAAGACAGCATAGAAAGCCTACGCAGATTGTGCGGTCAAACCTCTTGGAGGAATGGGACAGGGTTTATCGAAAGCAGGAAAGTAGCTGGAAGCAGTTGCAGCATCTCTGCGACAAACTCGAAGACGATTTACCCCCAAGACGCCTCCGCTCTTTAAGTAGAGATATGGACAAAATCTACAAGCTATGGAGATCTTATGGAGACCACCTCACTGCTATCCAGTTACAACTAAATGATGATGAAGAACTCCAGGGGAAAATGCTGCACATTCATATGTTAAACAAAGAGTGCAAAAAGCAGTGCGCTGCCGTCTTTGGGGGGACGGCGGCGGCCTAGCTTTCGCAAGGAAAGTCCTCCAGGCCTTCCCTCATGAAAGCCGTGGCCTCGTGTACACCGCGCATCTGCCTTCGGGTCGGGTGGCGGCAGCAGCCTAGCTTTCGCTAGGGAACCCCTTCGCCCCCCTCTCTAGCCTTGCCTGGCTGGCTAAGCCTGCCAGGCAACCTAAGTGACCCTAGCCTTGTCCCTCCAGTCAAGTGTCTTACCTGTTCCTGCTGCCTGCCATCGCGACGAGGATCCATCCATCGCATCGGAGTGCTGCTGATTCTGCCTGCTGGTAAATGACCCAGTTTTATTTAATTATTATTTTAATGTATTTTAAAATAATATTTTATTTAATGCATAGAATTTTTTATAATAGTTTTACATATAAGTATTGAATGTAGAATACTTTAAAATGATTTCCTTTAATTTATTTTGGATAGAATCTTTTTTTAAATTGTCTTAGACTATTTTAAAAAAGATTCTATCCAAAATAAATTAAAATAAACCATTTTAAAATATTCTATACTCAATACTTTGAAATGTATTGTGCATAGAATTTTTTATAATCGTTTTATTGTAATTTATTGTGTATGGAATATTATTAATGGTTTCATTTTAAGTTATTGTGTGGAATAGTTTGAAATGGTTACAATATAAATTATTGCTTGTGCTTTGAAATAATGGTTACATAAGGTGACCAGATTTTCAGATTGATAAAGAGGGACACCATTGACCGGGGGGGGGGCTTGTGTCAAAAGGTCACACAAGACCATTACATGACCCCAGGACACTGAAACCATCATAAATACGAATCTGTTGCCAAACATCAAAATTTTGATCACGTGACCATGAGGATGCTGCAATGGTCGCTAAGTGTGAAAAATGGTCGCTAAGTGTGAAAAATGGTCATCACTATTTTCAATGCCATTGTATGTATCCTAGAAAATCAGATTTAGTGTGTTTCACCCTCATTGTTTAGGTAATTCTGAGGTGGTTGATAGTTCTGTGAGCGCCTGTCCTTTATAATTGCCCGCAATGCCTTGATTGTTTTTATTCCAGTGGCTTTGTCTTTCCTGTCCTTAGGCTTAGGGGAAAAAAACTGGTTTCATTTGCAGTCTTTTGGGGGGGGGGGTTCTTATTTTTTGGTGTTTTCCATCATAGTTTGTGTGTGTGTGTGCATGTGTAATGTCCCATAGTTATCTATGCATTAATAATTATCTAGTAATATTTCCTTACACATTTTAGGGACCTTTCCTTACATAATTGGTGTTTTCTTTCATACTTTTGGCTTTCTAATTCCTGTTTCCATTAGTTGGCAATAGCTAAAACCAATCCCACATGAAAAAGTATTCAAAGCCTTCTTGATTTTAATTGTCAATTTATTTATTCCTGCAGATTGTAATATTTATTCATTTACATATCTCTGTTTTTCCACTGTTGTGCAAACACAATTCCAGCAGCGGCTAACATGTGTAAAATTAAATATATATTATACTCCCTTTCAAATAGCCAACAAAATATTTCTGGTTTTAATTCCATATCTTCCTTTACGATTGCTTCTAACCACTAACTTCTGAATAGCTTCTTGGACCGACCTAAGTACTAATTCATAATTTCATATTTTGGAACTGAGAACTAAATTTCAGAAAAAGGAAATCTGTATTGCTCTGGGAATATGACATTCATTCTTGAACTATCTTCTTGGATGAAAGACTACATCTTTCCTGTTCGTTTATATCTTTCCTGTTTCTCATCCTTCCTGAAAAGACTGTACATTGTTGGTTGAAAGCAGAGGTCCCTTCTCGTTACCTACAGAGTCCTCAGCTTACAACCACAATTGAGTCCAATATTGTTTTATTTCTTTGGCAGCAGTTAGATCTACTTAGCACAATGAAGAAGAGGCAACAGAGTATGATCACTTTCTTCTCCAAAAAACCAAGAGTTGAGGAATCAGCTGATCCAAAGCAGTCACCAGCACCACCAGCCGCACCAGCACCGCCAGCTGCACCAGCTGCACCAGCACCGCCAGCACCGCCAGCCACACCAGTACCACCAGCCGCACCAGCACCACCAGCTGCACCAGCACCGCCAGCACAACCACTACCACCAGTTGAGGTCAGAGAAAGCAGCCAGTCCATCGACTCCACTGCAGTTTCACAACTTCCTGACTGCTGGAATTTGCAGCAATACAAACACTTCAAGGACAGGTTTGATGGACTGGAAGTATCCAACAAGAAGGTGGGTTGTGCGTACTGTGCAAAACCCATGTTCGCGTTGGAGAAAGGTATTCATGTTTCCAAAGAGTGGAAACATTTCCAGGTGTCACCAGCAAGGAAAAGCAAGGATGTACAACAAGCATCACTGAGAAAAAAATTAAGGGAAGATTTTCAGTCAAAGGCACACCTTATTTGCATGAAGACCAGTAAGCAACAGGAGCCGGAAGCTTTCACCAAATCCCTGGATAAGTCAACTGAGAAACATTTATCCAGTACTTGCACAATATTTTCCACCGTTTACGATCTGGCGCAGAGATGTAATCCATTCTCAGACATCAAAGCGCAAGTAAATTTGCTGAATACGCTTGGAGTGGATGTTGGAGTTGGCTTGCATTCACGAAGATCTGCAGTGAAAATTGTTGACTTCATTGCGAAACAGATCAAGACCACCGTGTTTTCAACGATTATTGCAAATAATCGAAAGGTGTGCCTAATAATTGATGAAGCCTCAACACTTTCAATGAGAACAGTGCTGATAGTTTTTATTAGAGTTGAGGATCCAGAATGCCCAGCAACCATCTTTGTTGAGCTTCAGGAATTACAGAGACAAGATGCGGAGACCATATATTCCGCAGCAATGGAAAGCTTGCACAAAGTTGGATTCACCACCAAATATCTTAGAACTTAATCGATTTCTGCTCCGATGGCACCAACGTTATGCTTGGAAGAAAATCTGGAGTCAGCGCCAGAATAACTCAAGAATTCCCAAACATCATCATCTGGCACTGCTTGAACCTGAAACTTGTGCTGGATGATGCAATAAGAGAAGTGAAGCAGGTCAACCACTTCAAGATCTTCCTGGATAAAGTGCACACCATCTTCCACAAATCCTGCAAGAGCCAGAATGACCTCTTCCAAATTTCTGCGCAATTGGGCATCGAAATAGTGAAGATTGGCAGAGTTTTGGGACCAAGATGGGCTGCTTGTAGTTTAAGGGCAACCATGGCTCTGTGGCGTGCTTATCCAGCGCTACATCAGTTTTTTCAAGGCAACGAAAGGTTCCCAGGCATGGCTTCCCGCTTTCAAAATTTAAATTTTTTGCAGGATTTGGCCCTGATGATTGACATCCTAAGTGAGATTTCTGTCCTGTCAGATGCCCTACAGGAGAGAGCGACAAATAACATCGTGGCCGAAAAGCTAGTGTTGCGAACAATCGGTGGTGTTACTACAGAAAAAGGGCAAATATGAGAGAGAACTTGAGGAATTGCTAGAAACACAAGCTTCCAAAACATGAATTTAGCTCCAAATCAACGGTTTGTTGCCCTTCCCCGTGAAAAACTTTTGGAAAGCATCATCACCAATTTAAAGAAAAGGCTGATGGATTGCAACCATCTAAGAACAGGTAGCCTATTGCCAGCAGCACAAAAGTTACACTTTATCACCTATTTGGAGCCAGGTTGCTGGAACATGAAAGATGTAGTCATTCCATGGGGTGACGCAGAGGAAGCATTGGTTGAATTTGGCCGTATTATTATTATTATTTATTTATGAAATTGATTTGAACGACTACAGGGATTTTTTGGAAAATGTGCTGAAAACTCCAGAGAACTACAAAATTCCTGACAGTGTCAGAAAAGCTAGAGACATTGTCAGGACAATTGCTGTTAGTTCAGCAGAGGCGGAAAGGGGGTTCTCAAAAATGAACCTCATATGTTCAGAGCAAAGAACATGCCTAATTATTCCAAACATCAGTAACCTGATGGTGATAAGTGTTGTTGGCATACCTGTTGAGAGATGGGACCCAATTCCTACAGTGAAAGTTTGGCTCAGAGCGCACCACCACACAGCTGATGATCCACGCATAAAGACGAAGAAAGCTGCAAGAGAGGAATCGGGAAGCCTAAGAACAGTATGGAGATATCAACAACCAGAAAAGCAATAAGACAAGTAAGTACTTGAGTGTATCTCTTTCATTGTGTTATTCTTATGTAAGGTGTAAGTGCCAGCAATTAAGGTATTGCTTTCTGTGTCTCTCCTTTGTGCAGGTTTTCTGAGCCAAGCAAAGCCAATTAACCTCAACCTAAATGTAATACGGTTGTGTGCAGAAGACCGGCAAGCCAGCGATGCTTCCCCTGTAAGTACCTGTCTTTATTGCTGGGTGTGATGTGCTCTGTGTTGTGTTCCTCCTTGAGATAGTGAAGTGCCAGCAATTAAGATGTTGCTTTCTGTGTCTCTCCTTTGTGCAGGTTTTTGGAGCAAGATGGTGAAGCGGTGGTGCAGAAGACGCAAAAAAGGAGAGTAATTTTCCTTTTCTATTATTTTGTGTGCTGGTTTCATCCCAATGCAGTGCATGCAATTAAAGTCTTGCTTTCTGTGTCTCTCCTTTGTGCAGGTTTTTGGAGCAAGATGGTGAGGCGGTGGTGCAGAAGACGCAAAAAAGGAGAGTAATTTTCCTTTTCTTTTATTTTGTGTGCTGGTTTCATCCCAATGCAGTGCATGCAATTAAAGTCTTGCTTTCTGTGTCTCTTCTTTGTGCAGGTTTTTGGAGCAAGATGGTGAAGCAGTGGTGCAGAAGACGCAAAAAAGGAGAGTAATTTTCCTTTTCTTTTATTTTGTGTGCTGGTTTCATCCCAATGCAGTGCATGCAATAAAAGTCTTGCTTTCTGTGTCTCTCCTTTGTGCAGGTTTTTGGAGCAAGATGGTGAAGCGGTGGTGCAGAAGACGCAAAAAAGGAGAGTAATTTTCCTTTTCTATTATTTTGTGTGCTGGTTTCATCCCAATGCAGTGCATGCAATTAAAGTCTTGTTTTCTGTGTCTCTTCTTTGTGCAGCCCATTCATTGGAGTCCGTGATTCTGAAGACTGGCAAGAACAGGCATCTTCCATCTGTAAGTAGCTCTTTTATTGTTTTTGTACTTATTTTAATCTTATTGTAGTTCATCCATTGGGAGAAAGAATTCAGTGACATCGTCTTGGCCACTCCCATCCGGTCACATGGCGGCAAGTCACTCCCATCTGGTCACATGGGTGGCAAGCCACTCCCACAAAGAAGGCCAAGCCCACAGAGTAGGTTCGAACAATTTTTGAAACCCACCCCTGGAGTCATTGTGCTATCAGTGTTAGTTTGTACTGAAATTTATCAAGCATAGGTAGAATCCTTATGCCTGAGGAATTCCACTGCAAGAACAAAGCTAGTCATCATTTAGTGCCTTCTAGTGGTGAATAACAAATATAAAAAAGGCTATAACACCCCCACAAAATTTGGGAGAGTTATTGAGACCTCTAATATGAAGCCCAGATAAGACTAATAGTTATAATACTTCTACTCTTAGGGAGTAAGTAAACAACAACAAAAACAACAACAAAAGCTGTACCTCCATTACATCTATCAGTGTATGGCTGATCAGACCAGATAATACTCAAGTAAACAGATTAGTGGATTGATTTAATAAAAGGTTTTGGTACATGGTACATGGTACATGTTCATCCAATGCCAATACACAGCTTTAACTATTACAGAGTTACATACAGTCCAAGGGCTCAAGGTCATAGCCAAGTTAAAGATCTATTTGACAGTTCATAAGCCAGTAGAAACTCTCCTGCATACAATTTGCAGCTCCACTGGTAACTTCTCTCCTGCTAGAGGCAAAATGCCAGCAACTGGTGATGTCCTTATTTTCAGGGGATCACGTCATGTAAAACAGGATTGAAACTTTCTAAAATGTCACATATTACATGTTTAAATTCAACTTTTGAGCACTAATAATCCAATGTACATTTACCATTGCAGGCGGTAAGTATGCATATGTGCACTGCGTGTGTGCTGCACACGTATACATGGTGGACACCCAGTCCCGTTGCAGCATACCGGGATCCAGAGCCCACCACTGTTACAGAATTACTTTTATCAAAAAGTTATGGTATTTCAGAGTTTGAACACCTTTTCCTTTAGAGATGTTTAAGTATCTTTAAACATCTTAAATATCTTTCACACCAGACTATTTAGATATGCTTCTCAAATGCAATTGACTTCTCATATGGTCTTGGATGGCACCTTACGTATAAGCCATATTTTGTGAAACTCGAAAATCCAATGTTATTGAAAAGTAATTAGAAAGGATTAAATGCTATTTGAACAATAGACCCAGAAATCTATCTGCAATGTCGTTTAAAATTTAAAAATCCACTGAGCCATACACCCAGTTGAATATTGTAGCTTAAAAGTCTGCAGAATTCTGTATCTGGCAATCGTATTCTATCTAACATACATTTCAATAGCCACAACTGTAACTTGCCAATGCTATAGAAATAGTTCATATTCATATAATGACAACAATGATCACTTCAGTAGCCCTAGCAGCTATTGCGGATGCAATTTAAAGAACAAAGTAGAGTCTAATTTGAATGACTATATCACTTCCCTTATTCTATTTAAACGCTGAACAAGCAACTTAATGACTTACCTCAAATCCATTTTCCTTTTCTTCCTGTTTCCAAATGTGCTTTTAAAAAACAACTTGCTTAATGAAGAAATCTGAAGAATTTGGAAATTAGCATTTAGTTCCAAAAAAGGTATCAAAATTGGGCTTTGTAAACTAGGGGATTTGAAAACTGTGGAACAAGGAAGTTTAAAATATGAAGATTTACATCCTCCAATTCCCTATATTCTCAGTTGCAAAATCACTTGATAAATAATTGTGAACATAAAACTAGTACAAGAACCAACTAGAAATACTAATAACCTTTATTTTAAAAAAAAATGTTTAAATACTGTTATTTAATTACTAAGACATGGTATTCAGCAACCTGCATAGTAGTTTGTTCTGATGCTTGAAAAGAATTCTGGCAGTTCAATTTTATATATATGTACAAGCAAATATACTTTGTTAAGATTAAAAGATTAAAAGTCAATGCTTTGAATACAATAAGAAATTTGAAATTTATTTTTTTTAATTAGTTTGATTGACTAACAAAATCATTTTCAAAGAGGGTAACATTCAGATGTCTGTATCTGAAGCTAGATGATAAAAATCAAAGATCAGATCATTTAAATGAACTCTGCGCTGCAAACAAAATACTGTTCCTGGTTTTTGGATGAAAGTAATGACTACAGACCAAAAATATTACAAATACTACAAATATGTCAACTGGTGGTCTCTTATTACTTGAAAAATGTAAGTAAAAATAAGTATAAGTAAACACTGAACATATAAGTACACCCATCAATTATCAAATTGATTATAAAGAGGGGCAACATAATTGAAAAGGAAACACATCACTATATATCTTTGAAGTGCAGAAACCAGCAGAATCCTTTAATTACAATCTTAAGATCCATAGCTACACAAGGAAGGAAGTATTTCACAACTCTTGCTTTTGTTAAGACAGGGAATAGCCTCACTATTGATTGAATTTGGAAAGGTATTCCAGGAAAAAAAGAAAATCACAATCTATATTATATAATACGTTACTATATTGTACGATAGTATTCTCCACTATACACTATACTATACTATACTATACTATTACTTAGTCAACACATGAAAATGAACAAAATATATTGCAATCTGGACAACATTTATACAAGAACTTAAGTTGTAAGCATTATACTTCATAAACATTTTTATTTCTCACAGATACATTCTTAAAACAATTCCTGGACTCTTCAACCTCTCATTTAAGCCATCTAAGAAAGTAGCTGGTATCCAAACAAAATTAAAATCTCAGGATCTATGAGGCTTGGAAGTTATCACTCTTGCTCATTATGAAATGAGTTACTGAAGAAATTAAGTCTTTCTCACGGGCAGTCCACCTGCATATATAGCAGGTAGGGAAAGAAAAATGAAGGCGGAAATAATAAGAAATAGGTAGGGTCAGATTTTCAAAAAAAGACTTGACATATGTAGTCAACACATATTATCAAGCCCAAATGGGCTAATTAATACAAATTAAATTTTATGTTTTTAAAAAACAATACTTACTTCCAGACATTAATGCAATTCAGAATAAAATTGCAGTTTGTCTTCCAAACCAATTTAACCCCACTTTAACAGAGTAAAATATTCAAAAGCAAATTCCTAATTCCTTGCACTTTTAATAAATATGTTTATTAAATATGTTCCACATACACCAAACCAAAATGAATTCATTTGAATATGAGGTAGTGGTAGGGAAGCAGTTAGGCATCACAACTGACTCCAGAAGAAGTGGATATCTTTCAAGACAAAACATGCCCAGTAGAGAAATCCACCTCATGCACTAACAAATCCAGAACAATGGCTAACACAAGAATGCCAGTGCACAATGCCTAGAAAGAAGGCTTGTCACCCATAGACATATTTTAACTCCTTCAGTGCTACACTAATAAAGGTAGAGTGTATTAACTGATTTTTGTTGCAAACAAACACTAAAATCTTGTGTAAATTCTTTGTCCTGCTTCCTCTGCCCAGCCCTGCCAACAAAGTCGAAATCTAGAAGGCTCCTTTCAATGTATTTTCAAGTTTAAGGGTAGTGATTGGTCAGAAAGTGGATCTACTAGGGTAACAGTCTTACCTCCGTCCCTATGCAGCCTCCATACACACCCTATTACAGACCAAGGATTGCAGAATAACTACGCCAATTTAAGCATTCCCCAGGGGTTGTTTAACCGCAGTACTTCACCATTCATAAGATCAGCCCCACCTACCTTTCCACCTCTTGGAGGTTTTGTTTAAACAGAAAACCTATGAAAAAAGCGACTGACTGGATATTTAAAAACAACCATCCACTTTAACTTGTGCCTCTGAATAGGGAGAGCGTTGCTCCCGAGACCAGCGCATCGATGGAGGAAGTCGCCGCTTGCGACCCTTTTCCTTACTTACCTGCAGACCCGTTTCTTGAAGGAACGACCTGGCTCCGCGTCTCCAGCTTTATCGGACTTGCGTTGTTTACAAATTCCCAATCCGTCTTCAGCATCCAGCGGCATGGGGGGGGCATGGGGGGCGTCAAGGGTGAAAAGTGGTTGGAGGAGGAGGAGGGGGTTACTTCAGGTGGCGGGAGGGTTACTTTTATTAAATGATGATTAAACTATTGCAGCCGCCGTTTCTCAGTCTTCTGAGGAGAGCAGACTCCTATTGCACGGAAATCAATCAGGAGGCAAAGGGGAGAAGATAGTTCGGGAGCAGGAACCGATGTGCTCACCCAATTTCCCAACGGCAACCATACAAAAGGCAGAAAAGAGCAGGCGGGAGAGGAAGAGGCAAGTTAGAACCGCAGCCTGGGCTGCTTCCCGCCCTCTCAGAGAGGAGCCACGCTCCGATCCTCCGAGGGAAGGCGAGAAACTCCGCGGGAATGAGCGCGTGTGGGTCCAGGCGCGTACAGAGGCATCCCCTCGCTCCGTTATTTCATTTCGGCCGAATTTTCAACCCAGAGATCCCCTTTAGGCTCTTCTCCCTCCAACCCGCTGACGGCTTTTTCTCGGCAAAAGGAAAGTCTCCCTTCAGCCGAAGCGACTGTCCACACTTCTCCTTCAGCCTCTCGCCTTCCTCTGCCTAGACAGCCACGTTCGGCAGGATCTCCTCTTTTCTTCCCAAGCGGGAGCGAGGGTGGTCAGTTGGGCTGAAGCTGAAACGGAGGGGGGAGAATGGAAAGCGGCTCCCTCGGAAGGTCGCGGATCCCTTAGGATGCTTTCTTAGGCTCCGGACGCATCGCCACAGATTCCGTTGGCTAAACGAGGCGTCAAATCCCAAAGGCCCCGGCGACTCGGGACTGGCGTCGGGTCTCGGCTTCCCACTCGCGTCCTGCGCGTCGGAGGAGTTGGATAAGAAAACGCAACTCCCGCGCCTCCCTTAGGCGGAACGGCTCCAGTCCAAGGGCGCCCCTGGACAGACGCGCAGAGACAGTGAAGAAGAAACGAGGCAGCCGTCGGGTCGTAGTCCGGGGAGGGAGTCGGCAGGACGAGAAAGTCGCGGCGCGCCTGGTTCCAAGGCTTCCCTCTAAGGACCCGGACGCTTTTTGGAGGCTTGACCTGTCCTCTTGGCAGGCGAACGGCAAAGCCTTCGGAAGTAGAGCCGGAGCCCTCAGGCGGGCTGCCGGCGGACTGGTAAGTAAAGCAAGAGAGCTCGTCCAGCTCAGGCGGACTCTTTCGTTGCAGCCCTTCTTGCTTTCTCGACTGAGGCGTGAGCGCCCACTGGCGGCCGCGGCTCAGAAGCCGGCCGCGTGAACCGTTTTGTAAAAGGCGGCCTCTGTCTCCCTCCTGCGTTGAAACGATACCGAAGTGCAGTGCGGGAGCGTTCGAGTGAGCGCAGAGAAAGCAGGGCTGAAAAGGGACAGCCCAAATCCTCCGTTCAGTTTCGCAGCATCTTAACCTGGTCTATTGATCGTGGCCCGCCGAAGCAGCTGAGTCTGAGTCTGTATAACGCAGGGAAAGTTGGGTCAAAAGAGGAGACCTAATTTATTTGCGTGCATGTGCATTTTTAATCTGCTTAATAATTGCTGACCCCTAAACATTTTTAAAGATAAATATTCAGCAGTAAAATAAAGAAAGAAAACTACCTTACATTAATAACCATATGCCCCCCCCACACACACAAACATCAATCTAATGTTAACTTTGAAATCAAAAGTCGTGCCCTGGCACCAAAATGACATTATTAGATGCTTTCAAAGAACTCTGCACTAGTTCAGAAATAGCTCCCAATGTTAGGAATCAGGACTTCACCTAAATCTGCAATGTAGATTTCTATCTGGTTCGGTTCCACTATTCACTTATTTAGTCTTTTTTTTTTACAACCATGATGCTTGGAGAGATCTTTGGGAATTCGCTTTCCCCTTTGAGGAATCAAGGATTATAAGCAGCAGATCCAGTTCAAACTAGAGAGAAGGATTTGAGGTAGCAATAGTACTTAGACTTATATACCACCTCACAGTGCTTTATAGCCCTCTTGAAATGGTTTACAGAGTCAGCATTTTGCCCCCATCTGGGTCATCATTTTACCAACCTTGGAAGGATGGAAAACTGAGTCAACCTTGAGCCAGTCAAGATTGAAGGAATCAAACAATTGGCAATATGAGCAGTTAGCCTGCATTCTAACCATTGTGCCACCATCACTCTAGAAGATAGAAGGTTGTATTTACTGTGGAAGAGCTCAATATGTGTGTGCGGGGTGGATAAAAATCAATGATTTTTTTAAAAAAAATGAAAAAATAGGATTTTTTAAAATTTAAATTGGATTTTTTTAAATCAAATTTATTTTAAAATGCTTTTGGAGTAAAAATTTATCTGAAGATAATTTTCTATTTAAGATACATTAATAATTACTTTATTCAGCATGAAATGGAGCTTAGTTATATAGAATGAAGCTGTATATTCTGCAATATTGGGACTGTCTGTGAGTCAATAGCAGGTCGGAGGAGCTACTGCGGGACAAAGATGACAGTTGCTCTTTAAAAATATGATTTAAACTGAGTTGATTTAAATCAAGTCTTTTATTAGTGATTTAAATCAAATCCATCCTGGTGTGTGCCAAGTAAATCCCCACTTATAAATGGGGGTCCATAACTAAGAAAGTATTGTCCTTTGTCACTTAAGTTCATTTCCATCAGAACTCATAGGAAAACCTGCAAGGGTAATTGGAAGCATCTATAAAGGAAGATATACTTAAGATATTCTGAATCAGCTCTGGGTTTTAAATACCCAAATAGAAGTGGCTGATTCAGCTAACAATCTGTTAGTATTGCATTATCATCTCAGCCATTCACAGTTTGTTCTCTTTTCATGAAAAATATGCATGAATTCCATTTAACATGCAGTTCAACTCGGACTGTTTTTAAAAATCCAAAGTAAATCCTTTGTTAACAAGGCTATGCTAAATAGATGATGGATTCATATTACAGTACAGTAAAAATACAAATACAGTTCTTTTCAGCTTAAAAGAGGTGCTAGATGCTTGAATTGACCTGATAGTCAGAAATAGGGAAGAATGGTAAGGAATAGTAAAATAAAATTTTAAAAACCCTGGTGTGATTTTCAATTGGTTTAACCAGATGCTGATGCCTGATGATTTCCCAGGACATCTGTCCCTGAACTCTTGAGATATCTTTGATTGGCTTGGGTAAGCACCAGAGGGTTTTAGGATTTAAGTGACTGAATTAGATGGTTACAGCTGTCAACATGAATAGGACAATAGTAGATAATGTGCATATCTTTTATTAATGAAAATTATCAGTACTTTTAATCAGTGACGTCATCAAAGTAAACAAACCCATGTACTGATTATGTCACCAGATCATGCCCCTAGGCAGAAGTGACGTGCACAGCTCCCACCCTCCAGATATGACATGCATAGTCCTCCTCCCCGGATGTGATGTGTATAATTGACTCCACGTGGTGCAGGACTCACAAGGTCATAACCCTAAGTACATATGTTGTATTGGCCTAATCCCATCATGATAAGCATGAGTAGCCCTAACAGATAAGGGGTGGTGCAAGAGTCTAGCCCTGTTTTTTCAGATAAGACGTGTTGAACCTAACCCCCTCAAGAAAGATGCCAAGCCTCTGGGTCCATGATTAGCTTAACCCTAGACTAATTCTATGGACATTCAAGGGGAAGGGTTGGGGGTTGTGAAATTTAAAAAAAATGTTTTTTATTTCTAATCATTCTAGCCTAATGATGATTTTAATTTTTGTGGAGTTTCAAAGTCAATGCCCATGGTTTTAATTTTTGTGGAGTTTTCAAATCAATGCCTCAAAAGCTGGGGGGAGGGGAAGGAGCACCTAGGGCCTGCGTTTAACCCCAATTTTTTTCCTAAAAGGTATTTATTTCTAGGCAATGATGGTTTTAATGTTTTGGGAGACAGGGCCTGCATTTAACTCACTTTTTTTTTAAGGTATTTATTTCTAGGCAGATTTAAAAACATTTTCTCGAAGGCTAGGAAAAAAACACAGCCCTTTTAAACTAAAGTGATCAGATTTTAAAATTGGTAATGCGGGACAACATTGACCGGGGGGGGGGAATCAAAGGGGTGCCCAACACGTAGCCCAGCGTGCCCAGGTCCTTCTTCTCGCCTGCCTCATCTTCACCCCCTGGCCACCCGAAGCCTTCCAGCCCAAGCACTAGCAGGAGTCGCGGGGTGGGCTGGCCGAGCGGCCTCACACACGCAGCTCACCTCGCTGCCCGATGGAGGCTGCCCTGCTTCTGGCGCTGCTGTGCCTCTGCTCCGCTGCCGCAATGCTTCGGCGCAATGCCACCGCCACCCCCTCGCTGGCTCTTCCCGCCTGGACGCCCGCCGCCCAGGAGCCGCCCGAAGCCTTCCAGCCCACCCAGGGTAAGTCAGCCGTGGTGCAGCTGATGGCGGGAAGAACTGACAAGTGGGTGATGGTGGCATTTTCGGCACGATGAGCAGAGGCGCAGCAGCGCCAGCAGCAGGGCAGCCTCCATCAGGTGATTTCATTTCATTTCATTTATTTGGGATTTATAGGCCGCCCTTTTCCCTGAGGGGACTCAGGGCGGCTTACATTCATAGGAAAAGGGGGGTGCAATACAGAGACATAAACAATATGTGAATAAAATAAACAGTAAAAACACAACTTTCATTCAACACTCAACACTTGGGTGGGGCGAATTAGAAACTTATCCCCAGGCCTGACGGGATAGCCAGGTCTTAAGGGCTGTGCGGAAGGTCTGGACGGTGGTGAGGGTGTGAATCTCGACGGGGAGGTCGTTCCACAGGGTCGGAGCTGCTACTGAAAAGGCTCTCCTCCGCGTAGTCGCCAGTCGGCATTGACTGGCGGATGGAATTCGGAGGAGGCCCAATCTGTGCGATCTAATTGGTCGGAGGGAGGTAATCGGCAGGAGGCGGTCTCTCAAGTACTCAGATCCACTACCATGGAGGGCTTTATAGGTGGTAAGTAATACCCTGAAGTGCACCCGGAGATCAACAGGTAGCCAGTGCAGCTCGCGGAGGATAGGTGTTATGTGGGCGAACCGCGGTGCGCCCACTATCACTCGCGCGGCTGCATTCTGGACTAACTGCAGTCGCCGAATGCACTTCAAGGGCAGCCCCATGTAGAGCACATTGCAGTATTCCAGCCTAGAGATCACAAGGGCTCGAGTGACTGTTGCGAGGGCCTCCCGGTTCAGGTAGGGTCGCAACTGGCGGACAGGCTAACCTGGGCAAATGCCCCCCTGGTCACAGCCGACAAATTATGGTCGAAAGTCAGCTGTGGGTCCAGGAGGACTCCCAAGTTGCGAACCCTATCTGAGGGGTGTAAAATTTGACCCCCCCCAGCCTGAGCGATGGAACACTGGCCAATTGTTGGGAGGGAAACACAACAGCCACTTGGTCTTGTCTGGGTTGAGTACCAGTTTGTTAGCACTCATCCAGTTCTTAACGGCCTCAAGGCCCAGGTTCATCACGTCCACCGCTTCATTGAGTTGGCACGGGGCGGACAGATACAATTGAGTATCGTCCGCGTATTGATGGTATTTTATCCCGTGCCTCCGAATGATCTCGCCCAGCGGTTTCATGTATATGTTAAATAGTATAGGGGGGATAAGACCGAACCCTGCGGCACCCCATATGTTAGGGGCCTCAGGGACGATCTCTGCCCCCCGACCAACACCGACTGTGACCTGTCCGAGAGGTAGGAGGAGAACCACTGCAAAACAGTGCCTCCCACCCCCACCTCCCGCAGTCGTCGCAGAAGGATACCATGAGGCGAGCTGCGTGCGTGAGGCCACTCGGCCAGCCCGCCCCGCAACTCCTGTTAGTGCTCGGCAGCATGCAGCCACCGCGCAGCCTCCAGCCCCGCAGGCTGTCATCCCAGTGCACAGCCAGTATAGTCATCCTGCAATTGCATGGTGGCGGCCGCAGCAGCCGCAAGACCTCCTCCTCCTCAGCCACTGCCATCTTGGCTCCCCCCTCCCTCCGAGCTCCCTCCCTCCGTCTTCCCTCAGGCCCCACGCTGCTCTTCCCTCGTCCTGGCAGCACCGCCGATGCGCTTTCATCCACTCACCCATGGCAAGCGCTTAGAATTTCTCCCATCCACCCATCCAGGGGGCTCTCGCCCTTTGTTAACTCTCTGACGAGGGAATGGTGAGAATGAATTCCATTTGGAAGCGTGGGAACCCGATTTGATGTAGAATTCACCACACCCCTTCTTCCAGGACCGTACAGCAGCAATTAACTGAACGATGGGGATGCTTCGTGGGGGCGGGGGTGGGTGGAAAAAGAGCCAGAGAGGCCCGCCAGCCAATAGGGATGCAAAAGGGGAGGGGCATGGCCCCAAGCAATCAGCCAATGGGAGGGAGCAGCTCAGGCGGCCTATAATGGAAACTCTAAGCTAGCATAGTGAGAAGTCACCGGTGGATTTCTCAAAATCTTTGGAGTGAAACTGAGATACTAACTTGTCGTGCATTCTTTAAAAAAATTGGGACTTTTTTAAAATGCCGCAGGACGCGGGACAAATTGTGAAAAATCGTGACTGTCCCTCCAAAAGCTGGTCTGGTCACCTTATTTTAAACTCCGCTGCTGGTTTTTACCTTTGTAAAATCTAAAGACACATATTTTGCCAATTGCACCCTCAAATCCTCATGTAACCGTTTGAACCCACCTACAGGAAAAGACAAGGAATATTAACAGGAATAAAAATGTTCACAAGAGGCAAGCAGCCAGCCGGCAAGTAGGAGTTAAGCCTTGTTCAGGCATTCCTGGGACATGCCCGGGCATGTCATACCTACCCACCCCACCCCCTGTGATTCTGGGCATGCGCAAGAGGCATGTCTTACCAATCCACCCCCCCCCCCCAACCTCTGTAATTATGGGCATTTTCAAGAGGCATGCCAGGGACATGCCTGGGCATGTCATACCCTCCCTGAGTCTGGGCATGCACAAGCTCAAGGACTTGTCATTACAAGAGCTGGGTAGTTCGTGCAGGTAGTCCTTAATTCCAGCAGTCTCTTGAAGATGGCAACCTCTGATTCCTAAGATGTTTTTAAAGCAACAGAAAAAACCAGCATTGCATGCTCTGACATAAGAGCCCAGCCGTCTAAATGCAACAAACCCTGTTGCAAGGGTTATGATAAAGATTTTTTTTTGTATTCAGACCCGTTTTGCACTGCTGCAGCATGATGTGTTGTAATTTTAATGATGAGGTGCAGAGTACTTACCAGACAGTATGTGAAACAGCGAATGATGCTTCATTATTTCCCACCAATGATAAGTGTGTTTTTTATTTATGAGATTGTAAATGACACTGGAGTGGATAGCTCACTAACAAGATGCGCTTTATATATTTTTATTATATATTTTTTTAAATATATTTTTGGAAGAAGGCGGGGCTTAGCAGTGAGAAGACGGACTTTCAGGCACTTCCTGAATGACCATCTATACCGGAGTCTTTTTTGGAGGATTCTTTTGAATCTAAGCTGTCCCGAAGAGACAGTGACGTGGGAGGAACTCCATGGTCCCAGAGGTGTCCGCAAAATCTCTGGGAACCTAAGGAAAGCCTTCCTAATCCAGTGGCTTCCGGATCGGCTAAACAATGCCGACTGCAACTGCAAAGACCCAGAGAGAGAGCTGAATATGAGCATGTCGTTCGATGTGAGTTTTAAATCCTTTTTTTTGTTGGAAAGAGAACACCCTAAATTTGGAAACTTAGATTAAAATAAGGTTGATAAGTGAGAAAAGCGGCGGTGATAAATGTTTGCCATTTGGAAGTTTATTTTTCTGTTCCTTTTTTCTAATTCCTAAGCCGGGCTGGACTTTCTTGTAATTTGAATCGGCTTTTTGCATTCCTTCTCTTTGTTGTCGACACCTTTAACTTTGAATTTATTGGGGCACTAAATCTTAAACTTAAAGTGCTTTGAAGATCGGGTTTTTTTTTTTTTTTTGGGTTTGCTTTTCTTCGTTGCCTTTTAGCCCTTTTGAGGTTTGTCTTTTTTTTTTTTAACAATTAGTAATTAACAAACGGAACGGACTAAAACAAGCTGTAAATTACAAACTACAAGCCAACACTGCCATCTTGTGGACTCGAACTTTGTTATTAAAATCCCCCCTGTAATGCACTTGATTTACGTGTTTACGCAGCTGGGAAACTGTGAGATAAAGCAGCAAAGCTGACCGTGACCTTGAAGAGACTCTTATCTTAGGGGGGGGGGGAAAGAGTCCGGGAAAAATCATTTGTTTTAGCTTGTTGGCATCCTTTCATCTCCCAACACCATTCTCATATTACCGGCTGTGGAGATATCGACACCGAGTTTTTCTTTTTTGATCATCACCACCAACCTTTTGATCTTTTACATATTTTTTTTTCTTCTCTGTTTTGATTTTTTTTTTTTTAACCTCTGGATCACCTCTTGACTATTTACATTTTTTCTGCTTCTTTCTTTTCTCACTTGTAACTGAAGCACCCCTTCTCCCCTTTTTGGAGGGGGGGTATCTTCCTTTTTTTTATTACTATTTCATACTCTCTTACTTATATATATATATTTTATTGCACTCTACTGCATTTCATCCTTGAAACAAAAAAAAAAGCTTCCTCTTCTTTCCTTCCTTTTCTTTCCCTTCTCTCTTTTCCTTCCCTTTCTCTCTCCCCCCTTTTCTTATCTTCCCTCCCTCTCCTCTGTGTACTTTACGTACTTAATCCACTATACTTATAACCCTCCACCCTCTAATACTAATTGGCTATGAGTAGAAAAGCAGTTGCCTCTGGCTTTACATCAACCCCTGCCCCCTCACCTGCGGGAGGCCAGAGGACAACACAGATGATGTCTCATCAGGAAAAAGAGAAGGAAGCCAACTTTGAAACACTTAGACAAATGATGCAGAAAATGCAAGCAGGAAACGATACCCTTGTAAAAAAAATGGAGGCAATGGAACAACAAAATCAAAGCATAGTACAAAAAGTTGATAATATGGAAGGAAAAGTAGAAAGTATACACAACTGGATGCTGAAATATGAAAATAGGATTCAAAAAATTGAAAATAAGATTCAAGAAGGAGAGAAGAAAACTGAAAAGCTAGAGATTAGACTAAGTGATGTAGAAAGAGAGAGCAGTGGAATATTAAGATGGGAGATGGACAGCTCTGAATTTTTTTTTAAGATTCCAAAACATAGAAGAAGAAAAAGGAGAGGACTTAGTTCAGATAATTTCAAATATTTTGATAGATGTTCTGGGGATGTCCCAGGACCAAATAAAAGAAACAATTGATGAGACTTTTAGAGTATACACAAGGTATGCAATGAGAAATGCTCTTCCAAGGGAAGTGCATGTAAGATTTACTAAGAAAACAATTAAATCACAAATCCTACAGAAAATGAGAGATAGAAAATTAGAATATAAAGGAAAGGAGATTGTAGTACTTAAACAAATCCCAAGAGAGGTGAGAGAGAGGAGAAGAGAATATCAATTTCTGACCAAAGTATTGATAAAAAAAGGTGTTAACTACAGATGGCTCATACCGGAAGGTTTATTATGTACTTGGCAAGGACAAAGACACAGGATAAATACAACTGAGAAGGCAGAAGCTTTCTACGAAGAATACTTCAGAGAAACGGCGGAGAAAGCTGGGAAAGACGATGCAGTGATACAAATACTGGAACCACCTGTAACCGCGACCGAAAAAATAGAAGGAGCAGTAGGTGGAAGTGAGAAAGAAGGGGAGATAGGGAATGGGAGCCGCAAAGAAAAACGAGAACCTAGATCCACTAGAGCAATAAACCCTGTATATAAAGTATAAACATGGAAGAAAGAAAAATGATTACAATTAACATTAACGGACTCAATTCGGTAACTAAAAGGAAGAAAGTATTCCATAAATTAGAGAAGTTACAACTTGACATAATCTGTCTGCAAGAAGTACATATCCAAAAGAAATATGAACATTTACTAACTCAACCAAAGCTTGGGAAAATGTTTTCATCATTGGCAAATTGTAAGAAAAGAGGAGTGGTCTTTTATATTAAAGGCAACATCCCAACAAAAGTAGTATACGCAGAGGAAGAGGGAAGAATTTTGATGGTGGAAATTATGGATACCAAAAAGACACTCCTAATTGGAATCTACGCCCCTAATGAAAAACAAGATGAATTCTACAAAAAACTACACAAAAAAGTTTTGGAACTAGACTATGCTGATATTTGTATGATGGGAGACTTTAATGGCATTGTGAATCCAAATATGGACTATAAAACACATAAAACAAAAAAATTAAATAGGAAGCCTCTGCCAAAATCTTTTTTTAGGATGACAGATGAACTAAATTTAAAAGATATATGGAGAGAAAGAAACGTTAAAAAAGAACAATATACCTTCTACTCAAATAGACATTCTTCACTCTCCAGAATAGATATAATATGGGTCTCAGCGGACCTGAGCTCCAACATAAAAGAAATTGAGATCGAAGCTAGCACCTGGGCGGACCACAATCCAATTTTAATTAAATGGAAAGGACAAAGGGCAAGATCTAGATGGACACTAAATAACACTATATTGAAAGAAAAAGAGTTTGTACAAAAAATGGAAAAAGAGTTAGTCCTTTTTTTTAAAGAAAATAGGAAAGAAGATACGTCATTGCAGAATCTCTGGGACACAATGAAGGCTGTTATTAGAGGTTTGACAATAGACTACACAAGGAAGAGAAACTCCAAAAAAAGACAAATGCATAAAGCCTTAGACAATGACTATAAAATACTTGAAAGAGACCTACAGAGAGCACCACAAAAAAAAGATGTTAAAATAAAGATGGACATAATTAAACACAAAATGGACCTATTAGAAAAGGAAGAACTGGCACAAAAAATTAGAGGTGCCAAACAGAATTATTTTGAAAATGCGAACAAACCAGGCAGGTGGTTAGCATATAAGATGAAAAAAGAGAGAGAAACAAAGAAAATACTACAACTAAGAGACAAACAAGGAGAAATTCAATATGGAAATACCGAAAAAAAAAATTATACATGATTACTACGTTAAACTTTATGAACAAGAGAAGGTGGAGGAGGGACGAGTCAAAAAGTATCTACAAGATGCCAATCTCCCCCAGGTACCAGATGAAACTAGAACAATGTTAGAAAGTAAAATAACAATGATGGAGCTAACAGAGGCACTTAAAAAACAAAATAATGGGAAAGCCCCAGGACCAGATGGTCTACCCGTGGAATTCTACAGAACATTTGAAGAAATATTGACCCTCCCACTCCTACAAGTCATGAATGAAGTGATGACTGAGAACCAAATACCGAAGTCATGGTCAGAAGCGTATATCACATTACTACCCAAGGAAGAGACTGATTTAACACAAATCAAGAATTATAGACCAATTTCTTTATTAAACTCAGACTACAAGCTATTTGCATCTATACTAGCTGAGAGACTTAAAAAATACTTAAATGGCTTCATCCATTCAGATCAAAATGGCTTTTTACCTAAAAGACAAATCAAAGACAATATGAGAATAATTTTGAATACCTTGGAATACTATGAGGCCCACCCAGAAAAACAATTGACACTGATGTTCCTCGATGCGCAGAAGGCCTTTGATAATGTGAATTGGCAGTTTATGTTTTTGCAACTGGAGCAGATGAACTTTGGCAAGAAATTCACTCAAAGTATACGAACGATATACCAGAAACAAGCAGCAAAGATAATGGTAAATGGAGAACTAACAGAACCGATTGAAATAAAGAGAGGTACAAGACAAGGCTGCCCACTATCTCCGCTACTCTTTGTCCTAACACTAGAGGTCTTAAATAGAAAGATCAGAGAAGAAGAAGAAATAAGAGGAATGAAAATTAAGAGAGAAGAGTATAAACTGCAAGCGTTCGCAGATGACTTAGTTTTCATTCTTGAAGACCCATTAGAAACCGCACCCAAATTGTTAGAAAGAATAGAGGAATATGGAGAAGTAGCAGGCTTGAAAATAAACAAAGATAAAACAAAGATCATGACAAAGAATATCCCAGCTACACAAAAGGATCAGTTGTCAGAAATGTTGCAGATTCAAAACACAAGTAAAATTAAATATTTGGGGATACATTTATCACCTAGATGTAGCACTCTTAAAGAGGATAATTATACCAGATTAAAACGACAAATAGCAATCGATTTGGAGAAATGGGGAAACTTGCATTTATCAATGATGGGAAGAATTTCCACAATTAAAATGAACATTCTACCTAGAATTCTATATCTGTTTCAGACAATTCCAATTAGACTGGGTAAGGATTTTTTTCTAGACTTAAATAAAATAGTTTTGAAATTTATTTGGCAAAGGAAAAAAGCTAGAATAAAGCTTAAATTACTACAAGATGTTAGATCAAGAGGAGGTTTTGGTTTACCCGATTGGGAGCTATACTATCAGGCAGCAAACCTGATGTGGATTAAGGAGTGGATATCATTAAAAAACTCTAGATTATTGAATGTAGAAGGTCACGATTTGCTGTTGGGATGGCATGCTTTCTTATGGTGTAAGGGAACCAAACCACATGGTTACTTTAGAAGACATTATATAAGGGAGGCGTTGTTGTTAAATTGGGAAAAGATTAAAAAATTACATTATTTAAAAATTCCAGTCTGGACATCAACAATTGAAGCATTCTCGTATCCGATAATACATAAAAAGGAACGAACAGTTAGATATATAGAATTATTGAATGCAGAGGGTGAGCTCAAATCTAGTCAAGAGTTGAAGCAAGAAGGGATGGAAATGAACTGGTATTCATATGTACAGATACAATCTAGATATAATGAAGATAGAAAAACTAAAGGTCTATATAATAAAATGACTGAGCTAGACAAAATTCTAACAGGTACCGATGAAAAAGTAATTAAAAAACTATATGGATATTTATTGGAGTTTAAATTGCATGAAGAACAAGTTAAAGAAACTATGATTGCTTGGGGGAAAAATTTTAAGTATGGGATTGATTTAGAGAATTGGCAGAAATTGTGGTCTCAAAATTACAAAATGACAATGTCTACTGCATATAGAGAACATTTGTATAAGATGTTTTACAGGTGGCATCTACCCCCGACCAGAATCGCAAGAATGTTTAAGAATAAATCAGAAGAGTGTTGGAAATGTCACCAGATACCTGGCTCATACTACCACATGTGGTGGACTTGCACTGAAGCCAAAAGATACTGGACTAAAATCCACATGTGGTTGGAGAAAATGATACACAAACAAATAGACTCTAAACCAGAGGTCTTTTTATTGGGAATTTTACCAGAAACCTACAACAAAGACTTAAAATATTTGATTGTAAATGTTGTAACAGCAGCCAGAATTGTATTTGCAAAAAACTGGAAAAATGAAACAATACCAAAAGAGGAAGAAATCATTCGAAAAATAATGGACTGTGCCGAAATGAGTAAATTGACATTCGAAATTAGAGAGCAAGAGGATGAACAATTTTATAAGATATGGGACTTGTTTTATCAATGGCTAAGGGGGAAAAAACCAAAATTTTGGAAATGAAAAATGATACACTCATGTCCTAATTGGAAAAAGTAAATGATGATATAATTATGCTGTAAAATAATTTAACAATGATATAAGGAAGTACTAATATAAGGTCTGGTGATATAATGTATAAGGTTAAGAATTTATTATAACGATATTTCGCTGCTGATAAGGCAATTCTAGTAGGGGAACAAATGAAAACTGGTATATATAGGCAGCGATGCCTTGTTGAACAATGAAGGAATAAGATCCCTGTTTGAAGGTATGAAATGCAAGATTAACAATGAATAGAAGTATATTCCCTGGGGGAAAACAATGCTAATGTTAACTGAATATATATGGTAGAAGGAAAATGAGATCTTTAGTTACATTAGAGGAAATATCTGAGATGGTAAACATTATTTGAAGATGTAGATGTTAAAACAACCGTAATCAAACGACATGCTGCATGTGATGATGGTTTTTTTTTTCTTTTTCTTTTTTTTTTTTTTTTGTTTTTTTGTTTTTCCCCTTCCTTCTTGGACCTTTCTTTTTTGTCCTTTTTGGCCTTCCCCCCCCTCCCCCCACCCTTTTTTTTTCTTTTTCCCCTTTCCTTCTTGAACCTTTTTTTTTTTTGTCCTTTTTGGCCTCCCCCCCCTTCCCCCACCTTTTTTTTCTTCTTCTTCTTCCTCTCTCCCTTGTTTTATTTTGTTGTTCTTTGTTTTTTAAACCCTAGCTTATTGTGGGGCTTATTGAATATATAATAGAGAGAGACGGGATGTATAAACTTAGTAGGGATGCACCTGTGATTAAACGACATATTGTATGTGAAGATGGGTTTTCCCTCCCCCCCCTTTTTTTCTCTCCATCCTCTCCCTTTCCCATTGTTGTCTATGTAACAAAAAATAAAAAATAATTTATTAAAAAAAAAAAAGATGCGCTTTATATTTTGCACTCCAAAATAGTAACACCTAGACAGCAAACACTTCAAGAAACCCCAATTTTATATTCCAGTGATAATTACCATGGTCACAAAGCTTCTGCAGATTTTTCTGATCTAGACTATAACTGGGATTCTGAACTATCCCAGAGACCATGCTATCTACCCAGTGAGCTAAAGAGCTGCATTTTGTGTAAAGACTGGTTTGCTTGCAGCTGTGGACATGATTTGTGGAATACAGATGAGTCAACGAATTGTAAAATAGCATGGTATGCCCTTCTATATTCTGCTTCTGATAGTGGTGATGAGGGATATTTTTCTGATGGAGGTGCCATACCCCTCTGAACTTTGAATAACCAATAAAAGATTGTGTTAATGTCAATGCTTGACCCATTTGTCAGTGTTCTTTCAGTATAATGAGGCATGAAAAACTTCTAAGCAATATTTATTATACACCAGGATGTGTAGGGAGTTATGGAGGTGTAAATACCCTTTTTCAGAAAGCTAGAAAACATGATTAAAAACCTGACCATGAAGCAAGTCAAGATGTGGCTGTCAGAGCAAGATGCTTATACACTTCATAAGCCTGCAAGAATTAATTTTCCTAGAAATAAAACAGTAGTGTCTGGTTTAGATCATCAATGGCAGGCCGACCTCATAGATGTCTCCAAATTTTCTAAGGAGAACCATGGAAAAAAGTACATCTTAGCAGTTATCAATGTGTTCTCTAAATATGCCTTGGCCTCCCCTTTATCTGATAAATCAGGGAGGGAAGATACATCCGTCTTCCAGAATATCTTTGAAACAGGATGCGCACCCCAAAAAATACAGACAGATGCAGGTAAAGCGTTCTTGAATACCCCGCTGAAGAAACTTTTAGCATGTTATGGCATTCATCATTTTGTCATTCATAGTGAAACTAAAGCAGCAGTTATAGAGAAGCTCAATAGAACCCTAAAAAACAAACTCTGGAGATATTTCACAGCTAGAAACATCCATCAGTATGTGGACATTTTGGCAGATACTCTTCAGGGGTACAATAACACTTACCATCATAGCATCAGGACTGCTCCTAACACTGTAAATTTGTCTAATGAAAGGGATGTGTGGATGAGGCTTTATGGGGTAGGTTTAAAAAAGTAAAAGAAAGGAAAAATGTCTTAAGGTGGGAGAACATGTCAGACTGAAGGGTAAGTTTGAAAAGGGCTATCAGCAAACCTATATGGATGAGATATTCATCATCCATAGTGGTAGTGGATCTGGGTACTTGAGAGACCGCCTTCTGCCGATTACCTCCCTTCGACCGATTAGATCGCACAGACTGGGCCTCCTCCGAATCCCATCCGCCAGTCAATGTCGACTGGCGACTACACGGAGGAGAGCCTTTTCTGTTGCAGCTCCGACCCTGTGGAACGACCTCCCCGTGGAGATCCGTACCCTCACCACCATCCAGACCTTCCGCGCAGCCCTCAAGACCTGGCTCTCCCAACAGGCCTGGGGATAGGTTCCCAATTTACCCGCCCGAGTGTTGATTGTTGAATGAAAGTTGTGTTTTATTATTTTTCTTTTGTTCACATTTTGTTTTGTCTTTTGATACTGCACCCCCTCCCCTGTGATTGTAAGCCGCCCTGAGTCCCCTCAGGGAAAAGGGCGGCCTATAAATCTTAATAAAATGAAAATGAAATGAAAATCAAAGAACTGGGGATAAGGGGGGAAAGAATAGTGTATAGATTAAATGATTACACAGGTGACCCTGTAAAGGGGGCTTTTTACTTTGAGGAGCTCCAAAAGATTCCTGCTAACCAACAGCGCATATACAGAATATAGAAAATTATCCAAAAAAGAGGACACAGAGTTTCTAGTCAAATGGACTGGACGGCCAGAAAAGTTCAACAGTTGGGTTAAGGCTACTGAAGTACAACATCTTTGATATGGCAGAGTTTTACATCACCCTTCCCAGCAATGCATCAGCAGCAATTTTCCCCCAAAACAAAAATTCTAATTTTACTATTCAATTAGCGAGATTGTTGGATCTTCCAGGGTCATGGGAAGTAGAGCTAGCAGAGGTGCAGTACCCACATAGTTGACACACATTAACTTCTCCTGGATATTTTGAAGTTGCTAACGAGAAAGAAATGGCATTTTTCTTTGAGAAGCGGGTACTATAATAGCATCCGACAACTATTAGAAAATATGAACAAGCTTATATCAAGTGTCAAGGACAGACCTAAAACAACCCTACATTATGATTCAGTGGGTCAAAAAATGAATCTTAAAGGAGATGAACCTCATACCATTCTAGTTAGTGGAGAACTTGGACATCTGTTAGGTATGTTCCCCGGATTCAGTAGCTTATATATTTACACAGATATTGTAGAGCTCCAGATAGTAGGTGACTTCTATGTGTCATTACTATGCTATGTGCCTGTGCGGGGGGAAAGACAATTATTTCATAACAATAACCTATGACCGTCCATATTATGTGCCAGTCAGCAAACATCACATTGATACTGTTACTACAGAAATCAAAACTGACCAGGACAAAAACGTGCATTTTTATCATGGGAAAGTGATTGTCAAGCTTCATTTTAGGCCTCGGAAAAGTGAAGGATGGGTGTAATCAAGGAGCACGGGAGACCTCAAGACTATGGGGCTTACTACAGGACACAAGCCAGGGGGACGCCTTCCGGGCTTCCGAGGAGCCTCCATTATGTACGGGACCGGTTTAGGTGTGTTGTTCCGTGGACTTTTTGGAAAAGCAATGCCTTTTTTGAGGCGAGGATTAAAAATCATTAAGCCGCATGTGAAATCTGCAGCCAAAAACATTGCCAGAGATGTTGTGGGGCATCTTGTATCCTGTGTTGTTGAGAGTGGGCTGGATGGATCAGGGCTGGATGGATCAGGGCTGGTCATAGCCAGGAAGAATTACACATTGCGCCCACCTAATCCATTTAAAAAGAGAAAACTTGTGAAAAAGCCCCGTCATACCAAGAGGAGATGTGTGCAGAAGAGGAAGCCCTGTGACAAGGAAGACATATTCTAATACATTATGTCATTTATTCATTCTGCTTCAGAGGAATGTGTTAAATCTGAACTGGATCTTTTTCAACTGGCGCCTACACAGACCAGTATTGAAAACAGTACCTATGTCAAGATCCCTCCTTTATCAGTGCTAACGCCCAATGCCCCCCCCCCCTGGAATTTTTCATCACAGGACATGGTGAGCCTTGCATGGATTTAAACAACACCCTGCTGTGTGTGAGTTGCAAGATTGTAAAGGCTAGTGAGTCGGATATTGATGATGGGGCAAGGGTGGCCCTGACCAACTACCCCATAACATCACTGTTTAACCAGCTGGATATTAGCCATCATTGCTATTCTTATTGGGCCGTAATTGAACTGATTCTCAACTTTGGTGATGATGCGCTGGGTACCCAATGTACTTCTAGGGTTTTTTACAAAGATGACTCGGATCTCATGGAGGTCCTCGGACCCTACCCTACCAGCTGGAAGCTCTGGTTTCAAAGCGAGAGCAAGACACACAGCCGGTAGTCGTAAATGGGACCTGCTTGGGCCTCTGTTTTTTCAAGACAGACTGCTAATTAATGGCATTGATGTGAAAGTCAAACTCACAAGAAGCAGAAATGAATTTTGCGTGATGAAGGATGGCAATGAGAATTACAAAGTGCAACTCCTGGCAGCTTCTCTCTTTGTAAAATGTGTAAAAGTAGCCCCAGGAATGCACCTTGGCCATGCAGAAGCTTTGGTCACCTCCAATGCCAAATACCCCATTGATCGAGTGAAACGAAGGTTTACAGCATCCCCACAGGTAGTCTTGTGTGTAATCAGGAAAATCTATTTCTGGGGCAGCTGCCTAAACAATTGGTGATTAGGTTTGTGGACAATGCATCTTTTAGTGGGGATTATGAAAGAAATCCATTCAATTTTCAACACTGCAATGTCAATTTTTGCTCTCTGCATTGTGATGGCAAACAGATCCCCACAAAATCTCTTCAGCCTGATTATGTGCATGGTCTTTTTGTGAGAGAGTACATGCAGATGGTGCAAGCAACAGGTAAAGTCATGAAAAACAGGTTGAACCGGGAAGAGTTTAATTGAGGGTATACTTTGTATTGTTTTGACTTGAGTCCTGATCAGGGGTGCTCTGAGCACTAGTCTTTGATCAGGAACAGTAACCTCAGAACCGAAATTAGATTTGCACAGCCCTCCCCAACATGATACTCTATGCAATCTTTGAAAACCTTATTGAAATAAGTCACACAAGGAATGTGCTTTTTGATTATATGTGACGATTGACACACAGCAGCTCCTCCACTTGTTCTCTGGAAATACTGGGGTCTACCCAGTAGGGGTCTACCCTTGTGACCTGCTATCCCACACACAAATCTCTAAAAGATCTTTTAGATTAATTGTAAATACCCATCCTCACACTCTTGCTGGTGAATATTAGCCGGCCCTCAACTTCCCATCTCCTGGATATGGTGAATTTTTTTATTCTTATGGAAGACCTCCGGATAACCCTGACTTTCCTGGCTCCATAGTGATGTTTTTAGAGCAGCAAGCTGAGAAGTATACTTTTCACCAACAGCAACTGCAACAACCCAGTGCTGTGACCTGCAGACAACACTATGTATTTTTTCTACTGAACCGTACTAAAGGAGTGACCTATGAAAATATTTTAAAGATGTACTCCAATGCCGATATTAAAAATGATCAAATGGTAAAGCTGTTTATAAAAACTATAGAGGTGGGGAGGGGGCTTGGAACCTGTAACCATCACCAGTGCATGCAGGCATGCCTGCTTTACTCTAAAATAAAGAAAAAGACGTACACTGTGTTTTTATTCATTTTACAAATTTAGCCAGTCACCAAACCTAAGCCTACTTCTAGGATTTAATGTCCAAGGGCTAGAGGGGGTGCCTGTAAACAGAGGCTTCTGACCCCCAAAACGTCCTGTCATAACAGAGACAGGGCTAGCAACAGTTTCATCCTTAACAACTAGAGTATCTTTCAACTTTTCTATTTGCTCTTTAACAGCTGTAGATCCCAACACAGAAGTTGGAACATTCACCTCAGCCATAGCATTCATAAAATCATCCCATCCTTTAGGTTTCTGCTTCTCAGTAGGGGCTCGATGTTGCCTTTCATAAAGTCTAAAATATTAGTACCAGGAATAGGGACACCTTTGTATAAAAAGGTACCGCGATCATCCCAGGTTGAGACTGCTTCATTTTGTTGTGTTTCATTTTGTGCTGTTTCATTTTGTTCAGCAAAAGTTCCGCATTAGTAAGGGACCTATAAAACTACCCGACTGAAGTATGATCTGCTTCTTCTTTTGAGTGAAACCTTCTACCACTCAACTTTTTAATGACTCCTTTCTTTCTCTTTAGAGACCGGAATTGTGAAGGTTTCAGAGGAAGGTTTCTTTTTAGGGTGTTCAGTGCTATTTCTGCTATTGCCCCCACCAGGTCATTATTAGCATTGTATAAGATGGTTTACCTCTGTCTTGGTCCAGCCTTTACTAAGATTTTTAAAAGACCCCAATTTCTACATACCCTCTCTGACATCTTAAATGAACTAATGCTAAGGTAAGGTATTTTCCATTTCTTTACTAGAGATTAAACCCCAAAGAAAAGAAACCCCAGAAAGATATCTCTTCTAAACATTATAAGCAGTGAAAAAATACTTAGATAAAAATCATAAACTTGAAAGAAAGTGAATTTTAAGAAAGGATATGATCTTTAAAATACAGGAAGATTGGATTTGAATATTTGATTGGCACACTTTGAAAAGGCATTTTAAAATGCTGGAAATATTGGACTGTATATTGGAAAAAGTAAAAAAAAATTCTGAAAGAAAGTCAGAACGTTTTTCAGCTGTTATAATGGGTGCAATGCTGAAATCATAGGCGAGGATGCCATCTTCTGGTGAAAGAAAGAAAATACACTACAGGTAAAACTCGAAAAATTAGAATATCGTGCAAAAGTTCATTTATTTCAGTAATGCAACTTAAAAGGTGAAACTAATATATGAGATACTCTTTCAAGATAGCAAGATAGTTCAAGCCGTGATTTGTCATAATTGTGATGATTATGGCTTACAGCTCATGAAAACCCCAAATCCACAATCTCAGAAAATTAGAATATTCTGAAAAAGTGCAATATTCTAGGCTCAAAGTGTCCCATTGTAATCAGCTAATTAAGCTATAACACCTGCAAAGGGTTCCTGAGCCTTTAAATGGTCTCTCAGTCTGGTTCAGTAGGAATCACAATCATGGGGAAAACTGCTGATCTGACAATTGTGCAGAAAACCATCATTGACACCCTCCATAAGGAGGGAAAGCCTCAAACGGTAATTGCAAAATAAGTTGGATGTTCCCAAAGTGCTGTATCAAACCACATTAATAGAAAGTGGAAGGGAAAAGTGTGGAAGAAAAAGGTGCACAAGCAGCAGTGATGACCGCAGCCTGGAAAGGATTGTCAGAAAAAGGCCATTCAAAGTATTGGGGACTTTCACAAGGAGTGGACTGAGTCAGTGCATCAAGAGCCACTACACACAGACGGATCCTGGACATGGGCTTCAAATGTCGTATTCCTCTTGTCAAGCCGCTCCTGAATAACAAACAATGTCAGAAGCGCCTTACCTGGGCTAAAGAAAAACAGACCTGGTCAGTTGCTCAGAAGTCCAAAGTCCTCTTTTCTGATGAGAGCAACTTTTGCATCTCATTTGGAAACCAAGGACTCAGAGTATGGAAGAAGAATGGAGAGGCACACACTGCAAGATGCTTGAAGTCCAGTGTGCTGTTTCCACAGTCTGTGTTGATTTGGAGAGCCATGTCATCTGCTGGTGTTGGTCCACTGTGCTTCACTAAGTCCAGGGTCAACGTAGCCGTCTACCAGGAGATTTTGGAGCACTTCATGCTTCCTTCCACAGACAAGCTGTATGGGGATGCTGACTTCATTTTCCAGCAGGGCTTGGCACCTGCCCACACTGCCAAAAGCACCAAAACCTGGTTCAATGACTGTGGGATTACTGTGCTTGATTGGCCAGCAAACTTGCCTGACCTGAATCCCATAGAGAATCTATGGGGTGTTGCCAAGAGAAAGATGAGAGACATGAGACCAAACAATGCAGAAGAGCTGAAGGCCGCTATTGAAGCATCCTGGTCTTGCATAACCCCTCAGCAGTGCCACAGGCTGATAATTTCCATGCCACGCCGCATTGAGGCAGTAATTTCTGCAAAAGGGGCCCAAATCAAGTATTAAGTACATATGCATGCTTATACTTTTCAGAGGTCCAATATTGTTCTATGTACAATCCTTGTTTTATTGATTGCATGTAATATTCTAATTTTCTGATGGTGGATATGGGGTTTTGGGACTAAGTGAAAAGGTGTAATATTGGCTTATTGATACTACAGACAACTAAGAGTTTGGGAGTTTGATAGATTTGTGTGTATTTCTTGGAATTATTAAATTAAGACAAAATACTTCAAATACAAGCATAATGCAAGAAAAAATATTATTGATGTTGCAAAGCATGTATGAAACTATGACAAAGAACCATGGGGTGATAAAGGATTTGATGCATGATATAGAAGTTAGATTAGAAAACGGGCAGCAAACAACAGTGGAAAATGAACAGGAAACTCAGGAGATCGAGAAGAGAATAGAAACAGTAGAGGAAAGGGAAGAGCAGATAAAACAACAAATGAACCCAAAAGATAAGGAGAAGGTAGAGACAATTATAAGGGAGGAAATAGACCAAGCTGACAATATATTTAGAGACTCAAAAAATAGAATTAGATAGGCAGAAAGACATCCCTGAAGTGAGGATAGGGACACTGATAGAAATAGTGAAGATCTGGCAGAAAGAGATAGAGGCAGAGATAGAGGGAACATTGAAACCAAATAAGAATGATATAAGGAGAAATAAGACGTTAAAGGAGGGGTATGGAAAGCAAATAAAAATATCAATAAGAATTGGCACATTGAAGAGAAAAAGAGATGATGGGTATCCACCAATATAAATTGTGTGCTACTTGGATTTAGAATAGTGGTAGAAATTAGGAAGAGGGGAATTATTATTATGCATACCATATTCTTATATAATGTTTTAAAATTAGTAGGTAGAGGAAAGGATCAGAAGATGAAAGATGATTGTATTATACACATTTAAATAACATCACTAAGATTACCATGGCTATTAGCATTGAATAATAAAATATTGAATAATTAAACAATGAGGGATTATATATATGGAGTAAATATTAATTTTGATTGTAATACATATATTGTTATGACAATGACATAAGTATGCTAATATAATTAAAAAAAATATGACTGAAATATTAAAAGGGATAAGAGGAAAGACAGAAATAGAACACCTATTAATATAAGTTTTGTATTATTAAGTCAAAATTAGTATACAGATGTGTTGTGACTCAGCAGAAGTTTGCTGTGAGTTGAGTCGGGATGCAGGAATAACAATGCAGCTGGGGTTCGTTAGTGTCGTCTTCTGGAGATAAAAGGACTGATGGTGCCACGTCCTGGTTGCAGAAGTCAACGTTCACTCGTTCGTTCGTGGTTCGTCGTTCATCGGTCGTGGTTTGTTTGTGAGAGGCACTTGGATAAGCTTTCTGTAACCCTGATTCAAAGAGACACTTGGAGAAGTGATTTGCTTTCTTTCTGTAAACCTGGTGTTGCTGTAATAGCTCTTAGTTTTTGCATTCTGCTGCGTAACCTTTTTGCCAGAGACATTATGTTTATTTTTGGGCTCGCAGCCAGCGTGAGCCAGGACTGATAAAGTTATTCCCTTTGAAGTCTGTCTGACTGTCGTCTGTGAACGAGCGAAGAAGGGGGGTCAGAGCAGATTGACTTCTGCCAAACAAGCCTCCATTTGATTAATTATGGAGCAATTAATTGCTGAAAATAGGCAAATGGCCCAACAGATAGTGGTATTGGTGGACCAAATTGCACAGCTGCAGAGAGCTGCAACCCACCCACCCCCCAGCCAAGGAGGAAGTGCCCAGTAGCCATGCCAGATAAATATGATGGGAGTCAGGCCATGTTTGCCACGTTTCTGGGACAATGCCAGCTGTTCCTGAGTTTGAGAGCGGAGGACTTTCCCACTGACCGGACGAAGGTGGGATTCATTATCAGTTTGCTCTCAGGCCCAGCTGCCTGTTGGGCTACCCCCTTGTTAACTCAGCCGAGCCCTTTGTTGGATGACTTCCAAGGTTTTTGTCAGTACTTTAAACGGATGTTTGAAGATCCTATCAAGTGGGAAACATCAGCTAGAAGTCTGAAGTCACTGCAGCAGGGGAGTGGTTCATTGCAGGACTATATGAGTGAATTCCGGCTGCGTAGCCAGGATTACACGTGGAATGAACCAGCTCTAATGGACACGTTCCAGAATGGATTGTCAGAGGCCTTGCAGGATGAACTGGCGAGGGTGGACAGGCCACCGACGTTCGACGCATTGGTCCACTTGTGCCTCCGGATAGACGCCCGGCTGCAGAGGCGAAGGCCTCGCCATGCATTCCAGGAGACCACCAGCATGCTGGTTCAGCAAGAGACTGCAGTGGACTGGGAGGAGCCCATGGAGTTGGGTGCTGTCAGACCTCGAGTGTGACGGACAGAGATGGACAGACGACGTGCTGAGGGATTGTGCTTCTACTGTGGGGATCTTGGACACCTGGCAGGGAGTTGCCCCAAGAAGAACAGAAGGGTTGTGCGGACTGCAGCCGTCCCTCAGCAACGCACTATGATGTCGGACAACCAGCACGTTTGTGCAGCCGTGATACCCCGTTCGCACAAGGTAGCGTGCATTCGGGGTGTGTGGAATCCCAGGGCGGATGCCCTGCCTAGTAAAGTGGAGAACTCTGACCCTGCGAACTCGCTTCCACCTCGGATTGTTCTACCCATTGCATCCTGCGCTGCCGTTTGTCATCCTGTGAGCATACAGTCTCTGATATGGGATGCGCAGCGCGGTGACGACTGGGTGGAGCGACGAAAGGAGGAAGTAGGGCCGGCGTCCCCATGGACTTTGGAAGGGGATCTTTTGAAGTATCGGGGCCGGCTCTATGTTCCCTCAGGGCACATCCGTCGACGGGTGCTCTTGCAGGTTCATGGCACTTCTGCATTGAGACATTGGGATTTTTTCCGGACGTTGCTCCTGGCCTCCCGTCAGTTTTGGTGGCCCCATCTGAGAAATGACGTGCAGAGGTGCATGGAGTCATGTGCCCAGTGCCAATGGGCCAGGTCTATGAGGAGGGTTTCACCAAGATTCCAGCCTTTGTCAACCCCGGGCCCCGCAGCACTGGACTTTGTTTCTAGGTTCCCGGCGGGGTACCAGTGTCTTGGACTGTGTTCCGTGGAGGCCGTCACCAACCCTTCTGGGCCACACCCCAATAGTCGGAACCTGGGGAAGGGCTCTGCAGGAGGGGAGTGCGTGGTGGCTCGGCAGGAGTCGGTGGAGCTGCCGCCAGACTCCAACGGCGAGGGATCATATGAGTTGGCCTTGGAGGAGGTGGAGGACCCTGGACAGGGTGTTAGGGCTCGGCTGGAGGTATTAGAGCCGCAGCCAGGCTCCGACAGTATGGGGGCTGGTGGGTCGGCTTTGGAGAGGGTGGAGGACCCTGGACGGGGTGTCGAAGCCGTGAAGGGCGGGAGGAGACGAGGTGGCCACCGGATACCTGGGGAGCATTGGAGCAAGGGGAAGGTATTTGGGAATCACGAAAGAGGCACCACAGGAAATGAATGCGAGCCATATTATGGACAACCCATTCCGACTGCACCCAGACTGTCAGACCTGGGGAAAGGGCCCTGCGGTGGGGGACTTCCCCGCCACACTGAAAGCGGCGGTGGTGAGACCCCTCCTGAAGAAACCATCCTTGGATCCAGCTGTTCTTAATAGCTATCGTCCAGTCTCCAACCTTCCCTTCCTGGGGAAGGTTGTTGAGAAGGTGGTGGCCTTCCAGCTCCAACGGTCCTTGGAGGAAGCAAACTACCTAGACCCCTTCCAGTCAGGCTTCAGGCCCGGTTACAGCACAGAAACCGCTTTGGTCGCATTGATGGATGATCTCTGGAGAGCCAGGGATGAAGGACGTTCCTCCATCCTGGTCCTCCTTGACCTCTCAGCGGCCTTCGATACCATCGACCATGGTATCCTTCTGCGACGACTGCGGGAGGTGGGAGTGGGAGGCACCGTGTTACGGTGGTTCTCCTCCTACCTCTCGGACAGGTCGCAGTCAGTGTTAGTGGGGGGGCAGAGATCGTCCCCTAGGCCCCTAAATTATGGGGTGCCTCAGGGCTCGGTCTTATCCCCCCTACTATTCAACATCTACATGAAACCGCTGGGAGAGATCATCCGCAGGCACGGGATTAGATACCATCAATATGCGGACGATACTCAATTGTATCTGTCCGCCCCGTGCCAACTCAATGAAGCGGTAGACGTGATGAGCCGGGGCCTTGAGGCCGTTATGGACTGGATGAGGGTTAACAAGCTTGTGCTCAACCCAGAAAAGACCGAGTGGCTGTTGTGTTTTCCTCCCAAAGATTTGGCTACTATTCCACCACTCAGGCTGGGGGGTCAAATTTTATACCCCTCAGAGAGGGTTCGCAACTTGGGAGTCCTCCTGGACCCACAGCTGTCATTTGACCACCACTTAACGGCTGTGACCAGGGGGGCATTCGCCCAGGTTCGCCTGGTGCGCCAGTTGCGACCCTACCTGAATCGGGAGGCTCTCACAACAGTCACTCGGGCCCTTGTGACCTCTAGGCTGGAATACTGCAATGTGCTCTACATGGGGCTGCCCTTGAGGAGCATCCGGCGACTTCAGCTAGTGCAGAATGCAGCCGCGCGAGTGATTGCGGGTGCACCCCGATTCACCCGCATAACACCTATCCTCCGCGAGCTGCACTGGCTACCTGTTGATCTCCGGATGCGCTTCAAGGTGCTATTAATCACCCATAAAGCCCTACATGGCGGTGGATCTGGATACTTGAGAGACCGCCTTCTGCCAATTACATCCCTGCGACCGATAAGATCTCATAGATTAGGCCTCCTCCGTATCCCATCGGCCAGCCAGTGTCGGCTGGCAACTACAAGGAGGAGGGCCTTCTCAGCAGTAGCCCCGACCCTTTGGAACGAGCTCCCCGTGGAGATTCGTACCCTCTCCACCGTCCAAGCCTTCCGCATAGCCTTGAAGAACTGGCTCGCCCGTCAGGCCTGGGGATAGGATAGTTACCCCTCCCGAATGATGAATGTATGTTGCTTGCTATTTTACTTCATGTTTCTGTCTTAATGTCTGTATTCCCCCTTCCCAGTTTTTGTGTGAGCCGCCCTGAGTCCCCTCAGGGAAAAGGGCGGCCTACAAATACTAATAAAATTCTAAAAAAAATTCTAAATAGTGTTGTGATTCAGCAGAAGTTTGCTGTGAGTTGAGTCGGGATGCAGGAATAACAATGCAGCTGGGGCTCGTTAGTGTCATCTTCTGGAGATAAAAGGACTGATGGTGCCACGTCCTGGTTGCAGAAGTCAACGTTCACTCGTTCGTTCGTGGTTCGTCGTTCATCGGTCGTGGTTTGTTTGTGAGAGGCACTTGGATAAGTGATTTGCTTTCTGTAACCCTGATTCAAAGAGACACTTGGAGAAGTGATTTGCTTTCTTTCTGTAAACCTGGTGTTGCTGTAATAGCTCTTAGTTTTTGCATTCTGCTGCGTAACCTTTTTGCCAGAGACATTATTTATGTTTATTTTTGGGCTTGCAGCCAGCGTGAGCCAGGACTGATAAAGTTATTTCCTTTGAAGTCTGTCTGACTGTCGTCTGTGAACGAGCGAAGGGGGGGGGGGGTCAGAACACAGATGAAAGGATTAGAAGTTGAAAGATGATTGTATTACAGTATGTACAATGTTATCATAATGGTGTGAGCATGTTCAATGTAAAGTTATCAAAATTGTCAATGTTATTGTTATTTGGTATCAAAATGAACAATACCCAGAAGCCACACTGTTCGTGTATTTCATACATACATACATACATACATACATACATACATACATACATACATACACACACACACACACACACACACAGAGAGAGAGAGAGAGAGAGAGAGAGAGAGAGAAATAAAACTTATTTTTTTAAAAAGCTTTGGCTGGTCAAAATTGCAGGTGTGTCAGTAGTTAAGAAGGTATCTATGTAAACTCCTATTCCAAAACCCGAACTAGCTTCCAAGTGCAATTCAACATGCTGGATTTTTCCTGTCTGCATAGTTGAAGCCGCAGTTTCAACGAACCGTTAAAGCGCCAGAACCGAGAAAGCTGCTCCTTGCAAATTGAGTATAAGGCTTATCGCACTATAAACAGATTAAAAGGATTCTATAACCCGCCTCAGCGGTTTGAATAGCCTCGCGTCGCAGAAATCCCTCACGCCGCTAAATGCAAACATAGGGAAAAAGCAAACAATCCGCACCACCTTCAGCCGGCGGCGTCTTACCCTGCCCACCTTAGGTCAGGGGTCTCCAACCTTGGTAACTTTAAGACTTGTGGACTTCAACACCCAGAGTTCCTCAGCCAGCAACTCTGGGAGTTGTAGTCCACAAGTCTTAAAGTTGCCAAGGTTGGAGACCCCTGTTTTAGGTTGTTTCCATTTCCACCTGTGTCCTGCCTTTTATTAGTCCCAACACCGCATGCGCAGTCTCATTGGCGCAGTATAGTCCTCCCAGCTGCCTGGGGACGCTCTCGGGGCCGAGCCGCCGCTCTTCCCGTTTCGAATCCTCGCGCGCTTCCTTCCTCTCCTTCCCGCTGCCCTCCATGGGTTTGCCGAAGTGGGAGGGGGTCGTGGAGGGCGTTTCCCCGGTCGCCGCGCGGCGTCATTCCCAGCATGCAGTGCGGGCCGCCCCTGCCACAGCCGCCGCTCCTGTCCCTGCAGCCGCCGCCGCTGCCTCTCCGTGCGCTGCCGTCACTTTCGCAGCTGTTGCCGCCGCCGCCGCCGCTCCGGGGCTGCAAGACATGGCGGAGGGAGGCGCGGCGGATCTGGAGACCCAGCGCTCGGACATCGCGTCGCTGCTCAAGACGGCTCTCCGCAAGGGCGACACCTGGTGAGGGAAAAGGAAGGGATGGCGAGCAGGGGGTGGGGTGTTTGAGGGCCGCTCTCGGTGACAGGTGCGGACGGTGCCTCCCTCAGCGCCTTTCGGCGAGGGAAGCGGCAGCCTCCTCTGCCCTTCTGGCCCCCTGTTCGTTCACTGGAGGCTCCTTACTATCCCGGGAGCGGATTTTCGGGCACCCTTTCCCCCCCTCCCTCCGGTGCCTATGACGGGCTTTGCCTCAGCGCGCTGCCGGCATGGCGCTCATTCCTCACCTGCGAGGAGGCGAAGGTGGCCGCTGCCGCCAGGTATTTCTCCCCATTGTTTCCAATGGTCGCTGGCAACCCGTCCTAGGTGGAGGAACGGCGCGAGTGAGTCTTTCGGGCAAGGTTTCTCATTCCCAGAGCAGCTTCCGTGGTAAGGCCTGCCTCTCTGGACGGACGGTGGATGGGTGGGCTGCGGGCGCTTCTTGGATTTATATCTCCCCCGGTTCTTTGAACAGCATTCCGCTTTCCTTCCCCTGCCACTCCCTTCATAATTCGCTAACTTCATGATCATCCTAACAACAGTGATTGCAGAAAGGAAGAGAGTAAAACAGCAACGGAGGATCAGATGATGGTTTATAAAATTATGAAAGATCAAGAGAAAGTAGAGAGAGTCGGTTTTTTTTCTCCCCAAATTCTAGATCCCCTAAAATAATACCATAATCCATAATGCTAGGAGATCTGGGGCAATCCAGAAAAGAAGATTTAAAGTATTTTTGTCAAAAGAATTCATTGCTGCAGAGTTTGATTATGTCCATTAATTTAGCCTCTAAAGGAAATTACTGTATACCCATCTATAATGTCTAGGCTGGTTCCAAGAGCAGTTTAGGGACTGAGAAGAAAGGGGCTGTTCAATCTCATACCCTGATTTATATTTTAGATACATAAATATCAATGTTTTATTAAAGCCTTGAAATTTGGATTTTATAACCTCCTGTATTAATATGCTAAACCTTAGCTGATTAATATTTCAGTATTTATGGATTAAGGTACAGCTTGCATTGCCATAAATATTTTCCTCAGAGATGGGAGGAAAACAGTAGATTGTGCATACTTGGTCTTAATCTTCCATTCATTGGCTTCTGTTCTAGGAATGGAAAAAGTGCAAATTAGAGACTCACCAATATCCCTTTTGCAGCTCCAAGTACACTCACTTCTGAAAATTTGGGATGTCCATTTTGGGTTTGCAGGGATATTAAACTCTAAAATGAGCATATTGAGTCTTTGTGAAATACATATTTCACATCTTAACCTTCCTGAAGCCCTCTCCCAATATGGGCTATGTATGCCTCTGGCCACTTTCAGAGTACAGCTCCCCATATCCACAGAAACCTTGCTGCAATCCTTAAACCAGCAGAAGTTGTATAGTCCTGCACCATACAGTTATTGATTTTGCAGTATTCAATGAGGCCAAGTTGGCTTGGAATTCACTTAATGAGTATACATATTGTGGCAATAGGAAGTACACCCAGTAGAGAAATAGCAATAAATAAAAATGCCAGTTTTCCTTCCATCGCCATTGATTTGGGATGGTGAATCACATGCAGATGAGCAGATCCATCAGGTACATGAATCAGCTTAAGTTTTTGAAAGTTATTTTGGTGTTACAATCTAATCATATGTACTTGGAAATATGTTCTATGAATTTCACCTTTCAGTAACAGATTTTGAAATCAGAGCATTATTTTTAAATGTTAATCTGCACAATTCTAACAGTATTTAATGTCAAGTATATATTTTCACCAGTGCAAACAATTGTTAAAAATTTGGCTTTCTGTTCTTACGTTGAATTCAAAAGTGTGCTATATACCACTCATATATAAAATTGTTGATGGGAAAGAAAACAAGCTTAAATTGTGACCATATACTAAGACTGTAAATCACAATTTAGTCCAACTTTTATAAATTTGAGTTTTGGGCAGAGATAACTGCACAGATTCTATCTGAGGAAGAAGAATATAGCATTCTTTCTTTCATGGAGAAAAAATGAATAGTTGAATAGTTATGTGTATTTCTATTAGTTAATTTCTTCCAAAATTTTAGAATGGCATAAATCGGTATTTGGTTTTATTTCCTGATAACCATACAAGATTTTAGTCTAGGAGATTATTTACTACATAAAATTCAGTACCCTGCAATATTTTTGTTGTGGTACATTTTGTACTCATATGCATATGTATTTTGAAATATACTTTGAACAATTTTATCTTGTTTCCGATAGTGTACAATATATTGTATCCCCTACTTACTGAAATCATCCCCATGGTTAAGGCAGTTCATAACTATAACTACATTTACTTGGTATTAAACACTCAAAGATTCACAAATTTTAGCTAGGTTTTTCTCTATATAGATTGTTTCTATGTCAAGTTTGGATCTCTCTGGGGGAATTTTTAAAAAAAAACCTCAGCTATTGTATTTTTCATTTATATTGCCATTAGATTTGGAAACTGATGTTTTGGAGCTGAACCTTAATTGCCAATATTTAGAATTAACCATAATATTAGCAATTGTGATCATTAGGATAATAAGATAAATGATATGATCTTGCCTTACTAGTTTTCAATATTTTCTCTCATACCAGCTATAATATTATAATTGTATAAAGTTAAATTCTATTATTGCTTCACATGCTAACAAATTTGGAGTGTAGTTTTCTTTCATTATAAATAAAAAGTGTGTTGCTTGTAAATATCTCTTAGACCAGGGGTAGTCAACCTTTTTACACCTACCGCCCACTTTTGTATCTCTGTTAGTAATAAAATTTTCTAACTGCCCACCGGTTCCACAGTAATGGTGATTTATAAAGTAGGGAAGTAACTTTACTTTATAAAATTTATAAAGCAGAGTTACAACAAACCCCTACCGCCCACCATGAAAGCTGGAACGCCCACTAGTGGGCAGTAGGGACCAGGTTGACTACCACTGTCTTAGACAATTTATCTGTAATACACTTCAATTTGTATCTTAAATATGTTTTGTAAATGCTTCATTTTTTGAACTGTTTAGGTCATAACCCTAATCCTTAATTTACAGGTAATTTATTTTATTAATCTAAATTCCAGTCTTAAATTATAGCAGAATGTCTATTAAGCTTGAATTAAAATAGCAAAGGTTTAAAAGCAAAATAATTCAGCTCAGTATTTCTAAATAATCTGGTATTGAAGTGATGATACTGTTAAGAATCATGGCAGGCTTTGGGAAAAAATATTTGGGAAATTGGAATGTGTTGTGCTTCAGATTCAAAGTCAAAAGGTCAATGGGAATGGGTGTGCACAACCTATCTGTTGGTACCTCCTTTTAAAAATTGCATTTTTTTCTGGGCTCCCACAGAAAAATATTTGTTTGTGTTAAGAGTGATTGACAGTGGGCCATTCCACTTTCCAGATGATCTTGTTGCATCCTCTTGTTGCTCCTTAAAGTGCATGTTTTCCAACGATCCACAACTACAATGTGAAAACAGAGTTTATTTAAGGGGTCACTGGCAAGAGTTGTATGCCACAACTCATGCCACAACTCCAGGCACTCATGCCACAACTCCAACTAGTTGTCCTAGCAGGTCTTACTAGGCTTCTTCTTGCCTTTTCTGCTTGACTTGAAATTTTTGTTTGAATGTCAAAGAACTCTAATAAACAGACATTTCAAATCCCCCCATATCCATGGCATAGGATAATTCATAAAGGAAAAGTAATTGTGAATATCAATAGGTGATCCATATCCTCACAAACACTTTGATAAACAGTTTAAGAACAGAGTGATATGGGAACTCAGTATAAATGACAGAATAGGAATAAGTAGTTAGCTTCTAAAAACCAGAAAAGGATAGAACCATTTAATCAGATTCCCAATTATATTAAAGTAACCAATATAATGCAAGCAAAAAAATTGTATAACTTTGGCATGGCAAATGGCAATAGTGAGGATAACCTGTTTAGTTTGATTTCAAATATATCTAGAGAACCTAGATTTGCACAGACAAACATTTGAGCAACTTGTCTAGGAAACACAAACATCTGGATTTGTTTAGCTGCTACCTATGGCAGGAACTAAGTAGAAGTGAAGCAATAGCATATATCACTAAATTCTTTTAAATTTCTACAGAATGTGGATTTGCTTAAGATCCTGCTTGGATATAAAATGTATGTCTAAATGGATTTCTATAAATATAGCACCAGAATTATTTATTAAAAATATGCAAAGCTTTGATACTAGAATCAGTTATCCTGATATATAGTGACATCTATGTTTGGGAAACTATGTGAGCAATCATGCAGGTCTGTGAAATTGTTTCATAATATATATACCATGTTCTTTTGAAGGTATTTAGTGGATAGTCGTTGGTTCAAACAGTGGAAAAAGTATGTTGGATTTGACAGCTGGGACAAATATCAAATGGGAGATCAGAATGTTTATCCTGGTCCTATTGATAATTCTGGACTTCTCAAAGGTAATTTACTTGTGTTATTTTAAAAAATTCTGAGGTGTCTCAGTATATTAATAAGATAATTTGTTGTTGCAGTTTTCTTAATGAAAACTTTAAACTTTCTGAAATTTGTTTAAAATAGAAGGTGAAAATATCTTAAAAGTAAATTAAAAGTTTAAGATACATTAAATAGTGCAGTAGTGATTAAAGTAAGGTATCAGTAATTTGAATAGTTACCCTTTGTGTACTAAATATTGTGGATTAGTAGAATAGTACATTTCTAAGAATCTCTTATAAAAATATTTTGGGGGACAGTGTAATTCAGAAATTGGCTTACTTCCATCATAGACTAAGTTATATTCATTTTTTTTAAAGATTCTCAATTGTAATCTCAGTGTTTTAGCACATGTTCTGTATTGGCTATAAGTAAACATAAATTCTTTTTCCTCATAGATGGGGATTGTCAATCCCTTAAAGAGCATCTTATTGATGAGCTGGACTACATTCTTTTACCAACTGAAGGATGGAACAAACTAGTTAGCTGGTATACTCTTCTGGAAGGTCAAGAACCTATTGCACGCAAGGTACCTCCTATAGTAAAACACTGAAATGTTAAAAACAGTATTTGAAAATTCTTTGTTTATAACAACTCCCCACCCTCCTAGAAGAACAAAAATGTTTTTTTCCCCAAGCCACATTGAACTTTATGTGAGTTTAGTTCTGGAACTAACATTTATATTTGTTCACTGTTCACAGAACTCTTGTTTGTTAGTATTAGAACAAAGAACTATATGCAACAAGTATTTCTTATATTAAAGTATCAGTTATCTCAAAGCCTAGCCTCATTGTCATTTTTTTCATCTTGAGTAATCCTAAAATATTTCTGTTACCTGTTCTTTGATAGTCTTCTACAGATAAAGTCTAAATTTGTTCTTTCCCTTGGTACAGCAAAGCAAGTTTTAATCTAAGTGTATAGGTAATGCATGCTAATTTCATTTAGTATGCACTTTATTGTTTATATTTCTTACCTGGTCCTTTAAGTCTGCACTTAAATTTTGCATGCCAGACTCTATGGAGCATCCTGTGTTATTAACATTTGATTTTTGCTTGTTGCAACAAGATATATAGTTGAAGTAGCTATAGCTGATGCATTTTATTAAAATAATTATTTGACTGTACTGTTAGTTGTAACATCTCCCACTTTTGTATATCTCTTCAATCTTCTTCCTTGTAGATATGTATAGGTTTCTCCTCCCCTCCTAAGAAATATTTCTTAAGGTAGCTTCTCTTTGCCAATATCCATACAAATTCACTGCAAGAAGATTGTTAACTTAACCCTAAACAATCCATAGTTGTTTAATAAATATATGTTTTGAAGAAAAGTAATGTATATGCTTAAAATATCAGTATTTCTTTATACTGAACATTTAAATGCTAAAATTAATGTTACAAAGTGTGCTTATTTAGCTATGAAAATGCCAGTCCTCTTAATTTATCATTTCTGTCTGTTTGTGAATATTTCTTCTATTGAAATAAGTGTGAGTTCATATACATATTTAAATTCTTGATCAAAATATAATAATAAAACTTTAATATAAACTGTGGAAGTTTAATTCAGTGCTAAAATAAAGAAATTATTTGATGATAATTGAAATAATTTAGCTCATTGAGGACAATAATCATTTAATCCTAATATCTTTAATAAAGTATGATAAAATAAGTTATGTTTTATAATATATAATACATAGTTTATGTTTTATAATGTATTATATAATGCTAAGTTTTTAAACTGCATAACTGAGAATGTTATAGGTTATTGTATTTCTGCTAAAGTTAAAGATTTTTGCAGGCCATTTAAGTATTTGTGTATGTGCGATACATGATTATGGTGGCTTCAGAGAATTCATAGATATTTTTCACCAAGCATAATGTCATAATTTACAGTGGCTGATCTAATATGTTTTCTAATGTAAATTACTTTTTCTATAACTTCTTATGGCAACTTGTTGGAAATGAAGTATAAACCTCTAAATGTTTAAATATTCTCACTTTTTTTAAAGAAAAAGACAATAAAAATCATTAGGAAAATGATATTTGATGCTATAGATTTAAAGCGTCTTTGAAACTCTGGCATGCATATGGGTCTATAACTTTAGCAATAATAATATTTTTTTTATAAAAATACAACCTTAGTGGGAGACCAGTAACCATACATATAAATATTATTTGGTGTTTATTTATTAAATTCAGTTTTATTTCAAAATCTAAGGACATTTGTCTATTAATATACCCTTCCCCCCTAGTGAGAATTCATTGATTCTGTTGCTATAGCATATGATTTCTAGCAGTTATTTGGTACTTCCTTTTTTTTGCCTATTTTGATGAATCACATACCAAGCTGATGGCTATTTTCAGGACAGTCTACATGGCTGATTTATGCAGTAACAGCATAGAAGATCAGATGGAAATATACAAGAGGTGATTGTGAACATTCTGCTTACCTCAGTTTCCAAGTTTTGTTGGCTATTAGTAATTTATGTTGAAGAATAAAGTTAAGATTGTTTTCCTAAATAAAAATAAAATTAATATATCCAATTTCAAAAATATTGCTGGTATTTAGTGCCAATAAGCTATTTATGTTGCTAGTGTGAATAGTTATTTTTTTTAAAGTAGAGTGTTTGTTTCATTATAAACTTATGTTTAAGGTGAAAATTAAATTTTGATCTAATCTTCACAACCTTTCATGGCTTATAAAGCATCTAATTACAAAATAAAGGTTGACCATCTGAAAATTGTGTATTATATATTTAGGAACGTATATGTTCCATTTAGTTTTAATCTGCTTATTTTCCAGGTAGTTGAACAGGGTATGTTTGTCAAGCACTGCAAGGTGGAAGTTTATTTGACAGAATTGAAATTATGTGAAAATGGAAATATGAACAATGTAGTGACACGAAGATTTAGTAAAGCTGATACAATAGGTATGACCATTGAAATTTCTTTATGTAGCTAAATTACTTTTTAAAATAAGTTCTTTGTCATGCATTGCTTCCATAAAATAAATGTCATGGTGTATCATTGTATTAACTATTTAATTTGATATTTTAAAATTATCCCAAACTATCTCATTTTAAATTTAGAAAGTATAATGCAGACACTAATTTTTCCACAATGTATTATTCTTATTTGAACATAAGTGGAAAAACTTTCTCTAACATAAATGAAAGCATCTTAGCCCATAAAAAATTATTTTTTCATCTGAAATGCATATAATTTCTTTCAGAGATTGGCTGAATTTCTACATAATACTAAACCAAGGTTTAGTAATTCATGCCTAGCTTTTTAAACTCAAATGAAGTCTGGAGCTCAAATAATTTATTTCACTGAAACAAATGACTGAACTTAATACATATAAATTATGGTGTAAAAAGGTATGGTCAGCAATCAAAACCATTGTTCTTTTAAAGTATCTTTTAAGTTGAAATTCTTTTTTGCTTGTAATGACAATATTGAATTAGCAAATTTACTCTAAATTTGTAAGAGTATACTTGAGACACAGGCATTGGCAGTCACAGAGTGCCAATTTTCATCTTCCAGTGGAAGTGAGGGAGTATTCTCAAAGCCTGATTGGTCCAAATACTGAGAGCAAACCCCTTAAATACTCCTGCCTTCCATTCCTGCCCAGTTTCCTCTCAGTCTCTTGGTCCAAGCACTGTTTGAGAATTTGTATCTAGGTAGGAAAGCTTATTTATTCAATCTGGTCTGGTATTTGGCTGAATTGGGCACTTTAAAAGTTCTTAAATTCTAAATTGCAGCTGCGGCCCAATGGACAGTCCTTCTGTCTCGAGCAGTCGGAGAGGGCCCTGTGGAGCATCCATCCTTCCCTCTGCGGGGCCGGAGCCCTATCCCTATCCCCGGGATTGCGGGGGTGCCGTGCTCCTGGTACAGCTGCGGGTGAGGCCGTTTTTTCCCGTTGCGGCAATCGGCAAGAGAGAGCGGCGTCGGCGCCACAAGGTGCGCGCAAGCTGCCTTCGGAGCCACCGCTTTGATTCCGGTGGCTGCCGCACGCTTTGCCTGAGGCCATCAGCGCGATCGGATGATGGGGGGTGAGCCTGTGTGCCACGAGGCCCCCCAGTATTACAAGGCCCATTTGCCCCGGGGTCCGACAGGCCCTCTGAGCACGGTTTTTCAGCCTATTTCTACCATGCCAACAACTTAGAGGCCCAGCGGCCATTTTAACTGCCGCCAAGTGCGTGAGGTCTTCGCTATCTACAGAGCTGATTGGGAGGCCAGGCTAGGGGCGTTCGGCCTAGTTCCTCACCTTCGAAGGCCCAGGTTCCGGTGGGGCCTACAGAGGCCTGGTGCTATTTACCTCCACGCTATAGGACACGTGAGTAGTGATGGAGGAGTGGTCGGAAATTCCCCAGCGCCAGGTTGAGGACCTGATGGGGGTGGAAGGAGACCGGGGGCAGGGGAGCGCTCCCGGGGTTCCCCCGGCCAGGCCCTTGGTAGCTCACCGCCCCTCTTCTACGCTTCTATGAGGGAGGAGGCCAGGAGACACAAGGCCCTGGAAAAGACCTTCGCCAAGGCTGAGAGGCAGGTCAAGTCATCCGGGCTTGCCTCTGCCAGCAGATCCAGGTCACCACAGGCTTCCTTCTGATCATTCCGCGCCAAGGGGGTTTAGTCCATCTTCTCGCTCGGTATCACCAGCCAGATCTTGCAGCTATTCCAGGCACAGGGGATCTCCTTCTCCCTCCCCTTCGGTTTCGCCTGGGTTGGCGAGGGATAGTTTTGAGGACCCCCTGGAAGGGACCTCTAGGGGTCATCAGTCTGCCTGTAGGTTGGCCCCATAAGGCCCTAGTTCCTTCATTAGGGACATGGGGGATCTGGATCACCTCCCTGAAGGGATCAAAAGGCTTATTTCTGCAGCTATTTCACGGGGCATAGCCCAGCGGGATAGGAGTTCCCACTCATCTAGGCCTCAAGGGGGGCCAGGCCATCACCAGTATAGGGCTCCCTCTCCTTCCATGGTTAGCAAGGGTTTGGTTTTGGGGGAGGAGAATCTCCAGGATATGGGATTCTTGGAGGACGAGGACGCGGCCCCTTCTTCTTCGGGTCTCTTTCCTCCGGTCAAGTTCAAGACTCTCCTAAACAAGGCGAGGAAGACCACCAAGATTGGGACAGGGGATTCCATGGTGCCTCTGCTTAGGGATCCAGACATGGCCATGTTTTCAAACACGGCCACGAACAAAGAGGAGATTCCGGCCCCGCCTTTGTTCATGGAGGTCCTGACCAACCAGTGGGCTCGACCTTCCAATTTCTCTAATGTAATGACCGTCGCTTCTATAACGTGGAGCAGGCCTTTGCTCAGGCCATTCAATTACCCACTATTGACACCCCAGTTGCTATCCTAGTCTCCTCTTCCCCCGTGGTGTCTGGTGATGCGGCAGATAAGTTGAAACCTGAGGATAAGCAGGCGGAGCTTACCTTAGGGAGGAATTTCAACACCACTGCCTGGGCCATAAAGTCCGCGGCTGCGGCATCGTATTTTAATCGCACTACGGTCATGTGGCTCCGCCAGCTCCAGGATTGTATATCGATCCAGGCCGAGCAACTCCATCAGGACCCAACTAAGATTATTGCTGCCTCACAATTTTCCGCAGACGTGACCCTGGACACGGTTAAGTTTGCATCCAGTCCCTTGGCCACCTCTGTCACATCCCGCCGCCTTCTGTGGCTTTGTAACTGGCAGATGGATAACAAGGCCAAATGGAATCTGGTGGCTGCCCCCTTCAAGGGCCCCAATCCCTTTGGGGAGGCTCTCGACCCCATTCTGGTCGAGAATAAAGACAAGAAAAAGGTCCTTCCGTCTAACACTAAAAAGGCGGAGTCTCGGGCTCATCCTTATCGTAGGCCGTCGTATAGGGCTCCTGACTTCGACCATCATCAGCGTTTTTCTTCTTTCAGGTCCGACAGGCAGTTCTCTAGGCCATCCTATCAGGACCGGAATAGGTTTCAGCATCAGTCCCGGCGGCCCTTTCGAGGTGGCAACAGTTGTCCTTACCACAGGGAAGTAACTCGAACCCGAGTCGTCCAATAGGCGGCCGCCTGTCCTCTATGCAGATTGATGGGATGAGATCACATCAGACACCTGGGTCAAGTTCACAGTTCATCGGGGTCTCCGAATCTCTTCAGGTTGTTCCCTCTGTCTCGGAGCCTGGCGCGCCGCCATCTGATGGATCAGGCTATAAAACACCTTCTCGACATTCAGGCAGTGGAGGCAGTTCCCCATGTGGAATGTGGTCTGGGCCACTACTCCAACCTGTTTGGGGTCCTGAAGAGTTCGGGGGGCTGGAGGGCGATTCTGGAACTCAAGCGCCTGAACCACTTCTTGGTTTACAGGCGCTTCAAGATGTCCTCCCTCAAGTCTATCCTTCAGGGCATCTGGAGGGGGACTTCTTAGCATCGGTAGATCTGACAGAGGTCTACCTTCATATTCCAATTCTTCCAGCTCATCGCAGGTTTCTGAGATTCTCCCACAGAGACCACCATTATCAGTACAGGGCTCTTCCTTTTGGGTTAGCTTCAGCCCCTTGCACATTTACGAAGGTGCTAGCAGCACTGGCGGCTCATCTCCGCTCCATTCCGGTGAGGCTCCAATGCTACCTGGATGATGTCCTAGTTCAGGCGGGGTCCCTCCCTCAGGCGGTCTCGGACCTTCGGCTTACCATTCGGAGTCTTCAGGCCCTGGGGTTTTCGGTAAATTTTCCCAAGAGCCATCTGTCTCCGTCCACACACATTTTTCACCTAGGGACAGTCATAGATTCCATGTCGGGGGTGGTCCGCTGTCTCAGGACCGCCAGACAAGTCTGCAACAGTTGGCAGGAAAGGTTCACAGAAGTCGGTTAGTTTCAGTCCTCTCATTGTCACAGTTGTTACGCAAGATGGTTTCTTGTATAGGGATAGTCCCGTGGGCCAGACTCCACCTCCGGCCTCTTCAGTGGGAGCTCATTCCTTTCCAGAGAGGAAGGATGAGCAACTCTCTTCGGACTCCCCGCCTCCCTGTGGGGGTCCGGGCTTCTCTCAGCTGGTGGATCTCCCTGGCCAATCAATGAGGTTGCTCCTTCTGGGAACCGGACAAGGTGACTGTGACCACGGACGTGAGTCTGTTCAGTTGGGGGGCCCTGGTGAGCTCTCGCTTGACCCAGGGCAGATAGACGGCTTCAGATCTCCAACACAGTATAAATTGGTTGGAACTGAAGGCAGTGTGCCTAGCCCTGCAACACTTTCGGACCTTGGTGGAGGGCTGTCAGGTGCTTCTGCTGATGGACAATGTGGCCACCAAGGCCCACATAAATCATCAGGGCGAGACTCACTCTCGGGCTCTCTGGCTAGAGGCCCTGAGACTCGGCGCCTGGGCAGAGAGGCACCTGTCGTCTTTGGTGTTGGAGCACATCTCCAGTCTATCCAACCATCAGGCGGACTGGCTGAGTCGGGTGACCCTGGACAATGGCGAGTGGCAACTCCACCCGTCCTTGTTTCAGGGGATCTGTCGGCGGTTTGGTAGCCCTCTGGTGGACCTCTTCACCACTCCGGCGAATGCGCAACTGCCTTGATTCTTCACCCAGTTTCAATCCCCGTCTGCGGAGGGCACGGATGCCCTCTGGAGCAGGTGGCCTCCGGGCCTGCTCTATGCCTTCCCTCCCATTCCCCTCATTCCAGGGACCCTCAGGAAGGTAGTAGTGGAGGGGGCACTAGTCATTGTCGTGGCACCTTATTGGCTCAGGAGGCCCTGGTTCGCGGATCTAGTCCAGCTGTCAGTGGCTCCCCAATGGAGGATTCCGCAGGAGGAGGTGGTCTTGTGCCAGGGAGTCCTGATTCACCCGGAGCCCCAGTGGCTAACCTGTCCTCAGGAGTCATACGCACCATCGAGGCTTCTAGGCGCCCGTTGACGACTCGGATTTACAATTCCACCTGGTCAGCTTTCTTTAAATGGTGCTCCCCACTCGGCATTTCTCTGGCTAGGGCCACTATTCCCAACGTCTTGGACTTTCTGCAGAAAGGCCTGGGCAATGGGCTGTCACACAACATCCTGCGCCGTCAGTGGCGGCTCTGTCTTCGGTGTTGGGGGGTGTAGGGTCTTCCTCCCTCTCTCACGTTCTCCTGATCAAGCGTTTTCTTAAGGGGGCAGCTAATCTCAGGCCTCCCCCTATCCATAGGTTCCCTATATGGGATCTGCCCCTGGTTCTCAGGGCATTGACTGGGCCCCCGTTCGAGCCTCTCCAGTCTGTTCATCTGAAATTCTTATCCCTTAAGGTGGTCTTTCTGGTGGCAATTACCTCAGCCCAGCGTATTTCGGAGCTGGGCGCTCTTTCATCCAAGGTAGATCTTTGCCATTTTCACAAGGATAGGGTGATTCTTCGCCTTGACCCTACCTTTCTCCCAAAGGTGAACACCCCCTTTCATAGGGCGTAGGAGATCATCCTGCCCAATTTTTGCCTGGGTCTGTCTAGTGATAGGGAGAGGCTCTGGCACCGTTTGGAGATTTGTCGCGCTTTGCGCATTTATCTCCGCTGGACTGCGGGGTCTGAGGGTCGGAGGCTTTATTTGTCTCCTTCCAACCTAGGATGTTGGGGGCCAGCGTGTCTTCGGTTACCATTGGCTGATGGCTGCGATAAGCCATCATGGAGGCCTATGGGGCGGCGGGTTGTCCTGTCCCGTCGGTAATAACAGCCCACTCCACTAGGACCACGGCGGCATGGGCAACTAGGGCTCCCTTTGAGGACATTTGTCGGGCCGCTACTTGGGCGTCCCCGACACCTTTCATCCGACATTATCGTCTGGATGTCTTCGCCTCAGGGGATGCTCCCTTTGGTCGGAGGGTCCTGCAGAGGGTGGCAGCTGATACTCACCTTGGGCCTTAGTTGTTATTGTTTTTCCCTCCCTGGGACTAAGCTTGGGTATGTCCCACACGTGACCACTCCCTCTCTTCCACTGGAAAAAGAAAGTTGGTCTTACCTTAACGTGTCTTTTCAGGGGAAGAGAGGGAGTGGTCATGATCCGCCCTGATTAGGTTGTTGGGGCAAAGGGAGGGCCGGGTGGTTCCCGGGATTTTGTTGTTGGTTTTTTGTTTCAGTTATATGGTTCGCCTTCAAGGAAACTGGGCAGGAATGGAAGGCAGGAGTATTTAAGAGGTTTGCTCTCAGTCTTTGGACCAATCAGGCTTTGAGAATACCCACAAGTGACTACTCCCTCTCTTCCCCTGAAAAGACACACTCAGGTAAGACCAACGTTCACATTTTACACTGCCACATTTCCATTGGACTTCCTATGGTTTCACAATAATACAGTATTCAAAATAACTTACATTCTAACAGAAAATGTAAAAAAACAAGCATCTGCAAATGCCTGGAGAAAAGTACAAATGCCTCCAGTAAAGCTTGTTTCCTGAGGTAACTAATGTCAGACTTCCAATGGAGATCATTCAAGAGGATTAGCATTGGCATCAAATAGGTTGGATTAAAGATGAACATGGTTTTAAAAGTATATGTAAGCCACATAGGTAAACATTAACAGTTTACATTGCACCAGAAGCTTACAGGAAGCCAACATAGAATACAGTTGTAATGTGTTCCAATTGACAAACGCTAGATAATAAATGGTCTCTAAAGGTAGCTCTATATAAAGTGCTTTGCAGTAATGTGTATGAGAAGTAGACAAGGATCCCTATGGCAAAGTTCTCATAGACCACCACTATCTGTTTTTCAAACAGCTGGTTGTTGTTCCCCACTAAAAGTCACCCATGGAACCGCTTGAATCCTCCAACGAACAAACACCAATTATGCCTTACTAAGATTCAATTTTAACTTTATATCCTCTCTTTAAGAACTTTACAGCCTTTAGACATTGGCAAGTGTCTATCTTGGGTTTTGCCTTTGATTGCACATCTTTTTACTGTGTATGTATGTATGTATGTATGTATGTATGTATGTATGTGTATATATATGTATATATATATATATATATATGTGTGTGTGTGTGTGTGTGTGTGTGTGTGTGTGTGTGTATACATACATACATACATACATACATATATACATACATACATACATATTTTGGGGGCTTTTCCCATGTAAGATTTAGATTGTCTTGGCAACGTTTCGGCGAGGTCTCACTCACCATCTTCAGGCTGGGTTTTGAGCTTAAAGCGTGGTTGGAGCTGCCGTCTTTCTATAATGATTGGTGGGGGTGTGTGGAGTTCTGGCTTTGTTTCAGTAAGTGGAATCATTGGTCGTGTGGTTGTATCATAATTGGTAGATTGGTGCTGATTGGTGCTGGCTGTGTGTCCGTTGTTGTTTCGTGTTGTAACGGCCTGGGTGGTGGTAGGGCTCGTTTGTTGACTAGGGCTGGTTTTCAGATGCCTGGTGGGTGGGAGGTATCGTCACGTTTATTCATATTGTGGGGGTGTTTCTCTATTTCGATAGCTTCCATAATTATTCTCTTGTTGAAGTGTTCAGTTTTGGAGATTAACCTGGTTCCTTCAAAATTAATTTCATGTCCTGTAGCTTTAAGGTGCTGGAAAAGGGAGAAAGTTTTTTCTTTTTTTCTTACTGCATTCTTGTGTTTTGCGATGCATGCATTTATTCTCCTGTTCGTTTGTCCTATGTATGCTGCAGGGCAGATTTTGCATGGTATTTCGTAGACTCCTTGGTTTTCTAGCTGGATTTTGTCTTTGGGGTTTCTTAAGATGTTGGCTATTTTTTGGTCAGTGTTGAAGGCTGTCTTGATATTGTGTTTGTGGAGAATTTTGCTGATTTTATCTGTGGTGCCTTTGATGTAAGGGAGGAGGGCGATGCCGTTGTCCTGTTCTGTGTCTCGGTTTTTGGGGAGAGTCTCCCTTTGGATTAGGTTAGTAATTGCTTTTCTTTGGAATCCATTGGAGATTAATATGTTTGTGAGAGTGTGTAATTCAGTTGTCAGGTGGTCTTTGTCGGCTAGGCGTTTGGTTCTGGAGATGAGGGTCTTGGCTACAGAGTTGATCTGTGCAGGATGATGATGGGATTGTATGTTTAAGTAGCAATTGGTGTATGTTTTTTTTCTGGTAGATGATGTGTCCTAGGCAGCCATTGGGTTTTTTGTAGATTAGGACATTCAGAAAGGGAAGTCGGTTGTTTGCTTCTATTTCCATAGTGAATTGTATTTTGGGGTGTAGGCTGTTGAGATGTGTGAGGAAGTTGCCCAGTTTTTCTTTCCCGTGTGGCCAAATCACGAAAGTGTCATCAACATATCTAAGCCAGAGTTTGAGTTTGTGCTCAGATTTATCTAAGCCGTTAGTTTCAAAATGTTCCATGTTTAAGTTTGCGATGACGGGTGAGAGGGGTGATCCCATGGGTGCTCCTTCTATCTGTTTGTATCTTTGTCCATTATGGATGAAGTATGTATTGGTTAGACAGTGGTTGGTCAGGTCCAGAATGTGTTTAGGGGGATTGTGTTTGTTCTGGATAGCTGCCAAGGCTTCTTTTGTAGGCACTTGGGTGAAGAGGGATAGGACATTGAAGCTCACGAGTAGGTCACTGGGTTGTAGGTTTTGTTTCTTTATTGTTTCTATGAAGTGGAGTGAGTTTTGTATGTGTGAGATGATGGGTTCTGCATAGGGTTGGAGTTGTTTGGCAAGGTATTTGGCAAGATTCTGTAGAGGTGAGCCTATGGAGCTGACTATGGGTCTGAGTGGTGTTCCTTCTTTGTGTATTTTGGAGAGGCCATAGAGTTTGGGGCATCTGGAAGTTTTCTCTCTGGGGATGATTCTTTGCTGGATCTCTTCACTGATGGGAGAGGCTTTTATTTTGGATTTGGTGGTTTTTTCCAGGTAGGTGGTGGGGTCTGTGTTTAGAGGTTTGTAAGCGGGGTCTTGGAGTAGATTGGATAATTTGACTTGGTAGTCAGACATGTTCATCACCACTGGGGCGTTATCTTTGTCTGCTGGGAGAATGATTATGTTGTTGTCTTTCCTCAGGTTGGTGAGTGCTTTTTCTTCTTATTGTAAGTTGCTTCTAGGTGGATTACTGGAGCAAAGGATGTTGGTGACTGCAAGTCTGATTTTATTGGCTTCGTTTGGGTTGATTTTGGTGAGTGTAGCTTCAACTCCGCATATGATGTCTTCAGTGGGGATGCGTTTAGGGGCGACTAAAGTTGAATCCTCTGGAAAGGACATTGGTTTCAGCTGTGGTGAGGGTTCTGTCTGATATGTTGTGTACTGTTTGTTTCATGAGTTGCTGTGGAGGAGGGTTGGGTTTCTGTTGTGACTCAGCAGAAGCTTGCTGTGAGTTGAGTTGGGATGCAGGAATAATGAGCAGCTGTTGCTCATTAGGGTCATCTACTGCTGATAAAAGACGGATGGTGCCACGCCTTAGTTGCAGAAGTCAACGTCGTTCGTGGTTCATTGTGGTTTGTTCGTGAGTTCAGTTTCGTGATTTAAAGAGGCACTTGGATAAGTGATTTGCTTTTTGTAAAACCTGATTCAAAGAGGCACTTGGATAAGTGATTTGCTTTCTGTCAACCTGGTTTGCTGTAAGAGTTTTTGTTTTGCATTTGCTGTGTAACTTTTTGCCAGAGACTTTATCTATGTTTATTTTTAAGTTCGCAGCCAACTTGAGCCAGGACTGAAAAAGATATTTCCTTTGAAGTTCTGTCTGACTGTCATTTGTGAACGAGCGAAGAGGGGGGTCAGAACAGGTTTCTGTTGCTTTTCTAGTCTGTGGAGTTTGTTGGTGTGTTTGTCTGCCTTGTCGGAGGTTTCTGTTTCGGCTCTCCAGAGGGCTAGTTGTTTGGATTTGTCCCAGAGTGCTGGGTGGATTTTGTTGCTGAGTTTGAGGTGAAGAGTGAGTATGTGTCAGTTGGTTTGATTTAGTTGGAATCTTTTCCTGTGGAGTTCATTTCTGATTACGGCTAATTCAGTTCTTTTCAGAATCCTTTGGTGGCTGAGGTTTTAGAATGGAATTTTAGTTGGATGTATGTGGGGATCAGGCTTTTGTCTTGGCAGTTGCGTAGGAATGTGAGGTCACATAAGATGGTGGCTCTTCGGACTTCAAGTTTCTTATAGGATCTGGTGAGCAGGAAGGTTTCCTCCCCGTAGAGGTAAGATATTTGTTTTCGTAGATTTTCACGGATGTAGGTATGCTGGTCTTGTTGTATTCGGGTATTTTCCCATGTAAGATTGAGAATGTCTTGGCAACGTTTCAACAAGGTCTCACTCGCCATCTTCAGGCTGGGCTTTGGGCTTAAAGTGTGGTTGGAGCTGCCGTCTTTCTATAAATCTTGGTTAAACCAAAACCCAGCCGGAAGATAGCGAGTGACACCTCACCGAAACGTTGCCAAGACATTCTCAATCTTACATGGGAAAATATCCGAATACAACAAGACCAGCGTGTGTGTGTGTGTGTGTGTGTGTGTGTGTGTGTGTGCACCCATTTCTTTGCTTTATTATTGTATGCCACCTAGAATCAAAGTATTTTAAAATAAATTAAATACCATTTTTTTTTGTACATGTAGATACAATTGAAAAAGAGATAAGGAAAACATTCAGTATTCCAGATGAAAAAGAAACAAGATTGTGGAACAAATATATGAGTAATACCTTTGAACCTTTGAATAAACCAGACAGTACCATACAGGATGCTGGCTTATACCAGGGACAGGTATGATATATATTTCTGGCCCTACATTTGAAAATATAAATATTACAAACTTTGATTATGTTGACTGATAGTATGCTGCCATCTAGAATCTCCTGCTTCTTGTTCTCTAGGTCAGGCACATATCCGTGTATACTAATTGACTCTATTGGTGAACATGTGACAGAGAGAGGTGCTGCAATGATCTTAATTGTGGGCTTTAGTTGCAAAGTATCTTTTCCATCACCCTAAGTAACTTTGAACAGTAACTATCTGAATTTCTAAGTGAAGTCTACCTCTAGTAGCAAAAATGATATTTTACCAACATTCTAGAATGCTTTAAATAAAGATTTTGATCTGAATTTAATGGATAAGGTAAAAATGCATAATATTGGCATAATTGAAAAATCTACCATTTGTACATGCTTCAGCATACAGATGAGTATAGATCGTCCTCAGCTTACAACAGTTCATTTAGCGAATATTCAAAGTTACAAAAGCATTGAAAAAAGTGACATGACTTTTTCATGTTTATGACCATTGCAGCATCGCCATGGCCACGTGATCAAAATTCAGATGCTTGCCAATATTTATGACAGTTGCAGTGTCCTAACTGATCATTTGATCACCATTTGCGACCTTCTGACAAGCAAAGTCAATGGGGAAGCCAGATTCATTTAACAACCATGATACTAACTTAACTACAATGCTTCACTTAAAAACTGTGTCAAGAAAAGTCATACAATGGGGCAAAATTCACTTAAGTGTTTCACTTAGCAACATAACTTTTGAGCCCAATTGTCATAAGTCAAGGACTACCTGTAAATATAAATTATGCTCCATTATTCTAAACTGAATGAATTTCATGTTTGTCCCTTTTGTTGCATATAGGTATTAGTGATAGAACAAAAAAATGAAGATGGAACATGGCCTAGAGGTCCTTCAGCTCCAAAGTAAGCGATTTAAAGAAAGTAATGCCTTACACTTAATGAAGTTATGTTCCTTTATCCCAAGCCTTCTGTATTTGGAAGCAACATTTTTGTAACTCAAAAAGACAGTGTGTTTTGATGAAATTATTTGGCTTAAAACTGAATGAAAAACGAATATTCTTCAGGATGGCAATTTAATTGTGATTATAACTTCTAAGAAATGTGGATTAAATTTTGAAATAGTATTGTATTTTCAAGTTTGTCACTGCTATTTATGTTAGTAGTTATATCAGTTACATTATGATTATTGGCTGTCTTTTGACCTGTATTATGACACTAGGACTGAATAATTTCTTACTCTCCCATTAGCCAAAGCAATAAATTTGAGTCTCTATATATCTGTCCTTATGTTGAGGAACTTGCTTACAGTAGAAAATTACACACATAGCTCAACTAGATTAATTGTGTTATTGCATATAAAAATGTAGCCATATAGACAAAGATTTGCAAAATGTAAAATAAAAACTATGTAAATGTCTATTTTCCAGAGTTTATATATATTTTTCCTACATTTTAGGCCAATCAAAATTTGGTTATTCTCTTCATAGTTGAAATAGGAAGACTCAGTGTTGACATGATTATATCAACTCTTTCCTTATTTCCTCCCCATCCCCACATTTGGAGGTATTCCATTAGCCTTTCAAGGTTGTCCAAATCAGAAACAGACTGCACAGGATGATTAGACTTTTATTAAGAGGCTATAATAATGGGATTGTGCAAGTCTGATTGTGTTTCTCCTCTCATCTCTCTTTAGGAAGCAACCACACTGAGTCTTTCCATAATACTATCACCTTTTTCAGGGCTCAAGGATGCTTCTGTATTTTTGTAAAAACTACTATATATTTCCCTGAAGACTATCTCTATAGTACTTTACAGATGTGTCTATCTGTCTGTTTTCTGGTTGTGGGTGGTTAAAAGATATTGTGCCTCCACTTCTAGTTTCATTTCTTTATCAAATGGAGCTCACAAGATTTCAAACATCTCTGCTACTCCATTCTCCTGACTCACTATAATAAGAAGGGAGGATTCTTTATCTTTTCTTCAGTTAAGCCGGTAGCCTTTCTTTTTCTCCTTCCTCTTCACCCTGGGGAAGAAAGGGAAGGGAGGTATTTCAGTTGTATCAATCACCCACTGATACTCATTTGAGTAAATATCTCATGTCTTTTGTTACTTTTACAATTATTTTCATTCCTTTTTTCAACATATCCTCTCCCCTTTTCACAGCCTGCTTGCATGGCTATACAGGCAGATTAAGTTTGTAAAGGTTTTACAAAGCTTTGATCCAGGGAGGTCTAGGGATAAATGGGAGAACTCTGAAATGGGAGGAGGAGAGCAAAATGTTTTGTAGTAGGTGTATGTAGCTGTAACTGGCCTAAAATGTTTACGTCTAAGTGGGGGCATACATGAATTTAGTCATAGTAAAAGGTCAGGTTGGTTGTTGTTGTTGTTTTTTTGCTGGTAGTTTACACAGCAGTGTATTGCTTTAAGGTGGCATTTTTTTCTCTGTTTCATCATCAGCCTGTGAATTATGAGTATAGGATTGTTGAAGCTTAATATCCTCTATATGAAATAGAAACTTTCAAAAAACTGACCGTATAATGGGTCTCTAATAAAAATCAGCAGATTGTGCACTTTGTAGTTCTAGACAACTTGAACAGATAAGCTGTTTCATGGTTGTAGAGGAGGCAGTGGTGGGATTCAGGCGGTTCGCACCTATTCGGGAGAACCGGTTGTTAAACTTTCTAAGCAGTTCTGAGAACCAGTTGTTGGAAGAAATCTCCTTTTGTTTTTTCCCACTTTACAGGGCTAATCCTGTAAGGAAGGCAGGAAGGAAACATTCTGGTGTCGTTTCTAGCCTAATCTTTATTGCCCTGCTTACAGAAACTGCCTGTCCGGTTAACCCTTATGACATTGGAACCGCGAAGGCGAAATGCCCATGGGCGTGAGTGACATTGAGTTGGCCACTCCCACCCAGTCACATGATCACGGAGCCACGCCTACCCAGCTGGTCATTAAGGCAAAGAACCAGTTGTTAAATTATTTGAATCCCACCTCTGAGAGGAGGTCACAGCAGAGACTGAAATTGGCTACCTTAAAGAAAACATTCATTATCACCAGAATGGCATCAGGCCATATTGATAATCTTAGGTATTTATTATAAAATCTAATGAAACCGTGTCTCCTAGTTTATGAGGGAAAAGCATGAGATGCAACAGTCTATATAGTTGTTTGTTTATTAGAGATTTGACAGGATGACAAATGTAAGAAAAAAAATCATGCCTTGACACCAACTCTGCACTACATGGCAAAGTCATGGCAAAGGGAATAGCTCATTCTATATACTCTAAAAGATTCAGCCATTAGGTCAGTTTTTAGTAACTATAAGATGTGTGGACTTCAACTCAGAATTCCAGTTGAAGTCCACATATCTTAAAAGTTCTCATGGTTGAGAAACACTGCATTATGTTGCCAAGTAAAACATTTTCTCCTCAGGAAAAATGGGACACATACCTGGAAGTAGTGGGGCAATCCTCTCTCTTCCCAATAAAAGAGTGTTAAGCAGGCAAAATTCTATCTTAGAGTAGTTACGGTATGTAAGCCCGCACATGTATTCTGCCTTGTAGAATAATGGATTTTATCAATAAGGAAGGCATCTACTATTTTAATTCCTGATATTACTGGCTTACTATTTATTTATATTCCTCTCCCCCCCAAATGCTTAACTCAATGATTAACTATTAGGTGGCACAGTGGTTAGAATGCAGTATTGCAAGCTAACTCATTGCTCACCGTCAGGAGTTTGATTCTCACCGGCTCAAGGTTGACTCATGCTTCCATCCTTCCGAGGTCAGTAAAATGAGAACCCAGATGGTTGGGGGCAATATGCTGACTCTATAAACTGCTTAGAGAGGGCTGTAAAGCATTATGAAGTGGTATATAAAGTGCTATTGCAATTGCTTCTCCAAATAGCTAATTATTACTGTTTTACAGTTGTCCCTGAGAATCTCCATTTTGTTGGTAATTAAACAGAAATTTAAACCTGGCTTTTATTCCTAAACAGTTGTGTCTGCAAAAATTGTGTTTTAATGTGATAGATATAGAATCAATGCTGTTGCTTTGCTATTGAACAGGCACTCTGTGGTTGCAATAGAGGACACAAACAGTAGTGGGATTCAGCCAGTTCATCACTTTAGGAGAACCGGTTCTTAACTTTCTGAGCAGTTTGGTGAACTGGTTGTTAGAAGAAATCATTAGGGCAGAGAACCGGTTGTTAAATTATTTGAATCCCACCACTGGAGACAAGTAACCCCTGAAGTACATTTTCAGAGTGGGAAACAAGATCAGTTGAAAAAATGATGTATGCTTACCAAAGGGTATATGATCTGACAAGTTGATGCTGAAAGCATTTTGTGTTATCCCAAGGCTTCTGTGAAAGGTAAAGGTTCCCCTCGCACATATGTGCTAGTCGTTCCTGACTCTAGGGGGTGGTGCTCAACTCCATTTCAAAGCCAAAGAGCCAGCGCTGTCTCCATGGTCATGTGGCCGGCATGACTAAATGCTGAAGACGCATGGAACGCTGTTACCTTCCCACCAAAGGTGGTCCCTATTTTTCTACTTGCATTTTTACATGCTTTTGAACTGCTAGGTTGGCAGAAGCTGGGACAAGTAATGGGAGCTCATTTGGTTAGCGGTGCTAGGGATTTGAACCGCTTAACTGCCGACCTTTCTAATCTTAGCCACTGAGCCACCGTGTCCCTATCTGTGAAAGTTACCAGCAGAGTATTGCTTGTAATGTGATAGAAGGGTAAATTGTTTAAAATAATTATACTAACACTTTAAATTAAATTAAATTGCTATTAAACTGACATCTAAATTTATTCAAATTTAATTTTATATTGTACCATTTACTTTCTGAAGTTCAGCACTGACAACATCTCAGAAAAACTGATAATTGCTTTCTATTTTTTGATATGATGGTACTTCCAGATCAACTTTATCTGCTGTAGTTTGAAGCTTTGGGATTATCAGATCATTCCAACATCAAAGCAAACAACTTTAGCTCTAAGATTATTCTCAATTTTTCTTTTGGTACTACAATTCATTGGGAAACATTTTACCAAAATACTGCGTATTATATTAGTCGGGGGTCATGAGGCTCTTTGGTCCTTTGTTGTGGCTCCCTGTTGGATGATTCCACCACTGGCTGGCCCTGCCCCTCACCCTCCCCTTTCTGTCACTCTTGCCTGACCTGAGAAAGTAAGGGCGGGGGTGGAGAAGCGGCTGGAGCTGATTCTCTAGCACCTCTCTCTTGCTGTAGCTTCTTCCAGCCCTTTTTCATGCTGGGCATTCCTCGGTCACTTGCTCTCTGACCCGAGACATTGACCCAACCTGACCACGACCGACTGCTGTGGCGGAGCTGGGAGGGTGTGCACAAGTGGGGAGACCCTCATCAAATGAGTGCCTGTCCGCATCACGCATGCCTTTGTTGCACTTTGGCCGAGCCCGGCTGCTCACTTGAGGATCTCCCCACTTGTGCGTACCCTCCTGGCCTCTCCACAGCCAGCTATGGAGTCATGAGAATGAGGGAGGGAGGAGGAGGGTGGCCGGAGCCTTAGTGCATGAGCGAAGCGCCACATTTGCACTCAAGGCAGCCCTTGCCTCCCGCCGCTCTTTCATTCCTCTATCTTTCTCGCATGTGCACGCACACACACACACTGGAACGATGAGAGAAAAGGGAATTCTCCCCCTTTTTTCACTCTCATCTCTATTTTTCGTGCACACACGCAGGATACACCCCCTGAGCTGGGATCATGGGGCAGCAATGGTGACACCTCCTTTCACTGCCACCACTGCACACTCAGAGTAACTGGCCGAGCTGTGCAGAAGAGCCAGAGCTCTTCCTTTCCTGCATTCAGCAGCGGTGGCAACTGCTCCTCTCTTCCTGAGCCAATACAAAAGGAATTGTGTATCATAATGAGAGAGAGAGAGAAGGCGGGGGGGGGGGAGACAGAGAAATGAGAGAGCTGGAGGGAGAGAATGAGAGAGGAAAGAGAGAAATGAGAGAGAGAAGGGGAGAGGGACAGAGAAATGAGAACTGGAGGGAGAGAAAGAGGGAATGGAGAGGGAAACAAATGAGAGAGAGAAGGAAGAGAAAAAAGAAAAAAGAGGGAGAGGAAAAAGGAAAAAACAGGGTGAGAAAGAAAAATGAGAGGGAGAAGGGAGAAAAAGAGGGAGAGAAATGAGAAAATAATGGAGGGAGAGAATGAGAGAGGAAAAAGAGAAAAAATGAGAGAGGAGGGGAAAAGGGAGAGAAATGAGGGAGCTGGAGGGAGAGAATGAGAGGGAAATCAATAAGAGAGAAGGGGAAAAGAAAGGAAGAAAGAAAGGAAAAGGAAGGGGGGGAGAGAAGAACAGAAATGAGAGGAAAGGAAGGAGAGGGGGGGGAGAGAGACCCATTTCCCACAGAAAAAAGCAGGAGCTGCAAAACCTGGTGGTGGGGGTCATGTGACTGAGTGGGAGTGACATTGAGTTGGCCATGTCCACCCAGGTTTTTTAAAATTTTTATTATTTTTATTAAACCAAAACACAAAAAATAATCATCTTTCGTTACATCTTGTAGAAAGCGTGTCAATTGGTTATAGATACATTTCGTGCGTTTCTTCCACAATCATTACATATACTTCATTCAAATTGAGTTGTACATTTTAGAATTTATGTATTTTACTATCACTACCACAATTTTAATTTGATTACAGTTACTTAAACGTGTTTTTATCTAAAATCATTTATATTTGAAGACACAACCACCTACTGGCATACTTTCGCAATCTCAATAAGTCTGCCATAACTTTAAAAAATGTAAAAAAAAACTTTACATCTTTATAACATATTCTACAACAAAGTCAATTAGTAGGATACCTAACATTCCCTCCCTTTCCCCCCCAACTCACAAATTAAAGCTTATGTCCAGTTGCTTTTACTAGTACAAAACACCTGTATATATCATTAAATATTATCCATTAACATTTTCTTGTTATTATTGTAGTTAACTAAAAATTATTTACTATTTATCTCACCTCTCCTCTCTTTAAGCTCAAAAGAGATTATACCTTTATAACCAGCTCTAAACAAGAATGTATTAATAAGATTTATAGGTCTTTTCCCTGTCCCAGATTACAATTTATATCCAGCTTATTTTACTAATTAAGGTTGTCGTTTCATTATTATTATCGTAGTTAATTACATGTTAACAAAATAAACATTTAAAATCTAAGACAATCTTAGAGATGTTAAGATTCCTACTTAATAATCACCAAAATTATTCATTAACATTTCCTTATTATTATAGTTTTTAAAAAAATGAATTGTTTACTATTTGTATCACATCTCTCTTCTGACCCAAATTAATTATACCTTCATAACAAGACTTAAAGAAAAATTTGTTAATAAGATTTATGAGTCTTTTCACCAAATCCCAATTTACAATTTATGGCCCGATTAGTTATCCTAATTAAGGTTATCATTTCATTATTAATGTCATAGTAAATTATATGTTAATGAATAAACATTTAATGATAATCTAAAACAATCTACAAAATACTAAAATCCCTACTTATTAATCATCAAAAATTAGCTAACTTTTTATCATCAAGTAGCATTATCAACCTGTATCTTTTCAGTAGCAAAAAGTTCTTCTCTCTCTCGCCAGCTGTTGTGTCAATTCTCTTTTCAGCTCCTTTCCAGAGTTATGAACTTCTCTCTGCACTTTGTAGCTTAGAAGATCTCTCATGTAGTTTCGTTGCTCTTGAATTGTTATTAACATTAGCTTAGCTTTGGTTATCAAACTTATTTCTGGATGGATTTGTCTTCTTAACTCCATCCTTTTCGCCCTTTTTTTTTCCTCTTGTATCTTGGGATTTGGAATAAAGCTCCAAATTGTCAAAGTCATTTTTCCAGCTCCCCTTCTTTCCACTTTCACTCACATTTACTCCATTAATGAGTTCATCTATTATCTTGTCTTTGTTTTCTATATTTTCATTCTCTTCTTTAATTTTTGGGGCTCCAACCCCATCATTTTTTGCTGTGATACCCAGTAGTCTGTCCAATTTCTTGTCAGATCTCTCAAATCCTTCTAAAATGTTTTGAAGTCCAGCCAGGATATTTTGAAATTTTAAGTTTTCCTCATCTGAATATTGATCAATTTTTCCAAAAGAAAAGAAATATAAAGAAAAAGAGGAGTCTAATAATCACTGCGACTCTAGCCTGTCAAAAACTTTTCAAGAATATATCTATATTTATTTTAAATCTTAAGTACAAGTTCTTTTGTAGTTTTCAAAGTAGAGGGGTTCTTGTCTTTTTCTTTCCTTTTCCTTCTCTTACCAAAATATTTTCCAAGAGCACCTACAAAACACTGTTCGTGCCTTTGAGTCTTTATCAGGTTTTATAAACAAGTTCCAAACCCTTCTGTTACAAAGTCAGTGAAGTCAAATAGGAGTGAACAAAGGATACATTGTTTCAAGGAAAAAAAACTTCAGACTCAGGCTTCCGAATGGCAGATTCAACTTTTTTTTATACTTTTTCTTTAAGTATCTTTAATATAATTTTATAACAAATAGAAGGAGGAATTTGTTAAAATTAAAAAAAAGTTTTAGTTTAAGCCAAAAGGATTAAGGTAGTGAAAAATAGAGGAAAAAATCAGTCCATTCACTTCAAGCGGAGAAACAGGAAACGTTGCAATCACTTCAATCCACAAAACATCGTTACAAGCAAGAGTGAAAAACTTTCTAAGGCAGTCCAGGAGGGATTAAATTCGCCGCTTTATTCTTCCGGAGCCCTCTCCGACTTTGTCAGCCTGGGGGCTGCCTGTTTGCCGCTGGTTGGAAGTGCTTCCCTTGGGTCGATCAGGCACTTTGCAGTGTCCCAGCGACCAGCAAGGTTTTGTCTTCCTGGTCACCATTTCTTCGGGACAGTTTAGGTCCTACCTGACCATCCAGGGGCAAAAGTGTCATTGGCGGACTCGGACTGTCGAGTCCGCATGATGTATCATCACAACGTTGGCTCCTCCTCTCCGGCCACCCAGGTTTTGTGGCCCCAAGTGTTTTCTTTTCTGTGGAAAACGGGTCCAAATGGCTCTTTGAGTATTTAAGGTTGCAGACCCCTGTATTAGTCATTCACACACATTCAGATTTGGCTCCATTTCTAAAATAGTATTCATCTATAAATTACTATGTTATTTAATTGTTATGTATGTACAGTGGGGCAAAAAAGTATTTAGTCAGCCACCAATTGCGCAAGTTCACCCACTTAAAAAGATGAGAGAGGCCTGTAATTGACATCATACGTAGATTTCAATTATGAGAGACAAAATGAGAAGACAAATCCAGACAATCACATTGTCTGATTTGGAAAGAATTTACTTGCAAATTATGGTGGAAAATAAGTATTTGGTCACCTACAAACAAGCAAGATTTCTGGCTCTCACAGACCTCTAACTTCTTCTTTAAGAGGCTCCTCTGTCCTCCACTCATTACCTGTATTAAGGGCACCTGTTTGAACTTGTTAGCAGTATAAAAGACACCTGTCCACAACCTCAAACAGTCACACTCCAAACTCCACTATGATGAAGACCCAAGAGCTGTCGAAGGACACCAGAAACAAAATTGTAGACCTGCACCAGGCTAGGAAGACTGAATCTGCAATAGGCTAGTAGCTTGGTGTGAAGAAATCAACTGTGGGATCAATAATTAGAAAATGGAAGATGTACAAGATTCACCTGTGAAAAAATAGGAAAATAAATTGCATCATAGTATTTTAACAAGGTTTGTCAGGGTATTGGGAGTGAAATTTTTTCAATAGGGCAGGGACCCTAACGTGGTGTTTCTCTACCCATTCATTTTGGGCTGAAGGTAAATGCTTCCAAGCAACTAAGTATTGGGTTTTCCCCCCTGTGGGTCCTAGAGTCCAGGATTTCCTTAATTTCAAAATGTTGTTCGCCTTCTATCATGATAGGAACAGGAGGTGTAGGTGCATGTGGTCTGAGTTGTGAGATTACTTCTCATTTGAGTAAACTAATGTGAAACACTGGATGGACTTTCCTGAGTGTCTTTGGCAGGAGTAATTCTACTATTACTGGGTTGATAACTTTGGTGATTGGGAAAGGTCCAATGAAATGTGGCCCTAATTTCTTTGATGGTTGCAACGATTTCAGGAATTTTGTCGATAGGTATACTCTATCTCCAACATGGAAGGGTTTAGGATTTACTCTTTTTTTGTCAGCTTGAGTTTTGAAAGCCTCTCTAGCTTCCCGTAACACTAATCTAACCACTGGCCATGTGCTTCATAGGTTGTCTATCCATTCTTTTAGTGAGGGGATGGTGGGTTCCTCTGTGGGTAGTTCAGGCATGGGGTTGAAATCCTGGCCTGTTGCTACTCTAAAAGGGGTGAACCCAATGCTTGAGTGCACAGCGTTATTGAAGGCCACTTCTGCAAAAGGTAAAGATCAATCCAGTTGTCCTGTTGAAAAATTAATAAAACATCTTAGGTATTGTTCTAGAACCATGTTCCAATTTTCAGTTTGACCATTGGTGCACGGATGGTGACTGGAGCTCAGTCCTTGGGTGGTGCCCAGTAAGTTTAAGAATGCCTCCCAAAATTTTGTGATGAATTGGACCCCTCTGTCGGAGATGATTCTCTGTGGGGCTCCATGAAAGCGATAAATGTGTATCAGGAATAACTTGGCTAGACTTTTGGCATTTGGGATCTTTTGGCACGGTATAGAATGTGTCTGTTTTGAAAACAAATCTGTTACGACCCAAATGACAGTATTCCCTGCGCTTTCTGGTAGTTTGACAATAAAATCCATAGCTATCTCCTTTCAGGGTGCTGAGGGCTCGGCTACCTTCTGTAACAGTCCTGGCATTTTGCCTTGCCATCTTTTGGCTGCTGCACAAATTGGACAGCTGGCTACATAGCTCTCTATGTCCTTTTTTAGTGATGGCCACCAAAATTGCCTTTTAATTAGATGTAAAGTTTTTACAACACCAAGATGTCCTGCTAGTTTGGAGTCGTGGCACCTTTCCATTAAGTACAGTCTTTGGCTGGCTGGAACATACAACTTCCCTCCCACCCAAGCTAGCTTATCTTTCATCGGACAGCTGTCTTTGTGGCTCAAAAACCATTCGTCGGTGGTTAAAGCTTGTTTAAAAGTGTGGGTGGTGTCATTGTCCTCCAGAGTGTCTCGTTTTCCCTGGAATCTGGTGGTTACTCTAGTGGCTAGTTGATTGTCTTGTATCATGGGTTTGATTACGTTTGTCTTCATACTATTGTATTGCGGTTTCCTGGATAGTGCATCTGCCAGGAAATTTTTCCCCCGGGAGGTATCTGAGCATAAATTCAAACTTTTTAAAGTACTGAGCCCATCGTACTTGTTTTGGAAAGAGTTTCCTTGAGGTCTTTAGGGCTTCTAAATTTTTATGATCCGCCCAGACTTCAAAAGGGATCTTACTCCCCTCTAGGAAATGTCTCCAGGTTAAAAGAGCCTATCAAATTGCATAAGCCTCTTTCTCCCAAATGGCCCACCTTTGGTCAGATTAATTCAATTTTTTGGATGTGTAAACGCATGGTTGTAATTGGTCTTCCTCATTTTTCTGAAGTAAGACGGTTCCTATGGCCACATCGCTAGCATCTGCTTATATGACGAACGGTTTCTCTGTGTCCGGGTGCTTTAGGATTGGCTCTGCGGAAACAGCCATTTAAGTTTTTCAAATGCCGCTTGGCATTCCATTGTCCAGTTCAAAGGCTGCTTCGGTTTCGGGTTTCCCTCTCCCTTCATTTTTAAGACCTTGGTGATGGGGAGAGTAATTTGGGAGAAAGCGGGGATAAACTGCCAGTAAAAGTTTGCAAATCCCAGGAAGCTTTGCAACTGTTTGCGTGTTCTGGGTGGTTCCCAGTCAAATACCGATTGCACTTTCAAAGGATCCATTTCTATGCCCTGGTGTGAAATGCCGTATCCAAAGTAACCAATTTTTTCTTGGTGGAATTCGCATTTGGAGGGCTTAGCATAAAGTTTTGCAGAGCGAAGTTTGTTCAGAACCGCCCGGACTAGTTTTATATGTTCCGCCTTGGTCTCAGAATATAATAAAATGTCATCAATATAGACTATGCAGCCCTTATATAGGTTCTCCCGCAACACTTCATTTATTAATTGCATAAATACTGCAGGGGCCCCTTGTAGCCCAAATGGTAGCACTTTGAATTGATAGCATCCAAGAGGGGTGTTAAATGCCATTTTCCATTCATCTCCCTCCTTAATCCTGATATGATAGTAAGCCTCCCTTAAATCCAGCTTTGAAAAAATTCTCCCTTTGGCTAGGTGTGCTAGCATATCCTTCATGAGTGGGAGGGGAATATACATTTGCCATACTGATTGAATTTAAATTTCTAAAATCAACACATAAGCATTTGGAGCGATCTTTTTTCTCTAAATAACACTGGGGCTTCAACTTTTGGTTTGGCTGGTTCAATGAAACCCCTTGCTAGGTTTTTTTGAATGAATGCTCTCAGTTCTTCCAGCTTCTTTGGAGACATGTTATACATCTTGGGTTTAGGGAGTTTGGCTCCGGGTAGGATTTCTATTGCACAGTCAGTGGAGCGGTGAGGTGGAAGCTCATCAGATGCTTTTTCGCTGAAAACCTCAGCCAAGTCCTTATATTCTTTGGGTATGCCCTCGGTTGGCGTAGTGTAAGCAGGCATTGCTGTCTCTAGGTGCTCTGCCCCCTCAGTTTCTCTGTCTGGATTCTCAGCAAAAGTCACGTGCATCTGCACTCTTATGGTGCCTTGCTTCCAATTAACTTTGGGGTTCCATTTTTTCAGTCATGCAAGACCCAGAACTAGTGGCCATTCCATGCCAGGTGCCACTATAAATGTAAGCATTTCCTCGTGGTTTCCGATGTCTATCTGTAGAAGCTCAGTGGCAAATGAAGCTGTTTCCCCCCTGCTATTGACCCATCTAGTTGGCAAAAAGCTATGGGGCTTTTCAGTTTTTTTACATTAATCCTCAACTTCCTTCCCAGGGTTGGGCTGATCAAACAGCGGGTGCACCCTAAGTCCACTAAAGCTGAGATTTTCATCTCCCTCTCCCAGTTGGGGATAAATAGTCTCAGGGGCAAGGTAAGCCCTGAGGTGGTAGAGCCGAGGTGGCGCAGTGGTTAGGGTGCAGTACTGGAGGCCACTTCAGCTGACTGTTATCAGCGGTTCAGCGGTTCTAATCTCACTGGCTCAAGGTTAACTCAGCCTTCCATCCTTCCGAGGTGGGTGAAATGAGGACCCAGACTGTGGGGGCGATATGCTGACTCTGTAAACCGCTTAGAGAGGGCTGAAAGCCCTATGAAGCAGTATATAAGTCTAACTGCTATTGCTATTGCTAATTGGTTTGCTTACCAGTGGTTCATCCTCTGGATCGCTTCCAGATGAGTATTCTTCCTCCTGCTGCGAAGCTGGGGTTTCCTCCTTGAAGAAGGGAGGGGGTGGAAATTCTATGGTCTCCCTGCTCCTCAGGGCCATCTCCTTTCCACGCTGACCAGATTTTGTAGGTTTTCCCCCCAATGGGCGATCTGGTTTCTTAGCTGGTGCCTGAGAACGGCATTCTGCAGCTCGGTGCCCCTCTTTTCCACATTTGAAACAGACTAAGGATTTCGGAGAAGGTGTCGTTTGCAGTTTAAAAGGTTCTTGTTTCCATTGAGGTGGGGATTTCTTCCACATTCGTCCTGCCCGATACTGATTTCTGGCCATGTCGATCTCTGCCTCTTCAGCAGTAAGATACCACTCATGTAGATGTATTGGGGCACCTCGGGCCACACAAGCATTGTAGAGTTCATCACTCAGCCCATCCTTGAACCAGCTTACCAGGATATCATCTGGCCAGTTCACATGATATGCCAGGTCTCAGAATTATTTGGTATACTCTGCCACTGGCCGGCATCCCTGCTTCACAACTTTAGTGCAGTCGCGTGCTTTGCGATCTGTGAGGGGGTTCTCGAACTGTTGTCACAGGGCCATCATGAACTGATCAAAGTCCCACAGTTCTGGTGCATTGGCATCATGTAAAGTCACCATCCATCTGGCAGCGGCTACTTCCAGGGCTAGGGTGACCACTCACACTTGGGCTCCTTGGGTTCGAAAATCACACCCATATTCTTACATGTAGGTGAGCATGTGTGCCACAAAGAATCCCAATTTTTTTCCCGTTCCCATCAAACTTTACCCCCAGGGAAGGAGTTTTCCTTTCTAACTGCAGGTTTCGGGGTTTGTTCGGAGTGTCCCCCAGCTCATGCGCCAACTGTGGGAGAGGGTTTTCTGGGTTCCTAGGCTGTTGCTGCTGTGCTGTCAGCTTGATTAGCAGGGGCCAGAGGGGGTTAGTTCCCCTGGCGTCACCCCGTTTGCCACCCTTCCAATGCTTCTTGGTTGCTGGTCTGGCTCCCCCCGGATGTTGAGATTTTTCCAAAATGTCCATCACCAACTGGGTTACATGCCTCTTCAGAGGATCCTCTCTCAGTGTGGCTTCATTTGGCTCCTCCTGGTCAGAGGGGGCTTCTAACTCCAATTTCCACCCTGGTTTTCGGCTACCTCGGGTAAGAGTGACTCCCCTAGTCTTCCCTTCCCAGCCGTCGTTCGTCCCAATTCTGATTGACCAACGGAGCTTTTTGGGGTCCTCCAAGCTCACTCCATTCTCTCCGCCAGGATACAAGGAGCACATCTCTGGTTGTGGAGGGGTTTCCATCTCCCTCCAGCAGTCAGTTTCCCCTTGTTCACTGTTATGCTCAGACATGATTTGCTGGGTCCCCTCGGTAGAGTAAAAATGTTTCTCTCCTGGTTGACCACTTTGCAGAGAGATGCTGCTTTTTGTAATGGCTCCTCTCCTAACTTGAGAAAGTAAAGACTCTTGAAATGGATTATTTCAAAAGGAACCTTTAATCAAGCAGGATGGAAACCATTAGAAGCAAAGCAGCATCTGAAAACCTTTAGGCCATGCAAATGGGATTAAGCTGATAATGACCCCTCCCCTTTGACCAATACACAAGTGTGAAGATGCGTCCTTAACTCTTCTGCCCTGGGAGTCAATAAAGCACATGTTCCCATGATTATCTCTAGTTAGACATCAAAGTTATATATCCCACATGGCTACCATAAACATCCCTCCAGAGATGTTGGGACCTTCAGTCTCCCGGTGACAGAAAACCAGTTGTAAAGTTGTAAAACTCAGTTGTTTCAGATGTAGCTAATGATTTAACTCCGAGGCTCCCCTCCTCCCAATTGAACGGCAGTATCACTTTTAGGGATCTGGCACAAAGGCAGAAATGTTAGAGACTTCATTATTACCCAAAGATCTGAGGTTGCTAAATTTCTGAGGTGTAATTTTGTATGAGTCATCCATTTGAATTTTAAATGGCCCCATCATTGAGACTGTCCTGCCAAATACGCCTTTTGGGAATGATCCACTGTTGACTATTACTGGCTTCGCACAATATAGTTCATTCACTGCTCAATGTGAAAAAGAAATAATGTTTGGAATGACTTCACAGTAATACCAACAATAGTACTGAATACAGAGTTGGCCATGCCAGACAAATTACAGCCTACACCAGTGTTCCTCAGTCTCAGCAACTTTAAAGATGTGTGGACTTCAATTCCCAGAATTTCCCATCCAGCAAGGTTGAGAAACAGTCCCCTACACAATTACAGAATTGTAATAATAGAATACATCTCCAATGGAATGATAAGTGCACAACAGCTACCATGAATTACTAAAAACTCTAACTTATTAGCTTATTCACAGAAGAGATCCGTGTGGGATGCATAGAGAATTCTGAAGACAGGCAAGGTTCCAGGCATTGACCAAGTTTTGCTAGAAGCAATAAAACTGAGCCCCAAGTGGTGGGCCCCAGTATAAGTTTTTCTGCTTGCTACTATCAACCAAAGTTATAGTAGAGCGTTGGCCAGGGAAGGGAATCAGCATCATACACATGTATAAAAAAGAACATGTAAACAGATAAGATCCAGCTAATTACCAATATACATCAGTAAATTATATGCCCAAATATTACATTTCAGGGTTGGATTGAAGCAAAGAAATTATTGAAAAAACTGGCTTCAGCTTACATACTTGTTTTCCATCATCCTACCCAGAAGCATATACAAGAACTGCAACCTTCCTGTGCATGACTTTTCTGGATTTCAGTGTATCTTTTGAATATGACTCAAGAAATATCTTGTAGACTGGGATGTCAAATCACTATCCAAGTGATTCCAAGTGGTTTACAAATAAAAATATGATAAATTTTATACAATGAGAAATGAAACAGATATTTTATATGTAGTGATATTTCTAAAGCAGCATGCCTGAACCACATATACACACATTTTTGGTTTCCTTCTTTTAATTTAAACATTGTTGAAAAAAGGCTTTATATCAAGTGATATTACAAGTAATTCTTGACTTAAAACCACAATTGGGACTAGCAACTCAGTCATTGAATGAAGCTGTAATTAAGCGAGATGTCACATGACTACTGTATTTTTCGGAGTGTAAGACGCACCTTTTTTCTTCAAAAAAGAGGCTGAAAATCTGGGTGCGTCTTATACATTGAATACAGCATTTCTTGCCTCCCGAAGCCCAGCCTCTTCACCTAAATGGCTGTGCATACCCTTATGGAGGCTTTCAGAGAGCTCCTGGATGCTGGGGAGGGCAGAAATGAGCAAAAAATGGGCCATCCTCCCCCAGCAGCACTCTATAAGCCTCCATAGGGCTATGCATGCTTTTTTTTTTTTTTTACCGTTTTTTGCTCGTTTTTGCCCCAGCCCCCCAGAAGCACTCTGCAATCCCCCCCAATGCTATTCATGCGTTTTTTTTTTTTAAAAAAATGGGCCCGTTTTCATGAAAAACGGGCCATTTCTAGGAGGTTTGCAGAGTGCAAAAACTTTTTTTTTTTTTTGGAAAGCTCTTTAACTGATTGATGAGAATTACATTGATCAAGTGCTGTGCCAGCAGAAACAAAGTCTTAGGTGCTGCAGATTGTCAGCAATTTTCTTTTCCAGCACATGGATAAATACACCTGGAAACATCTACCTACCTACCCTCTCTCTCTCCCTAACTACCTACTGTATTTATCTCTCTCTCTCTCCCTCTACCTACTACTCTCTCTCTCCCTACCTATCTACTGCATTTCTATTTCTATTTCTCTCTATCCCTCTACCTACCAACCTACCTGCTCTCTCTCTTTCCCCACCTATCTACTGTATTTCTCTCTGTCTCTTTATATTTCTCTCTCTCTATCCCTCTACCTACCTACTACCTACACACACTCGCTCTCTCCCTCACTCCCTACTGTATTTCTCTCTCTCTTTGTCTCTTTCTCTTTCTCTATCCCTTTACCTACCTACCTACCTACCTACCTACCTACCTACTCTCTCTCTTCCTACCTACCTACTGTATTTCTCTCTCTTTCTCTCCCTCTCTATCCTTCTATCTACCTTTCAGTTCAGCTCTCCTATGTTCCCTGGAGTGAATTCCTTTGGTAGGATACAGGAACAAAATCTTCCTATCAAAAGAGGTCAGCTTCCCTTGGGAAATGGCTCTTTCTCTTTGCAGGTGGCAGCAGTTTGCCATCTTCTCTGCCAGCTTCACCATTAACTTCCTGGGAAAAACCAATAGAGAAGATTGCAAATGGTGATCACACATTATCACAGGGCATTTGGCAACTAGTCATAAGTGCAAACTGATCGTGATTATGTAACTGCAGGGTTGATAAAGCAATGTTTTGTAATGGCCAGAAGAGCTTCATGAGTCATAAGGCACCCCTCTGTGGCCATTCTGGACCATTGTTAAACAAACGGTTGTAAGTTGAGGACTACCTGTGTTAAGATACTGTTTCATTGAAAACTACACAGGGTGGCACAGAATACTATGATATGTGATTAGATATCACAGTCATGCCATAACATCTAGAACAGTTTTCATTATTAGTATTAAAAGATAAATTCTGCCCTCATGATTATGGATATGTGTTCTTGTTTAGATCCGGTCACAGTCTGTCCTTTCTGAAAATACATAAATGTGGCTCTTTTTCTGTGACAAGAACATTCAATTTCAAAACGCTAAAATTTGAGTAGAATTTGAATTTCCACAATCCTGTCTCTAAGCATCCTTTTCAATAATTGAAGTGGCTTATAGTTTAGAATGAGAAAACAAATGGAAGCAGCACTCTTTCAAATGATGTCATCACTAAAATTTCATATAATATTTTGATGTCATGGAGGAATTGGCAGCTACACCATTTCCCATCAAAATGCAACTAGATAAAAACTAGAAACATGCATTTTTTACTGCAGGTACACCCCCCCCCCCAGTTTTCACCTATTATGTGGATGCTAATCCCACTGTAGAATTCCAATTTTATGAGTCTCTTTTAGGAACTATGAATGCTATAGATATTCCAAAATGAACAGAAAAGAACAATCTTGGTACTTGGTGCACAAATGGAGCATCTCTGATTTTTGGAAATGTATCTGTTTTTGCTGCAGCATCACATCATCATGCTTCATTGCTTTCTACATCAATATCGACTGATATCAAGGAATATGTCAAGAGTTCTGAACAAAACCTTTCCTGATTACACAACAGTCATTAATTCAAAGCCAATGCTTTAAATCATTACCTTTTCGAGAAGTTTTGTCAAGACAGAGGAGCAGAATAAGAAGTTGTTCTCTAATACACAGAAGTTTGTTGGTTTCCATTGGACAAGTCTTGAAGCACTTCATTGAACATCAGGCAACTATTTTTGAGACAGAAGAAAAGCCCTATCTCAATAGTTTTGATAGAGAACAGTTTGTTCATTTTTTAACCTTAGCAGATATTTTCAGCCATATGAATAAGACAGATCTTATTGTTCAAAGCCTTTTAGATACCATTATAGATGCAGCTAAAAAAACAATGAACTCTTTTGGCCAAGTTGCCATTCTGAAAGAATTTTGGAAGTAGACAACTATATCAACTTTCCATTGCTGAAGGAAGCACTTCTACAGGCTGTAGACAAAGTATTGTCAGATTCTCCACAGGTATCTGCAAACGTGGAAATTCTGCAGAACTCTTTTGGAAGTTATTTCTGCTCAGACACTTTGAAACTGAAGTATGGATTTATAGTTCTTTCCTTGCTGGTATAGACATTAGTGATGCACATCCTGCCAAAGGTGGCCTCAATGATTTGAGGACAGAGCAAATGATGCTGATGAATTCAACTTGAAGAGTTCTTGTCACAAGTGTATTCTTGTTCTAATAAAGCAAAATATGGGAGTTCTGAACCCATTTGGTATCATCTCCTTTGTCAGTCATAATTTTCAGCACTTGATTCAAAATAAAAATAAACAAAAATAATTTAGATATCAGAGATGACATGCACATTGTCATATCAAATTCCACAATCAATTTCAACATCTGATTGAAACCAAGCAACATCTCATTACATTCTCATTAAATTCACTTAGAGGAAAATTAAACTTTTTTTTATTTACACAATGTAGGTTTTTTTTAGGAACTGGACATTTTTCCATTAAAAACAAATGGGAGAAAAAACAATCTTCAAAAGTCTATTTTTAGATTCTTCATTAAGAAAAAGTAGTTTACTGTGCAATAAAATTAATTGAATGCAAAACATTGTAATGCACATTTTTCTATGGAGGTCTATGTTCTTTATCAGATTCTCAAAGGGTATTGTGAACTAAACAAATTAGGAATCACTGTTCTAAAATATAAAGTGAACAAGTGCTTTAAACTGCTCTTATTCCCATATTTTTTGACAATATTGATGCACCTTTATTAATAACATTATAAAAAAGCCTTATTTTTAGAAATTATGTCTTTAGCGTCCACACTAATTTTTGATAGAGGTCTTTTTTTTTTTTTTTTTTTTTTTTTTTGCTAAAGCCTAATTTGGGATTTGGCTGACCATTTATGCCTATGTTTTGGTTGAAGGTTTTAAACGTGATAATTTTTTTTAATGCTTTTTGAGTGATATTTTTAAATGCCTTTTGAAAATGGGCAATTTAGAGTACTTGGGTATTTGTTACTTTGACCATAAGAATCTTTTTTTATTATTATTCACATACATTGCTTCATGTTAGTTTTTCCTTTTTCATTATTAATTTTACAATCTCAACATTTTTATCTAATTTAACATTTTCATATTTTAAAGGTCCCCAGGTGCATCCAATTTTCCAACTTTACCAAAGATTTCTCCATCTCTATCAAATAATTATAACAACATCAACAACAGAAAGTAAGCACTGTATCTTAAAGAACTTTTAATTTTAATCATCCAAGTACAGTTTCAAAAAGAGATTGTTTGTAAGTTTAGAAAAATAACTTGGATGTAGTTTATTGCTATGGAAATGTAGGGGGCACCAAGACTTAAAGAACACAAAAACCCTAAAGAGTTGAGAGAATTATTTCTGCTTTGCTTCTTAGATTCTAGGAACAGTAACATGCTTTGTAGCATCATTTTCTGATTTGGGACCATTACATTAAGAATTTTTTTTAGCAAGAAAAGACTATATGCAACAGCAGTCATGTAACTTATTGATCAAGTTCTCCTAGATTAAGGATTTCTCCTAGTTTTGGGAAGGTTTGAGATTGTTGTGACTTTTTGGAAGTATGTGCGTTATGTGTAATGACAAAAGCTCTGCATATGCTTCATATTGTTGTTATAGCATATGTCTAATTATTCCCCTAACAGAAATATAATATAGTACAATAATTTTAAAACTTTTCTGTCAAATAGTTTAGCACATTTGGAGTTGTATATGATAAATGCATTGCATTTTCTGCAGTTCATTACAAGTATGAATATATATATGCTTTTTGCTAAGCTTATTGCTTTCTGATAGACATACTGGGGGAAAATGGTAGTTACAAATGCAATGTTGCTTCTCAAAATTTGTGGCTAGGACGCAATTGTTAAAATGTTTTGTGTTTCATAGTAATATTTCTAAATATTTTATACAATATCTTCCAGTTAAATACTGCATTTATGAGAAGGGAGTTTTCGTATGGGGCGAAGTGGCATTTGTGCTTCTACTAATTGTGAGTAGCCCCAACTCTCTGTTAGACAAATACATGTATTTAACTGTAGTCTATTGTACTCTGTGTGTATGTGCGTGTGTGTGTGTATCATAAGCTCTTTGATGTATATAAACCAGGCCCCAATTGATGTTATCCTTTTATTAGAATAGTGAATATGAAAAAGCACAATATCTAAAGTTATGAGACAGTTATCATCTTATTTAAATCTCATTTTAAAATGTATCATTTCAGAAACTATAAAATTGTCCTGGCTTTGTTATAAAAAGGGCAGTTGTATTTCCATTTGATGAAATTGTTTGATAAATAGCAGGGCTATTTTTTTAAATTTTAAGTTAATGCAGTTTAAGAGTAGCTTCTTAATTACGTTAATACAATGTTGTATTCCTTGGTTTATCTACCATACATTTTGTAATGCTCTTTTATATCTAAAGTTAGGTAAGTAATACCTTGGAAATAATAGTTTATTTTGGCAAATTCTATGCTTCCTGCTGCACTGGTAAAATCCAGATGCAATCCTAGAAGTTGATTTCATATACAATCACTGTGATTTTACTTCAGCTCCTGTTACCGTGTTTCCTCAAAAATAAGACATGCCCTGCTAATAAGCCCAATTGGGCTTTTCAGAGCATGCGCCATAATAAGCCCTCCCCCCAAAATAAGCCCACCCCCAACTATTTAAGCGCATGCACAACTGGTCCCCGCCATTACCACTGTACCACCTACCGGTACAGCTTGCGGGGCAAAAAGAGGGCCCGCCGCAAAAACAGTGGCAGGAAAAGCAAAGTGCTTCCACCCCCCCGCCCTTCCCTCTCGCGCAAAAAGAGCCCGCCGCAAAAACAACGGCAGGCCAGCAATGCAATCACTCCCTCCCGCCTGTTCTCACGCAAAAAAACCACCGCCCACCCCACTCCAATGGTAAAGGTAGCCTGGCTGGTTCCCTTCCCCACCGCCCATTTAGCGAGGGGTGGCAGATGGGGGGGAAGCGAGACGCGCCTTTTAACTTTCCAGGTCCATTGCGTTCCTCTCCCTTTTGTCCAGTGAAGCCCCTTGTAAAAAAAAAAAACTCATGAGTTCAACTCACAAGGTTTTTTTTACAAGGTGCTTCACTGGATGAAAGGGTAAGGAATGCAACGGACCTGGAAAGGTAAAAGACGCACCTTGCGGCCCAACACCATCCACCTTGCCCCAATGGTAAAGGCAGCCTGCCTGGTTCCCTTCCCTGCTGTCCCTTTAGCGAGGGGTGGCAGGTGGGGGTGGAGAAGCAAGACGTGCATCCTAGCGCTACCAGAGAGAGACTGACAGCTCCGCTGCGGTCCTCGCCCTTTCGTCCATTGAAACCCCTTGGAAAAGAAACCTCGCGAGTTCAACTCATGAGCTTTTACAAGGGGATTCACTGGACGAAAGGGCAAGGAATGCAATGGACCTGGAAAGATAAGGGGCGCGCCTCGCTTCTCCCCCCCTCACCTGCCACCCCTCGCTAAAGGGACGGTGGGGAAGGGAACCAGGCAGGCTGCCTTTACCACTGGGGTGAGGTGGGCGGTGTTGGGCTGCGAGGTGCACCTCTTACCTTTCCAGGTCCATCACGTTCCTCAACATTGTATCCAGGGAAGCCCCTGGTAAAAAAAAACCTTCTCGCGACTTCAAGAAGTTTGATTGAAGGGGGGCGTTTTACCATAGGCTTCCCTGAACACAATGGCGAGGAATGCGATGGAACTGGAAAGGTAAAAGGTGCGCCTTACTTCTCACCTGCCCCAGAAAATAATAAGCCTTCACGGCTCCTTCACTTAATAATCAAGAAAGAAACCACTCAACTCCATTTTGCAGAATTAAGTGTACTTTTACTGATTTTAAGTGATGAGAAGCTAAGCAAAGCTGGATCTGAGCAAAAGAGCGCGAAAGCAATAGATATCAATACATGATTCATTCCCCTCTCCTTGGTACCCCAGTCTATAGTCCAATCATATATCACCACAGCTGTCAGGTGGGAGACATCTTCAAAAATCATCATCAGGTTGGAATGCTGGACAGTTGGCCTTGGCTGGAAACTCCCCGCCTTCCACATGCGCAAACGAATGGTGTGAACAACCCCCATTTAACAGTCCTCCTGTACAGATTACTTCCCTCACCCAATTACCATGCCCTCCCTCCCCATTTCATGGCAGCCGAAAAGCAAGCAGCAAAGCAGAGGCTGACACTCCCCCTATAATAAACCCAAGGCCATATTTCATGGGGCAAAAGAAAATAAGACCCTGTCTTATTTTCGGGGAAACATATGTATTAACTTTTAAAAGCAGGTGTTTGCGCTTGCTTGGAAGAAAGGTAGGCATTTTAGCAAGTTACAGTGTCTATTAAGTCCTGTTAAATGATGGCCATAGTACAGTGAACAAGTTTACATTCTTTCCTCCTCCTTTCTGATTTCTTTATTTTTTTAAAAAAATAGGAGATAGTCATTTTGGTGAGAAAAAACTCCACTGAACTCATCTGAGCTCATTTTTTGAGTAGAAATGTAAGGGATCCATTTGTGGTACATTATAATTAGCCTTTTGTTTTTAAGCTATGGTCTTGAACATAGCTGGAACTGAATTGTGCTGAATTCCTAGGAATTTAATTCAATCATAAATATTGATAAATACTTAGAGATATATTTTAGAATGTCCTTTTTACCTAATATTGCCTCAGATACATTTTTAATACAGCATTTAAAACGTACAGTCATTGTATTTTACTATTTATCAGCCTAGAAAAAGTAATTGTTTTAAAACACCATTATTCTCCACTGATGTTCTATTTATATAACTTGTTTCATATTTATTTATTTATTTATTAAATTAGTATGCCATTCAGCTCACTCTGAATAGTGACTCTATGTGCCTTAACACATTATTTTTCCTGCTTGATTCTTGGAGTTGAAGAACACTGAATTTTTTTTTTAAAAAAAATCCTTGTTACACTCTTCATGCCTGCATGATATCATGTCCTCCTCCCCCACCCTGAAAATTTCTGAATACTTTACTTAATGGGTAAAATAGGCTGAAATTCCCTAAATGGGCTTATTTTTCTTGTGCTCCAAAGCATCATATTAAATGTTTCTCTCTCTATAAACTCGGTTAAAATGTAAAGAAAATTATTGTATGGTCCAAGACTGGCCAGCCTCTGGCCACTGGATCCAGGATTTTAGAAAGAGAAGCTACAGGAACTCTTTTGGGGCCCAGTTTTTGCAGTAAAATGCCCAGAGCACAACCCGTCATTTCAGAAACAAAAAGTTCAAAGCCTTTCATCTGGTCGGGTAAAGCCAAAGCAGAAGCACGGCCCAATGCATCTTTCAAGTCCTGCCATGCTTTCTGATGTTCCCCCGTCCGTTCCCAGGCCATGTATTTTTCAGTTAATTGGTAAAGAGATTTAGCAATGATGGAATACGTTGGAATCCACAGTCGTGCATAGCTAATGATACCTAAAAAGATCTGCAGCTGTTTAATGTTAGTGGGTGTAGGTAAGGCTGATATTGCCTGTAGGTGGCTTTCATGCAGTAGCCGACAGCCTTTGCATAGAACAAAACCCAAGTACTGCACTTCCTGAGTGGCCCATTGGACTTTCTTGCTAGATACTGTGTAGCCCTTTTCAGCCATGTGTTTGAGGAGGGTGATTGACGTATCCTCGACATCTTTCTGGTCTTTGCCAGCTACCAATAAATCATTCACATATTGCAACAGGAAAGTTCGTTGGGTGTCAAAGTCTTTAAGATCCTGGGCGAGGGCTGCAGCAAAAGCTGTGGGACTGTTAGGGTAGCCCTGTGGCAGATGAGTCCAAGTCAGCTGGCATTGGAACCATCAGAAGGATCTTCCCACTTAAAAGCAAGGTATGACTGACATTCCCTAGCCAAAGGGATACAGAAGAAGGCATCTTTTAAATCTGTGACTGTATACCAATTCTGATCACTTGAAAGCTTAGTCAGCAAAGTATATGGATTGGCCACCAGAGGATGTAGTCGGTGGAGCCGGCAGTTGGTCTGTCATAAATTGTGAGTGAATCTCCAAGTCGCATCAGGCTTAGGGACGTGGAAAATTGGTGTTGACCAGTATGATTCTGTGCGAACGAGGAGCCCAGTTTTCAGAAAAAGTTCAATCTGGGTCTTAGTGCCAAGTTGTGCTTCCCGTTTAATAGGATATTGGTGAATTGCTATAGGTTGGGCGTCTGGGAGTAGCTGAGCCATATGGGGCATAGCAAACATTGCAAACCCAGGGATTCCTTGATACCAAACCAGGGAATTTATTCTATTGCAATCAGGTCCGCTAGGGATTGTTTCTTTCCCCAGGTAACAAAGATAAGCTCTTTCCGGGGGAATTTCAAGGGAGACTCCCTGCTGGGTGCATTGTATAACTGCCCCAGTTTTTCTAGGAGATCCCTCCCCAAAAGATTGATAGAACATTGTGGCAATATTAGAAAGGAATGCTGGAGTGAAGGTCCCTTGGTTGGTTCCACCACCATTGGGTGACTGATTGGAGTATCCTCTTCTATCCTGATCGCTCCAACAATGGGGGTAGTTTTGGAAGAAAGGCAAGGGATTTATTTATCATTCAGGACATTGAAGGTAGCCCCTGTATCAATCAAAAAAGAATAATATTTGTTCCCCACTTTTAGCTCCATTAGAGGGTTTGGGAAAGCAGTTGGCTCTCCAGAGCCCCCTCAATTGGTTTCTCGGTAGACCTCAGGAGCTTGAGCTGTCATGAGAGGTAGGAGGGCCTGGCTTAAAGCCTTCTCACCCCCTAGGTTGCCCTCGTCCCCTACTGGGCTGTCGCTGTTCAAGGGGGCATTTTCTTCTCCAATGACTAAATTGATGACATGCAAACAAGCATTTCCATGTCTGTTATCAAGTTGACACCGGGCACACTGATCTCTGTGGAAGGAGTTGCTCCTGGGATTAGCTGAAATCCCCCTCCCTTTACTTTGGGGATTTAGAGCCGCCGCTAAAAGAGCAACTTGCCTTCGCATCTTCTTTCTTCTCTCCCTCCTCCTCTGGGCATAAACGGTGAAAGCTGTCTGACCAAGGATCTCTAAGTCCTTAACAGTTGGAGTTTCTAGTTTTTGCAATTTATGTCTGGAGCACTTTGGCCTACAAAAATTATTTTTAACAATACATCGTTGGCTGGGCTATTAGGATCAAGGTCAGTAAACCATGGGAATCCATCTTTCAAATGGTTTAAAAAATCAGTGGGGGATTTGTTGGGATTTTGAAGGATCTGATGAACGCAGTGAAAGTTCACTTTTTTAAATAAATTTTTTATTTTCAAACAAAAATAAACATGCAAAACATATAGCATAAAAAACCTCTTCAACTACATAGTGTGTTACTTGGTTATAAAATCTTTCTCTGTCCTTTCCATAGTCATCACTTGAGCTTTATCAAAAATCACTTATTGTCAATCAAATATCTTTGTATACATTATTATTGTACTTTATTTGTTTAATTATCACTATTGTTTCACCATTTTAAACAAGGTATTCTAAATATGTATCCATTTATATTATGATGAGTCATTAGATCATCTTCAATATATCCATTAATGAAGAATTTTTTTGTATCCTATTCTAAATCATTCTATTATTTTAGCATTAATAACTTTGTATACATTATTATTGTACTTCATTTGTTTAATTATCACTATTGTTTCACCATTTTAAACAAGGTATTCTAAATATGTATCCATTTATATTATGATGAGTCATTAGATCATCTTCAATATATCCATTAATGAAGATTTTTTTTTGTATCCTATTCTAAATCATTCTATTATTTTAGCATTAATAACATTCTCTAATAATATTCAATTCCATGTTTTTTCCATTATTAGTATCATCAATCTAATATACATTTATACAAATTATTATAATTGTTAAACTTCTATTAAGCATAGCTATTATTAAATTCTTTTTATATGAGGCATATTAAATTTGAAGTAAATTTATATTATGGCATTTCATTACATCATCCTGAAATCATCCAATGATATTACATCTTTATATTCTCTTGTATATACAATGATTTATCTTTTATAAAAAGGCTTTTCAACATCATCTCCATCATCCTCACTTGCAGTTTATATAAAATGTCATATTATCAATCTAGTATATATAAATGCTTTATTATCATTATTGATCATTTATTTGACTATAGCTATTATTACTTTAACTTATACATAATACTCAAAGTTTAACTACATTTAACTAAATTTTATTGTGACATTTCATTTCATCATCCTGTATCCTTCCAGAAATAGTGCAGTCCAATATCTCTTGATATTGAGCCAAGGTGGCGCAGTGGTTAGATGCAGCACTGCAGGCTACTGCTAGATCAGCAGGTCAGCGGTTCAAATCTCACCGGCTCAGGGTTGACTCAGCCTTCCATCCTTCCGAGGTGGGTAAAATGAGGACCCAGATTGTTGGGGGCAATATGCTGACTCTCTGTAAACCGCTTAGAGAGGCCTGAAAGGCCTATGAAGCGGTATATAAGTCCACTGCTATTGCTATCTCTTGCCATTTATATATCTGTATTCTAAGTGTTTTCTTGATAAGTCTTATGTGGACTTCTCTTGACAACTTATTGTTCATTGAATATCTTAAAAGAATTTGATACCCTCCATCTGTTCCTTTCATCTGCTTGATTTTTGTTATCACTGGTGCTTCTGCCAAAATTACTCTGTCTCTGCCAAATTTTCTCCCCTATCTTCATCTATGTTTTGACATCTGAGATAGAGTTCCAGTTCACTGATCTCTCCTTTCCGTATTCCACACTTATCATTTTCCTCCACACTCGTCAATGTCAACAATTTTCTTATCACTTTCATATGTCTCTGCAATTTTTTGAACTCTGTCCTCAAATTTCATCATTTGTTTATAAGTATTCTCAACTCTTCCCTCCATACTTTCTGGATTTTGATATTTTGTATTTTGATCCATAAATTCAAGACTCTTTTCAATTCTCTCTGTAGTTACTAAGAGCTTTTGAATTTTTAACATAATTTTTTGCAATGTTAGTTCCTTTTCTTCTTCATATAATGTCATTTTTCCAAGTTATAGACACTGCCACTAAAACGTCCAAGGCTTTTGCTAGGTTTCAAACAAATTAAGTGAAGTTTTTTCCATTTACCTTTCAGTAAACCAAGCCAATAGCTTTGTAATATCAGATGTTGCCACGCCTCTAGCCACTAGATGGCAGTGTTACATCTTTTCCCTCTGTTTTAGGCTCTCTTTTCTAAACTCCGAACTCCAGAAAGGGTTTTTCTCCGGAAAGAGAAAAAAAAATTGTTTAAAGATTATGATCTAGCTGAGTCTTGCGAGGAAAGTGGCTTTTAATCCACAAACACAAAAAATGGGAAGAGTATAGAGGAAGAAGGGGAAAAAAAGACCAGTCCAGTTTAAAAGTAAGAAGCATTTGTAAAAAGTCCGTCCATAAAAAACAAACAAAATTAAAGTGAAAAAGATAACACGATAGTTTTAAACCAGGGTAAATTTGTCACTTGTTTCCTTCTGTCTTCAATTTTATTTTAACTCTGAGTCTTTTGGGTTTTCTCTTCTCTAATAATAAAGATTTTTCTCACCATTTTGACACACTGTCTCTCCTGTGCTGCTTTCGTTTCAGGGGCTTGTCCCAACCTTCTGTAGCCATATTGGCTGCTTCTCTTGTAGCCGGCAAAAAGAGCTTTTTCCTGGATCAATCAGGGGCTTTGCGATGCCCCTGAGTTCAGCAGGACATGCCCTTCACTATCACCATTCCTTCAGAATGGTTTAGATCCAAAAGTATCGTCCAGCAACAGAGATATTGACAGCAATCCTGGAACCTCAAGATTGCATGTTGTGTCGTGACGTCAAGCCCCGCCTTTTGAAAGTTCACTGTTTTTAGAACACCCAGTTTTAGTCCTTTTTTTTAAATGAAGTTTTTTATTTTTTGTTACATATTTAATTTCTTTTATAAACAGAGTGTTGCCCGAATTTTCCCCTTTAATGTCTTCTTATATGCATAATTCATTTTACATCATATTTCTATTTCCAATTTCAGCTAGTAATTTTCTTTCCATATTTTCCATCTTAGGTTTAATTTCTTCTTAATAAACAATATCATTATTTGCTCCTCTAAATTAATCAGATTAATATATCATTTCCATCTTTAATTCTATTTTACTATAGATAACATATATCCTCAGATTTAATTTTTTAATAAACATTTCACTTAGTTAATTATCTACAATTAATAGTAGTAATCTATTTTCCTCACATCATGTCAACTATATGCCATTAACAATATTAACATATTTCATTTTAATCTACTGGTAAATCCTTTCCCTTCTTTCCTCCTCATCTAACCATTGTCTCTTGGTCTCTCTGAAACTTCACTTCTTTTATATTCTCTTCTTTCCACCATTCACCTAGCTTTTTTTCCCCTTATTTTTCTAATTTCTATATTTTTTCTTCCCACTCTTTTTTCTCCCTTTTGATTTGATTGTTCTAATAACTTTCCCCAAGTTTTTCCCAATCTTTCCCCACTATTTTCACCTTAACTGCTTAATTTTTATTTTGGGGAGGGGCATTTCTCCTTGTCTACTTTTAGTGTACCACTATACATCCCAGTCAGTGGTGGGATACGGCTGGGTGTACCGATGCCTACTGGGAGCACTAGGTACCGTCCCGGTACAGTGCTCAGGAGGGCCCATCCGCCCATGCTCCCTACCTGTATTTGAGCTTTTGGGGCTTCCGCGCATGCACAGGGAGCATACGGCACCTGCGCGATGCTCCGCCAAGCAGCTGGAGCGTCGCTGAGGCATCGTGGAGCTTTCAGGCGGTAACGCATGTGCATGCTGCACGCACGTGCTGCACCCAGTCATGTGGACGCCTGGCCCCGTTGCACCGTACCAGTTGCACCAGGATCCAGAACCCACCACTGATCCCAGTGTAGTCATCTATATATTTTTCTTTTTCAGTCCCTCTTTCTTCTGTAGTATCTTCTTGTTCTTCATTTGGTCTCTTTTCTATGTCCTTTTCTCCTCCACCCTGATCTAAGTGCTCCTTCTGAATTTCTATTTTTTCTTTACCCTTTAGTGTTTCACATGCATTTTTTAACATGTCATGTAATTCATCCTACATCCATAGTTCCATAATGCCTGCTTCGCTAATTTAACAAATTGTTAAAAGATTTTTCTGTTATAGCACCTTTATTTAAACTTTTAAGCCCATTAACCTTTTTTTCCGCCTTCCAACGTATAAAGTCCAGTTCCAACTTTAGTCCAATCCAGTCCACTTTTCAGTATTTTCCGATAGTAAGTCAAATGCACAAAAATGTTGCAAAAACAAGTCCACCACGTCAAAGGATCTTCCAGTTATCTGTTACTGTAGTCAAGGTCAAAATCTGCAGCTGTTCTTTTCTTTGTTATTCCTCTATTAAGTCTTGTAGTATTCTTTTCACACCACTAGATGTCTCCCTTTCCACAGTACAGTCTGATCAGCTGGCTGTCAGAAGCTGTCAAAAGTTCACTTTAATTCTCAAAAAATAGAAAAAAGGTAGAAAAAGAAAGAAAGGAATTCTCCCCCCGAATTCTCTGGTTGATTTAAATTGGAATTTCCAATTCCAATTTTGGAAATGAAAATTTTCTAGAGCTTTCTGTTTTAATCTCCACTTTGTTCTTTTCCCTCCATTTAAATCCTTTTCATTTAAAGCTTACTAATTAGCCACTAGCTCCGCTTTGAGTCTCTTTTGTAGTTCAAATTTAAAATTCCTTTATCTTTGGGTTGGTCACTCTCTCACCTAAGTCCAATGCCATGCTCCAACACTGCTCCTGTTCAAACAGGTTGGTCCAGTTGCCCCAACTTTGAAGCAGTCATTTAAATATGGCTGCTGCCTCCCCTGTCAGTTTGGAGAACTTTATCTCTGACCTGTCGAGGAACTGCTGGTTCCTCTTGGCTGTACAAGGTTCCTTCTTTTACCCCATTCCTTCGGAACGATTCTGAACCTAAAAGTCCCCTGGCAGCGGTTTGTCTGGCAGTTTTCGCAGAGCTTGTCAGAGCTCCACTATTTCCCAACCAGTCTCGTCACAACACTTCCAGCTTCTCCCCAGTTTTAGTCCTTGAAGGATAGAATCCCTGGCTCTCTAGAGCAGTGGTCCCCAACCTTTTTATCGCCGCGGACCAGTCAGCCTTTGATAATTTTACCGTGGCCCGCTGAGCGCGCGCAGGGGTAGGGGGGCGTCTCCACATGCAGCAGCAAATATTTCATAATCAATATACACTAAGAGTGCACATTAAGCGTATATAATACACACGCAGAGAGAGAATATACAATATGCATTAAGAGTGCTTGTCTGTCTCTCTTCCTTCATGCACACTTCTCTATTTCAAAGTTTGAAATCTAAACAGAAAAGGGCATTTCAAATGTTTCATTTGGAGACTGGAGAAAACTTCAGACCTAAGGAAACTTCCTCATCTGTTGTTTTTAGCTAAAAGGTATATTGTTCCCCTTTTGATTTCTTTGAAATTCATACCCCGAGAGGATCTATGTAATAGATTAAAATCCGGGGGTCGGTGCAACTGCTTGTAGAATTCAGTCAGGGGTTTTTTTTTTTGGAGGGGGGGCAGAGTTTGTCGCGGAATCATGCTAACAAAATCGAATTATTTCATTTATAGAGCCACTTATAGAGATGTGAGAAGACCCCGAGGGCTTTCGACCCTCTTTCCCAATCAGTCTCCAAAGCTTCTCCAGATCAGCCTCCCTTCTCTCCCCCCCCCATGACCCCCATACTTGCCGTCTTGGTAGCCCTGCGATAAAATGAAAAGTGTTTTCCCCCCTCCTCACCCCGACTCACTTCAGACAATCGCATTCATACACACACAACCACGACTTCACCGCCACCTCCCTGGTCTCACACGTCCGCCCGGAGATCACGACATGACGCAGGGCGCTGACAGGGGAGGCCGGGTTGGTGGTGGTGGTGGTGGTTCGGGGAACAGCCTCTGCGGGAGACAAAAACGGCGGCCGCAGACGAGCGAGGGGAAAGCCTGGCGCCGGCGAGAGCTGGCGGGGAAGAGGGGGGGAGGAAACAACCACCTGGGCTTCTCACATTCCTCGCGGCGAAACCTCGCGATGGCACACGCCCACCAACCGCCTCTGAGAGAGGCTCAGTCCGGTGGCCCCGCTCCACACACCATCCCAGGCACGCGCCCGGCCACCCCAGCCACCAATTTGCGTGCACTGCTCGCGCAACTGGAAAGGAACTGAACCGACACCCCTCCTTCATCCCACTTTACTTACTGATTGGACGATGTTGTCCCGTAGGCCTAGCGACTTTCCCTTAGGCCCCCGGCCGCTGCAGCGATCATGGCCCCCGGCCGCTGCAGCGATCATGGCCCCCGGCCGCTGCGCGGCCCGGTGCCAGATACTCCACGGCCCGGCACCGGTCCGCGGACCGGGGGTTGGGGACCACTGCTCTAGAGGATGAGGGCATCCTGATCCATGTTGGGGTCGATCTCATAGCTGGGGCTAAAAAGAACCAGTTATTCAGGCCATAAGGCTTGGGCATCTTGATTATTTTGGATGCCATGTTGTTTAGCAGCTTTATAGTGTACTGTAGTGGCCTTGAGAACTTGTTGTTTTTCCTCTGTGGACAGGAATGCCAACAGGAGAGTAAAAATGTCAGGCATATGAGTAGCCATCACACATTGAACAAACTCCCCATAGCTTTGGGGGGGGGAAAACTCCCGGTATTGGTATTGGTATTGGTATTTTATTATTTGTATGCCGCCCTTCTCCGGGAGGACTCAGGGCGGCGAACAATTCAAAGGGGAAAAAAAGGGGAAACATAAAAGACAAAATACAAATAATAAAAGTCGACAACAATCGCACAACCATACATGTCGAGAGGGGAGGGAACTCATCACCCCCAGGCCTGCCGGCAAAGCCAGGTTTTGACGGCTTTTCGGAAGGCCTGGAGAGAGGTGAGGGTCCGAATCCCTGCGGGGAGTTCATTCCAGAGGGCCGGAGCTGCCACAGAGAAGGCCCTCCCCCTGGTAATAGCCAGGTGGCATTGGCTTGTAGATGGCACCCGGAGGAGGCCAACCCTGTGAGATCTAATGGGTCTGTGGGAGGTAATTGGCAGCAGGCGGTCTCTCAAGTACCCAGATCCAATAACATGAAGGGCTTTATAAGTTACGACTAGCACCTTGAAGCGTATCCGGAGACTGATCGGTAACCAGTGCAGCTCGCGGAGGATAGGTGTAACGTGGGTGTACCGAGGTGCACCCACGATCGCTCGCGCGGCTGCATTCTGGACGAGTTGAAGTCTCCGAATACTCTTCAAGGGTTGCCCCATGTAAGGGGGAAAGTCCTGTTTTCCAATTGAAAAGATCATTGGTGGTAAAGGGTATATGGAAAAACACCAGTCCATCTTTCATAGGAACTTGTCAAAGGGAAGCTAGGACTAGGGGACCCGGTTAAGGGTTTCCCTGTGCATGTACGTAAGTCTGTCCAGTTCTGGTGTGAGGAGGAGTTAAAGCTGTCAGTTCAACATCCCAGGTAGCTCAAGCCATCAGTTCTGGATACAAAGCTTGAGCTGCCTGGGATGTTGAATTTTGCGGATTAAGCTGGGACAGCTGCGATGTTGTTTGACACACTTGAGCTTGTGGATCAAGCTGAGGGGATGTTGAACATGCTTGATCCTGCAAGGCAGACTGTGCTGCTGTTAGAGGCCCCTGGGCCGTTAAAGGCACAGCATTTATATCAAGGGAAAGGGGAGTACTATAACATGGTGAGGTTAACTCCTCTGTCAGTTTGGGGAGCTTTTCCCTTTTTTGAAAGTGGTATGGGGGCAAATTTTAGAAGAGGGTCTGGGAGTTAGCCCACACACTTTCTGAATGTCTGGGCAACAAAGGAGATTGGAGAATAAACTCATGTAGAGCTCCTCTTCAATTCACCCATTGGTGGCCAGAAAATCAGCAAATTTGTTGACAAAATCTAAATCAAAGCTGCCTTCTGGAGGCCAGGTTCCTATCTTAGGGCTAATAGTGTAGGTTGACCAGACAGATGTGCAGAATGTCAACTCCTAAAGTTGCCATAGTAAGGAAAGGGGAGAAGCACATTCCACACATACTTTCAGCTAGAGTCAGATCTCAGATTACCACAGCAGACCTGGGAGGGATGCACCTCATTGAGGAATGTGATTTATGACACAGATTGAGGGGAGGGGAGGAACAGGGGTAAAGTTCAGCTATAACTCAAATAAGGCTAAGATCTGACTGCAAAAAATGGTATTGCCAAAATGTTCCTAATAAATGACTGGTTTTCTTTTGAAATTTGACTCGTGAATCAATTTTTTTTAAAACCTGACACAGAGGGTTTTTAGCTTCCTTTTTTAAAGAACAACCTTTTTCTCTGCAATAGGCTTTACTATGTCTTAATGGGTTAGCACGCAGTCCAGAGGGGAATGGTATCAATTGTGTGGATATTGTAATTAAACTTTTAATTTAAAAGGAGCACATAAAATTGAGCAGTGGTGCTTAACCCACCCCCCTCCAAAGGAAATAAGAACCCTTGCCAAAATTGATTTTACTATTCACTTGTTTAGTTTCATAATATTGTAGGTAAAATACTGGGAAAAATTAGGAGAGGATGTTAAAAACATAAATATTAGGCATTATTTCTGCTTTACTACTAACATTGTTTCTTCACAGATTTATAGAAATTCTATTTTTATATATATTGTAAGTTCAGTATCTTAATTAATCTCCCCACTCCCTCACTAAAATATATTAACAATATTTTTGTCATATCTATTTCAAGTTTATACTGGTGCATATTTTCAGTATTATAGTTTTTAGAACTCTAATGATGTATCAATATTTTTTTCTCTTGAATAAAAAGTTTAGTGTATAGAGTATGCACCAGTAAAAACAAACTGTATACATGACTATTTGAATTCCAGGTCATGTAATGTATATTTAATTGGCAGCCTGCATAGTAAAGATCCCATGCTGAATTACTTATTGGAATTGATAATTTATCATATATCAACTATATTCCTTTGTAACCTTGTACAGTGATTAATATGCTTTCCTGGAAGAAAGAGCAAATGAAGTTGTGAAGGTATTGTTCCACAGCAATAACTTCTAGTCTGCTGTGTCATAATCATGGTTCTAATGTAGAACTAGAAGATGGCTTTTATTTTTGTATTGTTTAACAATAGTAATTCTAATATTCAGATTTAAATGGGAAAATGTATGTAGATTACATTTATTACATCATTTCGGTGTTAGGTAGTTAATAAACTTGTATATTAGCACTATGAGTTTTTTCCTTTAAAAATATTCATTAAATTTAAGTAAGTTTACTGTTCATTTACTGTATATGCACAGATGCAGCTACTACCTGTATAACCTAATGTTTTCAGTCTCAAATCTCTATCTGTGTGGCTATTATATTGATACAATTACTTGTGCATATGTCATGTAAATTTCACTGATCCTTGCATATATAAATATCTATAAACCCATATGCAAGCAAAAAAAAAAGATTCTGAAGAATGTGGTGCTTTTTATGTTTTGTACTTCAGTTTTTCTTAAGTATTTTTATCTTTTAATGTAATATAACATATTATTTAATTCCCAAAATATTCCCTACTATAAATAGATCATATCTGTATATCTTGAAATTATAAAACAAATTAAAATACAATGCTTAAAGATATTGAATGGAGTCTTTATTATTCCATGCTTATTGCTTCATTTTGTGGTGGCATAGTGGTTAATCTAAAAACAGAATTATAATGTATTTAGCAGTTTCTGATATCCTTGGAAATCTTTATATCTTGCCTGTTGCTAAAGTTTTGCTGTTTCCGGCTTTTAGCAATAACAGTAGCAGAATTTATACTATATAGCTGGTGGTGCCAAAAAAATTAATTTTTCAATTGAAATATTAAAAAATACTACTTTTTAAATCAAAATTTGAAAAAGGTTTGAAGAATTCTTATTGTTACTGTGTTTAAATTCAGAGTCTAATTATTTCAGCTACATGTGCATTTAAGCTAGACAGCTATAGCTCATGCAATTACAAGGTAAATATGTTTTCTTCCAGCATGAAAAATTCAAACTACTGCCTTCCTTCATACACTGCTTATAAAAATTATGACTACTCAGAACCAGGAAGACACAATGAACAGCCCGGTCTTTGTGGTCTAAGTAATTTGGGAAATACGTGTTTCATGAATTCAGCAATTCAAGTAAGTGTTTCATGTCAAATAAGATTTTACTTCATTATATAAAGAGCTTTTAAAATGGAGACTGCTAGTAGAATGGGTACTTTTGGTCCTGCAGTATTATCAGAATTTCAAATTTACATTGATTTATGTGCTTATTAAATCCACATAAATTATTAAGAAGCAAATAGTTATAGAATCTTGCTTGGCTATGACTTGATTCCTTGATATTTATTTATTGTTTTTCTATAATTTCTATCATACCCACTAATAAAAAAACTGTTTAAAAACAGAGCCAAAGACCAGGAGCATAAGAAAATAAACAGAGTGGACAACCTTTAAAAACAAAATACTTATGAAGGAAAGTAAAGCTGATAGCTATATTGCATCTGTTATATTTCATTTGGTGCATGTAGTTGAGTCTCAATTCAAATGTTTTCACCCCAGCCTTTATCTTGGTTGGAATTGATATGAAGAGACAGATATGCATTAGTTGTATATTTTCCCATAACTTCAAATAACCTAGGCCATCAGTTTCATGGGTAACATGAAGAATACAATAGAACTTTATACAGGTAGTCCTTGATTTACGCCCGCAATAGGACCCCCAAAATTTGTCATTAAATGATGTCATTAAGTGGGGTATCACACGATGACCAGACTCAATTTTATGACCGTTTTGCTGCGGTTAAGTTCAGGGGTGGGTTTCTACTGGCATTACTGCCAGTTCGGTGCGCAGTAGCCTATAAATAGGTCTGCGCATGTCCAGAACATTTTAAAAAGTCAAAAAAAGATGTTGCCACTGTTTAATGTCTGAAACTCAGCCAAGAGCTGAACTGAAAAGCAATCACTTACTCCACTACTTTAATCAGATATTGATAAGAAATCTCTAATTGCCTTCTGGGTCCATGTTTTGTGGTGGTTGTTACTGTTATTATTAATTTCTCTGAAGAAACTGATACCACCTTTTTTCTGAAAAGAGATGAACTTTCATGTGTAATCAAACCCTTATTGGATATTATATAGCATCTTGATAAAGGTCAAATATAGTTTTAATCAACTTAGTTATCTAATAAGAATAGTCTGGGTGATTTTCTTTTATTGAGACTGCATAATTGTGGAATCCAAATTGTAATTATTGTGAACAGTTTTACAGTATATCAACATAATCTTTTTGTCACATATGGACATATAATTTTATATCATCTTTGCCTCTAATCTAAATTTGGTAGCCTTTAAAATACTTAATATTTCTATCCTGAGAAAGTGCAATAGTGGAAAAATTCACTACTCTGCATTATTTCAATAAAATGGGTTTAATAACTAGTTCTTATCTGAATTCAGTTGAACAGCACAAGTTATTTCTCCAGCTGCATTCCAATCATCAACACAAACAGAGCAGCACCATTCCATATAGAAATATTCCAGAGTCTCTGTTTTCTGTTATATTAATCAGTCTAGCATGAGGAACTTGATGACCTGCATTATATTATTGTTTTGATTGGAACTGGGGCCTAACAGTAAACCACAAATTATCCATTTCTGCATTAATTTAAAATAATCTCAAAATAGTCTTCCCATTCTTACAGGGGAGAAAAACTATGGTAGGTATCTCAATAGGAGTCATTTAGTCGTGACAGAGGCTAGATATTAATTCCTCATTGTTTAATTAACATTCTTTTCAGTCAAGAAAACTGAATGAAGCATGTGTTTATAACTAGTAATGTTTTCAGACCCAAAATCCTAAGGACTAGGAAAAGCAAAAAGACTTGATAAGGAAATATGAAAACTGAAGATGACATTGAGAGGTTCCATTATTATGCATTATACAAAAGTGCTTACTTTTATTCATATTTATTTTTAGTGTCTCAGCAATACACCTCCACTCACAGAATATTTTCTTAATGATAAATATCAAGAGGAGCTAAACTATGACAATCCATTAGGAATGAGAGGTGAAATTGCAAAATCTTATGCAGAGCTCATCAAGCAGATGTGGTCAGGAAAATACAGCTATGTCACTCCAAGAGCTTTTAAGGTATGCGCTAACATAGTTGGATCCTAGAATGCTTAATTTGCTTTCAGTTATATGATTCTTCAACACAAAAAAAGTATTAAAAATTAAAAATGTACATATATTAATAAAATAGGCCCTTGAAAACCACACCTGCTTGTTTTTGTTGTTTGTTTTGATGGGAGATTCCTATAAATTGCAGCAATGATTCCTTTGCTTTTCCTCAATCTTATTTCACAGTATTACAATTATGCATTTAAAATCCATGAAATTAAAATACATTTTCCTTGATTTAACAAAAATGCCTTTGCAATGTCACATGACTCCACTATAAAAAATATTCCCCAGACACAGGTAGGACGATTTGCACCCCAGTTTTCAGGATATCAGCAACAAGATTGCCAAGAATTGCTGGCATTTCTTCTAGATGGTTTGCATGAGGATTTGAATCGTATTAGAAAAAAGCCTTATATTCAACTAAAAGATGCTGATGGAAGACCAGATAAGGTAATGTACCTTTTAGATAATAAGCCTACATGATCTGGACAAATGTTATAAATGCAAAAATGTATCTAAATAATCTAGACAATTCAATTCACATCTGTTGCACTGTAATGGTATGTTGGAATGATCTTGGTGAGAGCCATAGCCAGGAAAACAGTCAGATGAAAGGCAGCTTATCCACAAAAGGAATGTGGACATGGCAAACATCTCTGAAGAGACTTTCACTAGTTTCTTGGATTGTAAAGTCAATATGAGAGAAATGTACTTTTATATCTGCACAATTGTTTTCAGCTTTGTGAGATAGTCCAGACAGGAAGCATGAATTAATTCTATGGTAAAGTTACATTAGGAGAATCTTGCATACCTGAAAATAGCTTTGAGTATAGATCATCCTGGAGAGGGTCTGTCTATATGGTTGCTAGACGTTAACACTGACTTCTAGATGATAAAACCAGAACTGCCCAATAAACTGAGCACAGGTGAAAAGCATGATGTCATGCCTGGTGTGCACGGATTTCAGCTTTCTGGTCTGAAGAGTTCCCATTCATATTTTTGAGCAAAGAAATTTCTGTTCTCCAGTGCACTGCTCAGAGAGCCCAAATGCTGGGTTAACACAGCCTATCTGCCCTTGGACTGAGTGATGTTTTTCTTGACCACGCCTCCCTTTGCCTGCACATGCCCAATTCGAAAACTCAGTCCGCCCGAGTTAGGACTTTTGGGAGAGCTCCAGTCTAAGAGCAGAAAGGCTGGAAAAAGTTTCCCAATTTGGACCACGTTTAAATTCTCAGATAGAGGAAATCACGCTTCTACATCAGGTCTGTCTATTTGCCTCCAGTGAGGCTTCCGTCGCTTTAAGAGAAGGGCTGCCGGGGGGTGGTGGAGCCTGTCGCCGAAGAGGGCTCAACGGAGCTCCTCTCAGAGATCTGGTCTGTATATCTAAATAAGATCATAGATATCACCCCTTTTTGGCTAAGAAAGGGGCAGGGAGTAGCTCTGTGGCTAGGGTCTATTCGTAATTCACAGCCTTTTTCTTTTTTTTGGCTGTGGACAGAGATTAGATCCAGCGTAAGCGGAGCCTTTATCTCCAGCCAGTTCTTCTCAGCTGCTTTTTTTTGGCAGCCCTAGACAGGCGACCCCCCCCCCAGGACAAAGCAAAGTTGTTTGAAGCTAGGATTAATACGGGCGGGTCCCACCCCTGTGAGATTTATGCTTTTATTACTATCTTAAACACCAGCCTCATTTGTCCTAGAGGCTTCTTTGTTTAAATGGACTTCAAAATGGCGATTTCTCTCCGTTGGTGACTGATAGGGGATGTACTTAGCCGGCTTTACCTTCCTGCAGACCGCTCCTTAACAAAATAAATTTTTTTTGGAAACAGAGGGGAGCGAGAGCGCTGTTTATTTGTTTATTTATAATGGCACCCAGGTCAAAATCGAAGCGTCTCTCTACGAATGTGCTTAAAGAATCTACGAATGAATTTAAAGAATCTACCATGGAATCGCAGCCCTTGTCTCCTACGCCCTCTACTGGAGAATTCTTAACACAGGAATTTTTCTTTCAAATGTTTAATGATTTTAAACAAGAAATTAAAGAATTTGTATTGGAGCTATATGGTAATTTAAAGTCTAAAATTGCCCAAATGAAGGCGAATACGTTTGTAGCCGTGTCTGCCCTGTCAGATTATACCGCTGAAATGGAGAGTAAATTGGAAAGCTTGGAGGAGGCTAATTCTAATTTGACTACTAATATTCAAACATTACAACAAAAAATTAGAGATACTCAAGAACAGCTCGTTATGATAAATTTTAACAAGAAGGCATTTGCAATAAGAGTCAGAGGATTCCGCGAAAAGGAGCGAGAGAATCTGAAACAGACCTTTGTTGAAGCCTTCAGCCATGCGGTGGGAAGCCCGGGACTTAATTTTGATTGGCAGATTCGGAAAATCTATCGCCAGAATTCGTTGGTAGCGGAACAGCGACAGCTCCCGAGGGACATAATTATATATTTCTCCACAAAAGAATCCAGAAACGCGATCATGCAAAAATTTTACAGTAATAGTTTGCGAGTTGATGGCCAGGATTTGATTGTCTTCAAAGAAATACCATTCCAGATGTTAAAAGCAAGAAGAGACTATACTTTCTTAACTAAAGAGCTTAGAAATTATCAGATTCAATATAAATGGGAGGCCCCAGCCGGCATTACGGTCACATTTGAGAATCAAAGACTTCGTCTCAATTCTGTTTCGGAGGCTCGAGATTTCTATTACAAGACTTTGAAGGCGGGACTTCCTGATTCACTTGGAAAAGAGGAAAGACAAGCCGAAGGAGAAGGCAAGCAACAGACCACATGGCTGCAAGATGGAGGGGGTAGCTCTCCCTCCCTCGGAGAAGCAGAAAAGCGGAGATCGAGGATTTAGACATTCTAAAATATTCGTCAAAGTTGTGGATTGAATGGGGGTTTGCGACCTCTCTCCGGTAGAAAAAGCGGAATTGGATATTGATGGGGTGATGCTGAATGTATATTTGTAAAAGGCATGCAGAATGATTTACGCTGTTTAAATCCTGTTAGAAGGGAAAGTTTGATGAGATTATTTTAAAATAGAGGTAAACTGATTCTTGTTGAAAGTATTATTTGAATATGTGGAATGATCTATGCTATTTAATTTTTATAAGAAGGGAAAGCTTGGTGAAATTATTTTGAGCTAGATTGTAAACTAATGTCTGCATAAATTTGATAGTGGTAAACATTAGAGAAGCAAGGGATGAGGGTAAAATGCATGCGGAATGATTTACGTTGTTTAAATCCTATTAGAAGGGAAAGCTGGATGGGATCATTTCAAGATAGAATGCAAACTGATTTTAGTGTAAAGTAATATTGGATCCACGCTGCTTAAATTTTACTAGAAGGGAAAGTTTGGTCATATTATTTTGAGCTAGATTGTAAATTGATGTCTGCACAAATTTGTATAAATTTTGACTCTTGTGTGAATTACTGTTTGAAAATAAGGTTAAGAAAGATTATTTGGAGGGATTATGGGAAATAGTGGTAAATATTAGAGAAGCAAGGGACGAGGGTAAAATGCACGCGGAATGATTTACGCTGTTTAAATCCTATTAGAAGGGAAAGTTTGATGAGATTATTCTTCTGTAAAGTAATATTTGAATATGTGGAATGATCCACGCTGCTTAAATTTTACTAGAAGGGAAAGTTTGGGGAGATTATTTTTGAGCTAGATTGTATACTGATGTCTATATAAATTTGTATAAATGTTTATCTGAATATAAGGTTAAGGAAGAGGAACTGGAGAGTCTACAGGAGGTTGGGGTAAATAACAAAGAAGCAAGAGACGAGAATAAAATACATATAGAATGATTTACACTATTTAAACATAAATAAAGATGGGGGGCTGAGCTTAATACAAAGAGTTCTTTTTTTCTTTTTTTCTTTTCTTTTTTTTTTCTTTCTTCTCCTTTATATAACATGTATTTTCTTTCTATCTATTTTTTTTAATATATTACTTTTATTTTTAATCCATACGATTATAAGATACTTTAGATAGAGGGCAGTGCCAGGTGTGGGCCCTGGGAAGTCGGGAGGATTAGGGATGGGGATTTATGGGGGGTGGGTGGGTGGGTGTTAATATAGTCTCAATAAGAAAAAGAATGCACTTGTATACGGTTGTTCTTTTTTTTTCTCTTTTTTTTCTTTATATTTTTTTTTCCTTGGTTTATTTTATTTTTTATCATATTATATTAATAAACAACAGTTGAATAAAGGAATACACCAAGGAGGGAGGTAGAGGGAAAGAAGAGGGAGGAGTAAGGAAGGAGTAAGGGGAATTTAAGGAGGGCGTGCTGGGAGTAAGGGGAGAAGGAAGGTTTGAGGGGAAAGGGAAGTAGGAGGGGAGTGTTAGAGGGAGGAAAGGAAAGTTGGAGGGGGAAGATGGGGTGTATGGAGGATGGAAGTGTCAGGTGGGGTTGTGAATGATGAGTTGTGTTTTCTTTTTTATTTTGTTTTATTTCTTTTCTTATAGCAAATATCCAGTATATAAGTGACTGTAAAATGGAATGTGAAAATGAATAAAATATATTTGAAAAAAAAAAAAAAAAAGAGAAGGGCTGCCGGGTTTCCCTGCTGTTGCTAATTGCAAGCACTGCAGGGGGTTGAAAAGGCTTGCACAGCGGGGGCTGGCTAGCAAGGGAGCAATTAGTGGGATAAACCAAGTTCCCTGTTGGAACAGGGGCGTCCCAGGGGGAGGAAAAGTCCAGCAAAGGCTCTGAGAAGGCTCTAAAGCAGGTGAGCCGGATTGCTAGGATTCCCTCGCCTGCTCCATTTTGCCCGGCAACAGCAGCGACGGCTGGAGCCTTCGCGCGCTTTTCAGGGCTGGAAAGAGCGGGAAGCGGCTGCGTGCGCACCCCCCGCCATTTTGGATCGCTCCGACTCACTGTGCAGAGCGGCAGAGCTCAGAGCGTGCGAGGAACAAGGCAGCAAGAAGAGCCCAGCCAGCCAACGGAGCCTCAGCGAGCCCTCAACGACTGCAGAACGCCGCGGGGAGGCTGGGGGCTAGACTGGGAAGCCAGCTAGTCTCTCCCTCCGGAAAATAAGCTAAGTCTCGGGGAACCGAGGGCGGTGGGAGGAAGGAAATCCGACCCCAAGGCGGCCCTTCCCTCCTGGAGATTCTGCCAGCGCTTTTGGACTGCAAAGGCCAGCGCGGGCCCATCCCAACTCCAGCTATCTTCCAGGCCTCGTGAGGACCTGAAATGGCTGAGGAATGCAGGGTGGCCTTAGGGGATCAGGTGGGGCCCTCCAGCAAGCGCTGCAAGCTGGATCCCTCTGTAAATAAAGGCAAAGGGCACAAAGGCTCACTTGAAAGGTCTTCTCCAAGAGCCACAGTGGATCCCAGGGAGGTTTCAAGGCCCCTTCAGCCAGAACCTAGCCCAGACCGTCGCAGCAGGGAGTCAGCTTCCCCTGATCGTGAGGCCCAATCCCCCGGGGACAGTGAATTCTTGTCTGGGGATAACTATGCATCCAGGTATCCATCTCCTGAAGCATCTTGGGGGTACCCCGACTCCCCTAGCTCCTCCATCGGAGAGGAACGAGATTCTGTCCAGAATTCCCCCTGTGGGAAGGGTGGATCCAGCTCAGGCAGGCCTAGCCAGCGCAGGCCCAGTAAGCAAAAGAAAAAAAGGGGAAAAAGTCCTGCTCTTTCTGATGAAATGAGGGAGGTAATTTCCTTAGCCATCTCCCAAGGGATAGCTGAAGGCATTAAGCGCAAGGGCTCTCGCAAGGGCAAGGCCCCAAAGGAGAAACGCAAACCTAGGGCCTCCACCTCTAAGGAGCCTGTATCCTCCTCCCCATCTTCAAGCCCCTCTCACTCTGGGCTATCAAGTTCTGAGCAGGAAGAAGGGGAGATTTTCGCCCTTTCCGAAGACGAAAACCCCACCCCTGACAAGCCAAAATTCTCTGGCCTGTTTCAACCGTCATTATTCAAGTCTATCTTGCACAAAGCCATGACGGCCACAGAGTTAGGCCCCACTTCCAGACCTGAGGCCTCTCAGGCTTCCACTTCCAAGGAACTTAAGCATGGGTTGTTCAAAGAGACAGTAGAAACTCCCGAGGTTATTCCTGTGCCAGACCTATTCATGGACGCGGTACAGCGCCAGTGGCTACAGCCAGGCACCCTGACCAACCCCAGTGGGGGGGATAGAACTCTATATGCAGTAGAAGATAAAATGGAGGAAATCCTCAAATTCCCAGAAGTAGATGCCCCAGTCATGTCTCTGACTTCCAATTCCAACCTGCCAGCTGAGCTCCTAGAGGGACTTAAGGCAGAAGATAAGAGGTCAGAAAAGGCATGTCAGAAAACACACATGGCGTCTGCCTGGGCCATCAAGGCATCCACCTCTGCCTCCTTTTTTATTTTTTATTATTTTATTTAACCCTATTCTGGCTGTGCCAACTCAGGTCCAGAACCCCGCCCAGGAAATCTAGGTGGCACCATGAGCTAACCAAGATTATTACCGCTGTCGAGTATTTGGCGGATGCCACCTTGACAGCAGCAAAATTCTCTTCCAGAGCTCTAGCTTCCAATATCACCTCCCGCCGCCTCCTATGGCTCAGGCACTGGCAGGCCGAAATGAAGGCTAAATGGAAGCTGGCATCGGCCCCATTTAAAGGGGACTTTCTGTTTGGAGAGGCCCTGGACAAGTTTGTCACCGAAACCAAGGACAAACGCAAGATCCTTCCGGCAACCTTTAAAAGGGGTGACCGGAAAGGGGCGGGGTCCTTTCGTAAGAGACCCTACAGGAGCCAGGAAACAGGGCAATCTTCCCACCCTTCCTCCTATCAGAGGCCCTTTCAGGCAGGGGGGGATAGGCACCAAGACAGATCCTTCGGGGCTCGTGCCAACCAATCCCAGTCTTCCTTTCGGAGACCATTCCAAGGAGGAGGAAACAACAGTGGTGGATCCCGGCCCTTTCGTAAGGGAAAGTGACGGTCACAGGGATCCCCCCATCGGGGGTCGGCTACGGCTGTATGCCGACAGGTGGGAGGAGATAACATCAGACAAGTGGGTCCTCACAACCATTCGCAAGGGCCTTCTCCTGGACTTCCTATCCTTTCCCCAAAGAAAGTTTATCCGCTGTCCTACCCCCAGGAACCCAGAAAAGAGGGAACGCATGAGGGCAGAAATCTGCCATCTCCTAGAGATAGAGGCGATAGAGCCAGTCCCCAGGGATCAGCAGGGGAGGGGCTTCTATTCGATCCTCTTCCTAGTGCCCAAAAGTTCAGGGGGGTGGAGGGCCATCTTGGACCTCAAGAGCCTAAATCAGCATCTGGCTTACAAGAGGTTCAAGATGCAGTCACTCCACTCCATCCTGGGCTGTGTGAGGGAGGGGGACCTATTGACATCAATAGATCTCAAAGAGGCCTACCTGCATGTCCCCATCCATGTGGCCCACAGGCGGTTCCTGAGGTTCTACGCGGAAGGGAAGCATTTCCAGTACAGGGCTCTTCCCTTCGGGCTATCATCTGCGCCCAGAACATTCACCAAAATTCTGGCAGTGCTAGCGGCTCATCTCCGCAACCATCTGGTTCATCTGGAATGTTATTTAGACGACATAATCATTCACTCTCTCACCACCAAGCAGGCACACCGCGATGTTTCTCTGACTGTGCAGACCCTGCAGTACCATGGCTTCTCTGTCAACATGGAGAAGAGTCAGTTCCGACCATCCACCTGTATACAGCACCTGGGTGCGGTCATCAACTCCACCTCCTGCCAGGTATTTCTTTCGCCAGACCGGCTGTCGAACCTGAGACGCAGAGTGAAGCACTGCAGCCTTGCCAGGTCGGTACCCATCATTCAGCTGTCCCAGCTCCTAGGGATAATGATCTCGTGCCTGTGGGTGGTTCCCTGGGCTCGCCTTCATGCCAGAGAGCTGCAGTGGTTTCTGCTGCCAGTGCAGAGGGCCAGGAACAGCAACTCACTCAGGCGGCTTCGGCTCCCACGAAAGGTGATCCGGTCTCTGGCATGGTGGAGGTCCAAGGCAGTCAGGAAGGGCTGCCTGTTCAAGGAGCCGGAGAGACTAGTTGTCACCACGGATGCCAGCCTCCTGGGGTGGGGCGCCCACTGTCAGGGCCACCTAGCCCAAGGCCGATGGACTCAGAGGGAGGCCGCCCACAGCATCAATTGGCTGGAACTGAGGGCAGCTCGCCTAGCACTGAGAAAGTTCGCATCTCTAGTAAGAGGGGCTCATGTACTGTTGATGACAGACAATGTGGCGACAAAAGCGCACATAAACCGGCAAGGGGGCACTCGATCAAAGTCCCTCATGCTCGAGGCAGAAGCGCTGGGCAGGTGGGCGGAACGTCATCTGGCTTCTCTCAGTGCAGATCACATCTCCGGCGTAAGCAACCAGGAAGCAGACTGGCTGAGCCGCCAACGCATCGACCACTCGGAGTGGCGCCTGCACCCGGACCTGTTCCAGCAGATCGTGAGGAGGTTCGGCAAGCCACAGGTAGACCTGTTTGCCACACACAACAACACACAGCTCCCACGCTTCTTCAGTCGCTACCACTCGCCCCAGGCGGAGGGAACAAATGCTCTGAGGTCAGTGTGGCCTCAGGGACTTCTGTATGCCTTCCCTCCACTTCCGCTCATCCCTCAAGTGGTGAACAAGCTCCTGACCGAAAAGGCAGACCTCATTCTGGTGGCTCCCTTCTGGCCCAGAAGGCCCTGGTACGCAGACCTGGTCAGCCTCTCAGTTCAAAGACCTTGGAGAATCCCCCGGGACAAGATTGCCCTCAGCCAGGGGGCCATTACCCATCCGGAGCCCCAGTGGCTGCAGCTAGCCGTTTGGCACTTGAAGGGGAGCTCCTGAGAAAGCAAAAATTCTCTGACCAGGTCATTCGAACAATCCAAGCATCCAGGAAGCCCTCTACGACTAGAATCTACGATGCCACCTGGGCCGCCTTCTCACGGTGGTGCAAGACTAGGAACATAGAGGCCTCCTCAGCCTCGATCCCTCAGACCCTAGACTTCTTGCAAGAGGGTCTGGATAAGGGCCTTGCAGTCAGCACCCTCAGACGCCAGGTTGCAGTGTTGTCTACCATCCTGGTAAAGGGCTCCTCTCGCTCGCTGAGTCAGCTCCCCCAGATCAAGAGCTTTCTCAAGGGAGCAGCGAATATCAGCCCTCCAACTGTTCACCGGTATCCGTCATGGGATCTTCCATTTGTGCTTAAGGCCCTGACCAAAGCCCCATTTGAGCCTTTGAAAAAGACCAGTCTGCGCTACCTCACCATCAAAACCGCTTTCCTGGTGGCCATTACATCCGCTCGCAGGGTAGCCGAGCTTGCTGCGCTCTCTGTCAGGGAGGATTTGTGCGTAGTTCACCTGGACAGAGTAATATTGAGACTTGATCCGTCATTTGCTCCGAAAATTAACTCTCTGTTTCACAGGACTCAAGAACTTATTTTGCCCAACTTCTGTCCCCATCCTTCTCACCCTAAGGAGCGTGAGTGGCACAAGCTGGATGTGAGACGGGCCATGCGCACGTATGTAAAGAGAACAAAGGACTACCGCCGGTCAGAGGCTTTCTTTGTCTCCTTCCTCCCTGCGTCCCGGGGCCGCAAGGTCTCCTCTCACACTGTGGGACGTTGGCTACGTGCTTGCATCAAACTGGCATATGAGCACCAGGGCAAGACGGCTCCGAGACGAATCACCGCTCACTCCACCAGGAGTGCTGCAACGTCTGCAGCCTGGGCAACCCAGGCCTCTATCCTAGACATTTGTAGAGCGGCCACCTGGGCTTCCCCCACGGCCTTTATTAGAAACTATAAGATTGACACCTTTGCCTCAGCCGAAGCCTCCTTTGGCAGAAGAGTATTACAAAGAGTGGCTGAAATGCCAGAGGCTTCGGCGCTTCCCCACCCTGGGACTCAATAGCTTGGGCATGTCCCAGCATTTGGGCTCTCTGAGCAGTGCACTGGAGAAAGACCGTTGACTTACCTGAACGGTCGTTCTCGGGGCACTGCGAAGAGAGCCCAAACCCACCCGGGTGTTAGTATTGAACGATGTGGCTGTATTGACTGTAATTGATTACAGGACGGTTCCTTCGTTTTCGAATTGAGCATGTGCAGGCAAAGGGAGGCGTGGTCAAGAAAAACATCACTCAGTCCAAGGGCAGATAGGCTGTGTTAACCCAGCATTTGGGCTCTCTTCGCAGTGCCCCGAGAACGACCGTTCAGGTAAGTCAACGGTCTTTCTGTATACAGAATTTCATCATTGAAACTGTTAAAGAAAAGTTGGGGGGGCGACTTATGTTAATGCTACATCTTAATTATTAAAGTGCTTGTTAGCACTTTGTTATTAACATGCTATGAGAAAACCTGGCTTGAAATATGGCATCAAATTATTTAAATAATATTTCATTTAACTTACCAGCTTGGGGAAAGACAGGAGAAGGACAATTAAAAGAAGCCAAATACCAGAAAGTGTACCACAGTCCTTTGAACATACTAGATTCTCTATTCCTGTCACCATATGCAATTCTCCCATTCTAGGTGCTTTTTTTCACACAGTCAACATAAAATAGACACCTCCCTTCTCTACTTCTCCCTCCCCTCCCCTTTTGGCATTGCTCTATATATCTCCTTTTCAATTGCTATTTTCCTATCTCATTCCTATCATATCTACTTGCTATCTACTTTCTTGCCAGTTCTCTCTCTCTTCTGTCTGCTCATCATTAAACAATCCTAATTTGCCCCACTGCTACTCACAGACTGTTTTCTCACCATTCAGTGGCAAGAAGTTGCAGGTTGCTAGAAATGCTTCAGAACCAAGCACTTATTTATAATTGCTCATTATTTTTATGTTCCAAGAAATTGTCAGTGGAGTAAGATGATTGATAAATGAAAGCCACCATTTTTTCCATTTAAAAAAGAGAAAAAATATATATGACCAATATGCTTTATGGGGACTGGGGAGATGTCCATGAATGCTTTCAGATCCTATATTTAGGGAATTAACTATCTCAAATTGGCATTGCATAGATACTGTGGTTAAAGATTCTTACTTTTGATTCTATTTCTTGGCCTTGAACAGTTGGTCCTATTACATATTTGAATAGAATTTTATGCCCAATGGAGACCTTAGAAATTGTCATCAACTTTGTTTGAGATAATCTGGCATTCATAATGAATATAATATAAAGAGGCTAATACAGTATATGAAGATACTAAATGTTTATCTTTCCCCAAAATTACCCAATTACGTTTTCTTACTGTAATCTACTGGATAACACTGTTAGGTAGTATATGGTACTTATAGGTATGTGCAAGATGTTAATTTCATTTAAATATTTAATGATTCATATAACTTACTTGTACTATTTTAACTTCGTCTTAATTTAGGTGGTTGCTGAAGAAGCTTGGGAGAACCATTTGAAACGAAATGACTCCATCATTGTAGATATATTTCATGGACTTTTTAAATCAACCCTAGTTTGTCCAGAATGTGCCAAGATCTCTGTAACATTCGATCCCTTTTGTTATTTAACTCTTCCTCTACCTATGAAAAAAGAACGCAGTTTGGAAGTTTATTTAGTTAGACTTGATCCACTTTGTAAACCCATGCAGGTATATATGCCATGTTTTACAGCAATAGTTTCTTTAATATGTTAATTGAAATAGAGTTTTATTTATTTTTATGAATTTTAAGTCATATTTTCAATTTGATATTGTGGTCCTTTCTCTTAAACTATGCATATAATTTGTAACTTTGTATAATTTATAGTACCATCATAAAGATGGAAATTATTCACCCCTTGAATCATAATATTTGCTGTTATTATTACTACAGCAATATAACACAATAAGATAGTAATTTGTTATGAATACTAGAACTATTATAAGACAAAAATGTATAATATAAAGCATTTTGATTTTTCAACATGATTGATATTAAATAATATACTTTACAAATATAATTTTCATTTCCATTTCCTCATAATTTAATCATATTTCTAGTTAATGAATGCAAGAGCCATGTTGGTAGATCTTGTTCTGTTAAGAAAATAGCCGCCTCTCCACTCAGATTACAGAAATGATGGGAAGAAAAAAGAAGGTTGGGCTTCTATTAGTTAAAGGTCCCAATCAGCAGCTATTAGTTAAAGGTCCCAATCTTTTTATCATAATTTAAGAAAATGTATCTGTTTTAGCATTCTCATTATGTTATCTGTTCAAAAAATCTGTTTGACTGGACAACTGTATTATTACATTAGATTTGGTACCTGACAGAAGTTAAGGAACAGCATTATACTCAAGCTGCCATTCTCAAGAATCTTTGTATTTTTAAATGAGGTTGTATTCCTAAAAGAATTGGCAGAATATGTTACAAGGCTTCCTTTAACAGTGATGAAGTGGAAAGGCCAACCATTTTGTCCCAGTTTCTATGTCACTCCAAATCATAAGCTTGCAGTTGAGTTTATGCATTCCTCAAAAGGAAATAAAATACATCATTATTTTTTCCAGTTTGTGGTACACTGGAACTCAGTGTTATATAGAGATTCTGAGCAAATTTTGAAAGCATTTGTTCCTGCAAAATGCAGCTTACAATTTCTGCGAAAAAACCCTGTTGTGTATTAGGAAGGCAACCAGAATAGTGCAAATTCAATGCAATATTTTTCTTTCTTTATTCAGATCTGTTTATTTTATTAAATTGATTTGTTTGGAAAATAATATCTTAAAGGTTCAGCAAACAATAATAACATACAGTATTGGGGTGAGAAATACTAGATTAGTTAATAGATGATAATGATTCATTCTAAATTATATATATAATGGAGGAATATTATGATACGTTACTGTAGCTTGAAAAACAGTAGTATGAATTGTAGGCTGATGGCTTTGAGATTCAGATATGAACGTTTGTTTGAATGCTGCAAGAGGAATAGGCTGTATACTTTTCATGGTAGGCAATTGGATTTTATCACCAAGTTGTTCATTAATAGATTCCCTTTCCACTACCAAATATTTCCTATTAAGCCACTGTCATAGCTAGTAATTCCTTTCCTTTAAAGATGGACTAGCGACTTTTATTCATATATGTTTACAGCTCATTCAAAAATTAACTCCCTAACTATATTTCTTTTCAAAAGCTCTTTTTCATATAGAATTTTCTTATGTTACTTCAATAGTAAATATTGAGAATTATATCCAGTTATCTTCTTTGTGTTTTAAGAATAACAATATTGTATTTTATTTTCTAGTACAAAGTAGTAGTACCAAAAATTGGAAATATACAGGATCTCTGCATCGCATTATCAACTTTGTCAGGTGTTGCTGCAGATAAGGTATGATAATTCTTAGGTGATTGTACATCTAACTAAATATTATCTATACATCTAAACAAATATAAAATAAATTGTGTTTCTTTTTTAGATGATCGTTACTGATATATATAATCATAGGTTTCATAGAATATTTACAATGGATGAAAATCTAACCAGTATTATGGAACGTGATGACATTTATGTGTAAGTTCAAATGTATAGTCAAAATATTTTTCTCATAAACTGTATGTGATTTAGTTGAATTATATAAAATATATCCTAATTTAAAATGAGTATTTTGTGTTTTTGTTTGATTCCATTTTTGTTGCTTTAGATTTGAAATTGCCATCAACAGAACTGAAGATACAGAGCAAGTTGTAATTCCAGTTTGTTTAAGGGAAAAGTTTCGCCATAGTGGTTATAGCCATCATAGTGGTTCAACACATTTTGGACAACCTTTTCTTATAGCAGTGCCTAGAAATAACACAGAAGATAAACTGTATAATCTTCTGCTATTAAGAATGTGGTAAGTGTAAAAGAGAAATTCTATGGTATATTTAACTTTACATTGGAAGCATTTGCACATCACAAATGTAGATCTTCTAGCAAAAGGTAAAAGACTTTAAACTGCTTTTTCTGATTCCATGGTTAATCTTAAAAGGAAGGATCAGCAATGTCTGCATTTATTCACCTATTTGGATCGGGAGGTACTTCAAACGGTGACTCACGCTCTTGTCACCTCGAGGCTGGATTATTGCAACGCGCTCTACATGGGGCTACCCTTGAAAAGCGTTCGGAGACTGCAGTTAGTCCAGAATGCGACTGCGCGAGCAATATTGGGTGCACCGAGGTACACCCACGTTACACCTGTCCTCCGCGAGCTGCACTGGCTACCAATTGGTCTCTGGATGCAATTCAAGGTGTTGGTTATCACCTTTAAAGCCCTACATGACTTAGGGCCAGAGTACCTTCGAGACCGCCTACTGCCACATACCTCCCAGCAGCCAGTAAGATCCCACAGATTGGGCCTCCTTCAGATGCCATCAGCCAGACAGTGTCGGCTGGCGGGCCCCCAGAGGAGAGCCTTCTCTGTGGCTGCTCCGACTCTTTGGAATCAACTACCCCCAGAGATCCGGACCATACCCACTCTCATGGCCTTCAGGAAAGCTGTAAAAACTTGGCTGTTCCGGCAGGCCTGGGGCTGTTGACCTCACTGTTGAGGTCCAGCCCCGACTAGAATGAATATATGAGGTGTTGCTATTTTAAACCGTTTTCTTTTGTTATGTGTTCGTTATGTGCCTTTTTTTCTCTCTCTTATTTTTGTAAGCCGTCCAGAGTCCTTCGGGATTGGGCGGCATATAAATGTGGTTAATTAAATTAATTCATTTCATTTCTACATCCATCTCAACAAATAGCTCTGAGCGTATATCATGAGTCACAAATGAAGAGGTGATAAGCCGCCTGGGAAAGCAAAGGGGAATAATCAAAGCCATTAAAAAGTGAAAGTTAGAATATTTTGATCATGTGATGCGACACCCAGAAAAATATGGCATTCTTCCCTTAATCCTCCAGGGAAAGATTGAAGGCAAATGAGCAGAAGAACATCATGACTTCAAAATCTAAGGGACTGGTTTGGACAAAACTCAGCAGCACTTTTTCATGCGGCTGTTGACAAAAATAGGATTGCCAACATGATTGCCAACGTCTGATGACGGATATGGCACAAGAAGAAGATACATCATGGAACATAGAAACAAATTCGATCCGTTCCAGTCTGGCTTCAGACCTGGCTGCAGCACAGAAACCGCTTTGGTCGCGTTGACCGATGATCTCTGGAGAGCCAGGGATGGAGGCCACGCCTCCATCCTGGTGCTCCTTGACCTCTCGGTGGCTTTCGATACCATCGACCATGGTATCCTTCTGCGACGACTGCGGGAGGTGGGGGTGGGAGGCGCTGTTTTACAGTGGTTCTCCTCTTACCTCTCGGACAGGTCGCAGTCGGTGTTAGTTGGGGAGCAGAGATCGACCCCTAGGCCCCTAACGTGTGGGGTGCCCCAGGGTTCGGTCCTGTCCCCCCTTCTTTTCAACATCTACATGAAACCCCTGGGTGAGATCATTCGACGGCACGGGATAAAGTACCATCAATATGCGGACGATACTCAGTTGTATCTGTCCGCCCCGTGCCAACTCAACGAAGCGATGGATGTGATGAGCCAGGGGCTGGATGCTGTTAAAGACTGGATGGGGGTCAACAAGCTTGTGCTCAATCCAGAAAAGACCGAGTGGCTGCTGTGTTTCCCTCCCATGAATTGGCCAAGTACTCCATCTCTCAGGCTGGGGTGTCAAATTATATGCTCCTCAGACAGGGTTCGCAACTTGGGAGTCCTCCTGGACCCACAGCTGACCTTCAAACATCATTTGTCAGCTGTGACCAGGGGGGCATTTGCCCAGGTTCGCCTGGTACACCAGTTGCGTCCCTACCTGAACCGGGAGGCCCTCACAACAGTCACTCGTGCCCTTGTGACCTCTAGGCTGGAATATTGCAATGGGCTCTACATGGGGCTGCCCTTGAAGAGCATTCGGCGACTCCAGCTAGTCCAGAATGCTGCCGCGCGAGCGATTGTGGGTGCACCTCGGTTCACCCACGTAACACCTATCCTCCGCGAGCTGCACTGGCTACCTGTTGATCTCCGGGTGCGCTTCAAGGTGCTACTTATCACCTATAAAGCCTTTCATGGTAGTGGGCCTGGGTACTTGAGAGACCGCCTACTGCCAATTACCTCCACTAGACCGATCCGATCGCATCGATTAGGCCTCCTCCGAATCCCATCTTCTAGCCAGTGCAAATTGGCAACTACCCGGAGGAGAGCCTTCTCGGTGGCTGCTCCGTCCCTTTGGAATGAACTCCCCGTGGAGATTTGGACCCTCACCACCCTCCAGTCCTTCCGCGCCGCTTTAAAGATCTGGCTGTCCCGGCTGGCCTGGGGTTAAGATTGTAGCCCCACTCGAATTGTGCGATTGTTGTGTTTTTTTTTAACATGCTGTATTGTCTATTGTTTGTCTTCTCCCTCTCCCTCTTGAATTGTGAGCCGCCCTGAGTCCCCCCAGGGAAAAGTGCGGCATACAAATAAAGGCAAAACAAACAAAACAAACAAATTAAAAACAATTTAAACAATATAAAATAATTTATGGTGGCACGAAGTAGAACTGTTACCATACATGTTAACGCAACCGAGAAGTGGGCTCTTTAACACTGGGCCTTTAACACACTGGGCTGTAGGCCCAGCATACACTCTTATGAATATGAAAGGGCAGCAGGATTGGGTTCAATCAATATGTGAAAGGGAGAATGTTCCACTGCCATAGCCCGGCAGAGAAGGCAGATCTTCTTGTCCCTACCAATCCAGTAATACTCCTTAGTTAACCTGTGTCTTAAGGCTATTGGCTATTCAATTAGTAATATTGAGAAATAGTTTGAAGATCATACAAGGACTTCTAAATATTTAAAATAAATTATCCTTGACTATCTGTAAATATTGCAAGATAACTTATAACATAAAAATAGAGCAATTTTTATCAAGTAATGTTTTTATCGAGTAATGCTGCTGCAGCACAACAACAAAATACAATTATAGCACTACTCGATTTCCAAACTTTTTATGGTTAATTTATTGCATTATATAAATGTTTTTAAAAAGTATAATAACAAGAAGGTTGCTATAATAATTGATTTGTGCATTTCAGTCGATATGTGAAAACCTCTGCTGAAACAGAAGACACTGAAGCATCTCTCCAGTGCTGCAAGAACAATAGCATCAATGGTAATGGTCCAAATGGAATTCATGAAGAAGGATCTCCAAGTAAGGCTTGAATTTAAAAAGCTGCTCTAATATACACTCTAATATAGTGTTGTCTTCCTTTAAAGCTTATTTTGCCTTGTCAACTGCCTTTCTTGGTTATCCTTAATCCATAATCCTTATTAACATTCTCATAAATGTAGAAAAAGGACGCTCCCTAATATTTATAAAGCTAAAAAGTACAGACATTAAGTGAGTTTTTTTGTTGTTATACCCTCAAATCTTATTTCATATACTGTTTATTATAATTCACAGTTCGTGTGTTCTGTGTCAAAAGTATGTTATTAAAAGAGGTTAATACTTACATGTCTCATGAGATTACTCTCTTCTCTTTTAAAATAAATGTATTTTATATGGAGAAATTATGAAAGAAAGTGGCTTTGTAATAACAGTGCTCTTCCATCTAATAGAATGGTGCCATTTATATTTATTTTTGTTTCATTAACATGCTATACAATTATAATTATTGGGCTTAAAATAATATGGGCAACACTTAATAAAATTTATGTAAAGTCCTAGCAGAAAGATTGAATAAAATTTTAAAGAATCAGAGTTACTTTTTTTAATAGTCCTTTGTAATAGCCTATATAGTCAAATAAGTTGGAAATTGCTTAAAATAGTTTAATATAGAGTATACGTAGATTCTTAAATTTTCTCTTATTATTCTGAAATATTTGAGTTTTTAGACTATTTATCTCTTCTTAATAGCCAGTGATAATTGATTAGAATTCATATTATTTATTATTCTTAATAACATTCCTTTGGCTTAATAAATCATCCAAATGTAAGGTAAATCAGGTAGGCTTTACCTGTCCTGATTTCTCAATGTGAATATATATACAGTTCTGTTAATCTAGTTTTATGCATGTGTTTTAACTTGTAGCACGAACAATATGTAAATTTGTGTTTCAGAATTTTACATTAGAAAGAGATAGTCATACTTTAACTCTTTAATTATGCCTTGATTTTACAATCCACATATCCAAAAGTCAAAGATATTCACTGTATCATTATGTCTTCTATCACAGGTGAAATGGAAACTGATGAACAAGATGATGAATCTAGCCAGGATCAAGAACTACCATCTGAAAATGAAAACAGTCAGTCGGAAGATTCTGTGGGAGGTGATAATGATTCTGAAAATGGATTATGTACAGAGGATTCCTGTAAGGATCAAGTTATAGGGCACAAAAAACGATTGTTCACATTCCAATTCAACAGCTTAGGCAATACAGACATCAATTATGTCAAAGATGATACCAGGCATATACGATTTGATGACAGACAACTTCGACTAGATGGTAAGTTTTATACTGGAATAAAATGTATTTTTGTAAATGTGACGATTATTATTTGGTCAATGAATAAATAATATTTGTCATCTTTTAGGGCAAATCCTCACAAGAACATATACAATGAAAATGATAAATAGAATATATATTTTTAAAAAGCATTAAATATATTGCTGGAATATAAAATCTTAACTTTCACACTACTGTATATCCCCTACCAAAAAACCATAATACACTTCCCAAGGTTTGCTTGTTGTTGGCTTTTTTACTTTTTCAATCAGAATTTCCCAATACACCTTTCCAGACACATTTACCAAACAAATCCCTTTAATTTTTGTATTTATTCTTACCATTTTCCACTTTTATAGAACAATAATTACATTCTTCCAAATGACAGATTGTTCAGATTCCCATTTAACAAGTTGAAAGTGACTCCGTAAACAAACCATATCCATGTTTTAATATTTTTTCACATACAACATATATATCTGTAGATTATTTTTCAATGTTTTCTCCCAGTTTTATAAATTCCTTCTTACCGATATTTTCTTGGACTCCAACATTTGTAGATTAGTTGTAATTCCATACGTATCACTATCATTCCCATTCAGATCTCTAAACTCCTCCTCCTAGCCTGTTTTCACTTCAGATTCATCCCAATCATTTAATATTTTTAAAATGTCTTTATTCTGCTGTTATTTAAATATTTTTAACTATATCCCAAACAATTTCAACTGGCAGGGTCCAGATAGAGAACTTTCTTTTCCATTACCCCCACTCTATGGAGCACTCTCTCCCCAGAGGTGAGATGGGCCCCCACTCTCCTGACCTTCCAGAAAGGCGTGAAAACATGGCTCTGCTGCCTGCTTAAGACCCACAGAGAAGCATGCAGCCATGGAGCTGGTTAGTGCTTGAAATCCTAACCCTGCCTTTTAATTAATTTTTTAACATTCCTTGCCTCTTTTAAATTTTGTATACTGTTTTTGTGCTTTTAATATTTTATTTGTATGCTGCTCAGAATCCCTCTGTGAGGAAAATGGGCAATTACTAAATATGAAAAATATTTTTTTTTATTTTCATCATTTTTTTCTGCATTTTCTGCCCCTTTAAACTTTAAATCTTCCTTATTTTAGTTTAGTGATGGCTAACTTTTTCGTCGCTGCATGCTGAAAGTGCATGCACGCGCACCCATAATGCAATGCATGCGCGATGCATCCTCCCACGCATGCATGCTACTCCCCCTGTGCATGGGCGTGCATCTCCCACATGCCCCATGCCCCCCACGCATGCATGGCAGACACCCGAAAACCAACTGGCCAGCAGGAGGCACGCACACATGCATGGTAGCTGGGGCGATGGCTCACATGCCCGCAGAGAGGGCTCTGCGTGCCACCTGTGGTTCACGTGCCATAGGTTCGCTATCATGGCTCTATTTGATGTCTTTTCTTCACCTCCATTTTTTTTCTATATACACATTGTAAAATGTCTTTCATACTTTTTTGCAGTAATTGTTATGTTCTATGCATCTTTCCCTCCCCTACAGATATATATCCATTGCTTTTCCAGTAGGTATGAAATAGACTGCTGCTTAAACCATGTAATCAAAACAAATCACTCTTTATTCACTAATTGCCATTATTAGTCATTTGTCTATATCTGAATAGCTGTCATGTTTTGTTTCTCTCTCATTTTTTTTATTTTATTCAAATTTATACTAAAATGGTCCTGAAAAACCTCAAGCAGTGTACAAAAACAAGTGGCAACAAAGATACCACAAAACAAAACTTACAAATTATAGTAAAACCTATATTATTAATAGGTTAAAAATTATATATTAATAAAAGGTTCATCTCCTAAAGTTAGCAAACCTTCACAATCCTATCCAAAAGGCCTTCCAGAATAGCCAAGTTTTTATAAAAAGTTCTAGAAAGCGCTAAGAGAGACATTTCCTTCAAGGACTTTTTGTGAAAATGGGAGTCCCCACAGAAAAAGTTTCCGCTCAGATTCTTTCCTTTTGAAATTCTTAGTTGGTGGGGCCGTCAGGACATCTTTTCTGTTCATTCCTATAGAGAACGAATTGAACTCAGTAGACTTTTCATCTACAACAGGTGATTATTATAGTGATAGTAAAGTAATTTAAAAAGAGAGAGCCATTTGTGCTACCTGATGTTTCTGAGTGGTGTTCAAGTTGAGCTCCCTGCAAAACTCAGTGTCCCAGTCGAAGATGACACAGGCATGAATGACTATTTAAAGTATACAATCCACACCCCCGTATGTAATGGCTCCTCTCCTAACTTGAGAAAGTAAAGACTCTTGAAATGGATTGTTTCAAAAGGAACCTTTAATCAAGCAGGATGGAAACCATTAGAAGCAAAGCAGCATCTGAAAACCTTTAGGCCATGCAAATGGGATTAAGCTGATAATGACCCCTCCCCTTTGACCAATACACAAGTGTGAAGATGCGTCCTTAACTCTTCTGCCCTGGGAGTCAATAAAGCACACGTTCCCATGGCTATCTCTAGTTAGACATCAAAGGTATATATCCCACATGGCTACCATAAACATCCCTCCAGAGATGTTGGGACCTTCAGTCTCCCGGAGACAGGAAACCAGTTGTAAAGTTGTAAAACTCAGTTGTTTCAGATGTAGCTAATGATTTAACTCCGAGGCCTCCTCCCAATTGAATGGCAGTTTCACTTTTAGGGATCTGACACCCCTATTCTTAGTATGATTACAGTTGCACCTTGTCAAAGACCTTGGTATCCACAGCCATTTCTGTGAATCCAAAAGAACCCCAAATTAAGAGGGTGCTATCCACAGAGGAACATACTGTATTAGGAGTCAAGATTCAGAAAATGCCTTAATAAATAACTCATTCCATTTTGGTTGGGTTGAGTCTGAGCTTATTTTCCCACATCTAGTCCCTTTTTAATTTGTTTGTTTGTTTATATGTTGTCTTTTATTATTTTTACAAATAAAAGGCTGCAAACATAGCCAACATAACTTCCTCCTCCTATTTTTTCCCACAACAACAATCCTGTAAAGTGAGTTAGACTGAGAAAGAGTGACTAGCCCAAGGTTACCTACCTGGTTTTTATGGCAAAGGTGGGATTTGAACTCAAGGTCTTTTGCTTTCTAGGCTGGTGCCATAACCACTGAACCAAACTTACAGACATTGGGTCACGATTTGTGCCTTTTGCTCCATTTGCCCCAAAGTAGATATATGCAGATAACTATAACATGTATATAGATGATACCTCACCCTGAACTACTGGATGATTTTTTTTGTAAAACGTTTTTTTATTTTTCCTTTCAAATTCATTCTTAGATATACATGGGATGATTTTTTTTTGAATGGCTTAATATAGGTGTTAAATAGAATAGGGCAATCCATAATGGAGCCCTGGTTGGCCATATTTCTTTACTGCAATAGCCATCAGCTAAACCCCCCATTCAAAAAGTAAGAAAATTATCATAATACGGTGACTCCTCAAAGAGCATCCCAAAGGATATTGTGGTTGATAGTATCAAAAGTTGCAGAGTGATCCAGAAATAAAATGGATTTTTACAGTTCCACTGTCTACCCACCACAAGTTAACCATGATATTCTGTTCCCAAGGCTTCTGCTTCTCGATTTCTCTGCAGCTGTCATCAAGCCTTTGCAACCTTCCTCACAGTAGTGCACAGAACAGCCCGTTCCAGATGATCCTATCTGGACTGAAACATATATTCCAAGCAGATTATTTGTGGTCGGGTAGGGAAAAACATAAGCACACTGGTGGGGAAGGTGGAAAAAGAAAGGTACTCAAAATATCGACAGACAGGTTAGAGAGTGGAGAAAGAGGAAGAAGGCACATCAGTCTTACTTTATTCGTCCTCTAAGACCCATCTGTATTTAGTTTCAACCGAACAAGATGCTAAAACATGTTTTATATATATGTGTTCAAAAAAATATTGTCATGTTTGGGCACTTTTTAGTATAAAATTATAATAACTTTTGGTAGTTGATTTCCATGGCACTGCAAAATAAATTCATATATTTTTTATTTAAAAGTGGAAAATAAATAGATATGGTTATGATTTTCTAAAGTTCAGAGTTGTAATTTAATATTATATATTAACAATTGGAAGTGTAATCTTTCCTTAGTTGAAATTAATGCATAATTTCAAATTTTTGTATTATCTTTTTCCTTTTAGAAAGATCTTTTTTGGCTTTGGATTGGGATCCTGAATTCAAGAAGAGATACTTTGATGAAAATGCTGCTGAGGTATGTGATATTTAATAAAGAGAAAAAAAGTTGTTACACTACTTAAATATTTATCACTTTGTTTGAAAGCGGTAGACTAGAGTAATCAATTTGATCCTTCCAAATTATGTGTAGTCTGTTTACCATGGAAGAAAACATATATTTATTGGAAAAATTGGATACATTCAGGAAGGAAGGACAGTATCTACTGTCAGCTGACTGCCAATTTTGTAAAAATGACATGTTTTATCGAAGAGTTTACCAGTAGAATAGTTGCTGTTTTCAAATCAGATTCATTTTCCCTAGGCCAAGATAGGGCCAAGATGTAGAAGAGATCACCTGAGACAAATGAAAGTCTGCTTGATCAGTCTTGGGTTTAACATTAAAAAAATTCATCTGCATGCTTTGCTGTCATGATAAACTCCCTTCCTGAAAAAATTGTATAAAATGGAGTTTTCCTCCTTTCACCCTATTTCATAACTTATCCAAATTTCCCTCCACAAAATTAGATGAAACTGAAACATAACAAAATAACACTTTCACTCATGGATAATGTCTTTTTTTCAAAGACTTCCAAATAGATTAAAACTAGCAAAGTTCTACTTTCCAATTTGGCATATTTTTCCATATTAGTAAACATATACCCCCCCCCTTTTTTTTTTTTACAGAAAGACAAAAATCACTAAAATGAATTTTGTTTCATTTGTTCTTTTAACTCAAGAAATACTTCTCTTTAGGATTTTGAAAAACATGAAAGTGTGGAATATAGACCTCCCAAAAAACCATTTGTGAAGTTAAAAGATTGCATTGAGTTATTTACAACTAAGGAAAAGTTGGGTGCTGAAGATCCATGGTAAGAGCAAAATTTACTGAAATTTCTATCCTGAAATGATTATGGAATTTTCTAATAGTTTACTAATAGTTTTTAAGCTTAGTAAATATTGTATAATAGTGTGTGTGATGTTTTGTTCCAAAGAGCAATGTGTTAATAGCGTCCTAAAGAGTCACCTTTTTTCCAAGCTGCAAGAGCTATAGTTATTTAACCAGACCTATATTTACTGAAGAGTAATTGTTATGTAGTTTTGTACATAACTCACTTCCTTTTTCTCTTTTTTCATAACTTGTGTAGAAAAAAATACTAACAAAATCCCAAATTTATAATTCTACCAAATTAGAAATTAACATATTGGCAGTAATAAATTAGGTCAAAGAAAGGACTATATATTGCAGTAACTTGTAGAGAGGTTACAAATCATTTCAACATACTTATCCTATGAATCCCAGGCCGATGTACCTGTACACTAACACAGGAAATTCTCCAACGTTGGTAGAGACAGCAGCCATGCGTAGGTTAATTTAGCCAGTAAACAATGGACTGAGTCTACCAAAGTGATGTCATAGCTTCTGGGGAGTGTCCTCCCACTTTTTTAGACTCAGCAGATTGGGACTTGCTGTGCTGATTGCTTTCTGTGCTTCAAAAAATTAAGAAAAAACTTGTTAAATTGGCTATTTCAAATTAAATTTCCTAAATTCGCTTCCCCTGCTAATAATTGACTTTCACAAGGCAGGGGATCGCATTGCGGACTTCCAGCTCCCTCTTGGAGCTCTGGGCTTCGCAGCTCTTCATGGCTGAGGGGAAAAAGAACCACGAGGCGCCTCATTTTTCCCTCAGCGCTTATCAGGCGTCGTTGCTGCCGGGCACTGGCCGTTGGAGGCTACCGCCCATCAGGCAGCCCTTCCAGCCTTCTGGACCGGCTTTCTGGCCATTGCTGCCGCCGCTAGATCAGCTGCAGCCTCCACCACCACTGCAGCATCGTGGACCCAGCCAAGGCTTCCAGCAGCATCCTCTGCCTCCGCGACTTCTCTCTCGGCCATGCTGCTTTCTGGGTCATAAGCTTTCTGCCTCAGCGGCCATTTTGTATTGGCAGGAAACCTCTGATGGCCATTTTAAGGATCACAGTGAGTACTGGCCATGTCTGTCTCACCAGATCAAGACCCACAGGCTCCTCCGGACAACCAGGCCTCAATTCCCCAGGCTGATCCCCCCCCCAACCAGGGCTTCCAAACGCAGGGCCGCTTACTTTGGGTATCCTGACAGAGGAAGGGGGCGTAGCTCAACAGTCCCCCCCCCCCCAGGAAGGCCAGGGAGAAGACTAAACATTTGGAACCCCATCCCTTCCAGGTTCAAAGGCGGGTTGAGGTTAGCCCTCCTCCAGATCTTTCTTCAGACTCTGAGGAGGAACCCTCTCCTGCAGCCTCCATCATTCAAACTGAGGAAGCCATTGGTGCAGATGCCTAGGTTTACAGTGGGGAGGAATCAGACGGGGATAGGAGTCTCAGTCCTGAAGGTGAGGTGTTCTCCCATCTTTCTGGTGCTAAACGCTTCAGGGCCCTGCCCTATACACCTGAGATGGCAGCCATCATTTCAGATGCCATTGAACAGGGCATTGCTGCGGGACTAAAGCACAAATCTTCATCTTCTTCTCATTCCACTCCTCGCAGGTCTTCCTCCTCCAGTTCCAGGCATAGGGAAGGTGACCCTTCCGCCTCCGCTTCTTGGAGGAGTATCCGACCAGAGATTTGGACCTGTCTAAGGATGAGGGTCTCCCTCCCGACCCCCCTTCATTTGTTGGTCTATTTAAACCAGCTGTTTTTCATTCTCTTCTATTCAAGGCAAGAAAGCTCAGGGCATCCCAGCCCCGAAGACTCCTCAGGGGGCGGAAGCGGACAAGACAGACACCACGGATCCTCTCTTCACTCAACCTTCACTAGAGAAGAAAGTGATACCCTCCCCCAGATTATTCATCAATGTGCTCCAGAACCAGAGGCTGTCTGCAGGTACAGGTCCTCTCCCTTCAACATTGGACAAGCGGCTGTACAACGTGGGTCCCGACCTCGCCAAAGCTCTCGATGTACCCTCTATTGATTTACCTGTGTTGACTTTGTCCTCTCCTAATGCGGCTTCAGCTGCTCCTGAGGAGACGCTTTGCCTGGAGGATAAAAGAATCGAACAGACTCTTGTCAAGGTCCATCAAGCTGCGGCGTGGGCTGTTTGAGCTGCAACCTCCTCCTCATTCTTTAGCCCCTCTGCCCTTCTGTGGCTCAGGCAGCTTCAGGAAAGGATTCCTCCTAGAGATTCCAGGGCTCACAGAGACATTAATAAACTAAAGGCGGCCCTGGAGTACACAGCAGATTCAAGATGCACTCACTTCGGACAATTCTGGAGAGTGTGTGCAGGAACGATCTCTTTACCTCAATGGACCTCACGGAGGCTTATCTCCACATCCCCATTCTCAAACGCCACAGGCAGTTCCTGAGATTCGTTTACGCTGGCAACCACTTTCAGTATCGGGCCCTCCCTTTCGGGCTGTCCTCAGCACCAAGGGTGTTCACCAAGCTACTGTCAGTGGTCGCATATCACCTTCGAGCCTATCCCATACGGATATTGTGCTACCTGGACGAGTTGAGTTGAGTTTGAGTTTATTAGTCTTGTATGCCGCCCACTCCCGAAGGAATCCGGGCGGCTTACAATAAACAAGGGAAGGGGATAAATAAACAAAACAACACTTTAAAATACACAACAGTCACAGTTTCCATGGGGCTGGATATTTCAACATTCTTTTACTGTCCAGGTCGCACAATCAGGCTCTTCAGGACCTTCACACTTCCATCGGAGTACTGCAGGATCTGCATAAACCATCAAAAGAGCCACCTAGTCCCCACCTTCTGATTGGTCCATCTGGGAGCCCTAATAGAAGGTCTCCCTATCCTTAGAGCAGCAAGTGAGCCTTAGGGAGCTAGCCAAGGAGGTACGGAGGAAACATCTGGTTCCACTGCTTCTATTATCCCAGCTACTCGGAAAGATGGTCTCATGCTTCTCCATCATTCCGTGGGCACGGCTTCACAGCCGATGCCTTCAGTGGTTCCTATTGCCGTACCGGAAGACCAAACAGCAGTTGTTCCCTAGTGAAAGTCAGGTTGACCCTAGAGGTGCTCCAGTCTCTGGATTGGTGGATCTCTCCAGCCATCTGGATCCGAAGAGCCAAGGTGGCACAGTGGTTAAATGCAGCACTGCAGGCTACTGCTAGATCAGCAGGTCAGCGGTTCAAATCCCACCGGCTCAGGGTTGACTCAGCCTTCCATCCTTCCGAGGTGGGTAAAATGAGGACCCAGATTGTTGGGGGCAATATGCTGACTCTCTGTAAACCGCTTAGAGAGGCCTGAAAGGCCTATGAAGCGGTATATAAGTCTACTGCTATTGCTATTGCTATTGCTATCTCTCAGGGGTCCCTCTTCAGGAAGCCCCCTCGTATCGTAATCACGATGGACGCAAGTCTATTAGGGTGGGGCACTCATCTTCGAGATCTGGTGGTCCAGTTCCAACCTCGCTCACAGTATGAACAAGCTGGAGCTGAGGGCAATCCATCTGGCCCTCCTCCACTTCCAGTCACTGGTACGCAACTCCCATGTGTTGATCTGGATGGACAACACCACGGCCAAGGCGCATGTCAGCCGCCAAGGAGGGACAAGAGCTGTCTCATTCATGGACTCTGCCTTTCATCTGGGGATCTGGGTGAAAGCCAACCTTCTCTCTCTCCAGGCTGAACACATGTCTGGCACCGACAACATGAGGGCAGACTGGTTAAGCCGCACTACGATCAACCCTGCAGAATGGAGTCTGAACCCTCACATTTTCAGGCAGCTGACCATGAGGTACGGGCTCCAGTCCTGGATCTTTTCGCCACAAGAACCAACAAGCAGCTTACCCATGTACTTTTCTCGATACACGACACCAGGCGCGGAGGGGTGGACACTCTGAGGTGCAGGTGACTGAGGTCTCCTGTACGTCTTCCATCCCTTCCCCCTGATTCAGAGGGTGATTCGCAAAGTGCTGGAAGAAGAGGCAGACGTCATCCTAATCACCCCTCATTGGCCACGCCGACCCTAGTATGCGGACCTAGTCCATCTATCGGTGGGTCCAGCATGGCGTCTTTCCAAGATCAGATCCCTTCTACATCAGGGATCCATTCATCATCCTGACCTTCTCTGGCTCAACCTAACCGCTTCAAGCCTGAGTGGGCAGATCTGAAAGCGGCTGACCTTTCCAACAATGTAATCCGGACTATTCAGGCATCTCGTTGCCCTTCCACAACTAAAATTTACAAATCCACATGGCAGGCGTTCTCAGTGTGGTGTTCTGCTAGAGGGTTTGTCGCCCTCGAGGCTTCGATAGCTCACATCTTGGAATTCTTGCAACAAGGACTTGACAAAGGGCTCTTGCCCAACACGCTTCGGCGCCAGGTGGCAGCTCTCTCTTCCGTACTCTCTCTGCACCGAGATGAGCCTCTCTCTTTGCACCCTCATGTCCGTCGCTTCCTTAGGGGCACATCTAACCTTTGCCCCCCGGTCGCTCATCGGTTTCCTTCATGGTACCTAGCCAGGGTCCTGGACTTCCTCACAGAACCTCCATTTGAACATCTCAAATCCGCCTCACTACAAAACCTCATTCTGAAATTGGTCTTTCTCATGGCCGTCACATCGGTGAGGCGGGTCTCGGAGTTGGCTGCCCTGTCCATCAGATCTGATCTATGTGTGTTCCATCTGGATCGAGTGGCCCTCTGCCTCGACCCCTCCTTTATCCCAAAGGTAAATTCGGCCTTTCACCACTCTCTGGATTTGACTCTTCCAAACTTCTGCCCTAACCCTGCGCACAGACTCGATGGATGTGCGTACTGAAGCTCTTTTAGATCATTTTTTCCCAATAACAAAGGGCTTAAGGCCTCTTCGTTCATGATAGGGCGCTGGATCAGATCTGCCGTCTGAAAGGCTTACTTGGCTCATCAACTTACTCCTCCGTCCAACATCAGCGCTCATTCAACGTGGAGTGCGGCAACCTCAGCGACGTGGACCACACAAGCCTCGGTGGAAGAAATCTGCAGGGTGGCTACCTGGACAACACCTACCACTTTTATCCGCCACTACAAGGTGGATAGATATGCTTCTGCAGATGCAGCATTCGGCAGGCGGGTGCTACAACAGGTGTTCACTTCTCCAGACTCATAGGCCATTCGCACTCCCTCCCGAGGACACTCCAAGCTTTGGTACGTCCCACGCATGGCTGCTGTCTCCACCAACGTTGGAGAATGGGGTGTTGGTTCTTACCTGATACGCCCCTTCTCTAGGCAGATGGAGACAGCAGCCAAAGCTTGGAGTGTCCCTGGGAGGGAGTGTGAGTGGGGCCTTTCTGATGCGGGCCTATGTCTGGACCATTTGGTGTGAAAGATTTGGAGCAGGGATCGACAGAAAGCAATCTAATGCAGCACAGCAGTCTACTTATTCTCCTTCATCAAGAAAGCGGGAGGACACTCCCCAGAGGCTATGACATCACTTTGGTAAACTCAGTCCATTGGTTACTGGCTAAGTTAACCCACGCATGGCTGCTGTCTCCACCTGCCTAGAGAAGGGGCGTATCAGGTAAGAACCAACGGCCCATTTTATCTGTAAACTTTATGGCTCCAAATACTACTCTGTAATTTATGGGAATAAATGACAAATATATATTCATATGGGTGTATACATATAGCTGTCTCTTGTTGTGGGATCTCCAAATGGGTTATTTTGTCCTCCCACAATGACAGTAATGAAAACATTTGTATATGAGGCTATAGGTTACCACTGTTTTTCTCACAATAAAATTCAAAACAATATGTCTCTTAGGGTGTGTTTGTGTCTAAAATAAAATATGTATAAAATCTAATTATAATTGTAAATGAAAGTAATCATGTGATCATAAATGGTAGTATATCATTTTGGAATAGGAATGCTCCAATTACTGCACAATTGTCCTTATCCCTCATGCTAGCAAGATTCCCCTTAAGATAATACAATATCTGGTGCCAACCATGAACAGATGTTCTGGTTGACTTCAGGAATTGTGGCACTTGCAAATATTGCAACTCTATACTGGTTAATGGGAAAAATCTCAATATTTAAAGCACATCTATATCTGCTTTATTGACTACAAGAAAACCTTTAATTGTATCAATAATTAAAGCTGCGAAGATCCCTGGAAGATTTGGGGGTGCCAACAGACATGCTCAGGTTGGTAAGGATGCTGTACACAAATCAGGAAGCCACTGTGCAAATACCATATGGAGACCCTGGTTGGTTCAAGATACAGAAAGGAGGGTGGCAATGTTGCATTCTTTCACCTTTTTGTTCAATCTGTATGCTGCAGTGATGATGAGGAAGCAGGAACTCTCAGAATCATAAATCAGAATAAAGATTGGAGGAAAAAAGATCAACAATTTTGATATGCTGATGATGTATTTGAAATATCTGATCAAAAAAGATTAAAGAAGAAAGTGATAGATTGGCCGCTTCAGAAAGATCAAGCTCAGGACCATTCTGATGAATTGAAATATAAAATTAACAATTGATGTTAAAACGATCAAATGCAACTTCCTCAATTAACTATCTACCCTCATCTATGTCCTTTTCCCCACTGCCAGGTCAGGGTCCGTCCCCCCCCCCGCTCAGTAGAACCCCAATCAGTGGAGCTAATGCATGTGGGGGCAAACCCCACTCCGAAATTTGGGACTGGCAAAAGCTGGTGCAAGTGCTGCCATACTATCTATGAGAGAAGTTGCTGACAGGAGTATTTCAGTTGCCCTCACCATGCATGGGGGAAAGGTCAGATTGGAGTGGTTTTTAATGGCTGCCACCTCCCTGAGGCCTGCCTGCTTTTTGCCTTCTCCTTTCTGCCCTGGAGTAAGGCTGGGCTGGGGCAACTGGGGCTTCCCTGGCATTTTGCCCTTCATAGGGTAAGAGGCACTGCTTCACACAATACTCTGAGAGCTTCTTGAGCATTTGGCACTTCCCCGGGCACAGCACCTTTTTGCTGCACTGCTGGGTCAGCCTACATTCCAAGAATGACCACTTTTTCCCCCTGCCTTCCTACACTCACATAAGACAGCAGCACTTTGCACACAGCCTGTGCCAGTCTCCTCACACTCTTGAGGCACTCCCACACTGGGACTTATTTGCTTAACAACCCATGGGATTGCTTAACAACTGTAATCAGGAATACAGGAACACAGGGATTGTGTTCATTGACTGAACCGGTCATGTGATATCTTGCTTAATGACCACTCAACATTTGAGATTCAGGTCCAAATTGTGAACATAAGTTGAGGACTATCTGTAGTGCACACTATTCTTTCCCCACAGCTAGCTACAGTTGTTAGAATAAGACAATGAAAAAACTAGACAAGAGGAAAATTGACTCACTTGAGCTATAGTATTGGATAAGACATTCCTTGGACAGCAAAGATGACAAAGAAGCAAGTTCTGAAACATATCATACCAGACGTATTGCATCTCTGGAAAGCAAAATCACAAAACTTTGTGAGATAAACACAAGATGTGGCATTTCTGGCTAGCATTCAGTACCTGTGTATCAGGCAATTCCTTTATTCCTTTATTTCTCCTCACATAAGCAACCTGGCCTCTGCCCTCCTTACTCCCGCCAGCTACCCCACTCACCTCTGGGTTGCAGATGGAAAGCACCTCATGTTAAGCTTGGCAGACAGATCCCTCCCTACTATATCTCTTGCCCAAGAGCAGTAAACTCCAGTCCCCCGAGTTGCCCTTTTTTGTAGATGAGCTTAAAGACTAGAAGGAAAAAGATCTGTATTTGAACAATAAAAGTTTTTTTACTATTTGCATAATAGGATTGACAGTATATTTCCACAAGTTTCAGGGGAAACAGAAAAATTATATTTCTAAGGTTTTAATTTGTAACAAGCATTTAATAAATTAAGCATAGTAAGAAAAGTTTATCTTCATATTTTTCTTGCCACATACTTTACTTAATTGTAAAATAAGTCTAACAAGATTTTTTGGTCTCTCTAGGTATTGCCCAAACTGTAAAGAACATCAGCAAGCTACCAAGAAACTAGATTTGTGGTCACTACCGCCAGTACTGGTGGTGCATCTAAAACGTTTTTCTTATAGCAGATACATGAGAGATAAATTGGATACATTGGTTGACTTCCCAATAAAGTGAGAACCATATCAATAATGGATAGCTTTTGTGTTACTGTAGATATCGTGGTATACTTTTACAAACATTTATTCTCATATTTACAAGAATATATATTAGGTATTTATAATATTAGATAATGAATCAGATACTAGTTTTTAGGTTGGTCATGGCCTTATTTTCTTTTGTCCTGATCATGGCCATTTAGCCCGAATGCTCATCACTGCTTCATTGATGCCAGCTGTGAAAGCCAACACCAGTATAATATATTCTATAATATTTATTATTCTGGCGAATATACATAGTGATGTAAATAAATTATAGAAATGTGATTGTTACATTTGGAACTTAACAATACTTTAGGTTATAGTTGCCTGAAAATGAACCTACGTATCTGATTAAAATTAAAATAAGAGGAAAGCGATAAGGCATAGGCCATTGGGTATGTTATATTGATTTGCCGGAGAATAATTTTGGTTTTCTGAAACATAGTTTACAGACTATAAGTTCATTATTATATAGACAAAATTAGTACACTTTAATTTGAATAGTATAGATGTTGCCTTTTTCATCCAAAAAACTGCTTGCTCTCCAGTGTTTTAATTAAATGTTAATATATTTCCCTACATTAAGTAATCACGCAATGTTAATTCCATATGTAGACAAAACTTTGATCATCCATATATATGTATAGAATTATTAATTTATTTCCAATTATGTTTCAGCTTTATGAGGTAAATCAGAGTAAGAAATCTTTCTTTCTTACCTGAAAGAAAAATGCTTCTGAACAAAATCTGAACATGCTTATGAATTAAGCTTGTTTGATTGAAGCAGCATAGAAATAGCTGGCAGAATGAATGAACACGCACGCACGCACACAGCAAATAAAGAATCACTTTATTTAGTACATTTATATTCTGTTTCCTTCAAGAAATACAAAGCAAATGCATATGTTCTTTCCTTGTATAAGTATGTTTACATATGGCATGAGATTGGTTGTCACTAAGTGAACTTCAACATTTTAACTTGGCCTTTTACAAGACAATTGTAACACAATAAATTATTTTAGAAACCATATCTGTTGATAAACTATTGTAGTTTTTTTTACAAAATCTTCACTCCTAGATTTTTAGTGTGATTCATTTATTGCTTTGCATTAGAATCTAAAACAAGGGCTTCACTGACTTTATTAAAGAAAATCATAATTACTAATATACAATTTTTAAAAACAAATCTCATTTGATCTTTTCTTTAAAATAGTGATTTGGATATGTCCGAATTCCTAATTAATCCAAATGCTGGACCGTGTCGCTATAATTTGATTGCAGTGTCAAATCACTATGGAGGCATGGGAGGAGGGCATTGTAAGTAATGTATTTTATATGTATGAATTTATCTTTATTATGGCTGTATTCAGCATTCTGGGTAAAATGATTTTTCTTATTCTAGATACTGCTTTTGCAAAAAATAAAGATGATGGGAAGTGGTACTACTTTGATGATAGCAGTGTGTCAACTGCATCCGAAGAACAAATTGTGGCAAGTATCAGTTTCCAGAAAAAGATAGCATTATTGCACAGAAACAAGATCCGAGACTGACTTGCTTATATAAGCTATTAAAAGTAATATTTACCATGCTATAAAACTAAAACTAATAATAATAATAATAATAATAATAATAATAATAATAATAATAATAATAATAATAATAGATCTTGTGGGATTTCCGTATACAAACCGACAAAATACTGGCGCATAATACACCAGACATCACACTGGTTGAGAAAAATAAGGTCACAATCATAGACATCGCAATACCAGGTGATAGCAGGGTCGCCGAGAAGGAACATGAAAAAATCGCAAGATACCAGGACTTAAAAATCGAAATTCAACTACTATGGCACAAACCAGCAGTGGTAATTCCAGTGGTAATTGGCACACTGGGTGCTATTCCAAAAGCACTGGAATTACATTTAAAACAGTTAAAAATTGACAAAATCACCATCAGTCAAATGCAAAAAGCTGCACTGCTTGGATCTGCACGTATATTACAAAAATACGTTACGACGTCCTAGGCCCCTGGGTGGGGCCCGACTAGTAACCAATGCCAAATCCAGCGAAACAACTGGCCGCTGTGATACAATTGTACAATAATAATAATAATAATAATAATAAACTTTATGCATTGTATCTTTTCAATTTCATCCAAAAAATCCTGAAAGTTCATTCCTGGAAGTAAGGTCTCCTGTGATGGCAAACCTATGCCACACGTCAAACATGATATGCCACAATACCAGCATTAACACCCAACCACTATTCTTGTTAGCATGCCCTATTCTTGTGTAATTTTTGGAGGCTGTGAAATCCTCATGAAAATGTGGTGTGCTGTCATGCATCCTCTGGACACTCTAGAAATTTCATGAGGAGGTATGTTCTTGAACTGTTTCCAGGGCCTCTGAAAATCACAGAACAGGTTGTGCTATTTCGTGGTTTTCAGAGGCTGCAGAAGCTGTAGAAGAGCATTCTCCAAAGCCACTTTAAGAACAAAAGCCTTGTGCAACCTGGAGCTAGCTCAAATGAAAGAGAACACTGCCTGAAGGTAAGCAGTGTGTGGCGGTTCCTGTGGATACACAAAATTGGACTATATTTTTTTTAATGAATATGTAAAGAATTGTTCCTCTTTTGAGGGGGCTTCGGTGACATACCAGAAGAGTCAAATTAGGCATTTTCTAAATTTTTGACACACCAAGCCCAAAAGTCTTGCCATCACTGTCCTAGTAGGTTTGAGAAGTATCAATTTTTGTAACTGATGGGAAGGATCAGTAGCACTGCATGTAACATGTTCCAAAATGTTCTGCCTTTTAAATACTTCTCGGCTAGCTCCACCATAGCTAGTTTTTTTAAAAAACAAATATGTAAAAATCAATCTTTGCTAAGACTTGATGTTTCCCAAGTGTTATTTTTAATTTTTAATTTGCAGATTTAGGAAAAAAGAATTGCTTTTCAATTGCTCTTAGCTTATGCCCAAACAAGATTTTTAGTCCTCTTTTTTTCAGTGAGCAATATATAATGCCAATATATTTAAGATTATTCATTGCCTCAAGTTAGCTTAATAACTTCATCTCCCTGCCCTGCTTAGTTCTATGTGATCAAATTTGATTGATTGGATAGCATATTGAATGTCAGATAAAAGTGAAACAGCATTGTTTTCCATAAATAAAATTCATTGACAGTCATAAAAATTTCCAATATACTTTATGAGTAGAAATAAGTATAAGCTTTATAAGGATTGCTGTTTAACAGAAAACGTTAAACCTGAGAGTGGCTGAACAAATTTCATCTTAATCTTGTTTTCCTGATATACCACATTTTTCGGAGTATAAGACGCACCAAAGTTTTAAAGAGGCAAATTTTTTAAAAAAGTTTTTGCACCCTGCAGACCTCCCAAAAATGGCACATTTTTTGTGAAAACGCCCCCCCCCTTTTTTTTTTTCAAAAAAAGAATGAATAGCCTTTAGGAGGCTTGTAGAGTGCTCCTGGGGGGTGGGGTGCCCCAAAAATGAGCAAAAAAATGGCCCATTATTTTGCAAAAACTGGCTCTTTTTGTCAAAAAAAGGGCATGCATAGCCTTTAGGAGGCTTATAGAGTGCTCCTGGGGGGCGGGGGGGGGAAATTGAGCAAAGAAATGGCCCGTTTTTTGTTCTTTCTGCGTTCCCCAGCCCCCAGGAGCACTTTGCAAAGCTCCTAAAGGCTCTGCACAGTCATTTTGGTGAAGGGTGCAGGGTTTCGGGAGGCAAAAAATGCTGTATTCAGTCTATAAGACACACCCAGATTTTCAGCCATTTTTTTTTTTTTTAGGAAAAAAGGTGTGTCTTATACTCCAAAAAATACTTCCCGATAATTTTCTTTATTCATTTCTGTCATGGTCAGTTTTCATTCATGCCTTGTAATGGGCTACTTCTGCATGTATTATCCATGTGCAAACATCTGACCATTACTAAAGCCCCAGGAATTAAATACGATTATCAGTATAACTATTTGCCAAAGATAGAGCCTAGTTATTTATGTATCAAAGTAATAGAATGAATTGTATTGTCCTTAATTTGAATATATTTTACTATAATAAAATTGAAAATTAAGTAATTAAAATGGATAGTTTAACTTTGATAATTAACATTTTCTCTTTTTTTTGCAGTCCAAAGCAGCTTATGTGCTCTTCTATCAGAGACAAGACACAATCAGTGGAACTGGTTTTTTTCCTCTTGATCGGGAAACTAAACAAGGTGCTTCTGCTGCTACAGGCATTCCATTAGAGAGTGATGAAGACAGTAATGAGAATGACAATGATATAGAGAATGAAAATTGTATGCACACTAATTAATCGAAGAACTAGAAGCCATACAGAGAAGAACTTCCTGATGGGAGCTCTCGATTTAAAAAAATGAAATTATCCACCAAATTAAAAATAAAATCTGAGATGGGAAATTTCAGATGACAGAATGTAAATCCTTGTTACATTTTAACTTGTGCAGTACCTGAAGTGAAACACAATGAAAACATTAGAATTTGTCTCTAATATCTTTGCAATCTTGTATTTACAAGCTATATAGGAAATCAAAATAAATCCCTTTACAATTTCTGCTGCAATCTGGATGAATTACAGTTTCTTTGTTTTGGATGCAAATTAATATTGACAATTTGTGGATTTGTTCTTTGTCTCAATACCCCAAGAATATTACCGCAAAACCTCCGTTTTTCAATGGATATGTCCTTAAACCAGTAACAAAAACATTGACTAATATATTCAACTCAATGCAGCAACATTCTTGGAATGTCAGATTTTCAAGTTTCTCCCTCAAATGTTTATTAAAAAGAAACTTAATCATGATAAAATGACTTGGAAAAGGTGTTTTAACCTTTTGTAATAAAAGTAATCTTCCAGAATATTATGTTCATCTTACTGCTGCTGTGGAACAGGTTCTGGATTTCATGCTGCATTAAGGAATTGAATTTTTCAATTAAATGTAAGTATCCCTCATTGCTTGTTGGATCTACTTTGTAAACATAATCCCTGTTATCTTGTTTATAAGATGTGCGTAACTTTAATCTGGTGTCAGTCCAAAAATTTTGACTGTGCTGTAAGTCCCTCTTTCTCCCAATTTTTAGTAGTTTGACAGTTTGCAAACTACATACAGTGTAATAGATTCCAATTTTTAATAGTATACTGTATTCATAGTAATGACTGTGCATCAAGCTTAGATGACTTTTCCATATAACTTGCCTTCAAATTTGTTAATGGGCAACTGGTTCAAAGGTAGGTCTGCTAATTTTTCATGTGCATTCTTGGTGGATTCACCATAGCCTTACATCTTATCTCAAAAGATAACTTTACTTAATATAGAAGAATTGGCATTTGCATGTTCAAGAGTCAGAACCTGTACAATAAGTAGATAAAGTATACATACCTTGAATTGGGTTTTAATCGTGTTGAAGGGATGCCAAAAATAAGTGTGACTGTTTGAAATGTTTTTGTTTGCGCTTTCCCTTTGATAGTTGAAGTATTGTTAATACATACACAATACTATCTTTGATAGAAACTCTCTTAAGTGTGGAGGCACACTTCACATATCTACTACCTAAGGTCCCACCATTGTTAAAGCAAAAAGTATGATCTTCACTTGAACTAAGCAAATACAATAGGTTATAAATTGTGTATTGTAAACAAAGTTCACTCTGTGAGTGCACATTTTGGTAAATTATTTATTTATGTTAGCATTTAAAAGTTTAAAATAGCATTTGACCAGGATAAAATTAGGTTTGTGGACATGGCTTTGCTTTATACTTTGATATTAAAAGCTGGTGTTTAATCCTGGTATTTTAAAGCTGCTTTTTTCAATGTAAGCTAGCCTCCTGCATGACAGAGGTTATAAATTGTCTGCACTTGAGTTCACTTGGGTTTACATTTGAAATGCGCATGTTTTATTTATAAAAATTTCAATAAAGCTATTCAACGCCTTATTTAGTTTTCTTGATTTTTTTCCAAACCTTTGATAATGGCTGTGTGGTTATAGAAACAACACATTTCATTTAATAGTGAATATGCCATCATTGAATCAAATACAAATATTGGGCACAGCCAAATTTTCAGCCATCTTGAAGATCTGAACATCGTTGTTCTGAAAATGGGTCTTTTTTGAATTGTACAGTAGCATGAATGAGTGAAACCGGAGACAATTCTTCTCATATTTACACTGAACTGATTAAAATACTATCAGCAATATGTATAGGACTGACATTTGAATTGTATGCATCTCAGAAATGCCTTATCATTATTTTATTTGACATCTTTCACATAATGCATTGCTTTATAAAATTGGTTGGACAATTATATAATTTACACTTGTATTTTCCAAGCAGCTGATTTAGAAAATTATACATAATATATGTTCATGTGTAATAACTAAGTTCACGGCCTGCTTAGACCTGGTTTGCTTAACTATGATTGTTAAAACTATAGTTGCGTTTGCATATTAAGTGGGTTTGGCATAAGACCAAAACCAAACCATATCATGTATTAGTGTGATTTATAAATCAAGGCAATATACAATCTTGCTATGCTAAATTAAACCCCACTTTACTTAACCTCTGTCCCTCCTGATTGGTGAAGACCACCTGGGGAATGATAGGCAGTTGGTCCAAATGGTAGTTTGCCTGCCTTGAAGGTGGTAGTGTACCCCTCCTCAAGTCAATGCTGGACGCAACTTCAGAAAAAGTTGAGGTGATCAGGCTGTGCCTTTAGTGGATTCTGGAGAAATGAGATTATATTGATAACATTTCAGGCAAGTTTCAGATTGAGGCAGACTATTGGGATACTGATCACACTTTTTGATGACTTCTAGCAGAGCCATGGGAGGAGGGATGCTCTGTTTCTCCTGGATCTCTCAAAATCTTTGCATACCATTGATTTGTGGGACCTTTGATTCCCAAGAGGGATTAGAGATTGTGAGATCTTTGAGTCCCAAAAGGGATTAGGAATGGGGATACTGTGTTTTGTGATTCTTTTATAATCCGCTTCAGTCAAAGCTGACAGGAAGAGAATGTTTGTGGCCAAACCCCCTGAAATGTAGGGTACCACAGTACTTGGGAGTCCTCAATCCTTCTGAATAATATATCCATGGGACTGCTAAATTTCATCATCTCTAGCAGCATCAGTACTGCACATGCATCTTAGGCTGACCAAGTAAAATTATCAAGTACTTGTCCCAATGTCTGGATGTGATGAAAATTTGGATCGGGTAAAATCAACTCGGGTTCAACCCTAGCGAGACTGGCTAATTTCATCTTTAATCCTGAGTAGGGTCGCACCTCTCTATTTAGGACTGGTACACAATTTATGATTTTTCTGTTACCTGCAATCCTGCTTCAAAGATCAAGTGGAAATCGTGACCAGGAAAATCTTGTACATCAGTTGTACCCATTCCTGGACCAGGAGATCCTACAGAAAGTCACTCATTTCTGGATCACTGCACCTGTAGATAACTGGAGTGAACTCTATATGGGGCTTCCCTTAAAGACCATTTAGAAGGTGCAGTGCTCAGAATACAGCACCATGGGCAGTACTGGCTACACTCATGTAATGCCTCTGATTCATGACTTGTACTGACTGCCAATTAGCTTCTGATTGAAATTCAAGGGTTGGTTGCCAGCTATAAATTCTTCTATGGCACAGTGTCATTGTAAAGGGTGGACAGGCACTATGGAGACTGTCCTTTAGACAGACACTCTGTCTAGACTGTCCTTTAGACAGACACTCTGTCTAAAGGACAGTCTCCATAGTGCCTGCCCACCCTTTACAATTGGAAAGAATTGATATGCATCAAATTAATTAATCAGACATTGTCATCTGATGAGATGCCGGCTACTTGGAACAGCAGTCCGATTCCCAACCCTAGATATGTGCATGGCCCCTGCCTTGTCTTTGAACAGTCCTTTAAAAAGGGAATACATATACAGTGGTACCTAAATATTACTCCTTAACTGGTTCTGAGAGGCATGAGTACTAAACACAATGAGTACCAAACAAAATTTTCCCATAAGGAATAATGTAGTGAATCACAAGGTAGCTGACATCAACAAGTTCTAGTTTGTGGGTTGAGTACCAAGCAAATGATAAGTACTGGGACAAAATTTTCATGTCTAAATGTGTTGAATACCAAATTCAAATGAGTTTCAAAGCAGTTATCAAGGTACTACTGTATTCAATCATGCTTTACTTCTCTGCCCACTTCATTAACCTGCCTTCAATGTTCCCTCTAATTTTTTTTCAGGGTGAGCGGAAAAGTATAGTGTTTGAGCGGCACAGTTTCATGCCTGAGCACCTAAGAGAGCAACAGTTTGAACTTCTGTCTCGTCTGCTGGACATTTGCACAACATTCCAAGCGCCAAGCACCAATTGTGAGCGAGGTTTCAGCCTGATGAACCTGGCATGGGGACGGGAGGATGCAGGCATAGCCTCAGGGATGAACAGCCATGAGGTGACCACATTCGCTACCTCCTTTATCCCCAAAACAATAAGCTCCCCCGATAATAAGGCCAAGGCCATATTTGGAGGGGGGGTCAAAAGAAAATAAGACCCTGTCTTATTTTAGGGGAAACACTGTAGAAACAGTACAAAAATAGTGAAGGCAGGCACTGTTCCCTCTAAGGTGTGCGCCTGCGCGGCCGCGCACGTGGCTAGAAACCCCCACGCAGAGATTTCTAACTGCCGCGCAGAGCTTTCTACCAAAGCAAACGTGGGGAAGTCCTTTGCAGGTGGCTAGAACTGGCCGCCTGCAAAGGACCTCTCCAGACTTGTTTTGATGAGCCGCCCGTGGCAGTGGTGCCTCTCTCTCCACGCGGAGCACCTGAGCTGGCCCCCGCATTATCCCTCCCCCTTCCTCCTCTGCCGTGCTTTTGAGGCCGCGGGAGCTAGTAGGAAAGCGGCGGAGGTGGAGGCGATGGCAGGGATAACCCAGAGCCCAGCTGAGGTGCTCCGAGCGGAGGGCGAGGCACCACCGCCGCTGTTTTGCCGGTGAAGGAGAAGGAGCAAGAGGACTGGCGGCTTTGAAATGGTCCCGCCGGCTGCAGATTTGATTCGGCGTAAGCAGGGGCCAAACACATGCTGAGCCGACTTTGCGCAGTGAGGCGGAGTAATTCAACCCCCCCAAAGAACACGTGTGTGTGTGTGTGTGTGTGTGTGAGAGAGAGAGAGAGAGAGAGAGAATTGGATCAAAATTGGTGGCCAAAGGAGTGGAAGGAAGGAAGGAAGCCCTGCCCCCTGGGAAAAAAACTGAAGATGGAGCAGTGAATGAATAAGCCATAAAAGCAACAAACAATGCGTAAGTAAGCTGAGGAGGAAGTTCTCAACTAAGGAAGCAATATTAGAAAGAAATATAAAAAGCTCAATATGCCAAAACACTTATTTTAGTCTTCATTTAATTACTTGTATCGTAGTCTGATGTAACATGTTTTTAAAGTTAACGTTAGTTAGAAAAGATAGGGTACAAAACTTAAATTAAAAAAAAAATCTACATTCATTTTGAAAAATAAATGCAATACTTGATTAATTTCATATCTTTATTTAAAATAGTTTTGGCATGGCATATCATTTTATTGACTCAGTTGGAAATGATGTGGATGTTGTATCTGATTCTGAGGCATATATATTCTTAAGTAACATAACATATAGCATATTGTCCAAACTTGCTAGACTATTTAATTGATCTTATTACTTTAAAGGGGGAGAGTTTCATGATAAATTATTTTATTACATTTATGTTGCATTTATATATTATATTTATTACATTTATATTCCACATTATATATTTGTATTGTTATTTTAGTGTTTATTGTCAATTTTGATAGATATATTGATATATCAATACTGATTTTAATCATACTAAATAACAATTACTGCTATTATTTATCAGCATTAAATATTTACATTTTTAATATCGAGTTAGTCATATTTTAGAATAATAGGATTATCTTTTAATAGGATAATTGGCAAAATCTAATTCAAATGTGATGGGTTGCATTCCAAAGGAATGTGAGAGGACAGGTTGCCTGCAAAATGCCAGGACCCAGGACCTGTTGGTGCCATGTCTCTCTCTAGCCAGTCTAATGATCTAAAAGCTGAGCAGAAGTCTTTTTTTTTTCAGGGTGAGCGGAAAAGTATAGTGTTTGAGTAGCACATTTTCATGCCTGAGCACCTAAGAGAGCAACAGTTTGAACTTCTGTCTCGTCTGCTGGACATTTGCACAACATTCCAAGCGCCAAGCACCAATTGTGAGCGAGGTTTCAGCCTGATGAATGTCAGGCATGAAAATGTGCTACTCAAACACTACGTTAACTTTAAAAACATGTTACATCAGACTACGATACAAGTAATTAAATGAAGACTAAAATAAGTGTTTTGGCATATTGAGCTTTTTATATTTCTTTCTAATATTGCTTCCTTAGTTGAGAACTTCCTCCTCAGCTTACTTACGCATTGTTTGTTGCTTTTATGGCTTATTCATTCACTGCTCCATCTTCAGTTTTTTTCCCAGGGGGCAGGGCTTCCTTCCTTCCTTCCACTCCTTTGGCCACCAATTTTGATCCAATTCATTCTCTCTCTCTCTCTCTCTCTCTCTCTCTCTCTCTCTCTCTCTCTCTCTCTCTCTCTCTCTCTCTCTCTCTCTCTCTCTCTCTCTCTCTCTCTCTCTCTCTCTCACACACACACACACACACACACACACACACACACACACGTGTTCTTTGGGGGGGTTGAATTACTCCGCCTCACTGCGCAAAGTCGGCTCAGCATGTGTTTGGCCCCTGCTTACGCCGAATCAAATCTGCAGCCGGCGGGACCATTTCAAAGCCGCCAGTCCTCTTGCTCCTTCTCCTTCACCGGCAAAACAGCGGCGGTGGTGCCTCGCCCTCCGCTCGGAGCACCTCAGCTGGGCTCTGGGTTATCCCTGCCATCGCCTCCACCTCCGCCGCTTTCCTACTAGCTCCCGCGGCCTCAAAAGCACGGCAGAGGAGGAAGGGGGAGGGATAATGCGGGGGCCAGCTCAGGTGCTCCGCGTGGAGAGAGAGGCACCACTGCCACGGGCGGCTCATCAAAACAAGTCTGGAGAGGTCCTTTGCAGGCGGCCAGTTCTAGCCACCTGCAAAGGACTTCCCCACGTTTGCTTTGGTAGAAAGCTCTGCGCGGCAGTTAGAAATCTCTGCGCGGGGGTTTCTAGCCACGTGCGCGGCCGCGCAGGCGCACACCTTAGAGGGAACAGTGCCTGCCTTCACTATTTTTGTACTGTTTCTACAGTGTTTCCCCTAAAATAAGACAGGGTCTTATTTTCTTTTGACCCCCCCTCCAAATATGGCCTTGGCCTTATTATCGGGGGAGCTTATTGTTTTGGGGATAAAGGAGGTAGCGAATGTGGTCACCTCATGGCTGTTCATCCCTGAGGCTATGCCTGCATCCTCCCGTCCCCATGCCAGGTTCTTTAGGAACCCGCTTACAAGAGCAGCCCGGCAACCCCACTCTCCAGCCGGACAGTGCCACTCACCGACCCAGCGGTATCCCAAAGGCGCCAAGCTTCACGAGTGCCTGTTTCCCCCCTGGCTCCCGCAGCTTGGTGTTTTCAGAATACCGCTGGGTCAGTGAGTGGCACTCTGCCCAGCTGGAGAGGGGGGGTTGCCGGTGGCTGCTTTCTTGCAAGTGGGCTCCCGAAGAGAGCAGCGCAACACAGCAGTCATGAGGTGACCACACTCACAAGCAGCCACCCGGCAACCCACCTCTCCAGCTGGGCAGAATACCACTCACTGACCTAGTGGTATCCTAAAGGAACCAAGCCGTGGGAGCCACGGGGGAACAGGCGCTTACGCGGCTTGGTGTGTTCGGGATACCGCTAGGTCAGTGAGTGGTGCTCTGCCCGGCTGGAGAGGGGGGTTGCATGAGCGTCTGTTCCACCCCCCGCTCGCATGTCTACTAGCCTCACCACGACCTTGGCCAGCTCTCCCTGCAGGGCCAGGATGCCACCGCCATCCGAGCACTGAGGATGGCTTCTTCTGCAGCTTCCAAACCCTGGAAGTCTGCTGCCCAGTCTTCTGGCAGCCGGGGCAGAGTCTTCCAGCAGTGACCACTCTGGGAGTGTGCTTCCCGCTCTGGTTGGGGGCCAGCTGCCGGAAGACTCTCTGCCCCGGCTCCTGGAAGACTCTGTGGTATCTCGAAGGTACCAAGCCGGAGGAGCCAGGGGGGAACAGGCGCTCTCATGGCTTGGTACCTTTGCGATACCGCTAGGTCAGTGAGTGGCACTCTGCCCAGCTTGAGAGGGGAGTTGCCGGGCAACTGCTCATGAGTGTGGTCACCTCTTGGCTACTGTGTTGCATTGCTGCTATTTCGCCCCTGTAGCTGTGCCTGTATCCTCCCGTCCCCATGCCAGGCTCTTTGAGAACCCGCTCGCACGAGAGCAGCTACTGAGCAACCCCTCTCTCCAGCCAGCCAGAACACCACTCACCGACCCAGCGGTATCCCAAATCCGCCATGCCACGACAGCGCCTTTCCTTCCCGGCTCCCGTGGCTTGGCACTTTCAGGATACCGCTGGGTTACTGAGTGGCACTCTGCCTGGCTGGAGGGGGGGTTGTCCAAGGGGCCTATTTTTGGGGAATGGTGTATATTTTTGCCCACCCCAAAATCTGGCATGGCCTTATTTTCAGGACATGTCATATTTTCGGGGAAATATGGTAGTGTTGTACATCAGCAGAACTATGGTTTAGTTAAATACACATATATATGCATGTTCAGGTAAACCTACCTACAAATGTATCTAAAGTTAACAGCCAACAGTATTATGATTATAGATGTAATAGCATTTTTCACCCCAATTTTAGTTGGCTCACTTCCCTCTGAGAAAGGTTTAAGGACCAGAAATCTTCTCTGCGTGGGCATTGTCAAATCCAGGCTAGACAGTATAGAAGGGTGGGATAGTTTGTAGTAGCAAGGCTATATCTGCAGGCTTTTCTCAGGCATCTCTCAACCTTCTTCTGGAACCACTATCTTTACTTTCTTCAGAACAGCCTTTAAGGTCAGCCTTTAAATGTATAAATGCCATTGGTAATTGGTAGACTAAAGTACATATAGAAATGTAACTAAACCAAACAGATTCCAGAGAACATTGTGCAAGTTCAAGATTTCATCTAGACGTGATGAACCGGGGTCTTGAGGCCGTTATGGACTGGATGAGGGCTAACAAGCTTGTACTCAACCCAGAGAAGACCGAGTGGCTGTTGTGTTTTCCTCCCAATAATTCGATCAGTGTTCCATCGCTCAGGCTGGGGGGTCAAATTTTATACCCCTCAGAGAGGGTTCACAACTTGGGAGTCCTCCTGGATCCACAGCTGACTTTTGACCATCATCTGACGGCTGTGACCAGGGGGGCATTTGCCCAGGTTCGCCTGGTGCGCCAGTTGCGACCCTACCTGAACCGGGAGGCTCTCACAACAGTCACTCGGGCCCTTGTGACCTCTAGGCTGGAATACTGCAATGTGCTCTACATGGGGCTGCCCTTGAAGAGCATCCGGCGACTTCAGCTAGTCCAGAACGCAGCCGCCCAAGTGATTGTGGGTGCACCTCGGTTCACCCACATAACACCTATCCTCCGCGAGCTGCGCTGGCTACCTGTTGATCTCCAGGTGCGCTTCAAGGTGCTACTTGTCACTCATAAAGCCCTTCATGGTAGTGGGTCTGCGTACTTGAGAGACCGCCTCCTGCCAATTACCTCCCTGCGACCAATTAGATCACATAGATTAGGCCTCCTCCGAGTTCCATCTGCCAGTCAGTGCCGACTGGCAACTACACGGAGGAGAGCCTTTTCAGTAGTAGCTCCGACCCTTTGGAACGATCTCCCTGTGGAGATTCGTACCCTCACCACCGTCCAGACCTTCCGCACAGCCCTTAAGACCTGGCTAGCCCGTCAGGCCTGGGGACAAAGATAATTGCCCCCACCAGAATGATGAATGAATGTTGCTTACTATTTTACTTCTATGTATTGTTTGTGTCTATTGTCTGTATACCCCCTCCCTTCATTTTATGTAAGCCGCCCTGAGTCCCCTCAGGGAAAAGGGCGGCCTATAAGTATTAATAAATACTCAAATACTCAATTTAATTAAATTAACATTCTGCCTTTTGCTCAACACAGGTAATATATAATCGTCCTGAGACGATTAACCATCCACTGAGATTCTGTAACAGGGTGGCCCAAAACCATCCACTGAGATTCTGTAACAGGGTGGAGTTAAAGATTGGTCTCTCCAGTGCCAATCATAGTGTCAGTATATCCCTTTTAGGATCTTTGGCCTGCCACACTCTCTCTTATTTCATTATGCTATTTCATTAGTGTAGTAATTGGGAGGGGGGAATAGAAAGGAGTAGAATTGTGGAATGTGTTGTTGTCATTCTTTTCTAGAAGCCAAGGTCATCTTTTGTCTCCGCACCTCTGCATATTACCGGAACCAGCTGGGTGGAGATGCCAGTGTGGAAGAAGAAGATTGGACCATGTGATGGATTTGTGGGTGTGGGGACAAGATCATGAACTTTCAATTGGGTGGGAATCCAATGTAACTTCCAGAATTGGAATTTCGCAGATGTGCTAAGATGTCTGACTTATTAAATTGGAACTTTAAGGATCATTTTGCCTTGGACTCTGATTTAATTCTGCATAATACTTGGAACGCTGACACATAGCCTTACACTGACTTGCATACTGAAATTTAAGAAATTCAAACTCTTAATTTTTAAGAGTTGTTATTTTTGTGACAATAAATAAATTTTGAGGTGCACAACTCCTTACATTTAATTTTTCTAAACTTGTTTGGTAACTCAATTTATCTTCAGTTCAATATTGTACATTAGCACAACCTTGACTGATTGGTATCAATTACTAGCTAACCCATGTTCCTGTCAGGCCTGCATTTATATTCCTTTTAGAATTTTGGCCTGCCACACTTTCTCTTATTTCATTATGCTGTTTCTTAAGTACAGTCAATGAGAGGGGGGATTAGAAGGAGTAGGATTTTGGAATGTATTGTTTTTCATTCTTTGCTAGAAGCCAAGGTCATCCTTTGTCTCCACATTTTCACACCTGACCGGAAGAAGCTGGGCATGGACGCCAGCATGGAAGAAGGAGATTGGACCATGTGATGGACTGTGGGTGTGGGGATAAGAACTTTTTTTTTATTTTTATTTTTTTAATTACACAGACAACAATGGGAAAGGGAGAAGATGGGAAAAAAAGGGGGGGGAGTGGAAACCCATCTTCACATACAATATGTCGTTTGATCACAGGTGCATCCCTACTAAGTTTGTACATCCCGTATCTCTCTGTTGTATATTTAATAAACACCACAATAAGCTAGGGTTTAAAAAACAAAATAAAACAAAATAAAACAAGAAAAAAAAGGGTGGGGGGAGGAGGGGGAGGCCAAAAAGGACAAAAAAAGATCATGAACTTTTAACTGGGTGGGATTCTGATGTAACTTCCAGAGTTGGAATCCCCACAGCTACGTGCCAACATGCCTGCTTTATTAAATTGGAACTTTAATCATAGTTTTGCCTTTGACTCTGATTTAATTCTACATGCTATTTGGAACGCTGACATCATTCCAACTCTCTCTTCAAAATAATCACCAGCACCCCTCCCTCGCGGGGCAGCTGGTGAGGTTTGCTATTTCTCCAACTCTGAACTACACCGGTCAGCGTAAAACATCAGCGAATAATTAGGAGAAAGCCTTTTGAGATACGAAGCTGAGATGAGACGTTCCTCTGCAAATCTGCAAAGGTAAAAGCAGTTCCCTTTTAAAAATGTATTGCCATTGGAAAGAAGCCCAGCCTGTGGGGGATACAAAGAAGTGGAATGGAGGCGCTTATTTTCAACGCGGAGAATAGGACCATCAACATGGGAAAGTCCCCCAAGCCAGCAGAGGGGCCCTTGGGCCAGAAATCCTCCAAGTCAGCAGAGGGGCCCTTGGGCCAGAAATCCTCCAAGCCAGCAGAGAGGCCGTTGGCAAATAAAAACCCCTAACCAGCCATCATTGGGTGAACTGCAACCTGTGAATCAGGTACCCTCGGGATGGGTCTTAATCCCAGGTCATGGATGGAAGGGATTCCAATTGGTACCTGCCCTTCCTCAGCAGATGGCACCATGGCAGACAACTGGGCACTGTCCAACCGAGGGATTGACCTCCCCACCGGTTCCAGTCTCCCCTGCAACGCCCCAAAAGGTTCTTGCCCAACCTTCCTACAGAGAAAGGTTCTCAACAATGGAAGAAGGGATTACCAAGGGGTTAGCTACAGAATGGATGGTGGAACAATGTGATGAGGCGGTTCCTAAATTTAGAGATGTAACTAGGTCCCTTTCCTCGTGGTGCCCAACAAAATGCCACCTTTGCTGTCAACCTGGCCACAAAGCATCAGAGTGCTTGGCTCCAGCCCCATTGCCACAAATGTGCGCACCAACCACTATGGCGGAAAAGAGAAGGCCCCAGATGCCACCACAAAAGAGTCATCTGGCCCAACAACCTCTAGAAGAGTATCCCGAACTTAAGGTGACAAAGAGTCCTACCAAGGGGGAGGAAAAGGGTCAACAACCTCTAGAAGAGGACCCCCAACTTAAGGTGATGAAGAGTCCTACCAAGGGGGAGGCCTCGGAGGAGGAAAAGGGCCAACTACCTCTAGAAGAGAATCCCCAACTTAAGATGACGAAGAGTCCTACCAAAGGGGAGGCCTCAGAGGAGGGAAAAAGCAAACACACTCTGGAAGAGGATCCCCAACTTAAGGTGACAAAGAGTCCTACCAAGGGAGAGGCCTCGGAGGAGGAAATTGCTGAAGATGACCCAATGGTGAATGCACCCATCCGCCCCTTCGCCTTCCAAGTCAACCTCCAAGTGCCTAAGACGGGGTTGCAGGGGGAAGTTGAAGCAGTTGTGAGCACCAGTTGCGCTCGATGCTTAATCAGCACGTCGATTGTCAAGCAACTAGGCATAAGCACAAGACCTCTAGCCTGTCCCATTCGGGGTGAGCAGGTAGATGGAACGCTAATGGGAGGGTTAGGGTTAGGGTTAGGGTCCAACCCACACTAGTAACTGAACTGGTGAAGTTACAAGTGGGCCGCCACTGTGAGCTTCTCAGATTCATTGTTGCTCCAGAGATGCTGAAGAAAATAATCTTGGAGCTTGCATGGAAACCTACGATAAAGTGGGAAGACGGTGGTAGGAAATTGATGATTGTAGATGAGCCAATACCACCTTTGGAGAAAAAGGGCCAGCCAGGGATGATTGAATCCATGAGCCCAGAACCTGCAGCAGAGAAAGAAAACCCAGCTGTCCAACAAGTACCCAAAAAATTGTTGGGGGATGTTTTGTCAAGAAAACCGCAGCATGACAGTAATGGAAGCCAGGATAAGCTGATGACAGCTATGAAATTGGTGCTCCCAACAGACCAGTCTTGACTGCTACAATGAGTGACCAGCCCTAACAGACCATGGGAAGAGGTCGCAATGGACTTCAGCGTGCAACTCCCAGACAGCAGTGGAAACAGAGTAATCTGGACAATTATGGACTTGGTTTCTAAGCAGGTGCACTTCATCGCTTGCTCAGAGTTGCCGTCCGCAAAGGAATTAGCGAAAATGTTTGTGAAAGACATTTATCACCTGCATGGATTGCCCAAGAGGATCATTTCAGACCGTGGAGTCCAGTTCACATCCAAGTTCTGTAGCCAGATCCTGAGATCCATGGGGACCACATAAGAACTGAGTTCAGAGGTTCATCCCAGCATGAACTGCGCAGCAGAGAGAGCCAATGTGTTGGTGGAACAATACATCCAGTGTTTTGTGGACTATCAGCAAGACAACTGGTCAGACTTGCTACCCTTCGCCGAAGTGGCATACAACAATGCGGTTCACAGCAGCACTGGATTTACTCCTTTCCAGATTACCAGTGGCATGGAATTTGTTCCCATGCCTGAGCTGCCTAGAGAACCCCCCTCCTCCATGTCTTTAAATGAATGGATGGACATACTAAAGAAAGGTTGGGAGAATACGAAGAAGGCTCTAGCAGATGCAGCAGAAGCCTACCAGAAGCAAGCTGAGACCCATCGCTCGCTCCAGTACCCCTTTCATGTGGGGGACAAAGTTTTTGTTCTACCAAATACTTAAGATTAGGAATGCCTAGCAAGGAATTTGGTCCAAAATTTCTAGGTCCATTCCCGATAGTGAAGATAGTTAGCCCATTTACAGTTCAGCTCAGTCTACCCAGAAGTCTAGGGAAATTTGGCCCGGAATTTCATGGTAGCTTGTTGAAACCAGTAAATGGGTCTAGCATAAGAGCATCCACCCAAACTTTCTCTCCTCCTTTAGAGATAAAGGGGGAAACACCATCTATAGTGATAGGAGGGGAACCACAATCTGAGGTGGAAAAGATTGTAGACTCTAGATTGAATAGGGGTCGCTTGCAGTATTTAGTGCAATGTAAGGGTTTATCCTTTGTCTGAAGCCACTTGGGTGAAAAGTTGGAACTTAAAAGTGGAAAAGTTAGTAGAACAATTCCACGACAAGTGTCCCAATAAGCCAAAGGGTCCCCTAGGAGTGGAAGTAGGTGGTTAAATTTTTATATGTTAACTTTTATGTTATTCTCTTTTCAGGAAACCTTTTTCTTCTGAGGAGAGGCCGCCTGTCAGGCCTGCATTTATATTCCTTTTAGAATTTTGGCCTGCCACACTTTCTCTTATTTCATTATGCTGTTTCTTTAAGTATAGTCAATGGGAGGGGGGATTAGAAGGAGTAGGATTTTGGAATGTATTGTTTTTCATTCTTTGCTAGAAGCCAAGGTCATCCTTTGTCTTCACACTTTCACACCTGACCGGAAGAAGCTGGGCATGGACACCAGCGTGGAAGAAGGAAATTGGACCATGTGATGGACTGTGGATGTGGGGAGAAGATCATGAACTTTTAACTGGGTGGGATTCTGATGTAACTTCCAGAGTTGGAATCACCACAGCACTATGCCAACATGCCTGCTTTATTAAATTGGAACTTTAATCATAGTTTTGCCTTCGACTCTGATTTAATTCTACATGTTATTTGGAATGCTGACAGCTCCACTATGAAACTTTGGGATCAGGCTTGTTAAATCGACACTTACAGCTTGAATATTAATGAGTAGTTACTATCAGCCTCTCCCCTTCTCTCTCTCAGGCTTGCCCTACAGAAGTCTCCCTTATCCTATCCTATCCCCTTCTCTTGCTCAGGTCTGCCCCACAGAAACGTCTCCTATCCTATCCCCTTCTCTCCCTCAAGCTTGCCCCACAGAATCCTCCCCTATTCTATCCCTTTCTCTCCCTCAGCCTTGCCCTACGGAAGCCTTCCCTATCCTATCCCCTTCTCTCCCTCAAGCTTGCCCCACAGAATCCTCCCCTATTCCATCTACTTCTCTCCCTCAGACTTGCCCCACAGAATCCTCCCCTACACTATCCCCTTCTCTCCCTCAGGCTTACCCCACAGAAGCCTATCCTATCCTATCTCATTCTCTCCCTCAAGCTTGCTCTACAGAATCCTCCCCTATCCTACCCCTTCTGTCCCTCAGCCTTACCCCATAGAATCCTCCCCTATCCCCCTTCTCTCCCTCAGCCTTGCCCCACAGAAGCCTATCCTATCCTATCCCCTTTCTCTCCCTCAGTCTTGCCCCAGAGAAATGTCTCCTCCTATCCCCTTCTGTCCCTCAGGCTTGCCCCACAGAAGCCAATCCTACCCTATCCCCTTCTCTTCCTCAGTCTTGCCCCACAGAAATGTTTCCTATCCTATGCCATTCTCTCCCTCAGGCTTGCCCTAAAGAAGCTTCCCCTATCCTATCCCCATCTCTCCCTCAGCCTTGCCCTACAGAAGCCTCCCCTATCCTACCCCCTTCTCTCCCTCAGCCTTGCCCTACAGAGGTCTATCCTATCCTATACCCTTCTCTCCCTCAGATTCCTCTCCAAACTCCCAGCCAGCAGGCTGGATGAGTCACGCGCTGGCCATGCCCATATCCAAGTGTTATTTTCAGGTTGGGAGGGGGAATAGAATGTGTAACTCCTTAGCATCAGAGCGTGTTAATAATAATATAGGAAATACTACTGATCTGATGGTCATTTTGAAAAATCCTTTCTAAGCAAGCACCTAGAAACCAAGAGGAACATATGTGCCACATTTCAAGTTTGTAAGTTTTATGGTTCTGGAGCTTTTGTGATGTGGTGTGAGTGGTTTTCGCTTTTATGTATATAGATTACAGGAAATTATAATACAAAGACCCCTTCACACGTTAAATATTATGGAATAATGGATTATTTTCATACACATATGGAAAATAAGTAATAACTCCATAGTAATTTGAATAAACATAACAGTATATAATGAAAGAAAATAGTTTCAATCAATTTTTAGAAAAATAAATCTTACAACATAGATTGACTGATTGTGTGCCATTGAATCATTTTCAACTCCTAGCAATTACATAGATATATATTGCAATATAAAAGCTATAATTAAAAAGTTACTATTTACACTTAGTAAACTAGAAATGGGGAAAAAATGAAATGCCAGTCATAAGATCTCATTAGTCCTAAATGCCATAGTTATTAAAGAAAATATACTGAAGCTATTGGTAATATTCAGCTAAGTATTATGTAACAGTAATTTAATTAATGTAACTATGTGCATTAAATACAAATAACACAGATGGAACTGCAATCTGGCTTTAGTCATATTTCAAGGAAGTATGCCTTCAGTCTGGAAGTATAAAAAGATGAATCATGTTACAAGAAAAAGATGTTATATGCAAATCATAATCTTATTTTAAACACTAAGAATCATATAAGTAAGAAGTGTGACTTCATATTGATTGGATGTTGCTTTGTCCGGCAGTCCTCAATTTATGACAATTGAGACAAGAGTTTTGGTCATAAGTCATGGTCGCATAGATGCCCATATGTCCACTTTGCTCAATGGAGTGTAGTAAATAGTATTGAGATTTTTTTTTAGCAGCTTTGTTTTCTCATGCTTTTCTTTAGCTTATTATTTCTTATTCCCTATCTTACAAAATGCTTATCCCAAAAGGGAATAACTTCAATAACTAAAGCAATTAAAGCAATATCAAAGAGCCTCACAATTCATTTCAAAACAGAACTTATATGTGGAATAAAATCAAGAGCTATTGGGTCATTCCATGTCAAGTGGTCTGATTTCAGAAAAATGCCCTGCTCGACCATCGTGGATTTTGATGAAATTTTATGTAAACATGCACACATGTCCCCAATGAACATTGGTAAAGTGTTACGTGTGCCAATGCAATACTTGGGGAGATATAGTCATTTATGTGACCCTCATACCGCAGGCTTCTACCGTATGACTCTGAGGTTCCAGCAACTTTGAGACATAATATCTCCGGCAATACTTTGTCGAGAGAAACAAAACTTGGCCATCTTATACAACTGTTTGTGCTCTGTTAAACAAAATAATAAAAACATTCTCATGAGCGATCTCCATCTAGATAATTTGGAGCAAATTTGGCCAAAAATATTGCAGTTCGCAAAAAAAGGTTAAAGTTTGGCTTTTTATCTCTGGAAGAAATCAGACCACTTGACATGGAATGACCCTATTACTTAATTTATATAATATATTCCCATCAGCATTACCTTTAGTTTCTTGAATTTGCATTCTTACCTCAACATAATGTAAGATTCAATTACAGGCCATGTGACAGGATATGATAATTAAAATATTTCAGAAGCTAAGACTTTTAAGCATGTGAATAGCTGTACTAAACACAAAACAATTTAATCATGTGCATAAACCTAAATTTAATTATGTGACTGTTTTGCTGTTATGCTATTAAAGTCATCTATATCACATGATACCCTTGACAGTCCTCTTAATTTTTAATGGAGCAATACTTTGAATTGAATATGGAAGGTGAGTTACCTAATTTTTCCATTCAATGATGTACCTTAACAAGATTCAAGGCTGTATTCCAATCATACCACCCCAACAACACTGAAAATGATGGAACTTAGAAATCCACATTTGGAGAGCCATAGTTTTTTCACATCTGCTCTAAAATAAATAGCAGTAGTCTAGCAAAATCCTTTAAAGTTTTGTACTGAGTTCCAATTTACATAGAGGAATTGGCAGAATAAAATAGTTTAACTGTATTTCCCTGACTGATCAATTAGGAAGAAAGGGGATTTTAGCACATATTGCGCATTTGTCAAGAAAATACAAGTAACTCAATCTCTAATACAATAAACATTTTCATACAGGAAATACTGCTTCTCCAGGGAAGCAGATTTTACAAGTTCAAACAGAATGTAGTCTTTAAAAAAGAAACTCAGCCAAGGAAAAGCTTTTTGTATCACCAAGAAGTCATTGTTTTGCTTTTTAAATAGTTGTAGGATACAGGTTGCAGGATAATGTACAACATATGCATTTTCATATAGTGACATTTATTAATCTCCAGAAGCAATTTTCATTCTAAACAAGGAAATCATCCACAGACCACTAGACCTCTGCCCAGAGGTAATGCAAAAAAGAATAGTTTAGATTAGAACTATGATGGCATGTACATTATTATACTGCATGAAATAGCTCAGCGGTCTCCAACCTTGGCAACTTTAAGACTTGTGGACTTCAACTCCCAGAATTCCTCAGCCACCGGTTGGAGACCCCTGAAATAGGTGAAATAAATATAAGAGGAAGGATCAAAGTCCACACTGCTAGCAGGAACAAATCTAATTAAATGAAAGTCGAGCAATAGGCAAGGAGATCTACTTCCAAAGTGCAATAAAGAGCAATTGTTTGTTGACCCTATTCGTTAGCTGGCAATCTTAGGTACCCTGTACTTACCCAAAAGCAAGACGGCTGAACTACAATTATGATATACTTTTGGCATCTTATCTTTAACAGAGCAAACTGAAAAACAGTTGCGGATGCTGTAACAGAAGAAAACACCGGATATTTCATTTGTGTCGGGACTGGATCTTGTCACCAATGAAGCCCCCATATTGGCCATCCCCCTACCGAGGAATCAAAAGTCGCGAGACTCCCAGATCACGGAGGGAAGCCGACTCCGATGGCCGCTCGCCCAGTGCTCCCCCCACCGCCTCCTTCCCCCCCTCCCCTCCCCGAGGCTCCGCCTGCGGAAGCGGGGCTGACGTGTGCAGCTCTTGGCATTCTGGGAGCTGAGTGGACGTGGACGGGGACGCGGTAGGACCGGCCCCTGCGGGGGGGTGGGGGTGGGGAGGAGGAGGCGGCAACGATACTTCTTCCCTCCAGGATTGACTGACTCGGGGACGCCCTTCGAAGGACGGGGGAGACTGGCTCGGCCGGCTGATCATTGCGGGCCTTCCCTCGTTGCCCCCGCTGCTGTGCTGATCCCCCGCCAGAGCCATGGCCGGCACTAGCAGCCCCGAAGCCGTGAAGAAACTGCTGGAAAATATGCAGGGCGACCTGCGGGCCTTGAGCCTCGAGTGCCGCAAGAAATTCCCTCCCGTCAAAGAGGTGAGCGGGGGCTGTTTCTGTCCGGTACGAGGCTTCCTTTGGGCGCCTGTGTGAGATGGTGTCGAGTTCTCTTTCTCTTTTGTCCCGGAGGGATTCTCTCGAAATCGTCGGGTAGTTTTTCTCCCTGTGTAAACTGAAAACAGTTGGATTGAGAGGCGTGGATGTCTTTGCCACAGTTGTCCGATTGCATCGCTTCCTTCATGCTGCCCGCGCTCTCGGTTGCCTGGCTTCTTCCGATTAATTTCTCTCCTGTCTCTCCTGCATTGAATGTAGGATACTGTTCTATCTCCTCCTTCACGTTATCTTTTCCATACCTCCGCTCAAAATAGTCTCTCAACATATAATAATACATTGTACCTAATTTGGCTGTCTTTTTATAGGGTAATTTTCAGTTCAAATTCTTGTTTGAAGATGACCTGATAATAGGAGTGTTGTCATAATCAAAGGAGATTTCAGTTTTAAATATGCGGTACTTGTACTATTACTATTTTTTCCATATACAGGTAATCCTCAAATTAGAACCACAGTTGAGACCAAAATTTATGTTGCTAAGTAACAAGAAAAGAAACAATTGTTAAGTGAGCTTTGGCCATTTTACTATCTTTCTTGCCACAGTTATTAAATGAGTCATTGCAGTTGTTACGTTAGTATCACAGTTGTTAAGTGAATCTGACTTCCCCATTGACTTTGCTTGTCAGAAGGTTGTAAAAGACCCCGGGACACTGCAACTGTCAAAAATATGAATTGTTTGCCAAGCATCTGAGATTTGATTGTGATCATAGGGATGTTGCAATAGCTGTATGTGTGGAAAAAAGTCATGTCACTTTTTTTTCAGTGCTGTTGTAAGTTTTAAATGAACTGTTGTAAATTGAGGATTACCTGTATAGATAAATAGGTGTCTGTTGTACTCATCTCTATATACCATAATATTAACTCTCTCACTTGGCCAGCAGTGCTGGCATGAGAAGTAGGGTAATCTACCACAGATAGATTTTCAAACTTTGATGAGATTTCAGATTTGTAAGATGTATCCACAATAGTTACTGGTAAATTTGTATATGTCATTTACATATCATTCTCTTCCATGCCTGACATGTTAGGATAGAATAGTCATTGATCAATTAAGGATTGAATAATATCAGTATGTAATTAACAAATGTTTTAATACTGCCAGTATACACTGTCAGAATTTTAACTTATTTAGGATGCAGTCTGGTTGCACCATCCCAGCAGCCATATTATTCAGATTCCCTTTCTTCAAAGAGAAAACGAGCTTAAATCTAGAGAGAGAATATGAATGCTTTGTGTGAAATCATACTTAAAGAGTACAATAAAGATTGTTAGATGAATAGCAACTATATCTGAATCAGCCCCATCTAGCAATTGTTATTTATACCTTATTTGCATCATGTTCAAACTATTATGATATCCGCTGTTGATGCCTGCCCTTTATGAATATCTAAAAGCTTCAATTGCCAGAAGACAGCAGTTATGCTGTGAAATTGTGTAGCATTGTGATTTTAACTGTCTCCATTTTTAAAGATCCTAAGCACTGAAGTTAAAACTTTATAGCCTAACGTTTAGGTAATGAAAGAGCTTCTTTTTTTATTGAGTTCGGATCAACAAAGTCCCACCTTTGGCAAGTATTAACTCTCATGTGTTGTAGCAATACTAAGCAAAATAAGTGTACATTTGTTGTAAGAGTCCACTAAACATTTCAAGGCTTAATATGATAGAACCTAAAACAACCCCTTGGTTCCTCAATTTTCACCCTGGAACCACATAAATGAGTGGAGTATAATCTATGCGGAATGATATTTTACCATTCAGGAATATTAGCCAAGGAAATTACTATGTTATCGAATAAAGAGTTCCCTACTAATTGTTTCTGCCCATCCTACCCAATCAGGCAGAAGGAGCCTGCTTTGGGTACTTTTGGCAAGGGAGTGTTGGCTGGCAGTGCCCAGAAGGAGAACCTTTTCTGCCATGGCAACTGTCCTATGGAACATCATCACGCCTGAGATTAGATTGCCCTGTTACTGTAAGACCTTGAAAACTTGCTCTTGGGCCTAAGCCTGATAGCCCTCATCTCCTGGCTGTGAGGATGATGAGTTAGATAATGTTTGGCTGCTATGTGTTTTTTTTTATTTTACAACTAGCTGTACCCGGCCACGCGTTGCTGTGGCCCAGTCTGGGCATAGTGGGGCGGCAGGTGGTTTCTGCCGTTGGTCAGGACTCGGGGCTGCTGGGCCGGGCGAGGCTGGTTGGGGGAGATGGCACCGGGGCTGTCGGCCTTGTGGAAATTGTTGAGCATCTCGGAGGAAGAGCTGCGCTCAGGCTCCCCCAAGTCGGTGGCCCAGGAGAGTGAGACATCCAGGACCTCGGAGGAGGAGAAGTCCTCAGTGTGCCGCCTCACGGGGCACCCAGGGGCCACCCTAGCCCCGCTGCACCTCAGGCTGATGACGACGCCCTGTCGGAGCCGCCTTGGTGAGGCTGTAGCTGGCTCGCTGTGAGGGGGGGTGGAGAGAGCGCACAGCTGGCCGGGCTGAGGAGACCCTCTGCCTCCTCTGAAGCTCCACTGGGCTGGCTGGGGGGAGGCCGGCTTAAGGGTGGGGGGAGGCAGCCAAGGGATGGTGCAGGTGGCGCCCCGCCTCATAGAGCAAAGGCCCGGCGGGAGGGGAGGGGGAGGCCGAAGGGCTTCGGCTGCCCTTGGCAGAAATGGCTGAAGCTCGTCAGAGGAGGGGCAGAAAGGGGAAAGGGTGCAGCCGCAGCCCAGCCACACATATAATGGGACCGTCGGGACGAAGCTGGAGAGGGGCCGAAGTGTTCCGAATATACTGTACTCACTAAATGAACGCTATGGTAAACGACACAGCTCAATTCTAACACAATGTCACACGAAATAATTAAATCAAAATGAAAATAAATCAAAATCTATGAAAATTCAATATAACAATGCAATCGGAAACATTGAAATGAAATCATGAAATATTTAGTATAGCGTGTGTTGCTTTTACGTCCACCAGATGATGCTGGTTTTCAAAAAAGCATGTTTTTACCAAAAAACATGTTTTTACCTGTCACAGGTGTGACATCTATATAATAAATGTATATAAAAACTTTTGCGTATTCGAATGCAACGTTGTGTCAAAATTTCAAAGCAATCGGTAAAGAAGTTTCGGAGATTAGCGATTTTTAACAAACAACCATTACATTTTTATTTATATAGATTGTGTATTCTATATTCACCTACTCCCATAAAAGTGAAATGTGAGGAGATATAAATTAAATTAAATAAACAAATAAATTGTATTTTTACGCATGACTTGGCTAAGGCAAATAGACACATTTCAGCAAAGAAGCAACAACAGTATATTTATTTCAATAGTAGAGCCTTTGAACAATATAAGAATAGCAAAAATATATTTATCTGACTGATGAGATTTTTCGTAAAGCATGTTTGCATGCTGACACTTTTTACATTAGATAATCTGCTTGCAAATTATTATTATGCAAACAAGATATCATTTTTTTTAACTTGGTAGCCTGACAGCCCAACTTTGTAGCCACTCTATCTATAAGGAGATGTAATAGAGTACACGTTTATATTCAACAATTTGCTTAAAGCACTATGGACATATCAATGGATTTTTAATTATTAAACCTGCAGTAAAAGATTTTTCTGTCAGGCAGATTTTTTTTTTTTAATTTCCTCAGATTCTGAACACTTGTTTAACTGAATATCAACTCACTCTCAGATGCCTTGCTTTAGCTGGCTCCACCCAGTGCCAACAGGTTAGGTTAGGTTAGGTTTAATTTATTTGTATGCCGCCCTTTTCCCTGAAGGGACTCAGGGCGGCTCACAACTCAAAAAGGGCGGGGAAATACAGAGTTACAAAAACATAAAAACCATACATAGTTAAAAGCACAACAAACATACCATTCGAAGTGGGGCAGCGAGTCTTTAGCCCCAGGCCTGTCGGAACAGCCAGGTTTTAAGGGCTATGCGGAAGGCCTGGAGGGTGGTGAGGGTACGAATCTCCACGGGGAGTTCGTTCCAGAGGGTCGGAGCAGCCACAGAGAAGGCTCTCCTCCGGGTAGTCGCCAGTCGACACTGGCCGGCTGATGGAATTCGGAGGAGGCCTAGTCTGTGGGATCTAATTGGTCTAGTGGAGGTAATTGGCAGTAGGCGGTCTCTCAAGTATCCAGGTCCAATACCATGAAGGGCTTTGTAGGTGACAACCAGCACCTTGAAGCGTACCCGGAGATCAACAGGCAGCCAGTGCAGCTCGCGGAGGATAGGTGTTACGTGGGTGAACTGAGGCGCACCCACGATCACTCGCGCAGCTGCATTCTGGACAAGCTGAAGTCGCCGAATACTCTTCAAGGGCTGCCCCATGTAGAGCACGTTGCAGTAATCCAGTCTGGAGGTCACAAGGGCACGAGTGACTGTTGTGAGGGCCTCCCGGTTCAGGTAGGGACGCAACTGGTGCACCAGGCGAACCTGGGCAAATGCCCCCCTGGTCACAGCTGACAAATGGTGTTCAAAAGTCAGCTGTGGGTCCAGGAGGACTCCCAAGTTGCGGACCCTGTCTGAGGGGCGTACTGTTTGACCCCCCCAGCCTGAGAGGTGGAACGTGACCCGTCAAAAGCGCGGACGACAAAAGCGCGATCGACAAAATCGCGCCTTTGACGTCATCACAGCGCGACGAAAAAGATCGAAAAATTCTAATAAAAATTAATAAAAATTAAATTAAAGCAAGCCGATTCACATAAAGGTAAGGGTTAGGGTTAGGGTTAGGGTTAGGTTAAGGGTTAGGGTTAGCTTTAGAGCGTTAGCGTTAGGGTTAGGTTAAGGGTTAGCGTTAGGTTTTTCGTTACTTTAACGGTTAGGTTTAGGGTTAGGTTTAGGGTTATGTTTAGGGTTAGGTTTGGGGGGCTTAGGGTAAGGTTTTCGCTTTATTTTTACATTTTTCGAACTTTTTCGTCGCGCTGTGATGACGTCACAGCGCGCTTTTGTCGAGCGCAATTTTGTCCTACGCGCTTTTGTGGTGGAACCAGGTGGAACACTTGGCCAATTAGTAGGAGGGAAGCACAGCAGCCACTCGGTCTTATCTGGATTGAGTACGAGCTTGTTAACCCCCATCCAGTCCCTAACAGCCTCGAGGCCCTGGCACATCACGTCAATCGCTTCATTGAGTTGGCACGGGGCGGACAGATACAGCTGTGTATCGTCCGTATACTGGTGGTATTTTATCCCGTGCCGTCGAATGATCTCACCCAGCGGTTTCATGTAGATATTAAAGAGGAGGGGGGACAGAACCGAACCCTGCGGCACCCCATACGTTAGGGGCCTAGGGGTCGATCTCTGCCCTCCGACCAACACCGACTGCGACCTGTCCGAGAGGTAAGAGGAGAACCACCGTAAAACAGTGCCTCCCACCCCCACCTCCCGCAGTCGTCGCAGAAGGATACCATGGTCGATGGTATCGAAAGCCGCAGAGAGGTCAAGGAGTACCAGGATGGAGGCATGACCTCCATCCCTGGCTCTCCAGAGATCATCGATCAATGCAACCAAAGCGGTTTCCGTGCTGTAGCCAGGCCTGAAACCCGACTGGAAGGGATCTAGATAATTGGTTTTCTCCAAGGACCGCTGGAGCTGAAAGGCCACCACCTTCTCAACAACCTTCCCCACAAAGGGGAGGTTGGAGACTGGACGATAGTTGTTTAGGACGGCCGGATCCAAACATGGCTTCTTCAGGAGGGGTCTCACCACCACCGCCTTTAATGCGGGGGGAAAGACCCCCTCCCGAAGGGAGGCGGCAACAACCGCCTGGATCCAGCCCCGTGTCACCTCCCTGCTGTTAGCAACCAGCCAGGAGGGGAACGGGTCCAGTACACATGTGGAGGCACTTACAGCTCTCATGGCCTTGTCCACGTCCTCAGGGGTAACAGCTTGAAAATCAATCTAGTGATGTCCTACCAGATTATCCCTTGGTGCCTCAGCTGGTTCTGCAGAATTGGAGTCCAGGTCCGCCCGAAGCCGAGCAACTTTATCCATGAGGAATTGGACATAGTCCTCAGCTCTGCCTTGCAAAGGATCGCTCGTATCCCTCCTATTTGGGAGGGAACGGGTTATCCTGAACAAGGCGGCTGGGCGCGACTCAGCGGAAGCAATCAGAGAGGCAATGTATGTTCTTTTTGTCGTCCTAATTGCCCGGATGTAAACTCTGATGCTGGATGTTAAAAGTGCTCGGTCTGACTCGGACTTACTGGATCTCCATCGGTGCTCTAGGCGTCTCTTTCGGCGCTTCATCTCCCGGAGTTCCTCAGTAAACCAAGGGGCCCTCCTGGATCCACTGCCTCGGATCGGCCGTAAAGGCGCAATCCGGTTAAAAGCCTCTGTCGCTGCTGAATTCCAGGCAGCAACCAGAGTCTCCGCCGGACTGCGGGCGAGAGTATCAGGAATAACCCCAAGCTCCGTCTGAAAACCCGACGGGTCCATAAGTCGCCTGGGGTGGAACCACCTGGTCGGTTCCTCCTCCCTACAGTGGGGGTTTGTTCTCCGAAAGTCAAGCCTCAGTAGGTAGTGGTCCGACCATGACAGGGGTAAGATCTCACTACCCCTCAGACCAAGGTCACAACTCCACTGCTCCGAGAGAAATACGAGGTCGAGCATGTGACCCGCCGAGTGAGTTGGGCCCCGAATTACTTCGGTCAAGCCCATGGCTGTCATGGAAGCCATGAACTCCTGCGCTCCATCAGAGTGTTCACTGAGCGAAGGCAAATTGAAATCCCCCAGAACCATAAACCTGGGGAACTCAATTGCCAGCTCGGCTACCGACTCGAGGAGCGAGGGGAGGGCTGCTGCAACGCTGTTGGGAGGCAGGTACGTTAACAGCAAGCCCACTTGACCCTTGAGGTCCAACTTCACCAGCAGGGACTCACACCCAACAAGCTCCGGAGCAGGGATCCTCCGAGGTACTAGAGACTCTCGGATAACAATGGCCACCCCCCCACCCCTTTCCTGTGCTTGCGGCTGATGAAGCACCTGAAAGCCCTCTGGGCACATCTCTACGAGGGGGACTCCTCCCTCCGGGCCCAGCCAGGTTTCAGTAATACATGCCAGGTCTGCCCTCTCGTCTAAAATTAAGTCCCGAACGAGGGGAGCCTTATGAACTACCGACCTGGCATTTAGCGACAGCAGCCTGAGACCAGGGTTTTGATTACTCGCCCCATCTGGCCTTGGAGTGGGACTCACAGGGGCGGAAGGAGGGATCTCTGTAACGTAGCGAGCCCTCCTTCCCCGGTAATGGCCAGCCCTAAATTCCCCGCCATATCTGCCCCTCCCTGTTAAGACCGTAATGCTCCGGCCCACTCCCGTGTCCGTAGTCCCTCCACCCACCTCCACGGCCCCCGTATTTCCCGACAGGCCCTTCGAATCAGTCATCCTGAGAAAGGACATTGGTCTTACCTGAACGTCTGTTTTCAGAAGGGGGAGGGAATGGTCACACGTGGGTTATTCTCAAAGCCTGATTGGTCCAAAGACTGAGAGAAAATGCTTAAATACTGGTGCCTTCCAGTCCTATCCCAGTTTCCTCGAAGGCGAACGGTAGAACTGAAACAACAAAAAAACAAACACACAACAAAACCCCCGGGAACCACCCGGGCCCTCCCCTGGGCCCCGACAGAAGATCTCAGGGCGGGTTGTGACCATTCCCTCCCCCTTCTGAAAACAGACGTTCAGGTAAGACCAACGTCCTTTTTCCAGAAGAGGGGGAGGGAATGGTCACACGTGGGACATACCCAAGCTACAGTCCCAGGGAGGGAGAATGAGAACCACTAGGGCCCAAGGGGAGCCTCAACCGACACCCCCAGTGGATCCTGCCATCAAGGACACACTCGCATCCGCGAAGGCCTCCAGACAATAACGCTGGAGGAAGGCGCCGGGCCAATTGAGTGGCCGCGTGACAGGCGGCCCCAACGCCCCCCCCCCCCCCGCGGCCTCGCTTTTGGCGCTCCTAATAGACTGGGCCGTGAACTCCGATGGGGCTGGCCCGTCGACCCGAATCCCCCTAGGCTTCCGCAATAGCCCGACACAGCTGATGCCAATTGAGCTGAAGACACGCTCAAACCCAGCGACCCCCGGCTGGAAAGAACCAGCCTACAAGGACTTGACCTACGGACCCCTCGGTCCGCCGGAGATGGAATCGCAGGGCGCGGGCACGTCCAACCGATGCCAGAGCCCCCACGCCATCCTAGGAACGGGCTCGGGCCCAGCCGGGCCGGATGAACTCCTGAGCCTAACGAAGGGAAGTGGCCACCTACGGGAAGAAGGTACGAGCAAGGCGAAGCGTCGCCCCGCACTGTAGAGATGATGGGGGCGACCTCAGAACAGGGTGCCCAACTCCATATACACCGGTTGGGGACAACCGCCACAAGGGTGCCTGCAGACGAACCCACCGAAGAGATTCGAAAAGGAGCCCCCCTCAAGCCCAGAGCACGAGGGGAAGAACACACGGGGAACCCGTGGACAGAGGGAAACCCAAGAATCCGCCCCCTACCGAGAAGCTCGATCAGGGGGACCTGAGAGAGGGAAGGAAACCCCCACCCCCTCCAGGGTTGAAACAATTCCGCCATCAGGCGGCACAACTCTTGTGGAGGGCCGACGTCAGGCCCCTCCCACAGGAAACTTGTGACGATAGGGAGAAGGAGCCCTGCCGGGTGAAGCCAGGCGAATAACACCACCAGATGACACCCAGGTGGAACGGCAGCCGCAGGCCGTAAGGTGCCCAGGCATCCCAAGACGCAAGGGACCCAGTGGCTGTATCAGCCCCCCACAGCTGCCGAACAAGAGTCATGGGACCGCTGCAACCTCAGGGACCGGGCGAAGCAGGACCCCCCCTGCTGCCAGGCTAACCCCTCCCGTGGGAGCCCCGCGGAGGGCCACCGACAGCCGGACGAGGTCCGCGAACCAAGGGCCCATGTCATAAGGGCCACCCCCATGATCGGGGTTCCCAAGCCACCCCCCCTTCAGGGAGACTCGCAACCAGGGGGAAGGGAGGAACCCATACCGAAGGCCCGCAGGTCACCTCCTCCCGAGGGCGCTCGCCCACAGACCAGGACAGGAAACGGGTGAAACCCCAGGGAGGAATGGAGCATGCGGGCGAGCGGGTAGACACCCAGGGAATGTCGAGGCGCCGACAGATCCGCCAAAGAACCGATGACTGAGGGAGTAGGCCCGCTCCCCTGGTCAGGGTCGCCCGATGCAACCGAGCCGCCAGGAGGCAGGGGAGCCCGGGGAGAGTCCCGACTCCGAGGGGAACAGTGGCCCCACCGCCCAGACGTCCAGGGCCAGAGCAGCCCGGCAGAGGGTCGGAGAAGCCCCCCCTTACAGATGTGAGCCTCGGCGGTCACCGTGTCCAATGGGAAGGCACGCGATGCCCCAGCACCGGGCCCCGAGGGAAGCGCGGAGCGCGGCGGGCCGGCACAAGTGCCATGCCAGCGTCGAGGGGTAAGACCCGAAAGTGACCACCTGCCTTGAGCGAACCAGGAGCCCACCGGGGCCTCCCCCGAACAGGCCCGCGTCCGTGAAGACGTACGCTCTGTCTGCCCCCTGAGTTAGAAGTCCCGCCGAATGGCTGGGGCAGATCCACCCCAGCGAGACCCGGGCTACCCCCAGGAGGCGGAGGGCCCGCAGAAGGTGTACCGTCGTCCCCCAGACCAGGACGAGGATCCCCAGGAGAGTCCAAGGGTCCGATGTGCGGGACTATCACTGCGCAAGAAACATCTCGCCCAAATTTCTGATAGAGGGAGGTTAAAACCAAACGACGTCTAAGGCCCTCCTGCCAGCAGATGCAGGCCGAACGGGGCTCCCTGGACAAACTCACCCCCTCCCCCGACATGGAGCCTATGACCGACGCCGGGCATGTGGAAAGGGGCGAGGCGGCCACCAAGGAAGCCCACCGAGGAAAAGGACGAGACTCCGAAGCTTCTAGAACGTGCGCTAGTATCCGAGAGACCTGAGTAGGCTAGTCCCGCTAAGGAGTCGGAGCCCCCCAAGAGTGGCGTGGACGAGCCGCTCGGGCCGCCAGGGCCTTCGCGAAGCCCGGAGAGCAGAGTCCAGTCCAAAGGGAAGGGCCCCGTGGGAGGACCCCAGGGACCCGCGATGACCGGCCAGAGTCGAGGAACGAAGATAGGCCCCCGTTAGAGCCACCGAGGCCAGGAGCCTCCTGCCCGATACCCCGAAGAATGGAAGAGAGGGAGGACGCTCTCCCTGCCTGTGTACCAGAGCGGTGCAGGTATGTGAGGGCCCGCTAAGCCTTCCGTCACCCGTTCAAACCGCGGACAGATGTGAGATGCTCCAGGCCCCGGTCATCCGAAGGAGCCGTCTGCACCGCCCGAAGGCCTAAAAGAAGGGCAATGGCCAGAACCACTGGGTAGCGGACACCCCCCCCCCGGGCTCCCAGACGGAGGGAAAACCCCAAAGAGAGCCGGCGGGGTGGAGAGAACCAACGCGGGAGCGAGGCAAGCAGAGACCCCTGCCCAAGCGTCCGACGCTGACTGCCCTAAGGACTCGCCTCCGATGGGACGACCTGAGGTTGAGCCCCTTCCCTCAGAGGAATGGGCGCAGCCCCCCCCCCCTGTTGCTGGACCACCTGGACCGGAGGAGGGAGCCGTATCCGCTCTGGAGGGATGAGCTGAGGAACTGCCTAATAAATGGAAGAAGAGAATGCAAGATTATAGACAGAATCGGAAACCCATACTGGCACATGACAAAAAAGAGATTTAGAGCCGGCGTAGCAGCCACAAGCGGGCGAACTGTCCCATGTCTCCATCCTTGGACCGGGATGAGGGCCCCCCCCCAAGGGCCAGGCCCCTCGAATGGTAAGGCCGCCCGGAGTCAGTGGGCCGAGCCGGCCCTCAGTCAGTGTCGCAGGCACCGGAGCCCGGGCGACGTGACCGAACTGGTCAGCATCCTGGAAGCAACTTGAGCGAACCCCAGTTGCCCCCGGGAGGCACAGGCGGGCCGCCCTGGGCCAGAAGAGATCCAGGCGGCGAGGCTCGCCTGGGACGTGAAAGCGCTCCCGACGATGCCACGGTCACGTGACCGAGGCCTGACTAAAGCAGAAAGCCGAGGTCGCAGAGGGCGTCCCACGCAGCGCAATCGAGCGCACCTGTAAGGGTGCTCAGCACACCTGACAATATTAGGGCAGCCCCTAGAAGGAAACGGACGGCAACTGAACCGTCCAAGCAAGGGCCCGGTTAACACTAAGAGTTAGTGGCCAATGCCTCCAATACAGAAGTCGGAGAACTGCGCCCACCATATAGTCAGCGCCTCCCTAGCCGAGGGAAGAGCCGAAATCTCTTCTAACCATGGCCATGGCAGAAACGAGGTTATGCCAGGATCCCTAGGAGGAGGAATCAAGGCCCTCCCCCCACCTAGCCATGTCCTGAGTCTTGTCCAAAGGCATAGTCAACAGTCCAGGTCGGGACGCCCAGAGAATGGGCCCCTCCCAGGGACCACACCTCCATCTCCAAGGAGATTTTTTTTTTAATTTTATTTTACTTTCATTAATTTTATTTTTATTTTTATTATCATTATTTTTATTTTTATTTCAATCTCTGACCAAGATGGGGGGGACATAGCCCAGCACTGGGTGCGGCCCAGACCCCCCATGCTTGGAAGACGAAACCAGGCCCTTGGAGAGCCAACCTGCGCCTGGGATAAGACCCCCAGAGTCACACACACACACACACACACCCCGGATCCTAAAGGGAGACTAGTATAGATCTAATTCAAGCTATTAGCTCTCATCAGCTAGCCATACCCTTACTGGGATTTGAACCAGGGCTATATTACATGTTAGGCAAACATCTTAGCCGGCCACAGGCTCTTCTGAGGGGGGGGGAGAAGGACCCCACTCCACCTGGAAGAAGGGGAAATCTGCCTGGGGACCCCAGGATAAGGTGGACTAACTCCAGGATTGGATTGGGCTGAAGGGCCTGAAGGGAGGCCAAACCCAGACCTTGGGATAAATGACAAAGGCCCACACACATAGAACTTATGTATATCCCCAGAGGGTTGTTAGGCCTTATAGGAAAAAACAGTTCGCATTTGCTTCTGAAGGGTGGAACTGAGCCAACCCTGAGTAGGCCAGGATAAATCCCTGGCTGCCAGTAGAAATAGTAAACAAAGGAAGGCTAACAATTTCCAAGCCACTAGGCCCCATCGGCTAGCCATCCCTTACTGGCATTGAACTAAGGTACAGTTTAGGCAATATAAATTAAAAACTCTAAGATACAAACTCTGCTCCGCACCATGCAGCCCTTGACCCCTTCCCACGAGAAGGACTTCAGGGCAGGGGGGAGACATTGGGGGGGACATCCTACCCCTCCCCCTGCAAAGGCTTTCTCACCTCCCGCCAGGTCTGCCACCTGGCCCTGGGGAAACATCCGAGCCCCCCTCCATTTCCCCACTTACGTGTCAAGCCGGAAGGAATGGAGGATTCCAAGCCTCTGTAGGCCCCATCGGGACCTGGGCCTGCTGTCCTGTTGCCTGCCATGCCAAATGAGAGGGACCGCACCAGCTTCGAGGCCGTGGGTCAAGCACAATCATCGCGTACGTGGCGACCAAGGCAACATGGCCGCCGGAACTTTCATTTCCGATCTGGCGGCTCCGTCGGCCCTCTGAAGGACCGTGCTGAGGCAGGCAAGGACGGGGGAGGCCTCGCGGCCCCTAGGCACGCACCACCTCCCCCAGGAACACTCGTAGCGATCTGAGCCGAAAGGAGAATGCAGCAGCCGCCCGAATCAAACAGCGGCTCCGCAATCGGCTCACACGCGCCTCCTGGCACTGCTGCTGCATCTCCTAGCTATTTAAGGGAGAAGGCAGCCTCTCCAGCAGCTGAAAGAGAGCTGGCACCCCCGCACCCGGGGACAGGCTAAGGCTCTGGGCCTGCGGGGGGGGAGGCAGCATGCCCCACTGGGCCCTCCCCCACCGCCCGGGGCAGTAAACTGTCCCTTGGGGCCACAGCTGCTGACTTTAGTAATTTAGAAAACCTTTTAAATGCCCAATTAAACCAAATGAGACCAAATTGAATAAAGTAAATCCTACCAGTAATTCTCAACAGTTCTTGGACCAGAAAAGACTGAGAGGAAACTGGGATAAGACTGGAAGGCACCAGTATTTAAGCATTTTCTCTCAGTCTTTGGACCAATCAGGCTTTGAGAATAACCCACGTGTGACCATTCCCTCCCCCTCTTCTGGAAAATGGAATGGGCCCAGATCCCTCCAGCACTTCTGCAGAGCGTTCAGTGTGGGGGAACCCGGTTCCCATCCCAATCCTCGCTTACACACCCAAACGCTCACCCACTCACACCCCCACAAAAATTTCAAATACAACAATATAATATAAAAGGGGAAAAATTACACAGGTTAAAAATGGGAACATTCACTTACAATCATACACATCCACACTACTTACAAGAAAGAAATTGCGCAGGTATAATAGCTGATAAAAATAAGTGAAAAGTCCGTACATGGGGACATAAAGTCCGTAAGTAACAGCGCAATAGACCGGTCAAGCCGGGATGATGTGAGGGAGCTAAAGTGGCCTCTTTCTCCAAAAGTCTGGTGTAGGAGGAATAGTAGTCGGGATGGCAAGGGTAAAGTTTCTGAGATAGTAGTGGGCGATGAAAGCCACGATAATAAACGCAGTCCGGGGGGAGAGATACAGAGCTGAAAGTCCAGCGGGCTAAGTCCATAAAGATGAAACATAATTGGAGGGGCCAGTTAAGGTGGATGGTAAAGATGGTAATCATAGCTAAGTCAAAACTCCCAAGCAAACGCAGGGGCGATGTCCTCCAAGAAACTTATCCACAGCGTTCTCCCAATTGCAGCGACAAACCAGGTCTAACAAGCCAACAGCAGCCCTACGATAGTCATAATCCCCATAATCTCCAAGCCTAATGGTGATCGCGAGGAGACACAAGCCCCCTCTGCAGCTAAGTCACGATGTCTTCTAAAGCTGAGCCGCAGCGTTTTCAAACGGTCTCAGCAATAAAGGCACCACGACAGTCACGGCAGACAAAGCAGCGAAAGAGGGGGGGGAGGTGAGGCTCTCTCAGCCAGCAGTTAGATGGAGGTCGAAGCTCTCTCCGACCAGCTGGATCTCCAGTCCGCTGCCAGCGTCGGACCCCCAAGAAGTCGCTCGTACCCTAGCCTCCAAACGCTCTCCAAAACGCTCTCGACACTCCGAACGCTCCGAACACTCCGGACGCTCTCCAACGCCTTCCAAAGCAAGCTGGATCGCCAGCTGGGTCGCAGCGTCTTCCGAGCAGCTCCCGGGCGGCTCCCGGGCGGCGGCGTCTTTCTCAAAAAGCAGCCTTCGAGAGCAATATCTCTCCAGTCTGCTGCCAGCGCCAAGCCCCCGAGGAAATTGCTCATACCCTGGCCTCTCTCCAGCTCAATTTCTGAGGCCAGTTTCTCCCCTTTGGCTGTTTTCCCTGTATGGACGCCAGAGCGGTGGACTCGGCAGACATGTTCCTCGCACATGCGCATATCTTCTCCCATGCTTGCTATTATACTGCCTAATGAAATTCCATATTTCCATGGCTTGAGGCGTTGTTTCATTGTCACACTCAAAGCAGTATGGAATGAATCTTGTTGGTTTTGCATAAAAATTGTATATATAAAGGATTATCAAATTGTTTACTGTTTTCCCATCTAACTCTTCTCAATTCTCTGCATTTCTCAAAAACATTTTTTTTTACTTTGTTCACAGTCATAAATGATGTAGATATATTATTGGGAGTGTGTGTGTGTGTGTGTGTGTGTGTGTGTGTGTGTGTGTTCTCTGCATTTGTGTGACAATCATCAAGAAAAATATTCAGGGATGTTTTTAAAGGAATAACCATCTTCTTCAAATTGTGATTGGCATCTTTGAAAGGATACTAAATTTGCATACCTCCTTTTCTAATCACTTATGGAAATTGCTTGTAATTGCTTTTCAGCTATTAGGAATCTTTGGATTAATAAACTTTACAGCACTGTGTGAATTTCCTTCAATCCTTAGCAAAATAACTTTTAATTACAAGTTTAAGTTTGTTTTTAAATGGAATAAATAGCAAAATTTATAAAAGATTGAAAATTTGATTTTAGAAAGTTATAGGTGGACTAAAGGTCCAGATAAATTTGAAATAAGATTCTGGAATTAATTATAAAGCATCCTTCCTGTGGGAAAATGCTTTTGTTTTGATTTAAAAAAAAATAAAAAAATTGGATGTCAGCTGTCCAACTAGTGAAATCCAAAACAAGGAAACACTATTGGGAAATTTTAATTCCCAAAAGTAAAATTTTATTGGACATACCATATTGGTAGTGAAGAAACAAAACCAGCTGTGGTTTTCCCTTGAAATTGCTTGTCTAGTTAAACAATAGCTTCCTCTTCTCTCCACTCTTGGGTGATCACATTATCTAATTATTAGACATCCTTTTGTTATGGGAACAGTCCATTTCTTTCTAAAGCACCTGCAAGTGGTGACCTTAATGGTTTCCTTGCTCTCAGGATCTCCACATACATTCTCAGCATTCCATTTCCCCCTCTCTCCCCCCCCAGTTCAGTGGCAAGTTGAAAAGCATTAGGGTTTGAAAGAAGCATAGTGATTCAGTCTTGACATTGTATTCTACAGGGAACTAAAGTTTTTTAATTAAAGGAAAAGAACATTTAAACTCGATTTCCAATTGCAGAATGAAGCAGGATATTCTAATAGGCTTATTGAAGAATAGTATCTGGATCTATTCCTAGACTGTCTCTAAAGTATATTATAGAAGAGCAAAAGTTCTGTCTGATTAAAAGTGAGTTGAAATGGATTTACAAATGACAGACTAGTAGAATGACATAGAAAAAGTTGTAACACTAGACATAGAAAAAAACACTGGAAGGTGTTTTTAAAAGAGATTTTAAATAATAAAACAAGAGAATGAGTTGGATAAATTTACTATATTGGATTTACAAATTTGCAAAATAAACTTATTCAAGTTTTGAAGAATCTTGTGAGAAAGAACAAAGAAAAATTAAATAAAGTTCTATGACATTATTTGAAGGCATGAAAGATAAAGATTGTTAAAAGGAAGAAATATAAAGTTGGTTTATTTGGTAAAAGTTAAAATAGATAACATTTCTACTAATGGATTTTGCTGATGAGGCCTGGAATGGCAATGCTTTATGGATTTGTTTACAAATAAAATAAGGAAAAAGATAAACTATTGTATTTTAAGTGAAAGTGATAAGTTAATGAATTTTTTACTTGTGGTGAGGAAGGTAGGCATCATTTTTATATGTTTTACTATGTTCTTATTATTTTTTCTCTTTTTTCTTTTTCTGTACCTTTTTCTTTTATTCTACTTTTTCAGTTTGGTTTTTACTGTTATGATCTTTAATAAAATTGTTATTAAAAATATGGACAGCTCAATCAATAGTTTATTTTACAAATCATCTTTTTAAAAGAGCCTTCTTAAAATTGTCATGTGTTTTTTGAAAAGGACTAGATCTATTTTCTTTGTCTTCCTTTTCCTACAGAAACATTAATTTTCTGGAAAATGTATGTATTTAGAAGTTATTCCAATCTGATCTTTTGTTGCCTTTTAAAGATGAATGTTTAGGCGAGAGGAAAAGATGGGTCTCAAGAGATTGTTACCTTCTCATTTTCTGCAAAATAGTTCCATAACTTTGCCAAGAGTATTTTGTGAACCACCAACAGAAATTAATTTAAGGGCAACTTCTATTATTTACATAATGGTAATAGGAAATGGACTATCTCCATAGTTAGGCCACTTAGTATGATTTCAGTGTCACCCAACTCCAGATCAACTCTGTGCAGCTCACACTATAAAATCTACAGTTTTCTTTTATATGCAAAGAATCAGAGAATTTTTTTTAAAAAAATCTATTGATTTTGCCACTGGTTGATTATTCTTAACGAATTGGGATTGTTAAAATTCAAAATATCCTTTAAACAAAGTCACAAAGTGAAACAAAATTCTTCTGGCTATATTGATTCAAGTTTTCAGATATGTAATTATGCAAATTATTCTTGAACTTAATTTGAGTTTTTTAAAGTCTGTTTTTTTAGTTTTTCAACCCTGTACTCCATTATCATAAATGATTCCACTACATTTGGAACTACTTTGAATAAATATGCATAGGAATCTAGTACTATATTGCTTTGATAATCCATTTTATATATTCAATTTTTTGATAGAATGAATTGGAAGTAAAGTTAAATAACATTATGTTCTAATTTAATTTTCTATTCATTCATTCTGTCAAAAAATTGAGCAAAATGTATTTCACCATGGGTCCATCAGGCTGGTCTTATAGTCATTGTGTCATGGCTGCAAATCGGCTTGCTTTCCAATTCCCACTCACAGCCAGATATTTATCAGTGGTGGAAGGGATGTGGGAAGGCAATAGGAGGGGGTAAAGGAATGCAAGAATGCCGGCTCAAAGCCTGGGACAATGCCATCCTCCCAAAGTCATTTGCTGGGAATGTCTGCCAGAATGAAGAGCCTGTTCTCCAAAGAAAAAGAAAGCTAGTGATTGGCCAGTGAATGATAACTGTGGGCAGGTCAAGGGAGAATGGAAAAGTTAATTATGCTTTTTGCATGTGAAAATATCAGAGTTGGCTTCACTTTTCTTCTGTAATCATTTAAGCTCATGCAAAGTATACTCTTGATTAAACAATAGCCCAGAAGTCTTTCTTTGCTAGCTAAATGAATAGAACAGTTAACACACGAAACTGCTAAAAAATGCCCGTGAGCCACTAATTAGAAAAGCGAAAGCTGAAGGTTTGAGAAAAGCCCAGGCAGGGAGTGGGCAAATCCGTCCATTTCTATTGAATATTGTGATCTTGCTGAGGTGTTCAGCGAAAAGGGGTTTGACGTGCTTTGTCTCCACCGCCCCACAGACTGTGCCATCAAGATTGTCACCGGGGTCAAACTGTCAAAACCTAAGCTGTACTCGATGACACCTAGAAAAATGGAGGAACTCGAGCATTCATTGACAAAAACTTAGCCAGGGGTTTTATTCAACTTGCAAAGTCATGCATGGCAGCCCCCATGCTCTTCAGAGAGAAAAAAGAGGATATGGGTGGACTATTAGGATATGGGTGGACTATTGCAAATTAAATATCATTTGCATGGAAAACAGGTACTCCCTTACCTTGCCAAAGGGAGGATTTTTACAAAATTGGTCTTAAGGGAAGCATATTATCAAGTGAGAATCAAGAAAGGCAATGAGTGGAAAATGGCATTTATTTGTCTGTTGGATTGTTACCAGTTTAGAGTATTCCCTTCCACACTACAGGGGCTCCCAGTCATCTTTATGTAGTTGATAAATGAGGTCCTGTACAAGCATTTGTACAAAGAGATTTGGGGTATTTAGATGACATTTTGATTTACACCAAAAGATGGAAGAATATGTGAAGTTATTCAGAGCAATACTTGGAAAGCTCTGAAAAGCCCAGCTTTACGTAAAACTATCCAAATGTGGACAAAACTGGACTAACCAGGGTACCAAATTTCACAGGGCAGTGTGGAGATGGATCCTGGAAAGATGCACGTAGTCTTAGATTGGGAAGCACCTCAGACAAGGAAACAACTGCAAGTTTCCTCGGCGTTGCCAACTTTTACCGGCAATTTATCCCTGAATTTGCTCAAATTACCCTGCCAATCACGAACTTTTTAAAAACTAAGGAAGCCACCAAACCCAAGCCAAGTCAGCCCTTGAAGCTGGAGGATTGTGGCGATACCTACTGTTCTTTAATTATCTATTTTATGATTACTGGAGACTCAACTGTGTGAATAAGGAAAACCCTTAAGTAAAGCTGATTTTTGGAAAGCTTCCTAGACTATCTAAATGGAACTGATTGAATAATCCTGGAATATAAATAACTATGAGTATTGTACTTTCTGAGGAGCAACATTAGGCTTGAATATATTGTTTTTGGACTAAAATAGGGGGAAATAAGAGAAATTTCAAAAGAAATAGTATTAATGTTCCAGAGCATTAAGGACACTGACAAAGAATTACAGGAGATAAAGAACCTATTGCATGGCATAAACGGGAAAATAGAAAATACCCTGCAACTGATAATGAATGAAGACCAAAAATTCCAGGAAAGAGAGACAACAGAAAAAATGGAGGAAAAGACAGAACAGAAAAATTAGCAAATAAAGCAAGAAGATGAGAAGGAGAAGATAATAAAGATAATAATGACTGGTGAAATAAACCAAGGGGAAAGTACTTTAAGAGATTTAAAAATAGAATTGGAGAAGTAGGAAAATACTTTTCAAAGGAAGATAGGGGCCTGGGTAGATACTCTGGAGGTCGGGCAGCATAGGAGGATAGAGATGAGAGAAATGTTTAGATTGAACAGTGAAGATACAGATATAGATAGAGACAAGGATCCAAGAAAGGAGTATGGGAGTCAAGCAAAAAAACAAATAAGAATTGAAGTATTAAAACGGGCAAGAGATGGTGGATAGAAAGGAATGTTTTAAATGTAATGATATCCTGATTAAAAGCTAGAATAGAGGTAGAAATAAGAATACACACGCTTATATAAAGTTATAAATAGCTAGATTGAAAGATTAGAAGTTGAAAGATGATATTATTAAGTATGTTTAAATAATATGGTGATTGACACAAGAGTGGTGCATTGAAACATTGAATAATTAAATAATAAAGGACTATATCTTAATATAAGCATGTGTATTAACACTAACATTAGCAATTTTGGCCTGACTAGAAGCCAGAATAGAGGCAGAAATAAGGGAAATATTAGCACACATATTTTTATACAATAGAATAAAAGCAATTACTAGAGGGAAAGATTAGAGGTTGAAAGGTGGCATTACTATGTAAATCAAATAATATTGTGATTGACATTAAAATGGAACATTGAAATATTGAATAACTACTTTAAAACAAACGTACTGTATATTAATATTAGGATTTCATGTTTAATTAATGTAACAAATATTATTAATATAATTATTGCCACTTGTCCCAAAATGAATGATACTCAGATGCTGTACTATTCATGTATTGTTGTTGAAGTATATTTTAAAAATGAAAATCCAAAAAAGTAGGGGGGGGGAGCCGATAAGAAAAGAATGCTCCAAAAGGAGAACAGGGCAAAAGGTGCACCTTTCCACCAAGATTTTGCAGTCAAGGCAACCCTGCAAGAAGTTGGGGCCCAAGTTTGTGGGACCTTTTCCCATCATCCAGATCATAAATCCAGTGACAGTAGAGTTAAAGTTATCAAAGAATTTTAGGTGCCTCCATCAAATGTTCCATTGTAGTTTACTGAAGCCATTTGCATTTACAACCTGACAAAGCCATCTATCTCATTTGGGTATAGGGAGAAAAATATTTTGAGGTGAAAGACATCCTTGACTCTCAGGTCCGTAGGAGAAAGTTACAGTATTTAATCTTATAGAAAGGGTTTGCCCAGCAGAGGCAGAATGGGTGGAAGCGACACACATCCATGTCCCTAGATGCACCTGGAGGTTCTATGCCAGTATCCACGCAAGCCAAGGTGACTTTTGTACAGTAGTGGTTTTCTTGTGTAATTAATTATGTATATCTGTTTGTTATATTTCAGGACTCGTCCTTCTTTTTGGAGGGGCAGCATGTCATGTCTGGCAGATCAGCTTGCTTTGCAACTTCTACTCTGAGCCAAACATTTAGCAACAATGGGAGGGATGCAGGGGAGGAAGTTTAAAGGAATGCCAGGAATGCCGACTCAAAGCCTAGGACACTGCCAGCCTCCCAATTTTGTTTGCTGGGAATGTCTGCTAGAATGAAAAGCCTGTTCTCCAAACAAAAAATGAAAATGATTGGACAGTGAATAATAACTATGGGCAGGCCAAGGGAGAAAAGAAAAGTTAATTATGCTTTTTGCACGTAAAAATATCAGAATAGGCTTCGCTTTTCTTCTGTAACTATTTAAGCTCCAGTAAAGTGTACTCTTGATGAAACAATGACCCAGGAGTCTTTCTTTGCTAGCTAAATGAATAGGACAGCTGACACATTGCTGTACTTTAAAAAAAAAACAACTTCTTGGGTGATAGCCAAAATGTATCGTAGGAAAGAGCCTTGTTTTATATTTATTCCAGACTCCTAGGATGACATACCTAACAAAATAATTCTTAAAATCTGCATTCACTTTAGCTTTGTCATATCATAAATATGTGTCTCCTAAATCTCATGGTCCTCTATGTCTAACAGCCTCTTGTTCTTTAAAATTATCCAGTTCTTTATTCTGGGCAGTTGATACTCTTAACCTAAGTTGTGCATGCACGTATACTCTCCCACTGCTTGCCTTTATGAATTAAACTGCATGTTAAACATACGTGATTATAATTGGTTGATATGGAATTTGCTTAAACAGAAAATATAAACAAAGGTTCTTTGCTTGGAAGATTTTTTTTTCAAACAATTCATATACTTTCCCAAAAATAAAAATAAGATGAGATATATTTTCACGATTAGTGAGAAACGGCATATAATATGTACAACACACCTTAGTTAAGTAAAATTTAATTATGCTAGGAGTATGTATACACTTTTGGATGCAATTCATGCAAAGGTAAAAATAACATTTTAAGGTGCTATTAAACAAATAATTACTTATGTAAAGTGTAAAATAAACAATGATTTCTTAATTATTTTTCCACAGGCTGCTGAGTCAGGAATAATAAAAGTAAAAACAATAGCAGCACGACACACTGACATCCTAGCAGGTAATTATTTGCAAACAGAACAAATAAAAACATTTGTTTTATTAAAAAGTTATGAGTCAAATCCATTATGTTTGATGTGAAATTAAGTGTCATTATTTTTAGAATTTGGAAGTAACAGTTTTAATCTTTTAACTCCGTTGAAGCTAAAATGTAGTTTGCTGAAGTGATTTCTAGCCAAAGCTAGTAAAACTGTATTGATACCCTATTTCCTAATACAAAAGGAACTTATCTTTAGTGCTACATAATTTAGTAGTATTTTTTAAATAGGATGAGTGTTTTATGTAAATAGATAAGGTAACTGTAATAGAATGAGTCATTAAGAGTTAAGGGGAATTCTATTGTATTATTATTATTATTGATCATAAGCCAAATGTTCAGACTGGGTTTGGCATTTTTGCCTATCTATTGAGTAATCAATATAAGCAGATCTGGATGTTTGATGGGATTACAGACATCATCGCAGGATGGAAGCTGTTCCGAGTAAATTCGCCTTTTGCAATTGACAGATGGCGAATTTGTCAATACCAGGGGTGTTGAAGTGGTGCTCTAGTTGTTTTGGGATTGCACCCATGGCACCTATTACTATTGCTACTACCTTTGCTTGCCTTTGCCATAGTCATTCTATTTCTATTTGTAGAACTTTGTATTTGTTTTTGTTGTTGTTATTATTACTTGGGTCTATGTTGATCTATTACTATATCTTGAGCTAATAAGCATGAAATGTTGGAACAGTACTGTAGAATCTTGACATTACAGCTCATCAAAAGTGATATATATCCTAATCAAGTTTCAAAGAACAATTTGTTTTTTTAATATGGAAAAATTATGTGCAAAGAGTAAATTAACCTAGAATGGCAATATTTGCTTACTGTATGAGACTTTAATCCAAATGTTCTGCATATTTGCCTATCAACAAAAAAATCATTGGCTGTAATCTAGCACTAATGCTAAATGATTATTTGATTATTGATTATTTAATAATTATCAGGTACTGAGGATTTAATAGCTGCCAGCTGATGTAAGGTTGTAAACTGTAATCTGTAAAGGAAAGAGCCTGTAAACTGTAAATTGATGCAATGGGAATGATTCAGCAATACAGGGATTGTCTATTTAAGACTGATGGGGTCCACACGTCATTTACCCCTTTAAGATGTGTGTGTATATAGGTGGTCATTAGAGGGCGTTTCTCTCTCTCTCTCTCTTGTATATAATTTCTCTCTTCGTATCCATAGCTGAGTGGTAAGGGATTTATCTATCATGTGCATGTCTGTATATATTTGTATATAAACCATTATTAATTGTCTAAAGGCTCTGTGTGCTGTGTACGATGTTGTGCTCCTGAGTTTATCTCATAATAGTCACGCTGCCAAAACTCTTGACAGGATATGGGCCCAGTCCAGAGAGAGGGCCAGAGTAACTAGAGAGCTTAGAGAAAGGAATAACCCAGTGTGAGCTTGCACCAGAGTAAGTAGTTTAAATCATGGTTAGCAGGCAGCATGTCCTCTGTCGGCATAATGGGAGGAGGTTTCCTGGTGTCTCAGCTGAATGACCCAATTACCTCTCCTGGAATGTGAACATGGAGATGTGTTGTGACTCAGCAGTTCTGCCGAGAGGTTTTTCGGGATACCAAATTCAGTGTTGTGACTCAGCAATTCTGCTGACAGTTTTTTCAGGATACAAAATTCAGTATGCAGCTGGGGCTTGTGGGAGCAGGTTTGGAGATAAAAGGAGAGATGCTGCCACGCCCCAGTCGCTGGAGTCAACGTTCCTTCGTGTGTTCCGTGTCTGGTACAATATTGCTTGCTTATTACTCGTGATTATGCCTGTTACATTTGGATAAATGCTTTGGTGTTTTCATGTAAATCTGATCCGTGGAGATGGTGGAAGAAGGGCAACGTTTATAAGAGCTTTTGTTTTGAATTCTTAGATTTTTAAAAGGATTTTATTTTCCATTTTCATTTTCATACACTCACATATATACTGTGCATAGCCGGCGCCATACAACATTAAACAATAATCGCAGCAATTCCTCTTCTCAACAGTACCCCCCCAAAAATAGAGACCCAATATACCTCTTCCACTCTCCATACACCTCTTTCTTCCACCCCCTCCACCTTTCTATCTTCCCTCCATCATCCCTCTCTACCCTACTTCCCCTCCCCCTCTACCACTCTTCTCTCCTGATTCACTCCCTCCCTTCCTTCTCACCCCCCTCCCATCCTCTCTCCTGTCCCTCTCTACCCATCTTTCTTCTATCCCACTCCTCCTCCCCTTGGTGTATTTCCACTATATGTCATTGTACTTACCGTAACTTATCCTATTTTTACAGAGAAATTAAAAAAAAACAGTATACATGTGAAATCGCATTACATTGAAATCTAACACATCGTATCTAACCTAGTATATATCCCTCCCTCCCCCCACCCTCCCCCCACCCCCCATCTCCCTCCCCCCCGACTTCCCAGAGCCCATACACGTTATAGATTTTTAACAAACACAGTCTAAAATATATTGAGAAGAAAAGAATAAGAAATTAATAACATCTCTACATTGAGCTTAGCTCCTTCTTGCTAAACTAGCTTTGAACAACTTAAATCATTCCTGATCTTAAGCATAGACTATCTGGAATTTCTTAGTCCCATATTTGTTTTGTATATAGTCAATCCATTTTTTCCAGTCTTGTTTATATCTCTCATTTGAATGATCCTTAAGATATGCCGTTATTTTAGCCATCTCAGCTAAATTTGTAACTTTCAATGTCCATTCTTGAGTTGTAGGCAAGTTTTCCTTCTTCCAGTATTTATGAGTTTTTATGAGTTTTATTGAACACTTATAGGCCGCCCTTTTTCCTGAGGGGACTCAGGGCGGCTTACAATAATGCGGGAGGGGAGTGCAAGACAAGACATAAAAGAAAATGTGAGTAAAAAAATAATTAACAATAAAAGCACAACATTCACTCAGCATTCAGGCGGGGAGAGAGTAAAGTCCTATCCCCAGGCCTGACGGGATAGCCAGATCTTGAGGGCCGTGCGGAAGGCCTGGACGGTGGTGAGGGTGCGGATCTCCACGGGGAGATTGTTCCATAGCGTCGGAGCTGCAACTGAGAAGGCTCTCCTCCGCGTAGTCGCCAGTCGGCACTGACTGGCGGATGGAATTCGGAGGAGGCCTACCCTGTGCGATCTGATGGGATTGCGCCACCAACAATCTTGCTGCCGTTATCAAGTGCAGAATCAGGTTAGTCTCTGCCACTGTAAAGTCAGTACCTAGTACCTAGTATTTTTACCTAGTAAAAATAACTGAGGAGTAAACTTTATTCTTCTTTTAAAGATATTTTGCGTAATCCACCATATTTTTATCCAAAATGCCTTAACCTTTTGGCAGGTCCACCATATATGAAAATATGTAGCATCGAGAGAACCACATCTCCAACATTTAGGCTGTAAATTCAGATACATAGAAGCCAGCTTTTTAGGATCTAGATGCCATCTGTAGAACATCTTATAAAAATTTTCTCTCAGGTTTTGAGCTTGTGTAAATTTCACATTTCTTACCCAGATTCTTTCCCATGTATCCAACATTATTGGTTCTTCAATATTTTGAGCCCACTTTATCATGCAATCTTTAACTAATTCTGTTTCCGAATCCATCTGTATTAATACATTATATATCCTCTTTATGTGCATTAAGCTTTGATCTCTTATTTGTTTAAACAGATTATCCTCAACTTGGATAAAACCAAGTTTTTGATCTATTTTCCACCTGGCCTGTAATTGCCCATACTGGAACCATGTTTGAACTACCTTCTCCTCTTTTAATACCTCTAAAGATTTTACTTGTAGTACCCCCCCTTTCCAAAATGAGAAGCTGTAAGTAATTCTATCCTGTTTTTGTGCTATATTCATATTTTCAATTGCTTGTCTAGGAATTGCCCACATGGGTATCTTGTCATTTAATTTATATTGGTATTTTTTCCAGACCCGCAGTAAAGCATTTCTTAAAATATGACTTTTAAAATTCTTGTCCAATTTTTTGTTGAATAACAGGTAAGCAGGCCAACCATATACCAGATCGTGTCCCTCAATATTCAATATTCTATCATTAGTTAAATAGGACGTTGGTCTTACCTGAACGTCTATTTTCAGAAGGGGGAGGGAATGGTCACACGTGGGTTATTCTCAAAGCCTGATTGGTCCAAAGCCTGAGAGAAAACGCTTAAATACTGGTGCCTTCCAGTCCTATCCCAGTTTCCTCGAAGGCGAATGGTAGAACTGAAACGACAAAACACAAACACACAACAAAACCCCCGGGAACCACCCGGGCTCTCCCCTTGGCCCCGACAGAAAGGTCTCAGGGCGGGTTGTGACCATTCCCTCCCCCTTCTGAAAATAGACGTTCAAGTAAGGCCAACGTCCTTTTTCCAGAAGAGGGGGAGGGAATGGTCACACGTGGGACATACCCAAGCTACAGTCCCAGGGAGGGAGAACGAGAACCACTAGGGCCCAAGGGGAGCCAGTGGAACCTACCACCAAGGACACGCTCGCATCCGTGAAGGCCTCCAGACCCAAAACGCCGGAGGAAAACGGCAGTCAATCAAGTGGCCACGCGACAGATGGCCCCAACGGGCACCCTACGGCCCCCGAGGCCGCGCTCATGGAGCTCCTAAGAGACTGGGCCGTAAACTCCGACGGGGCCAGCCCGTCGACCTGAATCTCCGTAAGCATCTGCAATGGCCCGACGCAGCCGACGCCAATGGTAGCTGAAGACACACTCGAACCCAGCGACCCCCAGCTGGAAGAATCAGCCTACAAGGAATCGACTTACGGACCCCTCGGTCCGCCGGAGATGGAACCGCAGGGCGCGGTGCACGTCTGATCAATGCCAGAGCCCCCCGCCATCCTAGGAACGGTCCCGGGCCTGGCCGAGCCGGATGAACTCCGGAGGCTAACGAAGGGAAGTGGCTACCTACGGGAAGAAGGTACGAGCAAGGCGAAGCATCGCCCCGCCCTGTAGAGAAGATGATGGGGCGACCTCAGAACAGGGAGCCCCACTCCAAGTACACCGGGCGGAGACAGCCGCCACAAGGGAGCCTGCAGACAAACCCCCTGAAGAGATTTGAAAGGGGCCCCCTTCAAGCCCTGAGCACCAGGGGAAGAACACACGGGGAACCCGTGGACAGAGGGAGACCCCAGAAGCCGCCCCCTACCGCGAAGCTTGATCAAGGGGACCTGAGAGGGGAAAAAGAACCCCACCCCCTCCAGGGCCGAAACAAAACCGCCACCAGGCAGCGCAACTCTTGTGGAGGTCCGGCGTCAGGCCCCTCCTTCAGGAATTCTTGACGTTAGGGAGAAAGGTGCCCTGCCGGGTGAAGCCAGGCAGAAACCCCACCGGATGACACCCAATTGGAAGAACAGCCACGGGCCGTAAGGCGCCCAAGCATCCCAAGTCGCGAGGGACCCCAGAGACCAGGCCAGCCCCCAACAGCTGCCGGACAAGAGTCATGGGACAGATGCAACCCCAGGGGCCGGGCGAAGCAGGACCCCCCCCTCCGCTGCCAGGTCAAACCCCTCCCGCAGGAGCCTCCGCAGAGGGCCACCGACAGCCGGACGAGGACCGCGAGCCAAGGTCCCTAGGTCACAAGGGCCCACCGCCACGATCGGGGCCCCCATGCCACCCCCCTACGGGGAGACCCGGAACCAGGGGGAAGGGGGGAACCCATACCGAAGACCCGCAGGTCACCTCCTCTCGAGGGCGCTCGCGCCCTCCACAGACCAGGACAGGAAATGGGTGAAACCCCGGGGAGGAATGGAACACGCGGGCGAGCGAGTAGACACCCAGGGAGTGCAGTAGGCCCGCACCCCTGGTAAGGACCGCCCGATGCCGTCGAGCCACCAGGAGGCAGGGGAGCCCGGGGAGAATCTCGACTCTGAGGGCAACCGGGGCCCCACCGCCCAGGTGTCCAGGACCAGAGCAGCCTGGCAGAGGGCCGGAGAAGGTCCCCCCCAACAGAAGTGAGCCTCAACGGTCACCGTGTCCAACGGGGCCCTAGGGAGCGTGGAGCCCAGCGTGCCGGCACTAGTGCCATCCCAGAGACGAGGGGTAAGACCCGAAAGCGACCACCTGTCTTGAGCGAACCGGGAGCCCACCGGGGCCTCCCCCGAACAGGTCCGCGTCCGTGATGACGTACACTCTGTCTGCCCCTCGAATTAGAAGTCCCGCCGAGTGGCCGGGGCAGACCCGCCCCAGCGAGACCCGGGTTACCCCCGGGAGGCGGAGGGCCCGCAGAAGAGGGCACCGTCGTCCCCCTGACCAGGACGAGGTTCCCCCGGAGAGTCCAAGGGTCCGGCGTGCGGGACTATCCCTGCGCAAGAAACGACTCGCCCAAAAATCTGATTGAGGGAGGTTGAACCGAACGAACTCATCTAAGGCCCTCCGCCAGCAGATGTAGGCCGTAGCGGGGCTCCCTGGACCGACTCACCCCCTCCCCCGACATGGAGCCTATGACCGACACCAGGCATGTGGAAGGGGAAAGGCGGTCACCAGGGAAGCCCGCCAAGGAAAAGGCGAGACTCCGAAGCTTCCAAAACAGGCGTCAAATATCCGAAGACCCGAATAGGCTAGCCCCGCCAAGGAATCGGAGCCCCCAGGATGGGGCGCGGACGAGCCCCCCCCTGGGCCGACAGGGCCTTCGCGTAGGTCCGGAGGGCGGAGTCCAGTCCAGAGGGAATGCTCTGTGGGGGGACCCCAGGAACCTGCGATGACCGGGCCGAGTCGCGTAACGAAGGTAGGCCCCTGAGAGAGCCACCGACGCCAAGGAGCCTCCTGCCCGATACCCCGAAGGACGGGAAGGAGGAGAACGCTCTCCTCGCCTGTGCATCACAGCAGTGCAGATGTGTGAGGGCCCGCTACGCCGTCTAGCCACCCGTTCGCAGCACGGACAGGCGGGAGAGGCGATCCAGGCCCCGGGCATCCAGAGGAACCACCTGCACCGCCTGAGGGCCGAGGAGAAGGGCGATGGCCTGACTCCCAGGTAGCGCCCCCCCCCCCCAGGCACCAAGAGAATCGGTGTGGTGGAGCGAACCATGCGAGAGCGAGGCAAGCAGAGGCCCGTGTCCAGCGTCCGACACCGACCGCCCTAAGGACTCGCCTAGTGGGATGATGGCCTCCGCAGGGACGACCCGAGGTCAAGCCCCTCCCCTCAGGGTAAGGGGCACTCCCCCCCTTGTGATTGAACCACCTGGACTGGAGGAGGAAGCCGTATCCGCTCCGGAGGGATGAGCTGGGGACCTGCTAACAATAGAAGAGCGCAAGATTAATGACATAAACGGAACCCATACTGACAATATGACAAGAATGAGACTCAGAGACTCAGCGGATATGAGTGGACGAACTGTCCCGTGTCTCACCCTTGGACTGGGATGAGGGCCTCCCCCCCCAAGGGACCAGGCCCCTCGCATGGTATGGCCGCCCAGGGTAGGTGGGCCGAGCCGGCCCCAGCCATTGATGTCGTCGCCGGAGCCCGGGCGGCATGACCGAGGAGGTCAGTGACCTGGACGCAAACATGAGCGAGCCCCGGTCGCCCCAGGAAGGGACAGGCGGGCCGCCTTGAGCCAGAAGAGATCCAGGCGGCGGCGTTAGCCTGGAACGTGAATGCACTCCCGGCGCTGCCAAGGGCACATGGCAAACGGGAGGACATCTAAGAAGCTCAGCACGCCCGATGAACCAGGGCAGCCACCAGAAGGTGACGGACGGCAACTGAAACGCCCAGGCAAGGGCCCAGATTACTCTATAGCCAGTTGCCCAAGCCTCCAGAGCAGAAGTCGGAGGAAGGTGTCCACTGTATAGTCAGTGCCTCCGTGCCAAGGGAGGAGCCAAGATCTCTTTCCAGACCATGGCCGTGGCAGAAACGAGGTCATGCCAGGATCCCTAGGTGGAGGAATCAAGGACCCCCCCCCCACCTAGCCATGCACCGAGCCTTGCCCCAGGGCATAGCAAACTGTCTGAGTCAGGACGCTCCGAGAAATGGGCCCATCCAGGGGGCCACACCTCCGTCACCAAGAATGAAATGTTTACAGATCTAAGCAGGCCAGGATAGAACCCCTGGCCTCAATGGAAGTAGCTTTTTTTAAAAAAAATTTATTTTAATTTATTTTATTTTAATTTATTTTATTTTATCTTAAATAGTCACCGCTGACCAAGTAGGGGGGAGCAAAGCCCAACATTGGGCGCGGCCCAGACCTCCATGTCTGGAAGGGGCGGAGAACAATCTAATCCTCCGTACCACTATAGGCAGAACCAGGCCCCGGGAGAGCCAACCTGCACACGGGTTAAGACCCCCGACTCACACCCCCCCTGGATCCCCTGAGTGGGGTAGGGAGAGAGGGACCCCACTCTACCTGGAAACCTGCCTGGGAACCCCAGGGCAGGAAAAAACCAACCCCTAAGAGTGATTTGGGGGGGGGGGAAAAACCTGAGGCGGGACCAACCCCAGACCCTGGGATAAAGGCCAAAGGCTCATACATGTAGATCTGATGCAAGTCCCCAGAGAGGTGCACGGCCCTCTGTTGGGCCCCACAGAAAAACAGTTCCCAAATGGCTAACCTCTGAGGAGGAAGGCAGAGCCAACCCAGAGTAGGCCCGGGTCGAACCCCCGGGCGCCAGTAGCAAAGGAAAACAAAGGAAGACTAATATTGCAAGCTCTTAAGCTCTCATCTGCTAGTCATCCCTTACTGGCATTGAATTAAGTACAGTTGTAAAAGTGCGCTTGTACATATATATATATATCAGCACAAATATATATACATATATACATATACACATACACATACACACACATATATATATATAGTTGTATTTGTGCTGATAAAACAAATAAAGGGAGACTCGTATAGTGTATTTCAATCCATTTAGCTCTCATCAGCTAGCCTCACCCTTACTGTTAATTGCAATGTGAAACCTCTGAGCCACAAAATACTGTTCCCGCACAATGCAGCCCCTGACCCCCTCCCACGAGAAGGACTTCAGGGCAGAGGAAGACATGGGGGGGGAACACCCTCCCCCTCCCCCCGCAAGGGCTTTCTCACCTGGCCCTGGGGAAACTCCAAGCCCCCCTCCATTTCCCCAGTTACGCGTCCAGCCGGAAGGAATGGAGGATTCCAAGCCACTGTAGGCCCCACCGGGACCTGGGCCTGCTTTCTCTGCTGCCTGCCATGCCAAAGGAAGAGACCGCACCAGCCACAATGAACCTGGGTTGAGGCCCGGTCCTCGCACACGTGGCGACCGAGCCAACATGGCTGCCGGAACTTTCATTTTCGATCTCGCGGCTCCGACGGCCCGCTGAAAGGCCGTGCTGAGGCAGGCAAGGACGGGGGAGGCCACGCGGCTCCCAGGCATGCTCCACCTCCCCCAGGAATGCTCGTAGCGGTCCGAGCCGAAGAGAGAACGCGGCAGCTGCCCGAATCAAACGGCGGCTCCGCAAGCGACTCACACGCGCCTCCTGGCGCTGCTGCTGCATCTCCTGGCTATTTAAGGGAGAAGGCAGCCTCTCCAGCAGCTGAAAGGAGAGCTGGTACCCCCGCACCCGGGGACGGTCTGAGACTCTGGGCCTGTGGGGGGGAGGCAGCATGCCCCACTGGGCCCTCCCCCACCGCCCGGGGCAGTAAACTGTCCCTTGGGGCCGCAGCTGCTGAATTTAGTAATTTAGAAATCTTTTAAATGCCCAATTAAACCAAATAAGACCAAATTGAATAAAGTAATCCTACCAGTAATTCTCAACAGTTCTTGGACCAGAAAAGACTGAGAGGAAACTGGGATAGGACTGGAAGGCACCAGCATTTAAGCGTTTTCTCTCAGTCTTTGGACCAATCAGGCTTTGAGAATAACCCACGTGTGACCATTCCTTCCCCCTCTTCTGGAAAAGAGTCCAATCACTAATTCCAGATAGCGCCACTACATCATAATATAGTTTTAGGTTAGATAATTTCAAGCCTCCTCTCTCGCGTACATCTTGCATTATTTTCAGCTTTACCCTCGGCTTCTTTCCTGCCCATACAAATTTGTTGATACCCTTCTGCCATTCTAAAAGATTCTCATCTTTTTTAAGTATAGGTAACATTTGGAAAAGAAATAAAAATTTTGGTAAGATATTCATTTTCACTGCCGCTATCCTACCCAGCAAGGATAAGTGCAATTTCTCCCATTTTTTCATCTCTATCTGTATACTATGCCAAAGTGGTTCATAATTATGCTTATATAGTTTCCCATTTGAAATTAAAATATTAACTCCAAGATATTTTACTTTTTTGACTACCTCACATCCTATCATTCCTCCTAATTCTTCCTTTTGTTTAGTATTCATATTTATAGCTAGTATTTTTGTGTTTCCTAAATTTATTTTAAAACCAGATACTTGACCATATTGATTAATCGTATTCATTAAAACCATACTGGATTCCTGCGGTTGTTCCAATATTATGACCAGATCATCCGCAAAAGCGCGCACTCTGTATTCTTGCTGCCTAATCTTAATCCCTTTTAGACCATCTAAGCCCCGTATTTTATTCAACAATACTTCCAAAGTTATAATAAACAATAGTGGGGACAAAGGGCAGCCCTGTCTTGTACCTTTTCCAATTTGAAAAGAGTCTGTTAAACTTCCATTGACTATGATTTGTGTTGTTTGCTGTTGGTATATTGCTTTAATTGACTGTAAAAAGCTATCTCCTATCTGCATTTTTTGCAATATCTTCAACAGAAATTGCAATTAACTCAATCAAAGGCTTTCTCAGCGTCCAAAAATATGAACGCAGCAGGAATTTGGTTGTTCTTTCCCAGATATTCTAATGCATTAATAATTAATCTAACATTACTTTTCATCTGTCTCCCCTGTATAAAACCTGTTTGGTCAGTGTGTATCAATTGTTGAATAACCAGCATTAACCTATTTGCTAGTATTTTAGTAAAAATTTTATAATCTACATTAAGTAATGAGATAGGTCTATAATTTTTTGGTTGGGTAGTATCTTGATCTTCTTTGGGTATCAAAGATATAAACGCTGTCTTCCAAGATGGAGGCACCTTGCCTTCCGTTTGAATCTTATTAAATAATTCTCTAAGAGGTTCTACCATTTCTAACTGTAAATTTTTATAGTAGACTGCTGTCAAACCATCTGTACCTAGTGCCTTCCCTAACTTTAACTGCTTAATTACCTGTAAAATTTCCCCCGAGGTTATTGGTTGATTCAATTTTTGCCTGTGCTCTTCTCTAACTGAGGGTATTTTCTCTTTATCTAAATATTTGTCTATATCTAAACCATTAATTTTATCCCCTTTATACAATTCTGTAAAAAATTCCCGAAATTCCTTTTGAATCTCATCCTGTTGAAACACCTCCTTCCCTCTGTAAGTCATTTTAGATATATTTTGAGTTTTCCTTTTTTTTCCTAATCTGATAAGACATCTCTCAGTTCAAAGTCGTCCATCATGTCAAAAAAAGGTTTGGGTAACTTTGCTCGCATCTTGGTATTTGAGCGAGAAGTCGTCTTATCTCTTTTAGTGTCTATCACGCCATTCCAATCACCCAATAATATACAAGACCTATAGTCCCACTGTACTAATTTAGCATGAAGATTTCTATAGAATCCGTCTTGCTGTTGATTAGGAGCATAAATTCCCAAAAGTAATGTCTTTTTCCCTTCTAAGATTAAATCTAACGCGATATATCTTCCAAAGGGATCTGCTTCAATTAATTCAGCTTTGATATCTTTTCTTAAGTATACAACTATACCATTTTTCTTTTCCATAGCAGAAGCTACAAAATGTTGACCAAGTTTTGAGTTAATCAGATATTTTTGATCAGTTGATTTAATATGAGTTTCTTGCAAACAAATTATATCATTCTTAAACTGTTTAAGATAGTGAAATATTTTCTTTCTCTTCTGTGGAGAATTCAGTCCATTGACATTCCATGTTAAAATCTTAGTTGTCATCATTGGTTGCCTGAACCTTTTTTAGAGCCTCCTGCATGGCCTGTTTAACCTTTGGCCTAGATCCTCCCACGGCTTCTGAACTTGTTGCTGTAACTCCTTGATCGATGGCCGGTGATTGTTGAGGTTGTTGCCTTTTAGCTTGTTTCTCCATTCGTCTGGTAGTTATACAGTTAGGTCTTTGTTCCATAACGCCTTGCCCCTCTACGGGGGAGAGATGGTCCATCTTATCCGGTAGTTGTGTGGTTTGCTGTCTGTCTTGTCCTTCTTGTGATCTTTCTCCAGATCCAGGTGGTGCAGGGTGTCCCGCCTTCAAAATATTGTGATAAAAATCTCGAGCTTTCCATACAGAGTTGAGACGATATCTTTGCCTGTCAAATGTAAGTATAATACCAAATGGTGCATCCCATTTGTACTGTATCTGACGGTTTCTGAGTTCTTCCACTAAAAAAGCATAGTCTCTCCTGGCTCTTAGCATTTGAGGTGGTATTTCTTTCAAAACAGTCAAATCCTGGCCCCCAATTTGGAGCCTAGTGTTATAAGACTCTTGTAGTATCGTGTTTCTGAGCTCTCTTGTAGTAAAATATATAACTATGTCTCAGGGGAGCTGCTTCTGTTTTGCCACCCAAGAATTAACACGATAAGCTTTATCGATGTGCCAGTCAAAGTTAGACCCCGGTCTTCCCACCAGACAATCAAAAGCTTCTGAAAGAATCTGTTTCAAGTTCTCCTGTTTATCCTCACGCAACCCCCTTACTCTTAATGCCAGCTCCATCTGCCTGTACTGTATTAGAATAATTTCTTTTTCAGCGTTTTCAACTTTTTGTTGCATCACCTCAGTTTTCTATGTCAAATTGGTATTAGCTTCGTTAAGATCCTCTAGACTGTCTTCAATTCCAGAAACATGTTCTGTCAGTACAGTTACAAGTCCCAGCATCTCATCTTTAATTTTTGCAACCCTGGCGTCAATTTTACCATACAAGTCCTCCTTAAGTTCTTTTATCTCCTCTTTTATCTCCTCTTTAAAATCTCCAAGTCTATCTTCAACTTTGATTGTCAAACTGTTAAAAGTTTCCAAAAAAAAATTCTTTCGTTAGCAAATCTCTAGTAGGGGGCATAGAGGGTGGAGGCTGCGACTTTGTACCAGGTATTGGGGAGGTACTTTTGGGGGCTGGAGGGGGTTTCAGACCAGGATTTAGTTTTGAGGCCATTCCAAGTTTTATCTTTAAGCAATTAATCAAACTCTACCTGCCTGCTATGCAGCTATAGAAAGAGGTATTAAATCACCCCTTTATTAGCTCCGTAGGACTTTTCAGAAGGTTTCAGAAAAAAAATATTGTAACGAAGCAGCTCAGCATATTCATCGCCATTTTAGACTTCTCTATATTAGAAATATATATGAGCAAAATTGATAAAAGAGAGTCTTGTAGAATCTTGTAGAAGTGAAACTAATTAGTAAAAATCTGCTGGCCAGCTATAAGGCAGAGTGATGAGTCACTCCTTTCCTTTGAAGTTTTATAGCTGTTCTTAACAAGAAGATTAAGAAGGTGAGCGTTGTTACGGAGAATTCACCGTCGCCATTTTAAAAGCTTTTTTTTTTAACAAGCCAAATTAACGAAGGAAGATCTTGTAAAAATGAAGCTAAGATTTAAATAAACGAATGAAGTTCTCAAATACGGACTCTGCTTGTATTAAAATCAGATAGTTCCGATGTTGTTCTAAGTGGGAGGATCTTACTTTGTGCTGCTGCGAAAAGCAGCTGGAGATTCCGGCACGGAGATGATTCTGCCTCAGCTGGGCCCCTCTCTTCGCAGACATAAAAGCTGCAAAGAACAAAAAGGCACTTGCCCAGCTGGATCTCTCTCCTTCCCTTCTTGCCTGAAGGATAAGGTAACTGTCAGATGTCTAAACAGATAACGCGACCAGGAACTCGGGAGCAGCTCTGTTAAGCTGCTACCATCAGCAAGGTCCCGCCCAGGAAGTCTGTTTTGAATTCTTATCAGAGATTTATGTTTATGTTATTTCTAGGCTCGAAGCCAGTTTGAACTAAAAACTGATAAAGAAAAGCCTTCCTTTTAAGTTGCCTGCCTGCGTTTGTTAACGAGCTGTTAAGGGGGGGTCAGAACAGATTGACTCCAGCCAAGACAATCCTTAATCTCAGTAATTATGGAGCAACTCATGGCGGAAAGTAGATTAATGGCACAGCAAATAACAATGTTGTCGGACCAAATTCAGCAGTTGCAGAGAGCTGCAACACACACACACCCAGCCAAGGCGGAAGTGCCCAATTGCCAGATAAATATGATGGAAGTTTGGCAATGTTTATAGCATTTTTGAGACAATGCCAGCTGTTTATTAGCCTGAGAGCGGAGGACTTTCCCACTGACCAGACGAAGGTGGGATTCATGATCAGTTTGCTTTCAGGCACGGCTGCCCGGTGGGCCACGCCCTTGTTAGTGCAACAGAGCCCTCTGCTGGATGACTTCCAGGGTTTCTGCCAGCATTTCAAACGGATGTTTGAAGATCCGATCAAAGGGGAAACAGCTGCCAGAAGTTTGAAATCACTGCAGAAGGGAACTGGGTCATTGCAGGAATATGTGTCTGAATTCAGGCTACGTAGCCAAGATTCCACATGGAATGAACCTGCTTTAATGGACACGTTCCAAGATGGATTGTCTGAGGCCTTGCAGGATGAACTGGCGAGGGTGGACAGGCCACCGACGTTGGACGCGTTGGTCCACCTGTGCCTCCGGATAGACGCCCGGCTGCAGAGGCGAAGGCCTCGCCAGGTATTCCAGGAAACCACCAGCATGCCAGTTCAGCAAGAGACTGCAGTGGACTGGGAGGAGCCCATGGAGTTGGGTGCTGTCCGACCTCGGGTGACACGGAGAGAGATGGACAGAAGACGTGCGGAGGGGTTGTGTTTTTACTGCAGGGATCTTGGACACTTGGCGGGGAGCCACTTGACGGTAGGAGGGGTGGTGAGTCAGGCTTGTGGAGGGTGGATGTCCCTGGATGGGGTATCGACACCAGGAAGGGCGGAAGGAAACATGGTGGCCACTGGATACCGAAAGAGTTCCGATTCAAGGGGGCTATGCCTCCAGAGGTTTGGGATTCATGAAAAAGGCACCAACGGAAATGGGTCCTGGTCATCTTGGGGACACGTCATCCCGACCATTGGACCCCGGGGAAAGGGCCCTGCGGTGGGGGATAGTGTTGTGACTCAACAATTCTGCTGAGAGTTTTTTCGAGATACAAAATTTAGTATGCAGCTGGGGCTTGTGGGAGGAGGTTTGGAGATAAAAGGAGAGATGCTGCCACGTCCCAGTCGCTGGAGTCAACGTTCCTTCGTGTGTTCCGTGTCTGGTACAATATTGCTTGCTTATTACTCGTGATTATGCCTGTTACATTTGGATAAATGTTTTGGTGTTTTCATGTAAATCTGATCCGTGGAGATGGTGGAAGAAGGGCAGCGTTTGTAAGAGCTTTTGTTTTGAATTCTTATCAGAGATTTATGTTTATGTATTTCTGGGCTCGAAGCTAGTTTGAACTGAAAACTGATAAAGAAAAGCCTTCCTTTTAAGTTGCCTGCCTGCGTTTGTTAACGAGCCGTCAAGGGGGGGTTAGAACAGAGATGTATTTGCGTAAGGAGGAGTTCTGTACAATTGTTACTAATCCACCAGCAGTCCTGGATTATGGTGACCAGAGATGTAATGAGAAAGCATTAGCCAGCATAATTCTTGCTTTAGAAGACAGTCAGCTGCTACACATGAGAAATCTCCAGTCTGCTAAAGATTTCTGGGAGGCGTTGCACAGTGTGTATGTGAGAGAGACTACTAGCAGTAAGGTGTTGCTAACTAGGAAACTGTATAAGGCACAGCTCAAGCTGGGAGAGTGTATGTCCACACATTTGCAGACTGTTAGAAGGACATTCCTTGAGTTGGAAGAAAGGGGAATGACTTTTACAAGGTGTATGTGGTGCTTAGTTTCTTGGACAATTCATGGGACGTTCTTGTGACTAATCTACAGTCCATGCAAGTACAGGACTTAACCATTTCATATTTAACTGGTCGGTTTTTGGAGGAGGAGCAGAAACGGCTAGAGAGGAAAGGGAGGAGAGAGCTTTCAGCACTGACCAACATCTGCAACAGTCCAGGATGCCAGCAGAGCAAATTAGAGAATTCATTTTGTGAAGAGATGCTACACGTGTGGTTCTACTGAGCATTTTCAGAGATGCTGTCCTGAGAGGAGGAACCAGAGGAGCAGCAAGACAAGGGTGTGGATCTAAGCAGCAAATGTGGAACAGTTCTCCAGGGTCATATTCCCTGGCAGCATCAACAACTGAACACACCAGGAACACGTGGTTGTTGGACAATGGGGCGAGCCAGCATATTGTTAACGATCCACATGTGTTTTCTGGTTTGAAACCAGCAAGGCAAACGTGGATTAGTCTGGGTAATAGACAGAGAACTGCTGTAAAAGGGGAAGGTAATGTGTATGTACCAGAAATATATGCTACATTGTACAACGTGTTATATGTACCTATTTTAGAGCACAATTTATTGAGTATATCCATGTTAGACAGACAGGGTTACGAAATAGTATTTGCTGGGGGACTATATACTGTTAAGAAAAATGGACAGGTAGGTGCACAAGGGGTTAAAAAGGATGGTCTGTATGTTCTGGGAATGCAAGAAAACAATTGTGCATGTGTACTTAAGAATACTCCTACACATGACAATTGTATACACTTATTACAAAGAAGACTGGAAGTTTTAACATATAGAAAAAGATGCCAGACCCAGCTAGGTGGCAAAAGTCAAAGCAGTGCAAGAGGTATTTAGAGTGTGCTGTTTGTGAGGAGACACATTACAGGGTGTATCCTGTGAGTAGGAAAAACACAAGGCAAGCAAACAATGTTATACCTAGGAGTCCTGAATGGTGCAAGAAAGTTATACCTCTTGAGCGGTTCACTGCAAGTGAGGTTAGAGTAGGTGGTATTCATAATGAACCCCGTAATCACCAAGAGATTTGGTCATTGCCTAAGGAACGAGATAGCAATAGCAATAGCAATAATAGCAATAGCAATAGCAGTAGACTTATATACCGCTTCATAGGCCTTTCAGGCCTCTCTAAGCGGTTTACAGAGAGTCAGCATATTGCCCCCAACAATCTGGGTCCTCATTTTACCCACCTCGGAAGGATGGAAGGCTGAGTCAACCCTGAGCCGGTGAGATTTGAACCGCTGAACTGCTGATCTAGCAGTAGCCTGCAGTGCTGCATTTAACCACTGCGCCACTGCGAAGTTAAAGAGAAAGACAGCTAGGCAGATAAACTAAACCGAAGAGATTGAGCTAATGAAAAGAGAAGTGTAAAGACTATGTCAAAGCGTTTGGATTATCAGATGTATAGCTTTAAACGGGAGGAGTGTCAGGTACTGAGGATTTAATAGCTGTCAGCTGATGTAAGGTTGTAAACTGTAATCTGTAATCTGTAAATAGATGCAATGAGAATGATTCAGCAATACAGGGATTGTCTATTTAAGACTGATGTGGTCCACACAAGTCATTTACTCCCTTAAAATGTGTCTATATATACAGCTGTGTGAAAACGTGTAAGCTTTACGGTTTACGGTGTAAGCTTTACGGTTTACGGTTTATGACATTTTTTGAATAGGCCATTGATTTTATGATATTTTATACTAACTGCTATGAAAATATTGTTATATTTAAATAAATACTGGTGGTGTTTAAGTGAAAAGCATGAGCTTTTTGCAATTTGGTGCTGTTTGGATGGGGATTGTGAATTTTCTTGCATGCTTACAATGCATGCTTACAATGACTATGAAAACAGATTAACTGATGCATACCCAGTGGCATATGTGTTGCAATTACTAAGCCAATGCTAGTGTTTTGTTAACATTTTTATTGTTTGTAGCCCTGAAAAGAACCGTTTAGGTAACCAAACATGGTTACTAATATGAAATTGGCCAACTCTTATTGCTTATCACCAGGCGGCATCACTTCGGCATAGACTGTATAAGCCTTTGCACGTCATCTTTGGTGACAATGTGGTGCCAGGCTGCAATAATGGATTCAGTCAGCTCCTGCTTGGTCTTTGGATGTTTCTTGCTTATTTCGTAACCAATTTTGGCCCGCAAATTCTCAGTTGGGTTCAAATCCGGGCTCTGAGCTGGCCAATCCAGGAGTTGAACACCATGCTTCTTCATCCACTGCTGGACGGACTTGGCTCAATGACAAGGAGCATTGTCATCCTAGAAGTAAAAGTCCTTCCCTACAAGTTGCTGAACTGAAGGAAGCATGGTCTTTTCCAGGACTTCAACATACTGCTTGGAATTCATAATTCCCTGCACGATTTGTATCCGATCAATACCAGAAGCAGCGATACAATCCCAGATCATCATGTATAAAAATATATTTCAGTTGTAACATTTTTCCTACTTTCACAATGTTTAACATCCATTAATAGGTAAGCTGTCTCGGGGACAGCTGTATAGCAATATGATATTTCTCAAGTACGAGAAGATATCTTAAAATAATTTGATATCTGGGTTATATTTGCAGCTTCATTATAGGTGTTGACTTATTACTGTTTTTCTACTATTTAATTTAGTTATTTAATTGGGTGATTAATTATAGCATAAGTTAAATAGAGTACTAATCTAAATGTGTTATCAGATGTCAATTTTTATCATAAATATATCTTTAGTATTCTTGATTTGGGTTTTCTTATTTGCTTGCTTGCTTGTGTTTTCTCTCTCAATTTCAAAGCTTTGAAAGAGAATAGCTCAGAAGTGGTTCAGCCTTTTCTAATGGGCTGTGGAACAAAAGAACCAAAGATCACTCAGCTATGTCTAGCTGCTATCCAGAGGCTCATGTCTCATGAAGTTGTTTCAGAGGTAAGGTTAAGGTAACCAGACTGATTTTATACAGTGGAAATTTTTCATGGTATTTAATGTATTATTTAGTTGTGAGCAACCAGCTTTATTTTCTTATCAGATAGATGAGTTTGTTTTGAAATTAAAATTGGAGAGTACAACTATATCTGCTGGTGGGAGCTGCATGATAAGAAATATAAGAAATTGTACTAGGTTGCATGTTTTATCTATATACTGATTGAAGCTATTATTGATGCTAATATAACAGAAGCCATAATTTTGAAACACGAAGAAGTAGGAAAAGATATGCAAGGCTGTTGGGAATTTTCTGTCAAGACCAGCATTGTACTAAAGATTATGATTTTTTAAAATACTACTAAGGTTGAAAGCTTTAAAATCATTTATTTAAGCCTATTTATAAGATCTTTGAAAAGTATTAAATAAAAGTTAATAAATGATTTAAATTTAAGAAAATGTTTCTCTTTAACTTATAAATGTACATACTTGGGGAACAAATCTATTATAACAATAGCAGTTAAACTTATATACCACTTCATAGTGCTTTACAGCCGTCTCCAAGCAGTTTACATAATCAGCAAATTGGCCCCAACAATCTGGGTCCTCATTTTACGAACCTCAGAAGGATGGAAGGCTGAGTCAACCTTGAGCTGGTGAGAATTAAACTGCCAAAATGCAGGCAGCCAGCAGGCAGCAGAAATAGCCTGGAGTACTGCCTTCTAACCACTGCATCACCACAGTTCATAATATTAAATATGTATTCAAGATTAAGCATACTGTATTTTATATTCTTAGAAATTAATTTAATGATTCTAATTAGATCTGGAAACTCCATCATTAAGCCATGTAGTCATAAGAAAAACAAACAAACAAACCCCACCACATGACTGCATTGTTTAATGATGGCAGTTTCAGCAGTCCCAGTTGCTGTCGTTGAGTAAGGACTATGTGAATCATTAAGCAAGAACCGCATGTGACTATAATTTCATGCCAGCTTCTGCATTGACTGTTTGTCAGAAGCTAGCAGGGAAGATTGCAATTCTCCAGTAGGTGGAGACATCATCCAGGCATGGGTATGACTCCGTCAGGATCCAATACAACTGGGTCTACAAGTATTAAAGCCATGCCCATGAAGCTCCTCCCCAGAAATAGACTCAGTCGATCCTTTAATTAACTGTGCCTCCCTATTTCTCCTTGCTAATTTTCCTTTAAATTCTCTACAAATCCTCTAAACCTCTTCAAACTTCTAAATTGGCTTCCTCCCAAATCGTTCTCTATCAGGCCTTTGCTCTCTAAGCATTCCTGCCTTTCTGAGGCTTTTGCCTCCCTCTGGTTTGGCTGCCTCAGCAGCTTACAGCCACGTGGCTAGCCTATGAGGTTTGCCTCAGGCTCTTTGAGTGCCGCTCATTGCTGCCGCGCTGTCCAAAGGAGTTCCAGCCTCTTGCTGCAGCCGTGCTGCTGAAAAAACGCCCAAGCCTTTCAAAAGGCATTCTGCTGCAGCCGGACACCTCAGGAACTATTGCTGCAGCCGCGCACACTGGATAAGCCTTCTCTAATCGCGAAGGCCACAGAAATCTCATTCCGAGCCCCCACAGCCTCCTCCTTCAGCCCCTGTGGCCTCTTCTCGCGCTGGCGCGCTTGATAGGCAGCAAAACTGCTGGGCGACAGGCTGCTTAGTGGGCTCGCCACCTTAGCCCTTTCTCAGGGCCCGGTCTACTTTCTGAGGCAGTTATTTTGAGCGTGAAAAAAAGCGCCGGCCATTTTGTTTGGGCGGGAAGCCTGCTGCATCGCTTTACAACATCTCTTCAGCTAAAGGAGTAATCTTGAGTAATGGCAAGTAATGGAACCCTTTCCGAGGGGGGTGGGATTTGCCCAGTTCTGTTGCCCCATCAGCTCCAGTCACCTCTGAGCCTAAGGGCAAAAAGAGAGGCCATTCAAAGCCTTCTTCTACCAGGCCTACCAAGACCTCTAAGCCTGCTCTCCCTCAGGAGACCCAGGAAACTCCCTCTCCTGGTGCACCTACCGACAAGGGCCGTGATCCTGCGCCACAAAAGGCCACTTCTAAGACCAATCATTGCTGTACTACTGTCCCTCTGCCCAGGGTTTCTCCTCCAATTAATTTCAACCCTATGGAGGACCTCTCCACTGATACTGATGGGTGTGTCTCCCCCCCAGCTTCTCCTTTGAACCCTGAGGATGGGATTGGATTTCAAGGGGACTCAGATTCTGAAAGGAATGGCAGCATCACCCCCAACATTGATGTGGGTTCCCATGTCCCCAGGGCTGTCACCATCAATCCTGATGATATGGCTGATATCATAGCAGCTGCCATTGAGCGGGGCATCGCTGCAGGCCTTCAGCATCCTGCTGCTGCCACTCCTCATTGCTCCTCTTCCAACAGACCTAAGAAGAGTCGTTCCAACCAGGCCCAAGGGGCGGCTTCTGCAAGCATCTTTCAGCCACTCGCTGTGGATACTGAGGAACAGGTCTCCCGTGATTCTGATCTGTCAGAGGATGAGGCTTGACCCCTGCTCCTTCTGCCTTATTGGGTCTTTTTAAGCCTGCCTTATTTCGTTCCCTCTTATTCAAGGCCAAGAAAGTCTCTGGTATCCCGGCCTGTTTGAGGACCTGTCATAACTACTAATTCAGTGCCCTTCGAGGTTTGAATGGTAGCTATACAACTGATCATTAAGCAAGGATCATCTGTAGAAACCTCACCTAACATTATCCTTAAGTACACATGAAAATATCAAAAATAAAAATAGGAAGCAAAATATTTTCAGTATGTATTGTTCTAGAGATTTAAAAACCAATACCAATTTAAAAAGTGAGCCTCTGTGTATAGGCATTTACAGTAATTGTCTCAATTTCTTCCAAGGTTGCTGCTGGAAATGTTATTAATATGCTTTGGCAACTTATGGAAAATAGCCTTGAGGAACTTAAGCTGCTTCAAACTGTTCTTGTATTACTAACAACCAATACCGTTGTCCACGATGAAGTGCTTTCTAAGGTAATGATTTTGTGCTCTTCAGAATTAATTAATGACAAAATGACATCAAATAATTTTATCCATATCAGAACGACTGGGTCCCTGAATTTCTCTGGCCATCTTTTATGTACAATCACAGCAAGGGAAATCAACAGCTAAATTTCATTCTATTATAGATTTTTACGCTACTGCTGCAATCTTATTTAAAAGGTTTTGCATCTTTCTTTTTCTACTCTCTAAAGTCTTATATGAACCTATTACTAACCAATTGCATGAATATTTTTATTATGAGAAAAAAGCAATCCAATAACTGTAAATGTTTAACATACTCTGCCTTAGCTACTTTCTTTCCTTAAATAAAAGATATGGTTTCTGGATTGTTGTTGTTATAACATGGCAAAGTTTTAAAAATCTGAAATTCCATTTCAGGCATAATTTGCCTGAATTCTGAGTCCCTCTCAGATGTAATTCAGAAAGTAACAGCTTTATAAGACTTTCCTAATGCAATGCCTTTGAGAGCTTTTGCACAGTAAGTCCAGAACTCTATGCAGCATGCATATCTAATGTCTAATATCTGAGCAATGGTTGCTAGGCATGCTAGCTGGGTTGCAACAATCCCAATGATCACTAACACAGCCACACACAAACTTTAAGTATAAATGCCCTCTAATAGCTGCCCATATTTTTGCAGCCCAAGTATGATATACTCAGGTCTGCATAGGAAAGGGGTAGGTAAACCAGGCAGCAAATGATAATTAGAGTGCATTTGGATTTTATTTTTGATATGCTTAAAGCCATATTCAATTTATTTCTGTTTTTCCTAGGATTAGGCTCTATAGTAGAAAGCCTACTTATTGTCTCTTCATAAGCAAATTTTTCCCCATAGGTCTAATATCCATATTTCCTTCCTTATTGTATATTTTCTAATAAAATAATTGCCAGTGTTTAGTGCCAGTTTGTGTCTTTTTTATAAAAAGCATAACTGGATGTATTCATGTATTTTACCTATACCTTTTACTCCTCCTTTGCTGCTGGGGCACAGGACGATACCGTGTTTCCCCAAAATTACGACATGTCCTGAAAATAAGACCATGCCATATTTTTCCTGTAGGCAAAAATATACGCCCATCCCCAATAATAAGCCCCCTGGACACCCTCCCTCCAGCCAGGCAGAGCGCCACTCACCAACCTAGCGATATCCCAAAGGCGCAAAGCGGTAGGAGCCGGCGGGAGGGGAGGCAAAGGTGCTCACATTGCTTGACGCCTTTGGGATACCGCTAGGTTGGTGGGTGGCGCTGTGCCCAGCTGGAGTGGGAGGTTGCCGGGTGGCTGCTCTCACGAGCAGCCACCTGGCAGCACCCCTTTCCAGCCGGACAGAGTGCCACTCACCAACCCAGTAATATCCCAAAGGTGCTAAGCCACATGGCGCTCTGCCCGGCTGGAAAGAGAGGTTGCGCAAGCACTTGTTCTGCCTCCAACTTGTGCGCCTCCCTGCCTCACCATGCCCAACTCTCCCTGCAGGGCTGGGCCAGGTCGCCACTGCCACCCCCTGCTGCCGCCGCCTCCGTCATGCTCCAAGCATAACCAGCTTCCAAACTCCGGAGATCCGCTGTCAAGTCTTCTGGCAGCAGCCGCTCTGGGACTACACTCTATGGTTGTGGACTGGCTGTTGGAAGACTCTGGTATAGAGTCTTCCAACAGTTTGCCCCTGAGCCTGTGCCCGGCTCTTCAGGCACCTGCTCGCAAGAGAGCAGCCACCGGCAACCCCAAACCAATAACCCCCCCCCGATAATAAGGCCCAAGCAAAAAAAATTGGGAGGGTCAAAAGAAAATAAGACCCTGTCTTATTTTCTGAGAAACATGGTATTGACAATCTGGTTCAACTTGTGAAGTTTTATAGGGGTGAGAAGAGGGGTGTCTTTTAAAGTTTTCACTGAGGCATTTTCTTCCACAATGAGGAGGGTAGGGTTAGAATGGAGACAGAAGCAGGGAGCCTTCCTAAGGTGAAGAAGATCTTTATGCACATAATACCATGTTATCCTTAACAATAGTTTTCTGGAATTATTTCCAGAAAAACATTTCATTTTATTTTATTTATTAAACATGTTTGACTCATCATCTTACAGCATTAAAATTATAAAGTACAAGAATTATGACATTTCTCTCTAGTAATGAGAATGTTTTTCTGCTGAGTAATGAGAATGTTTTAATTTTTACTGTTTAGGCAATTGTTCTTTGTTTTCGATTACACTTTACAAAAGATAATATCACCAATAATACTGCAGCAGCCACAGTCCGGCAGGTAGTTACTGTTGTTTTTGAAAGAGTGGTTGCCGAAGATGAACGGTATAAAGGTGCGTATGTCTTGTAATATAGTAGATATTCAATTTTGTCTTAGGCATATGCTAAACTTTTCTTTGAAAGCAAATTATTAGAACTCTAGTAAAGATAGTGACAGAGAAGATTATCTAGGATCAGAGAGAAGTGCATCCAGTCTATTTTCTTAGTTTACAAAAATAAAGATACTTTAATTTTTGCATACATGCTCATACCCATGCATTTATATAGTTAACTCATTGCTTAGCAGTTGTCATACATACACTTCATTTTGCGATTAGTTGGCGGATTCATTTCTTGATTACTGATTTTTTGCTAGATATGTATACTTTTTCCTACTTAGCAGGAGAACAAAGCAACTATAAGAAGAATATAGACCACAGCTTCTTGCAAAACATTTAATTTATTGAATCAATGTAGGGAGAAAGAATGTAGTATTGTTCAGTTTTCACTTTATATTTTCTGAATTGCATCTATATTTAATATAGGTTTTATTGAGGAACCAGTAGGAAATCAAGGAAATAGTAACAGAAGATCTGTAAGCACCTTGAAACCATGTGCTAAAGATGCATATATGCTTTTTCAGGTATTGACACTTCATTTTTTTTAATTTATGTTTTTTTTCTGTTGCCTGTTTTATGTAAATTGGTCTCCACAAAAATTATATAGCTAATTGGAGATGAATTGGTTGTGATGAAATATAATCACAATAAATAAATAAATCAATGCAACAAATACAATAAATAAATCAATGCAATAAATCCCAAAGCAATATCATTTATCCCAATGCTAATTTATGTGAGAAAGTCTCAGCCTAGGGCAAATCACTTTTAAAAAAATCTTACTAATAAACTTGCAAGGACTAGTCCAAAGCAGTCAGGATTCAACACTGATATGAAGCACACATGCATACAATTTCCAGTACTTAGGTCTGGTAAAAGGTATTTTATAATTCCATGAAAATATTGATAGCTATTATGTTCCTTTATTTCCGTACCAATGAAAATAAATTCACTATGTTTATCAATTTCTGGTACAAATCTTTCTTAGGTTAGTGGTTATGGAGTAGTCAAGAACATACATTATCAAACTCTCTTTTCCTCTGTCCAATATTCATATCCCAATATAATAAAATGATAATATTTATTGAAATAACTGTAGAGAATAAAACTATTTTTTCTCTCCTCTAGAAGATAGATACTGGATGGGAAAATTAAATTAACCCTTTAGCCCTAAAACATCTTCCCTATATTGTAGAATTTCAGCATTAGTTAAGATAAACAGACTTATTATTTGTTTAAATTTGAGAACATATTCAGAACTCATTATACTCGGGAAATGTGCCTTATTTAAAGATACTTGTCAAATTGAAACGGTTTTATAAAACCAATTTAACATGCTAAAAATTGGATATATAAATAAAAAGTCTTAATAGACAGAATGTTCTTGTCTAAGTGGAAAAGAAACAAATCAATGGTTTATATCATTAGAGCAAAAAAATACAATTTAATAAAGGCAATTTTATTGCATTTATAATGGGATAATTTTAGTCATTTTGGCACTATTGACATCTTTAGGCTGATATAACTACTCTCTTTTATTTTACCTGATTTCAGGGAAACTAATTTATGACATTTGAATTGGTAATGAATTATTAACCCATGGCTTCCAGTTATTTACATGGTGATTATAAGATATGAAAGGCAGATTATATGCTTTATAATCAGCATGAAATGTTTTATAGAATTATCCATAGGCTCAGAATTATTATTGCAGATGTCATAATAAGTAAATTTGTTTAGTCTATCAGGTCCACCATCATATCCTGCCATTCTGTTGGAAGGAGATGACATGCTTTGGATGCTTTCACTTTTGCCTGGATGCTTGGGAATTAGGGAGGGGAGTTGTTTTTGGACAGACTCCCTCCCAGCCAGTTTCAGCTGAGAATGACCTGTTATCTGCCTAGCACGTCAGCATTCTCAAAATATCCTCTCTGCATTACCTGACTGCCGGTGGTCTGGTCAGGGGGGTTGGTTTTGGGGAAACGTAAGAATTGATTTATGGTTTGTGTGGGATCAGATTCAGCATGACTTTACTGCAACCACTTTCTCTCAGTAAAAAATCTTTTGATTCAATTCAACAGATTCAGGAGTTTTACTGTCCTGAGGGACCAACTGGGGCAGGTCCTTACATAGTCATTCTTTCCTCTTTAAAAAGAGCAGAACTTTATAGTTTTTCCAGACTGATTGTAGTGACAAAGATACAAGATAATTGTTTGTTTGTTTGTTGTTTGTTTTAGGATCTTTGTCAACTAGTTAATGCTGATGCCCCTTACTGGCTTGTAGGTATGACAGAAATGACTCGGACATTTGGTTTGGAGCTACTTGAATCAGTCCTCAATGATTTCCCACAAGTATTTTTACAGGTAACTTTTTATTTATTAGTTGTAGAAAGAAGCTGATAAGATTTCTGATATGCAAGTTTAACTAGCTATGTTTAGACTTAGAAATAGGAGTAGGCTGGAAAAGATATTATGCTGTTAGAAAGTATCTGTTAACATTCAAATATTGGCAGTCTTAATCATATTTAGATAATCTAGAAGGATCAAACAAAATTAAACAGTCATAACTTAATATCATTTAATTTCATTTCCCCCCATTTTACCTATAACATTTTTATCAACTCAGAATTGGTTAGATAAGATCATATGTGTTTTGATATACCTATGCTTCTGAAGGTTAAAAAATATTGAAACATATGTATTTATGGCTGTTTTAGAATGTTAATATCAACATAGCATTCCTAAGATTACTAGTGGTTTTTTCTACTAAAATGTACCATTTTAACGTTCTTTTTACTTTCAGCATCAAGAATTTAGTTTCCTGCTGAAAGAAAGAGTTTGTCCACTAGTGATTAAGCTCTTCTCACCAAATATCAAATTCAGACAAGGCTCTGGAACTTCATCTTCACCTGCACCAGTGGAAAAGCCTTATTTTCCTATTTGTATGCGCCTTTTAAGAGTTGTTTCTGTATTAATCAAACAGTTCTATACTTTGTTGGTAAGAATGTAATTTTAATATTATTGTTCAAATAATGTATCTTAAATATCTTGTGCACCAAAATGTGATACATGCTATTTCTGTTCTTTATACTTAAGTCACCCTGGGTCATTTTCAGTTCAGCTCTATGCAAATCTATTCAGAAGTACATTTCAGAGGGTTATATTGTAGACCATTCTATGTACAAATTAGAATAAAACTTTATGAAAAATTATACTCAATTATTTTCTAATTGTTTAGAAATGAGTTTTCTTAATCCTGCTTCCCATTAAAACTGAGGTTGTAGCTAAGTGTAACATGTAAGTAACAGTAACCTATTGCACACATTAATCTAAATTAGAATTATTTGTCTCTTAACACAGTGGGTTTTTTTTGTTTAGGTAACCGAATGTGAAATCTTTCTGTCATTGCTTGTAAAGTTTCTGGATTCAGATAAACCTCAGTGGTTAAGAGCTGTTGCAGCAGAATCCATACACAGACTTTGTGTGCAACCACAACTGCTAAGGTAGAGGCTTTTCTTGAACTGATGAAACAAATTAAGTGATTTTTAAAAAATAAAATACTTAAATATTTAGTGATATTCTTAGAATTCTTGCTGGGTGTGCCAGAAAATATTACGATGCCCAGATATTAAAATCTATTTTGAATTATTGAATTAAAAGCTCTGCTGTAAAACATGAGGTATTTTTCCTAATTTTAATAAACATAAGGACAATTATTCTAAAGTATAGAGTCACAAATTGTTTATTCAGTAGATGTTTGAAAATAAAAGTAATAATTGTTGTACTCATATTTTTACCAGGTCATTTTGTCAATCTTATGATATGAAGCAGCATTCTACCAAAGTATTCCGTGACATAGTGAATGCTTTGGGATCATTTATTCAATCACTGTTTCTTGTACCAAATACAGGAAGTGCCTCAGCTACAATAAGCCAAACTGGTAAATGGAATGGAATGTTTTAAATTGTTTATTCAAGGACCAATCCTATTTCAGTATATATTTATTTTTATTATTATTTATAATTCTGCTATAACTTTTTTACTTATATGATTGTTCATTTACATTTTTGCACAAATAAATTCATATTTGATAAAAGGGCAGTCTATGATCTTTAGAATATGCTTTACCTTTTTAGAACTCTGAAAGAACTGTGATAGCTTATATCAGGGGTGTAAAACTCAATTTTATTGAGGGCTGTATCACGGTTGTGGTTGGCCTTGGGGAGGATGTGGGGCACGGCCAGTGGTATGACCAGTTCAACATCACTCATGTCAGGGGCTGGGGGGGGGGGAATCCATTGTCTTCAGTAGAGGAAGGCAAGAGCAGGGTGAGCGCCAAACCCTTGTCTACCAGAGGAGCCTCACCATCCCTCTCAGGCCACATGGAGGATCCCCAGAGAGGCTGCCTGGAGCCCTGGACAGTGGAGGGCAAGTGCCCAACCCAGCCCTTGAGCTCCCTAGGCACCAGGACCCCACAGCCCAGCCCAGTCTTGCTTCCCTAAGGGGGTGCCTACTTGTGCTAGCTGCCTCCTCAAGGCTACTTCTGCTATGCTCACTCTCCTTGGCCAGGTTGCTCATGGCGTGTGCAGGAGGGCAAAGTGTGTGGGTCAGGGAGGCCCACTCGCTCTCTTACCAAAGCATCCTCAGCTATAGGATGGGAGACCACCAGGAGAGGAGGGGACAAGGGGATGGCAAAAGGGTAGCAGGGCTGCTGGTGGCCAAGTGCTAAGGTAGGACTTCACTCAGACCTTCCTCCCTCTCATAATCTTCCTTCCCTCCTTTCCGCTTCCTCCTTCCCCTCTTCATCCTCCTCCTCCTCCTCCTAGAGCCGAGGTGGCACAGTGGTTAAATGCAGGCTACTTCAGCTGACTGCAGTTCTGTAGTTCAGCTGTTCAAATCTCACCGGCTCAGGGTTGACTCAGCCTTCCATCCTTCCGAGGTGGGTAAAATGAGGACCCGGATTGTTGTTGGGGGCAATATGCTGACTCTGTAAACCGCTTAGAGAGGGCTGAAAGCCCTATGAAGCGGTATATAAGTCTAACTGCTATTGCTCTTGCTATTGCTCTCCCCTTCCTCCTCCTATCCCTACCCTTTTCCCTCCTTCCTTCCTCCCTCCCTCCTCTTCTTGTCACTCCCATCTCCTTTCTTCATCCACACTCAGGAAGGATGAGAGAAGGGGGAGAGATTGGCAGCGCTGCCGATGGCTGTGCTCCTAGCAGCTGTGGCTTTCCCACACGGGGGCTGGAGTGTGATCAACCTTAGATCTGACACATGTGGCCAACCTGGAACCAGCGAGCCACCCACCCACCCGCTGCGTCAGCAAAAGGGGTGTCTCATGAGTGGCAAGGCCAGCCCGGCAAGCGGAGCATGGAAGCAGGTGGCAGCCATCTGGGCCAGAACACGGGCCTTGTATTTGACATGTCTGGCTTATATCAATAATTAAAGTTTTCACTGTTAAAGCTATTGTCTAATTCAGTTCTGGGTCATGTCAGTATTATCTACATATTGTAGGACTATAAGAAGTGAAGATTGAATCATTAGTATTTAAAGTTTCTCAGGCTTTTATTTGACTGCATAACACAATATATCACATTATTTTTTCTTATGTGTTTGTATAGGAGGCAATGGTCCTGGTGGTACAACCTCAGCACAATCTAATCCTGGAATATTAGGTATAGGTGGAGGTGGGACTGTGTTACCTGCTTTTGAATATAGAGGTACTTGGATACCTATCCTCAACATATCTGCACAGGGTAGTGCTAAAGCTACCTAGTAAGTGAAATAATTTATTTCTCTGTTTTTATAAATTTGTTTAATTCATATTTTCAAAACTGCAGAGTAAAATCCTCCATTCCCTCAGCACAGACATATGCTATTTAGAGTAATCAAAAATTGGTAGTAATGGTGTTATAATCCCATTATTTTTCTAAAAAGTCTTAATGAAAAAAATCATTCACTAAGTTTGTGTAAGGCGACACCAGTTAGAATTATATGTAAATTTTATAAAAGAATGGAGAATGCTGTAATCTCCTCATCTCCCAAACATCATCTCCCTGAGCTGAGATTAGCAAGTCTTTTGGAAAACCTTAAAAATGTGGTTCTTCGTGAATCCTGGGGAACCTATGGCGAGCTTTCAGAATGGTTGAATAAGGTTAAATGATTGTTGTCTTCCTGTTGTCTTTTATGGTGCTTTTATGCTCTCCATGGTATCAATGGGAGAGTCCAGGATGGGTTATTCTAGCCTACTAGCTCGTTGACTGAATTGAAAGTCTGAAGACACGCCTCCTTGGTAACGGTCCTCAGGCTTTCAATTCAATCTCAGCTTGCAGGACTGGTTTCTCTTGAGCTCTCAGTTCAGGTTTTGAAAGATTTCCTTTGAAGATCATCTGGATTGTTTTGGCTCATGATAAAAATACAGCTGAAAGTGTTTTCATCGCACTGCGAGTTTAGTGCTGCAGGCGCTTCTGCGGGGCTCCGCTATCCCAATTTCTAGTGCAGCAAGTTTTTTCGCGGCTCTTGAGCTCCGGACTTTGCCTTATTACTTTTGCTGGAGACAGGAGCTCATTTCAGCTGCGGCTGAAGAAGGCGGGGGGTCCTTTGGACTGGGGGTCACTGTTTTCAGCATTTTTAGGATCGTGGTAGAGGTGAAGCCATTAAAGCTTCCCTTCTGACAGCTCTAGCCATAGTTGCAATGGACAGTATGACTGACTATTTGATAAAAAATCACTTGTTGCTGTGAGTAACTTGTGGGACTAGAATATGGGTCTCCCTGGAGACCTTAAACTATTAGATACAACTAGTTCTCTTTGTAATTTAATTTAAAATGTATTTTTTAATTACGGCAATATATAATACAGGTAATCCTCAACTTATTCATTTAGTGACTGTTCAAAGTTGAAATAGCACTGAAAAAGGACTCATGACCTTTCTTCACACTTAAACTGTTGTAGCATCGCCATGATCTCATGATCAGAATTCAGGCACTTAGCAACTGGCATGTATTTATAACAGATACACTGTCTCAGAGTCATGTAATTCCCATTCCTAACCTTCCAAGCTGACAAGCCAAGCAAATGATTTACTTAACAACTATAGTAATTTGGTTAACTGTGGCAAGAATCGTAAAATGAAGCACAACTCACAACCAAATTTTGGTCTCAATTTTGATCATAAGTCAAAGACTATCTGAAAAACAAATTGTTTGGGTATATTTCAGCCTCCTATTAACTTAAGAGACTTTACTTTTGATGCAAATGAATGTTGCAGTGCTAAACATACTGTATTTTTAGAATAGACTACCAAATGTTTGAATTAATAAATGAATATTCTTACTTGACTTGGTTCAAATAATTAAAATGCAACTGAATGAAATAAAATTAACTTTTAAATAAACACATATAAGGTTTAGGTTGAGAATAGAAACAAATTCTGATTGGCTAATATTGAGCACCTTCTTCCACTTTGGGGGAAAACTAACAAGCTCCCTGGTTTGGGATGGACTTTGGGTTGATAAACATACAGGTAGTCCTTTCTTAATGACTGGCAACCATTTAAAGTTATGAAGGACCCCATAAAGATACTTACGATTGAGATTTGAAGTTCTACCCCCAACCCCCCACAGTTACCTGATCACATTTTGGGTGCTCAGCAACCACCCTGCATTTAAAGCTGCTTGCAGTGTCCTGTGATCACAGGAGTGCAGTTTACATTTTTTGCTAGAAGCTGGCATTTACTTCTGATTTCCAACAAAAAATACCCATTGTAAACAATGGGTTCGCCTACTGACTTTCCCATTTGCTTAACAATTGCCACAAAAAATGTAACATTGTCATGTGATGACATGCTTAACAATTCCAGGCTCAATTATGGTTGTAAATCAATGACAACTTATAAGAAGTAGAATAGAACTGAAGAGGAATACTGTAATTGATTGTATTCTAGAGCCGGGATGTCAAACTTGATTTCATTGAGGGCCACATCAGGGTTGTGTTTAACTTCTGGGTGCGTGGCCATGGGGTGTGACCAGCTCGAGATCATTCGTGTCGGGGGCATCTATGGTGACCTGAGCGTTCTGCTAGTGAAAACGGGCTCATGAGCTCAATTTTTGCTGCAATGACCTCCTGCTACCCTCTGCCAGTGAAAACAGAGCTCAGAAGGGCAGCATGGGACCCTCCCAAGCTCTGTTTTCACTGGCAGAGGCACTATGGGCTAATCCTTTGCTGTTTCCAGGAGCGCCCCGTGGGCCGGATCTAAGCACCCCGTGGGCCGGATCCAACCCATGGGCCTTGAGTTTGACACCCCTGATCTAGAGAATATTTTGGGATCTGTTGCATCACAGTGATGGCAGTATATAAATATTTCCTATCACTGTTCTGTCTTCATAAAATCACACAGATGGGTTATTTTCAGCTGGTTTATCATATTACATGTTGTTACTTGGTATTTTAATTAATTATATTTGTTGTTATCCATGTGTTTTTATTCATCCTTTACTTTTAGTTTATTTCATTTTGTTATGTTTGAAATTGTTCCAGATTTTATTCTGTGTGCCCTACAAACTTACCTAATGAAAGACCAGAACAAAATGCAATAAATAACGCAAGCTATTCTTATGGCATCAGCCTTTGCATCAGAATAGTATTTGAACGCTTCAGAGGCTAATTCTTTTGACATACAGATGTTCAAAGCATTAAATATTGATCTTATCTTATTTGGTTTAATCAGTCTAGAGCAGGGCTCCCAACCCCTGGTGCACGACCTGGTGCCAGGCCACAGCCTGTTGGAATCAGGCAACTGCGCAAAGCTGCATTTGCAGAAGCGGTACGCAGCACTTGAAATCATCCCCTCTCCCCCACTCCAGCCCCTTCCTGTCCACAGAGTCGGGAGGTTGGGGACCACTGGTCTAGAGAATTTCCCTTTCCCTAAATCATCCAGCTTAAAAAGTAATGATTTAACCAGTTTTATTTTTAGCTATCTTATTGACCCAGGTTAATATGTTTTAGTTCTCTTTTGAATATGGACTTGAATGCTGGTCTTTTGCAGTTCCATATGATTGATTTTGGATGGATGTTTCTTCATATTTTAGTTTAGAAATGTTGGATAAAGTTGAGCCACCAACAATTCCCGAAGGCTATGCTATGTCAGTAGCATTTCATTGTTTGCTGGATCTTGTCCGTGGCATTACTAATATGATTGAAGAAGAATTGGGACATACTGAAATAGACAGTCAAATATCAACAGTCGATGCACAGACCTCACCGACAGCATCTTTGTACCGCCAGGATTTTCATTCAGCATCTGAACAAACTGACAAAGATACAGGTATATGATGATGTCCAAAATTTGGTTGATAAGAGGAAGAAGGCATTAAGGAGCTGATAGGATGTGTTTCTTGAATGAGCTACGCTTTCTATTCAGATGAAACTTGTTGATTTAAAATATATTTAATAGTTTTTAAATATACAAATCTAGTTCTTTAGAATTTGTTTATTGAATGTTTCAGTGCTATTGAAATAGTCAATTAGTTTTGCCCTATAATCTGGCGTGTATTTTACTAAAAAATCCAATTCTAGTACTTCCGACAGCCATATTTAATAACATTTTAGATTGTTTATTACAAGTTTGAATTAAAGATGTAATGGAATATGGGACTAACCTTGGGAGACAGGAGAAGGAGACACAGTCTAGACAATGGTCAGATAATAGGCAGCTTAACCTGCAGAAGAAATAGGGACCTGGCAAGCATCTCACAAAGATTTTCTCTAGTTTCTTTGACTGTAGATGTGAGCAAGGAGAAACGTACTTTCAGATTTACAGGATTTTATTATTTTCAACTTATAATAAAGTTGCAATAGTATTTTTGGGTATACTTCTTACCTGCACTACCTCATAAGATGATAATTGGTGAAATATATTTCCTCTAAAGCACTTTATTGCAGATTGAAAATATGAAAATTGAAAAATTATTTTGGAATTGTATGTAATTATCCTTGCATCAACAAATTACTCTTCATTGTAGTTACTCTTTACTATATGAATAAAATGCAGGCAATCCCAATTTACAATGGCTATTGGAACTGGAATTGTCATTGCTAAACAACACAGTTATAAAGCATGACATCCTGTAATTGTATCACTTCGTGATGGCAGTTCCAACAGTCCCATCTGAGCAAGGATTCTGTGGATCTTTAAGTAAGCACTTTGCATGACCATGATTTGTGACTTCCTGCCAGCTCCCCATTGACTTTTCTTGTTGATAACTGACAAAGGATGTTGGAAATGTGATCATATGACTGTGGGGACAGTGTACATTAAGTGAAAACCAAAATGCACCAAGAAATGTATCTTCTGTAATTGATTTGCTAAGTATTATTTTATAGTATTGTAAACTTGTTTTCTTTAAGATCACAGAGTTGTTTGGGAAGAAATGGTGAATGCATGTTGGTGTGGTCTTCTTGCTGCACTGTCTTTACTTCTGGATGCTAGGTATTGAATTGTTTTTAAATAGTTTCATTTTTGAAAACTATGCTTTCTTACAGGCAAGCTAAGACTTCATGTAGAAAATTGCATGTCAACTAAGTATCATATTTCTGGAGACCTAAGAGACAAAATTATAGAAAAATATTTATGGCCAAAAAACTATAAAGAATTGGATATCATTGCAATTTAACTGATTAGATAAGCAAGACTAAGCTTTTCTCTTCTATTCTTCTAGAGAAAACATATCTATTTAACATTAAAATACTGTATCAATAAATATGGTCACATGAGATTTATCATTTTTGATACCAGGTACATGCTAGCAATAGCAAATAGCAAATAGACTTTTATACTACTTCACAGTGCTTTATAGCCCCAACAATCTGGGTCCTCATTTTACCGACTTGGAAAGATGGAAGGCTGAGTCAACCTGGTGACGCTCAGAATCGAACTCCTGGAGTGAGCAGTGAGTTAGCCTGCAGTATTGCATTCTAACTGCTGCACCACCAAGCCTGATAATATAACAATTGCTTGAAATATATAAATTATAACATTATAATAAATTATAACAAAGATCTCCACTAACTTTCATCAACTTTCACATTTTCCTAGCTAGAATTATTACTTCTGAGAATTCTGTGAGATTGAATTGAATTAAATTGGAACTAATTTAAAGGTTTGTGTTACTTTAGTGTAATACAAAGTTTTATTGTAGTTTATTTTTTGTAACACAATATGCAAAATGATGTTTCAGAAAGATTCTGCAACATGTACATCTTCAAAACATGTACATTTGAAAGATATTAATAAGCACATATTATTATGTTATTTTTTATTTCTTAAACAAACACAAACAGACAGAACTTAAAACATAAAACCATTTTCCATTACAAAATTATAGAAAGTGTGTCAGTAACAAAATTTCTATGAATCTCTTCCATAGTCATCACAATTCATATCAAATCACATATTTTTAAATCAAATATATTTATATATATATTACTATTATTGTACCTCAACCTTCATTTGACTATGATTTTACATCCTTTTATATGAAATATTCTAAATTTAAAGTAAAATTATATAATGGCATTCCATTTAATCCTCCTAAAATCATCCAATAACATTACATCTTTATAACATGTTCTAAATAAAAATTGATTATGTTTAATAACAAAACTTTTAAACCTCCTCTCACAGTCTCCATTTGTAGTTTATATAAAATTTCATATTATCAAACATATATATATATATATATATATATATATATATATATATATATATATATATATATATATATATATATATATATGCATTATTAATCATTTATTTGACTATAACTATTATCACTTCATTTTATACATAATACTCTAAATTTAACTAAGTTTAAACTTAATTTTTATTATATGCTTTCATTACATCAACCTGAATCTTTCCAGTAATGGTGCAGTCTTATGTCTCTTGCCATTTGTAGCATTAGTATTCTGATTACTTTCTTGGTAAGTCTTGTATGATCCTCTCTTTGCAACTTGTTGTTCATTTCGTCTCTTCTGAGAACTCGAAAACCTCCATCTGCTCCTTCCATCAGCTTGACTTTGGTTATCACTGGTGCTTCTGTAAAGATTTTTCTCCTTGCCTCCATCAATTTTTCTCTCTTTTCTTCTTCTATACTTTGAAATCTGAGGCAGAGTTCCAGTCCATCTATCTCCCCTTTCCATATTCCGCTCTTGCCATTTCCAACCATGCTCAGTTTGCTGTCAGTATCCACAATTTTCTTATCTCTTTGCTTATTTTTTTCTTCAATTTTTAGAACTCTGTCCTCCACTTTCTTGATTTGATAAACATCCTCAATTTTTCAATCACATTTTTCTGTTTTGCATTCTATATTCTCCAATCTCTTCTCAATTTTTTCTGTTACTACTAGTATTTTTTGGATTCCAAACATAATTATTTGTAATGTTAAAATTTCTTTTTCCTGTTGCGCCATTCTTTCAACATAAACACTGCCACTATAACATTCAAGGCTTTTTGTTAAATGTCAAGCTAGTTCATTATAATCTTTCAAGTCAAGGCTTTATCTTCTCCAGCTGGTGATAGAACTCCCAAAGAACACCTGTGTAAACAACCTATGCTCTTCCTTCTATCACTCTCAGTAAACAAACTGAAAAGCCTTGAAATATCAAATGATCAAAGAGGAAAAAGAAAGAACGTTTCCCAGCCTCCAGCCTAAGTAGTAGTGTTACTTCTTTTCCATCTGTTATTACAGCCCTCTTTATATTCCTCTTTATCTCTTCTTTATGTTCCAAACTTAAGGGGGGGGGGGAATCTTAAATGGAGATAGAAAACAATCCAATCAAGCATTGTAAAAAGAAAAGAAAATGTGTAATCCAAAGGTATAAAAAAAGAATAAAAAGTAGTAGAAGAAAAACTAATCCATTCAGTTTAAAAAATAGGGAACATTTGTAAAAATTTCCATAAAAAGAAAAATTAAAAAAGATAACACACTAAGTTTAATGTAGTTTAATTTCGCCGCTTACTCTCTTCTGCCTTCAATTTTAATTTAGCTTTGATTTTGGGGGGGGGGGGGTAGTCTCTTTTCTAATAATAAAATTTCTCATCAATTTGACACACTTTCTCTTTCCGCTTTCTTTCCATTCCGGAGCTGTCCCAACTTCAGCAGCTTCAAAGGCTGCGTTTCTGTCGTCAGAAATAAGAGCTTCTCCTGGATCAATCAGGGACTTTGCAGTGTCCCTGAGATCAGCAGGACTTACTCTTTTCTATCACTGTCTCTACGGGACGGTTTAGGTCCAAAAGGACCATCCAGCGGCAGAAATATTGACTGTCTAACACTGTGTCATTGCGACATCAGCTCCTCCCTCTTCCAATAAGCTCATATTATTAAAGGGCTCTATTTTAAATTTGTTTTTTGTCTTCAGAATTTTTCTAATAATTATCTTGCATGTCTTATACCATGTTTAATTGTTACATAAATATTTCCCTTCTATGTTGTGTGCACATTAGGCAAGTTGTATTTTAGAGGATTAATTTTATTATTGAACAACTACAGTGCTATCAGTCAATCCAAAACATTAATAAACTTCAAAGCTGAATATTTAAGAAAGTGAAAGTCAGGTTTTGGCTTTCTTAGAAGAATAGCTATATGTGCACAATTATTGGGCAACTATTAGTGTACAGAATTATGCAACCAAATGAAAAATTTTCCCATTCCCATTTTCACTTTTTTATTTGCATCTGTTAAAGTGAGAATAATAAACAAACAACTAAAATATACAAATAAGCATTTCTGACATTTAAAAAAAATCAGTAACCAATATAGCCACTATTCTTTTCAATAATAGTCATAAGTCTTCCATTCATGGACTCTGTCAGTTTCTTGATCTGCTGACAAACAGCTTTTTGTGGAGCACAACCACAGCCTCCCAGACATTATTCAGAGAGGCGTGCCATGAATCTCCCATTTAAGAAGGGCCCACAAGTTCTCAATAGGATTTAGGTCAGGTGAGAAAGGGAGCCATTCTTTCATCTTTAAGGCCTTTACTGGCTAGGTATGCAGTGGAGTATTTCGATGCATGCGATGGAGCATTGTCCTGCATAAAAATCATGGTCTTCTTGAAAGATGCAGACTTTTTTCTGTATCTCTGCTTGATGAAAGTGTCTTCTAAACCCTGGCAGTAGGTTTGGGAGTTGATTTTGAGTCCACCTTCAACCTGAAAAGGTCCAACTAGCTCATCTTTAAATAATACTAGCTCATACTGGGACCCCAACTCCACATTGCTGGCATCTGAGTCGAAGTGGAGTTCTGTGCCTGTTACTGATCCAGCTACAGGCTGTTGTGGTCCACTGGCAGCCTGCGGAGCTGGCAGCAGAGTCAGACAGCGAAGGGGTTGGGGAGGAACATGGGCTAGGCTTGACTCTGCTTTGTGTGGCCTTGCCAAGCTAATTGCCAATTAAGCCTTTGGCAGCGTTTCAAGGAAGATAAACATGGGTGCTTATCAGCCTTATCCTGAAAGTCTTTGGTGCCTACTATAGGACTCTTTACAACTATTTGGAACTCATTACGGTCTGTGAATGAACATAATTCACAGCCTTTGGAATAAAAAGAGGGTTTTTAGGGACTAAGCATGTGCTTTTTACTGTATCAGGAAGCCTAGATCAGAACACAGGCCCATCTGGTCTGTCAAAAGTCACTCTCATCTCATCAGTCCATAAAATCTTCAAAAAATCTGACTTCAGGTATTTTTGGCCCAGTCTTGCTGTTTCAACTTATGTATGTTGTTCAGTGATGCTTGAGCCATATCTCTGAGCACTGAACACCTTGTACTTCTGGACACTCCAGGTAGGTTGTAGTTCTGGAATATGACAGCACTGGAGGATAATTGATTCTTGGTAGCTTCATGTTTGATTCTTCTCAAATCTTTGGCAGTTAATGTACATCTTTTTTTCTCAACACATTCCTGTGACCCTGTTGACAATTTGCAACAAAACGTTTGATGGTTCTGTGATCACACCCCAATATCTTAGCAATTTCAAGTGTGCTGCATACCCCTGAAAGACTTTTTAGAATTTTTCACTTTTCAGAGTGAGTTAAACCTCTTTTTGGACCCATTTTTGTCTGAGGAAAAGAAGCTGCCTAATTATTCACCTTGATACAGGGTGTTGATCTCCTTAGGTTACACTCTCCTTCATTAGACAAATACATCACCTGATATGCTTATATCTACTAAGCATTCAAGTTTATACAGCTTGGAGGTGGAAAATATAAATAAAAATGTTTATATGGTTAAAATACTCACTTGCCTAATAATTGTGCAATAATTATTTTATTTCCAATGGAACAATATGGTTATTTATGCTTTGTTTTTAATCAAAATTATTTTTAATATGTATGGATTGTGTTAATAATTTTTGTACTATTTCAGTACCGATGAAGCTGCCACAGAAAATATTCTAAAAGCAGAACTAATTATGGCTGCATTGTGTGGAAAACTAAGTCTTGTAACATCAAGAGATGCCTTTATTACTGCTATTTGCAAAGGTTCTTTGCCTCCTCACTATGCCTTGACAGTACTGAATACTACTAGTGCTGCCCTTTCCAGTAAATGTAAGGATATTATTTAGTCTTATTTTACATCATCTGAATGTAAAAATGCTCTCCAATTTTGAAAGAATGCACTTTTTTTGTTAGCCACACGTACTTGTCAGAATATCATATCGATCTGTCTTCTCACTTCTGTAAGAAATGAAATATATAATAATAATTATAGTATAGTATAGTGTATAGTATAGTACAGTACAGTACAGTACAGTATAATATAGTTATATATGGCCAGATTCTGAAAGCCCACCAGTCTTTTCTTCACTGGTTGAATGTTATTAATAGTCCATAGAAATTACAAACTTCCATGTGCCTATGAATACTCTCATTGCTGTTTTGGATGCATAGTATAATTTTAGATGTAAAGGCTACATTAAAATGTCTCCATTAGTAGCAAACTGATTTTTTAAGGATTTTTAAATTTTTATTACTAGTAGTTTGTTATAACTATTAGTAATATATTTAATAAACATATTTATGTATGTATATAGGTGTATTTGAATTAAAATATATATTTTATGAAAGTTCTTATCTAAATATTATTTTGCTTTCCAGCATATTCTATTCAAGGTCAAAATGTGCAAATGATCAGTCCCTCAAGTGAATCTCATCAGCAAGTTGTAGCAGTGGGGCAACCACTGGCTCTGCAACCACAGGGAACAGTAATGGTAAAATATAGTTCGCAAATATTTCTTTTTTTGCTTCATTATTATCTATCTCTTTTTTCTCATTTCCCCCATCACTATTAAGCCATGCCAAACTCAGTAAACCTACATATATTAACTGGAAAGCTTCCTAATGTCTTGTTAAAGCTGAATGCTAATGATTTATTTTAGTCTTTTTTTGTACAAAATTTAATTGTATCCAGGGGTGTTTGTATATGAGTGTATAGACAGAGAGTATGTAGATTTGCACATTGTTTAAACAATCTGAACATTAGATTGCCCAAATTTTATTGTACCATTATTCGCAATCTTTTTTTCCCCATTGGAGTGACATAGTTTAGTAGAATATTGCACTTTTTAAAAGGATGGGTCTTCTATTATAGCATGGTGAAAAGAACAGAGCAGAAAAGTACAAACAGAGAGCCAAGAGGAAGCTAATGCTAATTACCATTATACTTAAGTGATGCTTTCACTGAGGAACAGTATAGATTGCTAACATAGATCACATTTTAATCTCTCCTGTCTAAAGTCATATAGCATATTTGATCTATATTCATGATATTAAGTCATCAAATTGTTTAATCCTATGGTACATGAAGCAGGCATTGTGATTTATTCAGTAACTGTGATTAAATATATCATGGTTTAATACATTAAACATGTTACATACATGAGCCAAATTTTCATACCATATTCTAGTTATAAAAAGTTCTAGTTATAAAAAGTTCATTGTCAAAGTAACCTGCAATTATTTTCAGATTCATCATTTACAGCTTTTGCTTGAATGACACCTATTCACCCTACCTATGTAAGAGAAAGCAAAATACCCAAGAAACAGCTTTGCAGCTGGAGACCAAATCTTCCTGAGCTTTCTTCTGTCTTCATGGCACCATTCTAGTTGCATGGCTATTGTAGAATGTAATCTGATTTTGAAATGATTTAAAATTAAATGATGCCTTGTACATTTAGACTTCCTTTGTGTTTGTCAACTGTTCTTCCTCTCTATCATTTTTCTGCAAGCTTTATTTGTTTTATATTTCATATTTCTTAACCGCCCATCTCCCTCTGAGAGGGCTCTGGGCGATGATTTCCCTCTTAGTTTTCATTTTTCACCAAACTGCTAAGAGGAACAACCATCCAGCAGAAGCAAAATTTGCATCAGCTCTTCTCTCTTCCTTTTCTACCTGTTCCCCGCATGCAGAGAAGGGGGAAACCATCTACTCACCTGCATACTCAGGTATCCTGCCAGCCACCATTTTGGATGAGGATTAGGGAACCACTGTACAGGTCTTGGTGTTCCATTGTCACAGTGGGTTACTGATTTGGCTCATCTCTGCCCTGATAAAACAAGAAGTTCTTTAAACAGATAAGCTATTCTTATCTATCTCATGTTTGGTGAGCTGTCTTGTACGTAATTGAAATGAAGTTCATAGTATTTTACATTTTTTTCCATGAAAAAAAAAGCTTCTCAGTATACTTTTAAGAATTCTTCAAGGATAAGTCACTGCCCTTTTACTTTTTCTTGCCTTTAGGAAGAATCTTATCTTGACAGAAGGATTCTTTATAAAAGCTTTACAATAGCTTTCCATTAATTGGTAACTAGGTTACTGTGTCTGCTCCTTTTATATCAGCTGCTACCTATCAACTGCTCTAGATATGGGGTTCCTTTTACTTGTATCTTTCTATTATAATCCCTTTAACTAATTAAGATATTTAATATTGTACATTATTATTCTATCTTGATGGCTTCTGCTTTGTTCCTGTGATGCATGAACTACATCTTTTCATGTTTCATTTAATGTCATCTCATTCTCAATTGCAGTTGTGAATTTATGGTCTGACTATCTGATCTAGTGAGATCCTCAAGCTTTATTTATATATTTTTTTTATATTTCACCTTGCAGTAAATTGAGAAAGGGTTTGGTTATTCATTTCTTAATCTTTGTTATTTTAAAAAAACACTAAAGGGATAATATTAATGAATTTGAATGAATAGTGCACAATGAGTTTTTTTTCTAGTTATTGTTGCTATTTTTCAGTTATAAATATAAATTAGTTCTATCCTGGAATTAATCTGATGAAATATATATGTGTATGTATGTATGTATGTATGTATGTATGTATGTATGTACGTACATACATACATACATACATACATACATATATATACATATATATATATACACATATATGCACAAATACAACAATATATATATATATATATATATATATATATATATATATATATATATATATATATATATATATATATATATATATATATATTTCTGTATATGTTTCAAATACTAATTGCAGGAGAACACTACAGGTTGTCCTCGCTTTATGACTGTTCATTCCGCAACCATTCAAAATGACAGTTCTGAAAAAAGGAATTTGTGACTATGTCCAAAGCCATTGCAGAGCTCCCATGGTCACATGATTGCGATCTGGGTTCTTGGCAACTCATTCTTACTTACCATGGTTTGCCAATGCAAATGTGATCGTCATTTGAAATCTTCCCTGCTAGCTTCTTCAGAGAGCCCAAAGGGAAGTCAGTAAAGAAGGCTACAAGCCACTGCCGCCTGCTGACAGGACTTTCTCTGGCTGAAAAAGATCCATGGGGACCCATTCTCAAAGAGAATGGAAGAATGATGGGCCAAATTGATTTTACCCTGCGCAGGACAGAATTCCTCCACCAAGCAGCCCAGTCACTCTCAGAGATGAAAAAGTCTGTGTGGAAAAGACCTTAAATACTGTTGTATCAAAAGAAGCATGTCTATTTTGGGTTCTCTCTTTTCTGCTTCGGTTTTATGTGTACCAGCTTGTACTAATATTTGTTTGTAAAGTAAAATATTTGAATATTTGATCAAATTAAACCGCTTCCCTCTGCCATAAGGATTTAAGGATTATGTCAGATGTTGTCACTGAAATTCACTGTAAAATATCCCTTACCCATAAGCCTCAGTTATAGAGAAATCTAAGAGTAAATTGGTATGTAGCGAGTATTTTTGGAATGATTATATTTTTCATTAATATTGTTAAAACAGTTTTTCACTTATAAAACACTTTTAGCTTACATCTATAAAATGCTAACTGTTTAAAAAAAAATTTTTTTTAGCTTACATCTAAGAATATACAGTGCATGAGGACGTTACTTAGCTTGGCTCATTGTCATGGAGCCGTCCTTGGTACATCATGGCAACTTGTCTTAGCTACACTCCAGGTGATTTTTTAATTTTTAATAAAAATAGATGTATCATTTTCAGTGGTTGAGCAGTGAAATTTCTACTATGCTAAAAATCAGATCTATTCAATTTCCCAGACTGCTATTGTTATATGTCAAATCACCTTGACTTTGGGTATCCAAATATGATCATCCCACCATGTAGGAAACCACATGTTCTAATCACCTATCAACAGCATGGATATACTGGTTATACAGAGCTATAATGATCTTTTGCTATTTTGTCTAAGCTTTTAAATTGTGATAAGAACTTCACACACTTTGTCACAGAAGAACATACTTACGTTCTTAAATATTTTACAAATGTATTTCAAAGTTGAGTTTTTGTTTTGTTTTTTGGCATTTTAGCATCTTGTATGGATTCTTGGTTTGAAACCAGGCATTGGAGGTGCTTTAAAGCCTGGAAGAGCTGTAGAAGGACCTAGCACAGTAAGATATATATATTACTTTATTGAATAGAACAGTGACAATGTTTTTACTATACATTTACCAATCTTGCAATTATTTCTTTTAGGTTCTAACTACAGCTGTTATGACTGATTTGCCAGTTATCTCGAACATTCTTTCCAGACTTTTTGAAAGTTCACAGTAAGAAAATGTCTTTGTAAACAATTTTTTAAATACACAGTTCTAAAACTCTGTCTCTATCTATTATATCTCTTTTTATCATTTTAACCAGATTTATTTGTTGCAGACAGCTCCACTTTGGGGTTCTTTTTTCTTATTCATTTTGAAATAGTTTTAATACTTGATTTCTCTCCTTCATTCCTTTCCCACAGATATCTGGATGATGTTTCCTTACATCATTTAATAAATGCACTTTGTTCATTGTCTCTGGAAGCCATGGATATGGCCTATGGAAATAATAAGGTACAATATGTTTAAGTTTCTTATATAAATTAACCAGCTTCATTCAGTTAAATTTACATATTATTTACATGAACATGAATTATATAAACATGATTTATATCAATTATCTCATATGGTCCTTATAGCCCAAAAATCAATTTGCTATTAATTATGTGTCATCAAATTGGTGTTGACTTTTATCAACCACATAGTTTTTCTACGTGTGCATCTGTCCCTAATCTGGTCCTTCAGGTTTTCGAACAGTGCAACCATCCCCACTGAGGCCTTCCATCTTGCTGCTGGTCAGCCTCTTCTCTTTCCCAGCATTATAGCCTTCTCTAGAGAGCTAAGTCTTTGTATAATGTGTCAAAGTAGGATAATTTGATCCTGGTGATTTGTGCTTTGGGATAAAACTTTGAGGTGATTTATGTGATTATTCATTGTTTTCTTGGTTGGCCATGGTATTCTCATGAATCTTCTTCAACACCGAAGTTCAAAAGCATCAGTACTTTTTCTATTTTGCTGCTTCAAAGCCAAACTTTTGTTTCCATACAGCATCACATGGAGTACCATGGCTTGCATTATTCTGATCTTTATAAGTGTAGGTATATAACAGCATCTGAACAAGGTCTTCACGACTGCTTTACTAAGTGCTAGTCCATTATGTATATCTTGACTGTTTTTTCATGTTGATGGTGGATCCCAAAAGACTGAAGCTGTTTACCACTTCAGTATCTTCATTGTCAGTTTTAAGGCTCTTGTTGTACATGTTGTCATGAGGTTGATCTTTATATTTAATTCTAGTCCCAATTTTCACTGTGTTCTTTCACTTTTTTTCACAGCATGTTGATCCTATGCATTTTTGGCTATCAGAGTAGTGCCATCTGCATAGTACAGGTTATATTTATATATTATATATTCATAAACATTATTTATATGCCTCTCATCTTACAGAATGTAACTTTGGGTGGCATACAATAAAACCATAAAATAGCAATGGTAAAATAGAATGCCATTAAAAACATTAAAAACCCTAAGGAAGAACATTAGACATGGAGATATGGAAACCACCATTCCCTTGAGTCTATAGGCTTGTTGACACTGCCAAATTTTGCAGGATTTCAGGAAGGATGGAATGAAAATGGTAGATCCCATTATAGGGAAGAAATGATGTTCTTTTCCATGGCAGAAAAAGCCCATTGCAAAGGAGATGTAACTCCTTTGTAGATAGAACCCACAACTATAGATGTTTCTTCTCCAGTTTTTAAAGCACACTCTATTTCTTCAAATGTATCTTCCCTTAATATATATTTCAGCAAATTGTTTAAATATAAAAGTGGAAAATATACAATCTTGTCTGAGTAGTTTGCCAACCTGAAGACAGTCAATTTCACCATACACATGTTCAGTCCATATTATGACTTCCTTTGTATATGGGTTTTACAAGATGACAAAGCAGTTTTCTGGGATTCCCATTTTTCTAAGCATATTCCACAGCCTGACATGATGAACAAGATCAGTGGCTTTTCTATGAAGCATATAGTGACTTTTCTTGGTATTCTTTGGCTTTCTCAATTATTCAGCATGCATTAGCAATAAAACAGATTTTATGTAACATTACATATTAATGAACTTACATACCCATTTTAGTCTTTTGCCCCTATACTCAACTCTTGGTATTCCTTAATTAAGTACAATTGTTCATAATTATACATTTAGTTCAAATATAGAAGCAATTATAAACAGAATGGGAAAAGTTAATAAATTAAAGCTGGAAATTGATTTATAATCCTAGTTTGTTACACAATTTGTAACCACTGTCTTTGTGGCAGAAAAGGAAAAAATAAAGACCACAGGAAACCTTTTGTGCAAAACTTAATTTATTAAACTAAGTTCTGATCAGTGAATTCCAAAAATATGCATGTATGTATGTATGGTTGTAGGCTTACAACCATACAGTTCATATGGTCCAACACCGTCACAGAATTTAAAAATACAGCACACCATTAATGCATGCATAAGTAAATATATATAGTGCATACATATATAAAAAGAAGAAACTATAAAGTTAACATTTCATTGAAGGCACCAAGGGGTATAAATAAAATATATATATACTGCCTATGAATTGTATGGGTATTGGGCATTTAATAAGAATACTTCAATCTCCTCATCGTGAGGGGATTTATCAAACTAAAAAGCAAATGAATTGATGTGTGTATAGTAGGTACTTTAAAAGTTTGTGTGAAACTGATCCAGCCTATATACTCTAACAAATATATATTTGAACTTCATATGGATAGTTGATATACAGTATGGATTTTATCATATTGGATAAAGGATTATAATTCACAACTAAAAATTAAACTTCTATATCAACAAACCTTGAAGAGAACACTTTACATCACTGTTCTTCAATATAGTAACTTAATGTTTGATCTGGTGAATGAAATCATTTTAAATACCATTTGCATTTAGGAACCATCATTGTTCGCTGTTGCTAAATTGTTAGAAACAGGACTGGTTAACATGCATAGGATTGAAATTATGTGGAGACCACTGACTGGTCATCTTTTAGAGGTAATGAATCATTTTACAATCTTCTATCAGTTTTTATGTTTGAAAAATCTTAGTATTTTCTCCTTTTAATTAAGACTAATTAAAGCATAAGAATAAGAAACAAGTAATGCTTAATATTAGTTTCTTTCCTGTTTCTATTCTGTTTTGTTCCCCATTAACTGTAGAGTCATGGAATTAGAAAGGCTAATTAGACTATTGAATCCTCCAATTCCCTGCTTAATGTGTACTGTGTGAATTCTGTACCTGTGTGGGTTGGGAAAGTATCAGATGAGGAGAAAGTCACGTTTTTCCCACATGACCACCATAATTGTTTCAGAGAATGCACCTTTTCTTATATAGTCATAACTTATAAATAAATAAACCATAAAGTTTTGTACTAGCAGATAAAACAATTGATGTATTCATTGTAGGTTTTTTGGCAGCAGTATGGAACGATAAAATTTTCTTCTTCTTTAAAATAAGGAACAAAACAAAATGGGTTTTTTCTAACATTCTAATCTAGCTTGAGATTTTTTTTTTGTCATCTCCCATCCAAATATTAACCAGGTGGGTTTTTTAAATATTGGTGTATTAAATAGCTTGTTAATATGTGCCTTTATTGATAATCCCAAATCCCTTCCAGATAAAACACTTAATATGCCAGAAATTTCACAACTATATGGTAAAAAGTAATATGATTGTCAGTTGGGCTGTTATTATTGTATATAATTTAAATCAGGATAATGCTGCCCAAAATACTATATTGCAAATTAAAATTATAATTATGCCTTCTCTGAAAAGCAGAATAGATATTCTTAGATTATATACAATCTAATGTTTTAGCTACCTACAATAGGGTATTTTGTGTAAATGTGCTGATTATGCTTCTTACCTCAGAAAAATTGCTAAAGCTGAATTGTTTTGCTTTACATAAAATTATTAATTTTATATTAGAAACTATATGTTTTTAATAAATATGCTTAAGGAGTACTAATCTTTCAAAATAGATGTGCTTTTCTTTTCTGCCAAAGAGAAGTGCTTAATCCCTGCAGATACAACTGAAACCAGATTCCAAAAGCAGCTATGTTGCCTTGGAAAAATGTGCAGCTGCTTAATTGATGCAAAGAGTGCTACTTTGTAGTTCCTTCTGCTTGTTGTGATACATATCATTCAAAGGATTTACAGAACCCCAAAAGTTCTATAGCTAGAAATATTATCAAGATTTGGGGTGCTGCAAGTATGATATTCAATATTAATTCTTGAAAATTTACAAATTCATATTGATCAGAAATGCAGTGATTCTGCTTAGAAGATGTGGAAATCCAGGTAGCCCTTCAATGTTGCTAAATTTCAGTTCAAGCCAACATTGCTAGTTAGGAGACATAATAGCAGTAACGACATTGAAATATATAGATGTTCCACACCTCATTGTCAGATTTTTTTTTAATTTTTACTATGCATTTTTCTCTTCATAAAATTAGTAGAAAAATTATATTTTTTGCATTGATATATCATTAAAATGATTTACTTCTAGGCTGGCAAGCTCAGGAAGTGGGGGAGTAGTAGAATTCAGTTTGAAAAATAGGTTAGTTCCATATTTTAAACTACAATGCTACACCAATATTTTGTATTGTTATTTAGTATTTATATGCTGATAATATTCCCCAGTTTCATTATTGAACAAATCTGGGAAATAGTTTAGACTTGGCAGCTATGACAAGTCATTGCAACACAATTGAACCAATATTTCAATTCAAATCTTTCCAGATAGGGCTGACATTTCAGCCATTATATTACTTCTGGAAATGTTATGCATCAGATCTATAATGATATAAAGCTTACAGTATTTTTCAGAGTATAAGACGCACCTTTTTCCCCCAAAAAAGAGGGTGAAAATCTGGATGCTTCTTATAGTCCGAAGGTAGGCCCTCCCATCCACCCACTGGACCCCAAGCGGCCTGGGGAAGCATGGAGATTGGGACTCGGTTGGCAAAGTGGGTGCTGCACAGGAGGTGCTAAGGTAAGGCGGCTAGCAGCTCTGCCTACCCCGTCTCCAGATGACCCAGGTGGAGGACAGTCAGCTTCTCCTGGCCGAGGAGGAAAGAGGTGAGTCTGCGGAGAAGGAGAAGGAGGGTACACGGCTCTGTGATGAGCAACGGGGAACCGGGGAGGAAAACATTTTCAGGTGGCAGTGCCAGCTATATGCCCCATTGGGCAGAGGCCAAAAAAATGGCTAACTGCCTGAAAAACACCATTCCAGGTGACGAGGATTGCCAAAAATGAGTATTGCTTTTTCGGTCTCTGCACGCTGAAACCTCTGCCCCCACGTTTTCATGAGGGCAAGTGGCTCCACGAATTGCATCGGAGAATCAGGCCAATGGGCGGCGGTGACTAGAAAGGAGAGCTACTTTAAACCAATGCCTCTGAGTAACTGGGAAAGAAAGCCGCGCTTGGAACCTGCCAAAAACTGCCACCCAAAAAGTGTGACTTTCTTTCCCAATTACTCAGAGGCTTTGGTTTAAGATGCCGTTGCTTTATGCCACCCTCCTCCTCCTCCTGCAAGCGAGAGGACAGCTCAGGGGAGACAATGGCCATGCTGACTTCACTCCCCAGCAATGTAAGGAGCCGCCGCTGCCACTGCCTAACCCCTCTTGGCACCCGGGAGCCGAGTGGAGCGGAAGCCCCGAAAGCGAAATGTCTCCCTCTCCAGTCACTGCAGTCCATTGGCCCAATTCCCCGATGCAATTCACGGAGCTGCTTGCCCTCATGAAAACGTGGGAGCAATGGTTTCGGCATGTGGAGACCGAAAAAGTGATGCTTGTTTTTGGCAATCCCCGTCACCTGGAATGGTGTTTTTCAGGCAGTTAGCCACTTTTTTGGCCTCCGCCCAAATCGGGGAGGAAAATGTTTTCAGGGGGCAGGGCTGCGATCCCCTTCCCAAATCCAAAAACAGGGCATACAGCCGGCACTGCCACTTGAAAATGTTTTCCTCCCCGGTTCCCCGTTGCACATTGTAGAGCCGCCCACCCTCCTCCTTTGCACACTCATCTCTTTCCTCCTGGGCCAGGAGAAGGTGACTGCCCTTCACCTGGGCCATCTGGAGAAGGGGCAGGCAGAGCTGCTAGCTGCCTTGCCTTACACCTCCTGCGCAGAGCCCACTTCACAACCGTCCAGACCTCCACGCTTCCTGGGCTGCTTGCGGAATCAGGCTCCGACCGAGGCAGCGCATGGGGCTTGCCGGGAAGCCCGGCACCATGTTTACGACATGGCAGGAGGACTGAAGTGTTGCTTCTCTATCGGGCCTTGCTGTGAGAAAACCAGGCTTTCAACATCTACTGCTATAGGTAGGAAGAAGGGGGCGTCTCGGGGGCAGAGCCTTCAGTGCCAAGTCCCACTTCTGCCCCCATGAAAATCATCCCCCTCCCTACTCACTCCAGTTAAGTGCCTGTAGGCTGATAGGGTTTGTTTTAAATGGATAAAAAGATCTGTGCTGCTCGTTATCAAAATCCGATTGAAGTGAGGATGCCGCTGATCCTAATGCTGATAGACAGAGGCAGAATTATTTTTTTCTTGTTTTCCCCCCTAAATATTAAGGTGCTTCTTATACAGCAGTGTGTTTTATGCTCCGAAAAATACAGTAGTTTTGTTATTCTAATATTTATTGCTTGCCTTACATTCATATTTTTCCCTTTTCCTTTATTGCTTCCTAATTTTTTTAATTCAGAAGGTAAGCATGCCTTGCAAGTATGTCTTACTTATTTACTAGCTGATCTTTTTCTAATGTAGAATTATCACATTGTGATGTTGGAAAATAATATTTCAAACCAAACTGACATTTCTAAGATACAAATTTTAATATAAGCAGATTTCAAAGAGATGAATTTTAATATAAGAAGAATGAGCATTTTATAAGATAGGATGACACAACACATAAATCTACAACCATGCAAATCATCAGAATTGGGTAAAGAATGTAGTAAAATATGAAACATGTAAAGATATTATTACTCCACTAGTAAATATGCTCTTAATTTTCCATATTTAATATAGTTTTTTAAAATAAGAAATACGAAGCATTTTGCTTGCTAATAATGCAACAACTGCTATGCTTATGTATAAACCGAGTGGTTTATAATGATCAGGATAGACATTAGCATTCTTTCAATTATTTTATAGACTGAAAAGCAACATAGAGTGCTGAATATTTATTAATGTGCATTCTGACTGTAGGTCTGCCAACATCCAAACTCAAGGATGAGGGAATGGGGAGCAGAAGCTTTAACGTCTCTCATCAAAGCCGGATTGACATTTAACCATGACCCTTCACTCTCTCAGAACCAGGTAAATTAGCATGCTAAAAAATAATTAGTAGCTTAATTGATAATGATGTTGAGTAAGAAGTATAAATTGTTTTCTGCAATTGTATTCCAATTTAGTTATAAATAGAGTAGAACTAGAATTACAATGCCATGTTATTTGATTATAATGTTGTTCTGCTAATCAATGGGTTTCCTAGGAAATTATCTGTTTATTGGACTGAATAATGATGCACTGATGAATAGCCCTGTACATGACTTTTCCAAAGAAAACCTAGTTTAGTTGACAGAGGATTGCAGCCCAGATGGAATAAAAATGCATAATGAGCAAGTTATGGCATATACAATATATATCATGACATCAATTCACTAGTGATTATATTGTTACCAGATACTACCAAATGTTAGAAGATGTGGCCCTATATATTAATATTATGAGATGAGTTTAAAATGTCTTAAAGCTACAAAGGATCGTCTCCATAATTTAGAGGTATGAAGTCTGCATATTGCTATTTATATGATAAAGTCTCCTTAAATAAAACTGATAGTTATAGAATAGTTAACAAAGTTGGGTGTAGATCAGTCTAGTCATTAGTATGGTAAGTAACTTTTCTCCACTTGTTTGTTTTCAATCCTAGAGGAAAACATATTTCCTACACTTAGAAGTGGTGTTTCCAAGCATGGCACTGATGAGAGTAACTATCTTTCCATTTCTAGTTATTTTGTTACTTTCTTTGAATGAATAATATTTTCATTTCTTTTTTTTTTCCCAGAGGCTTCAGCTGTTGTTACTAAACCCACTGAAAGAGTTGTCAAATATCAGTCACCCTGATATTAGACTCAAGCAATTGGAATGCGTTTTACAGATTTTGCAAAGCCAAGGGGACAGTCTAGGGCCTGGATGGCCCTTGGTACTTGGAGTTATGGGAGCAATTAGAAGTGATCAAGGGTAAGTGTATTTTATTTATTTATTCTATTTATAATACTTAACACTTCTAGTAGGGTACCACCAATAACTAAAACCAAAAATGGTAAAATTGGAGGCTGACATTTCTACCAACACAATCCAATACATTAAATAAAATCCCTAGGCTTTAACCTTACCCCTATAGGACAGGACTTAGTAATATATTACAATTGAGGGTGAACTTATTAATAATTGATGGTGAAATTATTAATGGGTAACCATGTCTGTGTAATTTTACAGACATTATAGCAAAACCTAACTACAATCAAAGAAACTATATTATACTGATCCAATAATAGCTGTACTGTCAGCATTCCAAGTAATTCACCCAAAGAAAGCAGAATTCTGAGGGAGATAGATTCCTCAAGGAATGATTTATTGGATACATCATATTGGCATTACTGGTGAAAACCGACTCTAAAGGTTCCCATGGCTTTCACTTAATTAAAAAAGTAAAAGTTCCCCCCTTTCCCCAAGTCATCAGAGCACAATTGAGGTGCTCGTCATGGTTATTCCAATCCTCTTCTCCCCAGCCACCTATTGGAATGTCCTTGTTTTCCACAGGAAAATTTTTTGTTTTGACTATAAAATCCCAGCTATCTATTTCCCCCTTCCCTATCCCTTCTTCTTTCTTGTGGCAACCCTGAAGCCTCCAAGATGGCCTCAGTCAGCTCACTTCAGGGTTGACATGTGCATAAAAAGGATCAGAATTATTGAGATTTTTGTATCAGTTAAGACATTAAGATGAGTCCTTGAAGATGAGATCTTGTAGAGGGTGCAATACAGCAGGACGTGGTTTTAATGACCCCCTTGTCTACAGGGACACAGTCTCAACTCATATGGAACTTTTTTGTATTGGCCCTCCAGAACTGCTATGGACAGAGAGTCACATCTAGAGTTAGTGTCCTCCAAAATTTAGGAACAGTTCACTGGTTTATGAAGAGAGGCTTATCTGCTCAAGAAAACATTCTTGGGTAAAGCGGACAGCTCCTGTTGGATTTCCTGATCTTTAATACTATGTTTAGATGCATTAAATACACATTCACAGTCCATTATTAGGAACTCCTCCTTGAAGAGGCCAAGATTTTGGAGTTTTAATGAAATAGTCTTAGTAGTTTTATAGCTATCCACCATAAGGATATGATTCAAATCTATAGGGAAGAATAAGTTTCAGCCAGTGTATTATAATGCAAACCCATGCACTTCTTTCAACCTTTATAACTTTAAATAAATAAATAACTAAACAAATATGATCATGTGACCATGGGGCATCAGGAGTTATAACTTTAAGGATAGGTCACAGATCACTTTCTTTAAATCCATTGTAAATTCAAATGGGCATTAAACAACTGATCATAAGTTGAGCACCACCTGTATCATAATTCTTATTTATAAATAACTATTTATTTTGTTAATAGAGAGTCTCTAATCCGGACTGCATTCCAGTGTCTCCAGTTGGTTGTGACTGACTTTTTGCCAACAATGCCATGTACTTGCCTACAGATTGTAGTAGATGTTGCTGGAAGTTTTGGGCTTCACAACCAAGAACTAAACATCAGTTTAACATCAATTGGTCTTTTGGTGAGGCTTAATTTATTGTTATTTTTACTCCCTAAATATGTAGATTTTTATGTGAAGGTTTAAATTGATATTCTTTCACTTTCCTATAAATAATTCAAATTAAATCATGTTAGAGATTGCTTCTGGAGTTATAAAAGTGTTTGGCAAATAAATGTTAACAATAAGTATTCTTATTATGGCCAGCAGGGAGCCATAGCACAAGCTTAAAAGAAAAGTTAAATATAATAGTCCAGCTACCAATTTTAAACTATCACTAGTATATTAATACAGTGAAAGTATAGAACCTAACAATAGAGTTAGGTAGCACATTTTAGATCTAACTAAAGAGAGATTAATTTGGAATTCACCAACATATCAATCATTAATATACTAACACATTAATGCACTAATATACACTGTAACATTCTCTTATAGTAACCACATGCTTAATGCTATGGACTATTATTTTAAGCAAGCTTTACTTACTCCTCGTTGTACCTGTTAATATAATAGGGCATCCAAGTACTGTACATATACCTGTATCATTGAAATAAAACTCACTGAACTTAAAATATATTATGATATATAAAATATCGTGTTATGTATAAAATAGCAGACACAGTTGCCATTTTAAGTGTTATTTTTTACTATACAAAGTAGGACATATTTTGTGAAATATCAACAACCTGATTAAAATTGGAGCTAGTCCATTTAAAGCATACTTATAAATACTTCAATGATTTTTTTTAAAGAAAATAGTTCACTTCCAAACAAAAATATGTTTGATGAAATTCCATTTCTGTGGGAATTTGGCTAAAAGACCTGCTTTGTCATCTTACTGGTTTTCATTAAAAAGGGAAATGCCAGTGTTCTATAATATTTTTTAAGTATTCAAACTAATAATCATGTATTTAAGAAGGATATGTCTAACAATAGTTCCTCAAAATGCCTACATGCATTAATCCATCATAACTGGTGCCTAAAAATAATATCAAGGTACAGCATAGCTAAATGTTCAGAACAATTTGTTTATAATTTATAAAATATATATTGTGCATTTTCATTGGGGGGGGGGTGTTACATTTCCAGTGCAGGATTACCATTCTTCTTTGTGTTCAGAAGTCATTTACAAAGAAATATTTTTTGCTTTCTAGTGGAATATTTCAGACTATTTCTTCCAAAGAAGTGAAATTATTGAAAAGGAATTAAACAAGGAAGAATCAGTGTTACAGAAGCAAGCAAAAGAAAACGGGATAACATTGAATCGTCCCTTCCATCCGGCACCACCATTCGATTGCCTCTGGCTTTGCCTATATGCCAAGCTCGGAGAACTCTGTGTAGATCCACGCCCTGCAGTTAGAAAAAGTGCCGGGCAGACTCTATTCTCTACAATTGGTGCTCATGGAACTTTACTTCAGCATTCAACATGGCATACAGTTATATGGAAGGTACTGATGTTTATATGTAATAATATTGTTCTTACAATATGCTTGATCCCAGTTGTTTTTTATATAAATATAAGACAAACATATCCTTTTTATTAGATTTTAAGATGCACATTTGGACATGTACCAATTTTTTTCTCTCACCAATCTTTCCAAGCCTGTGAATTACATTTGACTGTATTTGCAACATGTATTTTGTAATGATTTATCATATACATGCATTCAGAAAGTATTCAGACCCCCATCACTTTTGTCAATTTTGTTATGCTGCAGCCTGATTCTACAGTTGTTTCAATTCATTTTTTCTCATTAATCTACACTCAGTACTCTATAATGACAAAGTGAAAACAGAATTTTAGAAATATCTGTAAATTTATTAAAAAATAAACTGAAATATCACATTGGCATAAGTATTCAGATCCTTTGCAACAAAACTTGTAATTTAGCTCTGGTGCCTCCCATTTCTCTTGATCATTGCTAACATGTTTCTATACCTTGATTAGAGTTGACCTGTGGTAAATTAAATTGATTGGACATGATTTGAAAGGCACATACCTCTTTGTAGAAGGCTTCACAGCTGGCAATGCATACTGTAACAGAGCAAAAGCCATGAGGTCAAATGAACTGCCTGCGACCTCGGAGACAGGATTATTGCAAGGTACAGATCTAGGGAACAATACAATCAAATTTCTGCTGCACTGAAAGTTTCTAAGAGCACAGTGGCCTCTATATTTCTCAAATGGAAGAAGTTTGGCACAATCAGGACTGTTTCAAGATATGATTGCCTGGTCAAACTGAGCAATCGGAGGAGAAGGGTTTTAGTAAAGTGACCAAGAACCTGATGGTCACACTGACTGAGTTCCAGAGATTCTGTGTGGAGATGGGGCAGAGTTCCAGAAGTACAACCATCACTGCAGTCCTCCACAGCTCTAGGCTTTATGGCAGAATGGCTATACGGAAGCCTCTCCTCAGTGCAAAACACATGAAAGCCTGCTTGGAGTTTGCAAAAAAGCTCCTGAAGAACTCTCAGACTGTGAGGAACAAGATTCTCTGGTCTGATGAAACCAAGACTGTTTGGCCTCAATTGTAAAAGTTATGTCTGGAGGAAACCAGGCATCGCTTATCACCTGCCCATCATCATTCCTACAATGAAGCATGGTGGTGGCAGCATCATGCTCTGGGGGTGTTTTTCAGCAACAGGGACTGGGAGACTGGCCAGGATTGAGAGAAAGCTGAATGGAGCAAAGTACGGGGATATGTTCAATGAAAATGTATTCCCTAGCACTCAGGACCTCAGACTGGGCGAAAGGTTCACTTGCCAACATGACAGTGATCCTAAGCACACAGACAAGGTAACACAGGAGTGGCTTATGGACAACCTGTGAATGTCCTAGAGTGGCCCAGCCAGAGCCCTGATTTGAACCCTATTGAACATCTCTGGAGAGAACTGAAAATGACTATCCACTGATGGTCACCATCCAACCTGACTGAGCTGGAGAGGATTTGCAAGAAAGAATGACAGAAAATCCCCCAATCCAAGTGTGCAAAGCTTGTCACATCATCCCCAAGAAGATTGGAGGCTGTCACTGCCACCAAAAGTGCTTCAGCAAAGTTCTGAGTGAAGGATCTGAATACTTATGATAATTTGATATTTCAGTTTTTTCTTTTTAATAAATTTACAGACATTTTTAAAATTCTTCTTTTACTTTGTCATTGTGAGGTACTGAATATAGATTAATGAGAAAAAATTAATTTCAACAACTGTAGAATCAGACTGCATAACAAAATTTACAAAAGTCAAGGGGATCTTATTACTTTCTGAATGTACTGATTATTACATATAAATAAAGATGCTGTAATACTTCTTTTTTTTTTCAGCTGTATTTATTATGTTCTCTTTTTGCATCCCACCTAAGTTAGAAACTGTAAATTATGAGAGGAATGCTCTGACATGCCAAAAAGTTTTTCTTACATATATGAAAAATATGGGTATAATTTGCTAAAAAGTGAGATTAGTTATTTCTATCAACAGGTAAAAAATCTAATATAGTTTATAGAATTAGAAGATTGAGTCATACTGTTGAAAAGTCAACTACTTGCTTCTTGAAAATTGAAGTTTTTGCTTGGAAAAGTCAAAGAAAACTATGTGGACTGCTTCTTGCTCATCATCAAATTACTGTATTGGATTGCAATTAAATACTGTTTATGGAAACCAATAATATATATTATTTAGGGACTGCAATTGGTTCTAGCAAAATTGTTGCTGAGAAACATAGCAATTAAGCAAACCATGTAGCTGAACTAGAGAGATGGCAAAAATCACTGATTGCTGTCCTCTCATTCAGATAATGTTCTCTCATACAATGTCCTCTTCACTTTTTTCTTTTTTTTCTTTTCTTTCTCTTTTTTTATCTAAGTCAATTTTGAGTTTTGAGTCCCTAGTTAGTAGAATCAATATTCTCACTTGAGCATGTTTTTAGAATTCAGTGAAATTAGAAAGTGGCCTAATATAATTCTAATTCTTTATTACAGTATAAGCAACAGCTGTTTTATTATAATTAATGTTTTGAAATTCTACTTCATTTCAAAGGAAAAGTGCTTAAAGAAGCTAGCTTTGTTGAAACATTTAAATCTGTATCAAAGGTGGTAACTTAACTTGAAATTATATTGCAGTAAAATTAAAATGAGAGACAGTTTAGTGAAGTGGTTAATACATCAGGCTAGAAATTGTAACATGGTGAGCCTGTCTTAGGCATGAAGCTAACTGGGTAATCTTGGGCCAGTCCCTCTTTCTCAGCCCTAGGAAGAAAAATGGAAAATCTCTTCTGCAAATCTTGCCCAAAAAATTGCAGGGACTAGTTCAGAGAGAAGTCAAAACTGATTTGAAGTAAAATAAAATAAAATACCAATTACAAATTATTCACAGAAAAGACATTTGCTGATATTTGTATTTATTAATTAGATATTAGTTTAAAGATCTTAAATGTTTTGTAGGTTCTCTTTCATTTGCTGGATAGAGTGCGGGAATCTTCTACAACTGCTGATAAAGAGAAGATTGAATCTGGTGGTGGTAACATTCTCATTCACCATTCACGAGATACAGCAGAGAAACAGTGGGCTGAGACATGGGTACTAACATTGGCTGGAGTAGCTAGAATATTCAACACGAGGCGGTATTTGTTGCAGTCCTTAGGTACAGTGGATTCTTATTTATGTTCAAGACAGGGTTTTTATATAGACATTTTAGTTCTGCAGATGTATTTTGCATGAATAAGAAATTTAATTTTCATCTTGATTATATTTATAATTCTTATTTTTAATACAAATTTGGTTAATTTATTTACTTCATTATGTCATAAGATTTTCTTGCTGATTCTGCATTAATTGAAAAGTAATTTCCTTTTATGACAAAAAATCTCTGTTTCCTTATTGTTAATTGGATCTGAATTTAATGAATTTCAAGTGCAACCAAAAACTTTATATCAAAACAGCATCCCAAGGTACCAGAGTCCACTGTTTTTGAATTAGTTCATATGATTCCTTTACATTTTCATAGTTTATCTACAGGTAGTCTTCACTTAACAAAGGTAATTAGGACTGAATGTCTGATGCTAGGTGACATGGTTGTAAAGTGCAATTTCATGTAATCAACCACTTAATGATGGAAGTTCTTGCTCTTGTCAAACAATCCCATTGCATTAAGGGCAGTGTCATGTGATTATAATCTGCAAACTCCTACCAGTTTCCCCATTAACTTTGCTTGTAGGAAGATAGTAATAAAGGGAGTAAATGGCAATCGGGATTGCAAGATACTGCAGTGTTGTAAGGTAGTCACCAAGTATCTGGATCTTGATCATAATCATGAGAACTAATAAAGAACAATTCATTCAGCACCAGCATAAATTTGTATGGTTGCTGAACAAGTAGTCGTTAAGCAAGGGCTATCTGTAAATTTATATCACACACTGTTATGTAATGATACAAATGTGGTAAAATGACACAAATAATATAAATTAAGCTTTAATTGACAGAGGACTTCTCCTGAAATAAAATTTGAATTGTATTGTTTAATAGTGGATTGGGCAGTAGATTTGGCATGGTGTCCATGGAGGTAGAGTGGCTAGTGAAATTTCACACCTCCTTGGAGAGTAGTGTAATGTATCTTACTTTGCATACTTTATAACAACTCAATTTTTCTCTAACCAGTGAGCTATTTTTAATATATATCATAGTAATATCTTACTGAGCTTTCTTTTTCCCTAATAGGAGATTTTTCTGAAGCTTGGGATATTCTTCTTGATCACATTCAATCAGCTGCACTCAGCAAAAACAATGAGGTTTCTTTGGCTGCTTTGAAAAGCTTTCAGGAAATCTTACAAATTGTATCTCCAGTTAGAGAAACTGAAAAACCTGATACACCACCTGCTATTAATGTTCCTGTGCCTGTCCTCATAGGCTCAATGACTGCCACTGGCCTTGGAAGATCTTTTATGAGAACTGATTCTCTAGGAGAAAGAATTGGAAAATGTAGTGCAATTGAGCCCCCTGTGATAACTGATGAAATTGAAGACTTGGATCTTTGGTGGGCTGCATGGAACAGTTGGTTTAGAATTGGTTCAGAAAGTACAAAGCCCCCACTTTCTTTTGATAAAATGACTTTTATTCCCAGCCAGCCTTTTCTTACAGCTTTAATACAGATATTTCCAGCCCTTTATCAACACATTAAAACAGGTTTCAGTATGGATGATCTCCAAAAACTAGGCGTCATTCTACATGGTGCAATCTCTGTTCCAATCAGTTCTGATGCATCTCCTTTCATCTTACCATCATATACTGAGGCAGTTCTAACAAGTTTGCAAGAAGCTGTACTTACGGCGTTAGATGTCTTACAAAAGGTAACACAAATTTTAAATACTTTATGAAAAGCACTCAATTTCTGTTATGCTGTCATCCATCGCCTTATATGTTAATAACCATAATTAACTTTAATTACTTAACATAATTTTCATACATCTTGAAAGAAATACTGTTTCAAGTGTCTGCTCAGTATTTTTATTCAAAAAAATTATCACAACAAAGATTAATGTTACATTTTTAATTTGTTATTTATGTATTTATTTTTTCACATTTATCCCTCAGATAGGGACTCTGGGCAGCATACAATAAAATGTTAAAATATAAAACAGTATATTTAAAAGTTAAAAATTTAAGAGGTGACATATTAAAATTAGTTAAAAGGTGTTTCAGAGACTAACCAGCCCAGAGGTGGGTTCCTACCAGTTCACACCAGTTCAGGAGAACTGGTAATGGAAATTGGGCCTGGGTCGCAGAACCGGTATTGGCAGCAGGCTGGCCATGCCCCCCAACCGGTCCCCAGTCACTCGCCCCGCCCACCCACCCCACCCAATCACTCCTCATCTCCCAGGTGGCTTGCCTGCCTAAGCTGCCTTCCCAGTTCCCACGTGGTGCCTGCCATGCGCCCCAACTGAATTGCCTCCTCCTGCCAACAGGTAAGTTGTGCTAGCCTCCCCCCCCTTCCCCCCCCGGAGCTTGCTGCACCACACCCCGGGCTCATAACCTTACCTTCCCCTGCCCCTTACAGGAATCCCCACAAGTTCCATTATGGCTCCCAGGGGGCTTCAGGGAGGCCTGCTAGGCCCAAAACAGGGCACAGAGGTGTCTAGCAATCCTCCCAACAGCCCCCTGGAAGCAAAAAGAAAGAAAGAAGGAAGTGAGAGAGAGAGAGAAGAAAGAAAGAAAGAAAGAAAAAAAGAAAGAAAGAAAGAAAGGGGGAGGGAAGGGAGAAAGAAAGGAGGATGGGAGAAATAAAGAGGGAGGGAGAAAGAAAGAAGGGAGGGAAGGGAGAAAGAAAGAAAAAGTGGGATGGAAAGGAGAAAAGGAAGGGAAGGAAGAAATAAAGAAAAAGTGGGAGGGAGAGGAGAAAGAAAGGGAGGGAAGGGAGAAAGAAAGAGGGAGGGAGGAAGGGAGAAAGAAGGAAGGGAAAGTGAATGAGATGGATGGATGAATGGATAGAGGGAGGGAGGGAAAGAAAAAGGAGAGGAAGGAAGGACTACAAACCTGGCAATAGACGCAGCTTTAGAGGATCTTTTGAAACAGCACAGCAATCCAGGGCTGGAAGGGACCTCAGAGGTCAACTAGTCCAACCCCCTGCTCCAGCAGGAGACCTTATATCATCTTGGTTTTTTGGTGCGTCTAACACAGAGTGTCAGAGGAGACCCGCTACGGCCGCCAGCCCCGGTTACTGTAGATGGGGAACAGCACTATGTAGTGCAAGATGTACTAGATACCAGGTGGCACAGGGGATGGTTACAATACCTTGTTTTATGGAAAGGTTATCCCCTGTCGGAGGCATCATGGGTTCATAGCAAGAACTGTAGGGCTCCCCACCTGGTAGCGAGATTCTACCGCAGACATCCCACAAACCAGGGGGAAGGGTTCCTTTGACTAACTGACTGTAATTTTTAGCTCCCCAAATGCTGTCTCCATGGTAGGGGGCCGCATGTTAGCTCCGGCCAGCCCAGAGGCCTGGAGCTGCCATTCAGGGGAGAAAACTGGGCCAGCTGCCAAGACTCACCAAGTTTCCCTCCAGTTGAGTAATCTACAAAGCTATTGATAACTGATGGAAAACAATCCATGATTAATTGCTGGGTGGTTTTCGTTCTGGCTCACAAGGGGATGGGTGTGCACACGCGTGGGGTACAGTTTATCCTAATTACCAAGTAACTATAAAAGGTGGTGGGGAGCATCAGGTGGCAGCTCTTTTCTTCATTGCCATAGTGCTTTGTTGGTCAGTTCGTGCCGGAGGAAGAATACAAACTGCATTTACAAACCATTTCTGTGTTTGGCTGTTTTCATTAACCTTTCGGAACCTGACACAGGAGAAATTCCCAGCAATCCCCAGGCTTTGCCAACCTCTCCCCCTTAGAAAAAAAAAACCTAAAGCAAAAACTTAATGCAGTATTAAAAAGAATAGAAAAGGGGGCTGCTGTGTATTGTTTAATTGACTGCTAAATTGGCAAAATGGATGGCTAAATTGGTCACGTCCACCAGGTCACATGACCACCAAACCACTCCTACCTGGTCATATGACCGCCAAGCCATGCCTATAAAATAAGCCATGCCCACAGAACCAGTAATAAAAAAAAATTGAAACCCACACTGAACCAACCCCATAGCTGTGTGCTTCTCTGAGCTTCTCATGCTAGGCCACCAAGCCATGTTTTAACTGCTTTTCAGAAAATTAGGATATGGGGGGGGGGGGGGCTGTCTGCTTCACCTCCAGGGGAAGAATATTCCAATAGCAGAGAATGCTCTCTTGCTAGATCCTACCAGTCCTTAAAGTTCTTTAACATTATATTCAGTACATATTTTCTGAATCAAGAAAATGTTTTTTAAAAATACCAATCAAATTAATTCACAGATGCTGTAATGCATTTAAAATGTAATGTACATGTAAAATATAGATTAAATTGATAGATCTTGATCAGTGTAATTCTCATCCAATAAAGTTTCAGTGTAATTAATGAAGCTTGCCAATACGCAACTGAAATCTTGCTGATTTCAGTGGGATTCATATTCATTATTTCTTTTTTAAAAAATATTTATACTACCAATTAATGTTACCAGCTGCTTATATAATTATAATTTCTTCATAATTCCTTTTTGTTTTCTAATATATATTTTTATATAAAAATTAATTTTGAGAATGGGTTCTCATTAGCTTGTGTCTATATTAAACAAGTATTCTGTCAATGTTGTTGATACAAAAAGATTCCTCTATTGTTAATGCTCAAACTCAGAAATGTTTATTTCTGCATTTTGGGGAAAGGATTTTAGTCCTGAAACAGGTTTGTTTTTTTCAGGGAAGAAGTAGTTCGGAATAATTTTTGCAACAATGCAAATGAGTCTAGCATATTTTTATGTGTGTGTTTGTGTGTGATTATGATATATGAAAGGCTGTGTATTCATTAAGCACAGGAACTCTGCTTCCCCTACGTTTCTGTGAGGACATTGAAAACTTATTTGGTTTAGGAGTAAAATATAAAGGCTTATGGCCCTAAGCAGAATGTACTTAACATTGGAAAACACTCTATAATTGTATACTGAATAAACCAATGAGATTTCATTCCTATGTCAAGGACACCAGAGTTTTTCAGCCTTTTCCTATTGCTATCTGCAGGCATATTAACATGTATGGGTAGCTCTGTCCAGGGTGTATTTGCTTGTCCACTAAAAACAATCAGAAAAAGAAATGCAAGTCAAGATGATGAGGCAGCAAATAGGAACAGGTCTGGCTCATTCCTGCTTCAGAACTCAGTTGGGCTCATGGTCACAATATTTTGCCCCTAATTTCTTCTTAGAGACAGAGTTCATCCAACCTCTAAACATCCTGAGTGTCTCTCAGTATACATGTGGTAATTAATCAGCTATAAACAACAATATATTGGCTTGGAAGTCTCTAAATTAGAGGTACTAAAGTTTAGTAGGTCAAGAGAAACATAAAAATAACTTAAACGTAATAGAAATGCATTAAAATATGACAACAAGAAGAGATGGGATCAACAAAAAATTTGTGAGGTACTAGAGGTGATTAAATATAAAAATGACTGACAAATATAAAAAAGTAAGTTTAGGTAATTTACATATATAGAAAGAATGAATTAGTATAGAGCCACAAAATAACGATGGGTTAAAAGAAAAGACAAACCTGAGTAAATTGGAATTACTGAAATCCTCAAAAAGAGAAAGATGGAACTTTTAAAGTGTTTTGTATGAAAGGCAGTGTATGAACATAATTTGATTTAATTTGATTTAATTTATTGCATTTTTATGCCGCCCTATTCCCAGAGGGACTTGAAGTAATGATGGTTTGAAGGGCAGAAAGGTTTAAAGAGGTAGAATAAATGGCAATAGTGTAAACTAATTGAGCTATGTTTCTCATCCTTATCTTAATTTCTGTAGTTTATTGTTTACTTTTTCTCTCATTATACGTAATAGTATTTAATCCAAAAGAAAAAGCAAGATATAGATAGATAGATAGATAGATAGATAGATAGATAGATAGATAGATAGATAGATAGATAGATAGATAGATAGATACAGATGTAAATACTCTATGCAACGGTACATTTAATCTGTTAACTGGATTAAGCATTTTCCATTTTTTATTATTAGTGTATATAAAAGAATATATTAAGTCATATTCCAGAACTAAATTATTTAACTAGGCATTTTATTTTCACTGATGAAAAGTAACTGTACTAACCATACCAAGTAGCTATTTAACTTTATTTATTCATATTGGTCTAGGGGTTTTATTTTGGTTTACCACTTTGGTTTTTTTATTTGCTATTTATATATTCCATTTATAATTTTATACTCCAATATTTAATTTCAAAAATATCATGGATTATGGCTTTTTAATATACAGAAATGCTTTTAAGACATGGTCTCTATATGAACAATGGGTACAAGTAAATGGAGATCTACATGTAAAACAAAACAGTATAAAAATACACCAATTAACTGAAAAAAATACAGTCTTTAGTGCAGTGGTCTCCAATATTTTGGGTACCAGGGACCGGTTTTGTGGAAGACAATTTTTCCACCAGCCTGGGAGGGGTGGGGGTGGTTTTAGTTTCACTTGCTCACCCATCACTCACCTCCAGCTATGCAGCCCAGTTCCTAGCATGGGTGTTGGGGACCCCTGCTTTAGTAGTAAGATGTATAGTATCACTTAAGAAGTAGAAGTCTTCATCTAAATAAATGAAGTTCTTATCTATGCTGATTTAAATTATTTTGATTGAAAACAATCCAAGCTAAAAGAAAAATCTGACCTAAGACTCAAAGCTGCCCATTATGTAGAATATAAATATACAGAGTAAAGGCAAGAGTTACATGAAATTAGTCATCAAAAATGCAGAATGTTTATCATATTTTGATTCTGGATTCAAGATATAAAATATTAAAAACAACCTCAGTTCTAATGCTTCAATTTTGGTTGTAAAAGAAATACAGATAATCATCCCATAATGCCACTCTAGCTGCTGCATTCAAAAATGGAATAGCCATTGGCTCATAGAACATACCTTCTCCCTATAACTTGGGGATACTGTACTGTTCTAATAAGTTATGCACTGTCAGATAACTCATAATAACAGCCAAAATACAGGTAGATGCTCTTTCTAAGCAGATACTCAACAATCATAATGGACCACTTTTATTGATGATATTGCTGTTCCCTTGTTTTTAACTTGTTCGTGGGGATTGACTGATCGTATGTGTGTGTATGTGTGTGTGGATCGGGAGCACAGCTGGGTACCTCCTGCACTGAGTGCTTTGCAGAAGTGTCAGGGGGGCCTAGGCCCAATCCCGTCCTCAGATGTTTGTGTCGAAGGGCCTGCCGGTGAACCTGGTGGCCAGGGGGGAGGGACCATAGACGCGGGAGTGGGCCAGAACATTAGGGTCATAACGGGGAGGGGCAGATATGGCGGGAACTTTAGGGCGAGCCATTACCGGGGAAGGAGGGTTCCCTACGTCATAGGGATCCCTCCTTCTGGCCCTACTAGTTCCACTCCAAGGCCAGATGGCGTGAGTAGTCAGGACCCTGGTCTCAGGTTGTTGTTGCTAAATGCCAGGTCTGTGGTTCACAAGGCTCCCCTCGTCCAGGACCTAATTTTAGACGAGAGGGCAGACCTGGCATGTATTACTGAAACCTGGCTGGGCCCGGAGGGAGGAGTCCCCCTCACTGAAATGTGCCCAGAGGGTTTTCAGGTGCTTCACCAACCGCGACCCCAGGGAAGGGGTGGGGGAGTGGCCATTGTTATCCGGAAGTCCTTAGTTCCTCATAGGATCCCTGCTCCGGAGCTTGTCGGGTGTGAGTCCTTGCTGGTGAAGTTGGACCTTGCGGGTCAAGTGGGCTTGTTGTTAACGTACCTGCCTCCCAACAGCGTTGCAACAGCTCTCCCCTCGCTTCTCGAGTCAGTAGCCGAGCTGGCAGTTGAGTTCCCCAGGTTTATGGTGCTGGGGACTTCAATCTGCCTTTGCTCGGCGAGCACTCTGATGGAGCGCAGGAGTTCATGGCTTCCATGACAACCATGGGCTTGACTCAAGTAATTCGGGGCCCGACTCACTCAGCGGGTCACACGCTCGACCTCGTATTCCTCTTGGAGCAGTGGAGTTGTGATCTTGGTTTGAGGGGTAGTGAGACCTTGCCCCTGCATTGGTCGGACCACTTCCTACTGAGGCTCGACTTTCGGAGGCCAATCCCCCACTGTAGGGAGGAGGAACCGATTAGGTGGTTCCATCCCAGACGCCTTATGGATCCTCAGGGTTTTCAGACAGCGCTTGGGGTTATGCCTGATACTCTCGCCCACAGTCCGGCGCAGACCTTAGTTGCTGCTTGGAACTCAGCAGCGTCTGAGGCTCTCCACCGGATTGCGCCTTTACGGCCGATCCGAGGCACTGGATCCAGGAGGGCTCCTTGGTTCACCGAGGACCTCCGGGAGATGAAACGCCAAAAGAGACGCCTAGAGCGCCGCTGGGGGTCCAGTAAATCCGAGTCAGACCGAGCACTATTAAAAGCTTGCATCAGAGCTTACCTTCTGGCAATTCGGACTGCTAAGAACACTTATATTGCCGCTCTGATTGCGTCCGCTGAGTCGCGCCCAGCCGCCTTGTTTAGGGTAACCCGCTCCCTCCTAAATGGGAGGGATGCGGGCAACCCTTTACGAGGTAGAGCTGAGGAGTTCGTCCAATTCCTCGCGGACAAAGTTGCTCAGCTTCGGACAGACCTGGACTCCAATTGCGCAGAGCCTACTGAGGGAGGGTCTTGAGCAACATCTTTGGATTGATTTTCAACTTGTTACTCCTGAGGAAGTGGACAAGGCCATGGGAGCGGTGAGTGCCTCCACGTGTGCACTGGACCCGTGCCCCTCCTGGCTGGTCGTGAACAGCAAGGAGGTGACACGGGGCTGGATCCAGGCGATAGTTAACGCCTCCCTTCGGGAGGGCTTCTTTCCCCCTCTATTAAAGACAGCGGTGGTGAGACCCCTCCTGAAGAAGCCATCTCTAGATCCAGCCATTTAAAATAACTATCGTCCAGTCTCCAACCTCCCCTTTGTTGTGAAGGTTGTTGAGAAAGTGGTGGCCTTTCAGCTCTGGCGGTCCTTGGATGAAACTGATTATCTAGATCCCTTTCAGTCTGGATTCAGGCCTGGCTACAGCACGGAAACTGCTTTGGTCGCACTGACCAATGATCTCTGGAGAGCCAGGGACGAAGGTCATCCCTCCGTCCTAGTGCTCTTTAACCTCTCAGCGGCCTTTGATACCATCGACCATGGTATCCTTCTGCGGCGGTTACAGGAGGTGGGAGTGGAAGGCACCGTTCTTCGGTGGTTCTCCTCCTACCTCTCGGACAGGTCGCAGTCGGTGTTGGTTGGGGGGCAGAGGTCGACCCCCAGGCCCCTGAAATACGGGGTGCCGCAGGGTTCGGTCCTGTCCCCCCTCCTGTTTAACATCTACATGAAGCCGTTGGGTGAGATCATTCGGCGGCACGGGATAAAATATCACCAGTATGGGACGGTACCCGTTGTATCTGTCCGCCCCGTGCCAACTCAGTGAAGCGGTTGACGTGATGTGGCAGTGCCTGGAGGCTGTTAGGGTCTGGATGGGGGTAAACAAGCTTGCACTCAATCCTGACAAGACCAAGTGGCTTGTGTGTTTCCCTCCCAATAATTGGCTAAGTATTCCATCGCTCAGGCTGGGGGGTGAAATTCTACGCCCCTCAGACAGGATTCGCAATTTGGGAGTCCTCCTGGATCCACAGCTGACTTTAGAACATCATCTGTCGACTGGGACCAGGGGGGCGTTTGCCCAGGTTCGCCTGGTGCACCAATTGCATCCCTACCTGAACCGGGAGGCACTCGCAACAGTCACTCATGCCCTTGTGACCTCAAGACTGGACTACTGCAATGCGCTCTACATGGGGCAGCCCTTGAAGAGCATTCGGAGACTTCAGCTTGTCCAGAACGCAGCAGCGCGAGTGATTGTGGGTGCACCTCGGTACACCCACGTTACACCTATCCTCCGCGAGCTGCACTGGCTGCCTATTGGTCTCCGGATACGCTTCAAGGTGCTAGTTGTCACTTATAAAGCCCTTCATGGTATTGGACCTGGGTACTTGAGAGACCGCCTGCTGCCAATTACCTCCCAAAGACCTATTAGATCCCACAGATTAGGCCTCCTCCGGATTCCATCTACTGGCCAATGTCGCCTGGCTACTACCCAGAGGAGGGCCTTCTCTGTGGCTGCTCCGGCCCTCTGGAATGAACTCCCCGCGGAGATTCCGACCCTCACCTCCCTCCAGGCTTTCCGTAAAGCCGTGAAAACCTGGCTGTTCCAGCAGGCCTGGGGTTGATGAGTTCCCTTCCCCCCCTCGAATTGTGTGACTGTTGATTGTTTTTAATTTTTCTCTGTATCTTGTTTGTTGTGTTACCTGTTTGTACCTCCCCCCTCCTGGGTTTGTCAGGGGAATAGGGCGGCATATAAATGCAATAAACCTTTCAACCTTCAACCTTCAACCAATTTCTTGCATATGCCAACTAGAAGATAAATGTTTGACAAATGCTCAAATACAGGTAGTCCTCAACTTACAACAGCATTTAGTGACCAAAGTTACAACAGCATGGAAAAAAGTGACTTTTGACCATTTTTCACACTACTGGCCACTGCAGCATCCCCATGGTCAGGTGATTTACGTTTGAATGTTTGACACATTTATGATGTTTGCAATGTCCTGGGGTCGTGATCCCCTTTTGCGACTTTCTGACAAGCAAAATCAATGGGTAAACCAATATACAATAACCATGTTACTAATTTAAGAACTCTGTAATTCACTTTAAAATGTGGTCGTAAAATGAGGCAAAACTCACTTAAAAGTCATAAAATGGGGCAAAAACTTAAATTTCTCAACAGCACAAATTTTGGGCTCAATTGTGGTTGTAAGTTGAGGACTACCTGTAATGTATAGATTATTTAATAATAAGCTAGTTATTACTTGTGAAATTATTCTCTTCAAAAATATTTGTTTTTGTTTCTTCAAATAGTTACAGAAATGAAGTGATAGCTATCTGAAGCTTTCCATTATGTCAGAATATTTTTGGCTGACATAATATTACATAAAATGGGACAGATCATTTGAACAAGCATACCAATCAGATTGTTTTGACCTTCCACTATTATTATCATCACTATACTCTTCCTTCGAAATATTTTCTTCTTTATCAATTATTTTGGTATTATGTGCACCACTACTATTATAGAATTTTGATTGTATTCTTTCCATAATCTGTAGATATCCCAGGGACCAATTGCCCTGAATTATAAAAAATAATGTGCAATTTGACAAAAATACTTAACTACTATCTTTTTATCTGATCTGCATTTTCCAATGTTACTATTGTATGTATCTAAGTAAATCAAATGTCAGATAATCAAGAGTTTCATTGATTTCTTAATTGTTACTACACAAACGATTAATTAATATATTTAATATAAAATTTAGAGGTTAAGTAATTACCCTTTGAATTAGTTCAACAGATTGGACTGCTTTATCACTTCAACGTATTTTGTAACATTGACAGAGTTCATGAAGCTTTCTCATACTAGAAAAACCTAATGTCTACAGCATTTCACATTCCTAAAATATACATCAAAAATTATATACATATCTCATATTTTTGCAATGAATTAAATATTTTCTGGAAAATTAATTTTTAATTGGTTTTTATAGGCTATATGTATAGGTTCAGAAAACATGCAAGTAATGTATCCTGCTATCTTTGATCAGTTGTTAGCTTTTGTTGAATTTTCCTGTAAACCACCACAATACGGACAGCTAGAAACAAAACACATTGCCAATGCAAAATTCAATCAGGTGAGATGTTTTAACTGTTTTACTTTTAAAAGATTACATATACTTTTGCATGAATTTATAATTATCAATGAACTGAGTTTAGCCAATGTTTAAGTTACCAACTAATTAAATGCATATGTAAAGTTTTTCAGTTTTCTTTTTTTCCTGTCACTTTCCTACTTGATATTGACACTCTACTATGAAAAGAAATTATAAAACCGAAATAAATGTCCTAGTCAGCAAAGATGGTTAAACTAACTTTGCATTTTACTTTGAATATTAAATCACATATTTTACTTTTAATACTTTATTTTATGAAATTCAATGTCACTGATCTGACTGCATTTGCACTAATAATAATACATAACCAGAAGAATGATATAGGTAAAATGTATAAAAATATATTAATTTTTCCTTATTCTGTTTATTATGCAACACAATGGAATCACTATAGATACAACTGTTTGCACCGGTGAGTTAAAATTCTTTAAAGATCATGCTTAACATTCTTCCTTCATATACTGCAATATTGCACGTGCTTAAAAGTGTCTGATTCAAAATGTAATTGCCATTCAAAATTCTAGATATATGTGTGGGACTGGAAATGTCTTTTTTTTAATTCATGGATCAGATTTCTTTTGATAATCTTCAAAAAATGTGCATGCAAACTAGGCCCATTTATTTTCTTTTATACAATCTGTTGTTTGTTTGTTTTAGGCAGAATGGGTAGCACTTAATTATGTACCATTTGCAGAAAGATCTTTAGAAGTTGTGGTAGATCTGTACCAAAAGACTGCTTGTCACAAAGCTGTGGTAAATGAAAAAGTCCTTCAAAATATTATCAAGGTAAATATTTTATATAGATTTTAAGATTACCCTTTAAAATGAGCTGCATTGTTGTTTCCCAAATCTGAGGTTGGATTGTGAAACTTGCATGAAGGCCTAAGAGTGGCTTATTACTATTGTTTTTGCAGTTATTATTTCAAGAATGACACTCTCCAGTATCTTTATTCTTTGAAAATCATTTATTTCAGAGTGGATCACATTTAGTTATTTCTTTGTAACCCTTTTCTGATAACAAGTATTATTTGAGGGATATGAAGATATAGTAGTAAAAAACAATACATTATCTAGTTTTAAATTATTAATGTAATTATCTTTCATGGGGGATGAAATAAAATCTTCAGTCATGTAAGATTAAAGAGCATTGCAATTCAAAATTCATTCAAGTCTTTATTTAATCTGTGGTACCTACTATATATAAGCAAGAGAAGAGGCTGACCAAAGTGTTCAAACATCTTAAGTCTTTCTACTGTTTTGTAAAGTTCAGCTGAAGTAACATAAAAGCCTACCTACACATAATGTGCTTTTTAATGTTTATGAACATAATGAAAGAAAAGCCATAGGTGCTCTATTTTTTGGTATGTGACTGTTAGGTATTCACATACTCCCTTCAAATTTTGCACTTATTTCCCAGAGCTACACAGTGTAGAATGAGCAATTTTTCTACCATATTTAGAGATTACCTGAAAAATAGTATTTGTAATATCCACATGTGTGAATCAGTGAATATACTGAATGGCATGTCCATTCATTTGAGTTGGTTTCCTATCAATAATTTGCAGACCAACATGAAATGCCTTTGAAAAAATTCCCAGATTTCACTCATTCCTAAATGCTATATGTTATGACTTCTTTTCCTCTATACCTACACTATGTATTTAAGTCCAGCTAAACTTATAGGTTATTTTTTCCTTGCTTGTAAGTGGGATTTAAATGTAAGTACAGGTAGTTCTTGACTTATGACCACAATTGAACCCAAAATTTCTGTTGCTAAGTGAAACATTTAAGTGAGTTTGCCCCATTTTACAACCTTTCTTGCCACAGTTGTTAAGTGAATCATTATAATTGCTAAATTAGTCAAACTTGTTAAGTGAATCTGGCCTTGCAATTGACTTCACTTGTCAGAAGGTCACAAAAGAGGAACACCTGACCCCAGGACACTGAAATTATCATAAATATGAGTCAATTGCCAAGCATCTGAATTTTGATCACATTACCATGGGGATGCTATAACAGTCATAAGTGTGGAAACTGGACATAAGTCACTTTTTCAGTCCTGTTTTAACTTTGAACAGTCACTAAACGAACTGTTGTAAATTGAGGACTACCTGTACTGCTGAGTTTCATATATATTTCATACACATATATCTTACTGAAACCAATGTAAATATTTTATTTTGACAGACACTAAGGATGCCTCTTAGTCTGAAATATGCTTGTCCTTCAGAAAGCACATGGAAACTTGCAGTCTCTTCACTCCTTAAAGTTCTCTCAATTGGGTTACCAGTTGCTAGACAGCATGCTTCCTCTGGAAAATTTGACAGTATGTGGCCAGAGTTAGCCACCACTTTTGAAAACTTTTTGTTTACTAAAAGGTGAAGTATAATTGTATAGTTGTGGGGCAATGTAGGGAGGATGGAGTTCAAGTGTTTTGAAATAGAATAATTTGGAAATTTTCCACATCGTGCCTTTCCTTTATATTAAATAATGACAGTGATATTTGAAGAAGTTGTTTTTGGCTTGTTTTTAGTCAGTTGTAGCTGGGGGTTTTTTCATCTTATTGTATTACATTAAAATCCCTAAGAAAGGAAACATAATTTCTGCCAATCTTTAACAAACTTCTTATTGCAGTACTGTAGCTAAAACCTGTCTGATTACCTGAGGGGCTTTCCCATCTCAATGCTGTCAGAAAGCTGTAAGTGTTACTAGAAGAGTTCCCTTATTTGCAAAATATAGACATACAGTCTTTCTCCGTAAAAAGAATTAAAAAGGGAGCATATTGCTCAGTAACCTATTATGGATCTGGAACACTAAATTGATCTAGGTAGATCTCCTCAACTGCAGTGGACCAGCACATAATGTACTTTCTAAAACTGGTGTCATATCTAACAGAATTAATTTACTCAAAGCATAAAAGAGCCTTTACCATGGCAAGATGTGGTGCCATCTTTCAAGGGAGATACAAAAAATAATCACCTATCCAAAATAATTGTGGCCATATGTGGATGAAGAAGTATAAACAAATGAGTATTTGTTACTTGCTCGACACAATAACCATGTAAAAGTAAATCTGATACACAAGTAGTAGACCAGGGCCACATCGAGGTTGTGGTTGGCCTCAGGGGGGGAATGGCTGGGGTGGATGTGGCTGGGTGGGTATGGCCAGCTCAACATCGCTCATGCCAGGTGTCTGCGGTGGCCTGGGTAGTCCTGGGGGGGTTCTATTGTCTCCAGCGGAGAAAAGCAAGACCAGGGTTAGTGCCAAACCCCTGTCCACCAGAGGAGCCTTACCGTCCCTCTCAGGCCATGTGAATGACTCCCAAATAGTGGTGCGGGCTGCCCAGAGCCCTAGACAATGGAGGGCCAGCACCCAGCCTGGCCCTCAAGCTTCCAGGACCCCACAGCACAGCACAGCTGCGCTTACCTCCTTGAGGCTGCTGTTGCTGTGCTCATTCTCCTTGGCCAGGTTGCTAATGGTGTGTGCAGGAGGGCAAAGTGTGTGGGTCAGAAGGAGACCCATTCCCTCTCCTTGCAAAGAGACCCAGCTTTATTGCCAAAGCAACCTTAGCTATAGGATGCAAGACAATCAGGAGAAGAGGGGGCAAGGGGATGGCAAGAGGGCAGCAGGACTGCTGTGGCCAAGTGATAAGGCAGGACTTCCCTCAGACCCTCCCTCCGTCTCATAATTTCTCTTCTTCCTTCCTCCCTCCCTCTCATTCCCATCTTCCTTTCTCCTCCTTCTCTTCCCCATCCTCCTCCTTCCTCCTCCCCCATCCTTACTCCTCTTATCCCTACCCCTTTTCCCCTTCCTCCCTCCCCTTTCTTCCCTTCTTCTCATTCCCATCTCCTTCCTTCCTCTGTGCTCAGGAAGAGACTAGGGGAGAGGGAGATATTGGCAGCACCGTGCTACCTGTGACTGTGGTTTTCCCATGCAGGGTTAGTGGCAGTCCCAATGAAAGGGAAGCCTTGCAGACTGCGAGGCCAAGCTGGCGAGCAGGACATGGAGGTGCTGGTGTGGGCACAGCATTAATCTACAACTTGGTGGCAGCCATCTGGGCCAGAATGCTATCAGCCTTAAATTTGACTTGTGTGGCTACCCTGGAGCGAGTGAAGGGTCACCTTACCACCACCCCTTAGGCGTGTACACAGGAGGCGGCCCTCCTGTGTGTGCGCCCAGGGCAGAGGTGGCCCCTCTCTTGCTCCAGGGTGACCCTGTGGCTTTAAGGCTGACCACGTTCCAGCCTGGATAGCCCTCACCAGGTTGTAGATCTGCACCTGGTTGGTCTGGGCCAGGCTGTGGTTCAGTCCTTCTACGTTTCCAGGGCTGCTCCGTAGGCCTGATCTAACCACATCATGGACCGGATCTGCGGACCTTGAGTTTGACACACCTGTCTAGGTTGTCCCATACTTTTCTATGCATCTTTTCTATTATGTGATAATACCACGGTATGCAATGTTTCCTTCACACAAAATCAGTTAAAAGAGCATCATAAAGCTTTGTGCAGTGAAGTTAATAATAATAAAATATATTTGGAAGGAGCTGTGGTCCTTCCTGTAATTTACATTGTAGTTCTATCTTGCTGCTGCAAATGGTTGATACCATAACAGGTCTGAAATATCCAGAATCCTGATATGGAAGCCCAGTTTCACTGTTTTGTTTTGTATTTTGCTTTGTGAAAGTAATATGTTTTAAAACATACTTCCTTCATGTTGTAAGTAGTGAAAGAGAAATTATATCAACTCCACCATTGAGTGGAGTTGTGTCTTAGTTCTCCATTAGTAAAAAAAGAAAATAATAAACTAATTGTAAACCTTTGATATATTCCGAGGTCTAATAAAAATCATCTTCCCATAAAAATAATTACTATGGTGATAATCTTTCTTTGGTATTTTTTCAAAATGGTTCTCCAGCCCCTTAATTAAGGCTATTTTGTTTGCCTTTCAGTCTACCTCCAGATAATCTTTCTATTCAAGAGTTTCAAAGAAATGAAAATATTGATGTTGAAGTGAGTATATATTTCCTAGGATCTGAAAATATAAAGTTGATATTTACATAACAAAATATTTCATCATAATAATGGCTAAATTTTGTATAAAATGTAGATTTTGCTGTCAGGTGTGATACCTGTTTGCAGTAGATTTTTATATACATACTAAACTAAACAAAGTGGCCAGCATACTCCAATTTGCTGACATCGTTCATAATTTCTTTAATTTTGCAGTTTGTGCTTCAGTCTTGTTATGAGTGTTTGCTCAATTACTATTTCAAAAACTTTCTCTTTCATTTGTTATAGGTGGTGCAGCTCATCAGTACAGAGATACTGCCGTACGCTAATTTTATTCCCAAGGAATTTGTTGGTCAGATTATGACTATGCTTAATAAAGGTTCAATACATTCTCAGTCCTCTTCATTTACAGGTTTGTTAATCAAAAGAATATAAAAAGATATATTCAGGCACTATAAAAATCCAGTGCAAAAGATTTACCGTATTTTCACGACCATAAGGCGCACTGAAAATCCTAAAATTTGATCAAAAACCGGCAGTGCGGCTTATAACCCGGTGCGCTTTATATATGAAAAAAGTTTGAAAATTTACCGTTTATATGAACCTTGAGTATTGAAGGGATCTCAAAACAATTTCTGTTTCACATTGCGCAGCAATAAACTTGAAGCTCGCAATCGAATGACCGCGAGCAGGCACGCACACGTCCCTCGGATCTGTCCCTCCCGATTTTACGCTATTATCATGACCTTTACCCCCTTTTCCCGCCGTAAGGACAAGCAAGACGGTAGTGTTTCAGTTGAATTCCACCCTTCACCTTCCTAAAAGGTTTCACATTCCCCTTCCATTCGGGAAATTCTTATCTCATTGCTTCCGAGTTTTACTTAGCGTGCGCGCGAATACGGCGTTATTGAGGGGGGTGTTAACGGGGAGACGCGACCCGACTTTACGCGGTATTAGTATTCTGTGAAATCAGAAATCCTGTAAATCCAAAGTGACTTCGAAATGGCTCCACAAAGGAGACTTGCTTACGAGGCACATTTTAAATTGAAAGCAATCAACCATGCAAAAGAACATGGAAATAGATCTGCAGCTAGAGAATTCAACATTAATGAGTCCATGGTGCGCAAGTGGAGAAAGCAAGAAGATGACCTACGTCTTGCAAAGAAGACGAAGAAAAGTTTCCGCGGCAATAAAGCACGATGGCCGCAACTAGAAGACAGACTTGACTGATGGATTTCGGAACAAAGAGCAGGTGGCAGAAGCATCTCAACTGTCGCCATTCGGATAAAAGCCAAAGCGATGGCAAATGAAATGGATATCAATGACTTTAAAGGAGGGCCTTCTTGGTGCTTCCGTTTCATGAAACGACGGCAGCTCTCTATCCGTACAAGGACGACGGTGTCTCAGCAGTTGCCGGCGGATTACGAGGAAAAGTTGGCCAACTTCCGGAGTTACTGCAAAAGCAAGATCTCTGAAAAAAATATACAGGCCGACCACATCATCAACATGGACGAAGTCCCCCTCACCTTTGATATTCCGGTGAACCGAACTGTAGAGAGAACCGGAACATCAACGGTATCAATTCGCACCACAGGAAACGAAAAGGTATCGTTTACTGTAGTTCTCGGTGTTTTGTCAAATGGGCAGAAATTACCCCCAATGGTAATTTTTAAAAGAAAAACGTTGCCTAAAGAAACATTTCCAGCTGGAATAATTGTTGAAGTGAATCCTAAAGGCTGGATGGATGAAGAGATAATGAAGAATTGGCTATCAGAAGTTTACGTTCGGAGACCGGATGGATTTTTTCGTGCGTCGCCGGCATTGTTGGTGTACGACTCCATGCGTGCCCACAAAACAGAAAATGTGAAAGCCCTGATGAAAAAGACCAACTCGGAGCTTGCTGTAATACCGGGTGGTCTGACCAAAGAAGTGCAACCACTGGACATAAGTGTCAATCGTTCCTTCAAGGCGAAACTGCGAATCACGTGGGAAAACTGGATGATGGAAGGAGAGCACTCCTTCACGAAGACCGGGAGGCAACGCCGGGCCAGTTATGCCACTGTGTGCCAGTGGATAGTGGATGCCTGGCATGAAGTATCCGCCAGAACTGTCATCCGAGGGTTCGCGAAGGCCGACATCATTCCTGGACTGACCAGCGACGGCATCGAGAGTATCGAAACTGATGACTCTGACGATGAAGATACGGGCCACCATCACCCAATTGATGATCTCCGATACGGAGAACGAAGAGTTCGAAGGTTTCATGGAAGATGAATAGAGCCGACTATAAAATAAAGCTGTTTAAAAGTTTAATAAAAGTGACTGATTTTTCTCTGTATTTTTAAAAGTTTAATAAAAGGGACTGATTTTTCTCTGTATTTTTAAAAGTTTAATAAAAGTGACTGATTTTTCTCTGTATTTTTTTAGTGTTTTAATTCTTTTTAGGCTGCGTTTAAAGGCTACGCCGATCCATGAAAAATGTTTGCAAATTGAGCACCTGCCAGTAAACCCCGCGATCGCGCGATTTCGTTAGTAATTTGTTTGTTTGCGAAAGTTGCGCGCGGATGAATGTTGCAAAAAAACCGTGCGCCTTATAATCCGGTGCGGCTTATATATGAAAAAAGTTTGAAAATTTACTGTTAACTGATACTGCGCCTTATAATTCGGTGCGCCTTATGGTCGTGAAAATACGGTAATATGTTCAAAGTAGTATGCACTATTCAGATCCAAAACAAAAAAGGAGTCTCCTCTGAAGTGGACATGGGCTGACTTGTAGCTCGAGGATTAATTTTGCTGCTTATTTTAAGCTATTCTTCCCAGCTTTTCTTAAATGTTGTATTATTTAATTCATGTCTTTGTAGCCATTTAGATTCAGAAAAAAATGTTTGAATACCTCTGTTATACTTTGCTATGATTAATTTTCACTATGGGTATTTGGTATTTCTTTATATGTCCTACTATTCATTTCACTAACTACTTTTAAAATAAATTCTTAAAACAATAATGGTTTTTGATTTTGACAGAGGCAGAAATCGATATTCGTATGAGAGAGGAATTTTCCAAGATGTGTTTTGAAACACTGCTTCAGTTTTCATTCAGTAACAAAGTAACAACTCCTCAAGAAGGCTATATTTCACGAATGGCACTTTCTGTTCTATTAAAACGATCTCAAGATGTGCTTTATCGTTACATAGAAGATGAAAGATTAAGTGGCAAGTGTCCACTTCCACGGTATGATCATTGTTTTCCTTTTCTCAATAAGACCATTTACTTAACTGCCACCCTTTAATGATCAGCCAATTAATTTTAGATCCTAGACTTAGTGTTCATTTAGGATTCTTTTGAGCAAACACATATTACCCCATAACTCTGATTTTAAAGAAATATTTTCAGAATATACCATCATGATTATAAGAGTAGATTTTGCTTCCACTGCTAAATAAATTTATTTGATAATAATAATCCCACAACGATTTCATACTTTTAAAATAAACTAACAGAAAAAGAACATTTGTAACTTTGCACATATCTTTCCAGACACTCTGGATATAAATGTTCTAAAAGGAAAGGGAAGAATGTTATAGCAAATGGCACATTGTTCCAGCTCTTTTTTGCAAGCCTGAACTTGTAAATCCTGCCTTATTGGCCCCACTGAGCTTTGTAAACTCAATTGTTGGTGGGATTCCAATCAATGCCTACTTAGATTTATATAAAAGCCCTGCTGGTAAAAAGAAGGCTATAACTATGGCTGAAAGTATTTGCTATTATATATTATTATATATAAATATAAAGTTAATGTGTTAGATTATCTTTTTCTATTCATTAGTTCAGCTATTTTAATTTTCTAGTCTACAATACTAAGAGCTAAGAACTTTTATTTTAACATAAACATTTCTGGGGGGGAAATTATGTGTTTTGCAGTAACAATATTTTGGTTATAACAATCTCTTTCTTGCTGTTTCATTACATTAAAAAAAAAGTATTACTCCAATAACTAATCACCTAGCAAATAGTTCTGTATAATATTTAGCTGAGATTTTTACTTATTTTTTTTAGCTAAACAAAGTTTTAATTTGATTTACCTAAACTTAGAATTTAAAAGAAAGGTGCTTAAATCTGTGAATTATTCTAATGTTCCTATGAGAAGTGTTGGCAAGTAATCATATATACAGAAACCTTAAATTGCACATTTTGAAACTAATATGGGTAACTATCCAAAGATTATCCATTTGCATTCTCCCTCACTTTGGACAACAGATTCCTGGGTTCTAACAGAAACATATTTTGAAATGCCTATACTGTAATTTTAAAAATGATGTATTACAGGAATTTCTTTATTAAGATAGAACAGCTTCAAAACTTAGCAGTCTGAAAGAAAAACAACAATTCAGCAACAACCTCTTTTTTCATCATTCTTTACATAGCCAAGGTTCAAAAATTCTAAAAATAAATAAGATCTGCAATACAATTTCAGCTTTACATACCTCAATCCACCTCTCTGCCCAAGAATAGCTTGTGTCAAGGAGGCAAGGAAGAAGGATCGCCTTTTAGGTTTTTTTTCCTTAAAATTCACTTCAGTAGTTCTGCAAAGCTTGGCTCCCCTTCTTCCACAGTATATATATATCTCACCATTATTTGTCAGCAAACTTGTTTTGACTACATCCTATTGACGGTATCTGCTCAAGTAATTGTTAGTATGCATAATGAAAACAGAACTATATATAGCTAGACTTATTTTCCACTGCTTTATTGAAGATACTTTAATTAAATTCCCGGAAATGACCAATTTTCTGGAAATAAGTAATACTTTGAGAAATGTTTAGATAAAACACAAGCTTTTGTTTTAATTAAAGTACAGTAAGGGATATAGAGAAATGACAAAAGTGTCTTTTACAAAATAAGTGTAATCAAATCTTGATTATAACTTTCTACAATTTTAACATCGTCTTTTTTTTTATTCCTACTCTAGGCAACAAGTTACAGAAATAATATTTGTTTTAAAAGCTGTCAGTACTCTCATAGACTCTCTTAAAAAAACTCAGCCAGAAAACGGTAAGTAATATTTTCTTATAGGGTATCAACTTTTCCTGTTATTGATTATAGTCTTGTAAGATAGAGACTGTTAAATTTGGCTCTGATAGTGTAGATCTGACATTGTAAAGATTTTCACAATGAGGCATAATTTGCAGTTGCTAAGACATAAATGCTTTAAAATAAAGTTATATAAGTTAGCATTTTTTTCTTATTGCAGTATGTATCTACTATGAATTTTTGGAAGATTAAAGTATTTGTTCTAAATAATTTGAGAGAGAGTTGGATATTATTTTAAATGTTTCTAAGATGGAATTTTGAAATATACTCTTTAAAAAATTCTTTTAAAAAGCAAATGAAGTGTTTTGGTTTAGCAAATGAAATACATTTTGATTCTTTTAAGAATACTTAAATATATAATGGGTTGGATTGTATAATGGAAGGATAATCAATCATACTAATTTCAAAATTGGCACATGAATAGATTACATGAGACTAAATGCAGATATTCTACAGGTAGTCCTCAAGTTACAATCATTCATACAGTGGCTGTTCGAAGTTACAGCATTGCATAACAAAGACACTTACGGCCAAATCTTGAAGCATCAGGCCATTTCAGCATCCCTGCAGTCATGTGATCAAAATTGGGCACTTGGTAGCCTGCCTGCACTTACTAAAGGGATGCTTCAACTCCCCCCATCCATCCCTTTCCCCACCATTTATATCCTTTTGGCCCTCTGCGCTGTGCTCCCTGCCACCCTAGCTCACCTTTGCGATCTTCTTGCTCCTGATGTTGACCAAGCATGCCTGGCCTGGCTCTTCATGCAGCAGCTGCTGGCCACACAAGACTTTCTTCCCAGAGTCATATATGGAAGTTTTTTTCATGAGACTTGGGGAAGATGGCTTCATGATCAGCAGCTGCCTTAAAAGGACCAGGACAGACATGCCTTGTCAGAGCGGGAGCAAGAAGATGATGCAGTCAGCTGAGGAGACAGAGTCCAGGTTGAGACCTGTGGCTGGGATTGCGATAGGACATTTGGGGCTTCCCAAGGTGTTGCAGCTTTGCACCATGTTGATAGTGCAGCTGCAGCTTCCAGAGGCTGCTAAGGCTTCATACTACCCTGTGCTCAGGGGCTTTTTAAAGCTCCAAAGCCATGGCATGCTAAAAAGCTCTTGAGCCAAAATAGTGACATTAGATTTTATGGCTACATTGCCTAGCAATGAAAATTCTGGTACCTATTACCATTGTGCCTTGAGGAGTACCTGTACTTAATGTGCTTTGAACTGCTTGTTACATGTATGAAAGTTATAAATGTCAATTTTAGGTGTCCTGAAATAAATTTAGCATAAAATACTTTATATTTCAGTCTTGGTACCCTTTGAATCATTTCCCCATAAAACCAATTCACATTTTGAAATTGTCCCCCAATTTATTTAGTATCTATTTATAACCTCTAATTCTGTACAGTCTTGTATTTTTGATACCATTAACCAATACCAAATAATTTAAAAGCTTTTTTTATGTCCAAATGTCACTGGTTTAACCAAAATGCTAGAAACAGATTGACTGTCATCTGTTCTTAAACTGTAAATATTCTATCCTAGTAATTTTTTCATACAATAAAAAAATAACGACCATTCACTTATGAATGGTCTTTGGTGAAAGGCAGGTCATAAGCAATTCACTGGAGATGTGTCTTGAACAGTTAAATTGTGATCAAAGAAGAATGGACATATAAAACTGTTATTTATGCATACATGAGTCTTATTAGCATAAGTGTAGGTAAGGCTACTGAGAGCCTAGAAGACATAGTGCTAGGGAAAGAAGACTATTTAGCATTGTTTGGAGATTTGTGTTGCTGAGCAAGCAATCTCATGCTAAGGAATGACTCCCCATTCCTCCTTCACTGCCTTACATAGCTTGTCCATCCATCTCATTTAATTGAGAAAGACTTAGCTGAGAAAGACTATTTTTGCATTCTGAACTTTTTTATACCTTGAAAGTAATTCCTCTATTAATTTCTTAATAGAGGAAAAGAAAAATCTAGACAGAATGACTCATTTCCTTCAATGGCTTAAGACACTGCCATGACTGGCATCAAAAGCAGGTTTCTGCAGAATTTAATCACAGGAGTTCTATGGTGTAAGATGCATTCACATATATATCCAGGCAAGATGCAAATGCCCAAATGTTATCTGGTTCCCATCAGGTATGGGAACATGTTTACTAGAGCAATAAAAGCTGCTTCTGTCAAGATAATCTCCAGTAGTTCTTACTTGCTTCATTAACTTTACCAATCTTACAGTTAAGAATTGCAAGAAATAAAAAATACTAAAAAGACCTCCCAATGTTCCTCCAAATTTAAACAATATTAATAATACTTTTGTGGCAGTGAAAAAGGTTCTAAAAATCTTATAAATGTACTTATTGTTACAGTTGATGATAACACATGGGCACAGGTTATTGCTCTGTACCCAACATTAGTAGAATGTATCACCTGTTCATCTTCAGAAGTCTGCTCTGCTCTCAAAGAAGCATTAGTGCCATTTAAGGACTTCATGCATCCACCAGTATCCAAGGTACAGAATGGAGAGTCATGACCAAGTTTTAATACTTTTTAAAGAAAAATTCTAATAAAATGTTTATTATGACTTGACACATCTCTAATAAATCTCATATGACTTGTACTTGGTAAGCAGTATTGACAACCTCTAAACTTTATAACCAAAACTCAGTGATTCATATCAAGCTCACATCTGAATCTAGTGAGTGGAGGTAAAAAGTACAAGCATTTGACTGAAAAGAATCCATTTTAAAGTACAGTACTTGCTACAGTAACTTGAAGTGGTCATTGAAAAGTGGACTTATGTATAGCTTGTTGTGGATGACTTAATGATGTAATTAAAAAGAAACTGATTTGTTGAATTTAGGCAGGAGTTTTACACTCTTTTTTTCAAGTACAAACTGTACTAAACTTTTATGCAAGATGGTACCGTAACATTCCATATTATCTGTAACCAGCCTTTGTAAACAAAGGGAATGTGTATTTCTGTGAATAATAAATCGTACAGTTCTGTAAAAAACTGCATTTATTATTTAAATTATTTTTAAATATTGATAATGTTTAAGGGTTGAAAATACATTTATTATAAACATTACGTTATATGTATTTTTACTTAAGTGCATTCATCTCTGAGCATACAGGGTTTTTCTTTCTTTTTTTGGCATATTTGAATGTATATTATCTGTGGCCATTGAATTTTACTAACAAGTCATGTGAATAAAGATAGTGGCAAACAGCATACGAGCTACTGTTAAATTAATCTGCATAGCCAGAACATTGCTGTGTAACACTCAAAACTATCATATCTCATTTCATAAACTAATTGTTTTACTTTTAGCCCCTTCATACTACACTTTTAAAAAATCTTATATTTGAAATGTATGTGTTTTCTTTGTTTTGGTCCTAAACAGCGTTGAACACCATTAATTATAACTAAAGCAAGATATTTTCAAGTATCAGCAATATTTTACTGTGTGTCATTGTCATTATTTCAGCTATCTTAAATGGTTTGTCTTTTCAAACTAAAAAAAAACAGGGTTTGCGGGGTATGATGTGTGTGTGATACAAGAAAGAAGTGTATTTTTGAAGATAGCTCAGAGATTCAGTAAATTATCAAAGTACAATTGTTGTTTCCCTTTACTTAGAGTGCAGCGGGGGTGGGTGTCCATGGGGTTGCAAAGACTTAGCAACACGACTTAGCAACTGAACAACAACAATCACAGGGTTATTTTTTTAATAAAATCATTTTGTCATCAAAATTACTATGTTAATATGATATATCAATACATTTTACTAGAAATTGTTTGAGAGCCTAATCATATCACTTCAGTTGTTTGGTCTGCGTAAAACAGTAACTATTTCAAACCAGGCAGATATTTCAATTCACTAACTTTTGTAATAGAGTACTCTGGAAATTGTCACAAATACTGCGACATAAGTAGGTACATTTGTAAAATTGAGCTTTGTTCTTTTTTCTCTTAAGAATTTTGGTGAAGTAGGTAAAGATGTATAAATAAAAATCATTTTATAGCAATATACCTTCAAAGATAATTTAAGTGACTTCTAAATTACCTAAAATATTTTGAAGTACCTTGAATTTAGAACAAGAGAATATGATAAAAAAATCCTGATAGCACTGATGACAGACATGTGGCTCCTGAGACAACTTTGCAGAAGCCTCTGAAGATGCAGAGGCTGCTTCTAACTCTATGGCCTCATGACGAGTCAGCATCTCCTGACAACCAACAGGATGAGCCTGTTTTCTCCCAATTTACTTCAAATGCCAATCTCCCTAGAGGTTCATAGAGGTCTCCCTCAGCTCATTTATCCCTTTTTTATATCTGATATAGAAGAAAAAACTCCAGAAATATTGGCAATATTTCTATTCAAAAATAGGCATTTAAAGGCATCTTTAGACATAACTTATAGGACAAGCTGGTAGTCAGCTGTACAGATACTTCTTGGTTCATATTGTCCTGATTAAGTCACAATGAAATACTAATATTTTCAAATAAATTAAGTTCTGAATATGGTAAAGCGTAAACCTATGCAAATTTTTTGATCAAATATAACAAATTTGTTCTGTTTTCTTTCTTATGTGATAGTAAACTACATTCCATGAAAATAACACATTCAGGTCTCTGAATTATTTCAGGGGGCGTGGTTTAATTGATGTTACCCATTTTTTTGGAAGAATAAACCAGCATCCTTCCCCCTCAGTCTGGTTAATTAAAAGCATCAATAAAACTGGCGCTTTGGGGGAAAGGGATTTGAAGTTACAGATTTGATAGCTCTAGTATATACTCTATTAGCATGCTAATCAGATTAGATTAAATCTTAAACTGGAACAGACCTCTTAATTGGTTGCTCTACAGGTATTCCGGCTTACAACCATTTGTTCAGAAACTATTTGGTTATAACAACCCTTAGACAAATGTGATTAGAATTTGGGTGCTTGGCCCTACTCACAGGACACAGGTATGCTCCAACTCCCCTCTCTCTCCTACCCCATCTCTGCCCTTTGACCACCCTGCACCCTCTCCCTTGCAGAGTGGCAAGCAGCTCCAGAACTACAATATCTAGGGCTGCTTGCAATGCTCTAGGAAGTTACAATTGTCCTATACAGGGACCCTTGCTAGCCTGCACTCCACAACCTCAGGTCACCTTTGCTGTTTTCTTCCACTGCTGATAACATGGGCCTGCTGCCGATGGCCCCGGCTGAGCTTTTGTTACAGGGAAAAACAAGCCAAAACAGTCCATAAGCAGCATGTCAAAATTTCTTTTTCAAAAAGCTACTGGAGTCTGGCTTGTATAAACATCCCTTTGCAAAAAAAAAAAAAAGTCCATGCTTCGGATTAAGATTTGTAAGTGATCTGGAGGAAGATGACAGATCGATATAACACTGCCCTTAACTAGCAAACTGGAGGCTAGATGGCTTTTGCCAGGCAAAAATTAATCCGTGGTACACTTCTTGCACCTGTTGTGACCTGCTTTCCTGACTTCTGGTTGCAAGCTCATGGTGGAGGAGGCAGCAGGCTAGAAATGGGCAAAGCATGGAGAAACAAAAGTCTTTGGTATGGGGAACAAGCAAAATGAGCAATGCCAAAATTAGTTTTAAACTCAAATGATCAATGGATACCAGCTAAGATGTTCTAAAGTCATATTTTCCAATCAACCCAATGTCAAATAGAGGTGCACATAAGAACTGAAGGAATGTTTCCTTTTTTTTCTTAGTACAACCCTGGGAGGTGGGTTGGGCTCAGTGTGATTGGCCAAGGTCACACACCCATCTTTCATGCCTAAAACTGGAACTTAGTGTTCTAGTTTCTGGGCCTTATCATTACACCAAATTGGGTCTTTTCTTTTTTTTTTGTTGGTGAAATTATATAGTCCCATACATTCAATCTTTTTGAAGGCCTACTTCCAAAATCATAGCAAGCTTTTGGTAGAAGCAGTACAGTAGCATTAAACAGTAATCAACTTCCTTGTTAACATTTTTCTTTTAGAAACATTGTATAGATTTGGGAATGTTGAAAGATGTTATGACTTCAATCAAAATTGAGCAGGAAGGGACCTTAAGTTCTTCTAGTCCAACCCTCTGCTCAATGAGAAGACACTAACAATGCCTTTTCAGACAATTGGCTGTCCAGTCTTTTCATAAAGATCTCCAGTGGTACAGCACTTACAACTTCTGAAGGCAAGCCATTCCACTGGTTTATTGTCCTCACTGTTAGGAAGGTTCTCCTTAATTCCAGGTTACTTTGCTCCTTAATTAGTTTCCATCCAATGTTCCTTGTCTTGCCTTCTGGTGCTTTGGAAAAATAAGTTGACCCCCTTTTCTTTGTTACTGCACCTCAAATACTGGAATACTGCTATGTCACACCTAGAGTAGTCCTTCTTTTCTCTAGACTGGCCATACCCAATTATTGTGTAACTGTTTATGTTTTTGTCTCCAGGCCCTTAATCATTTTAGTTGCTCTTTGCACTTTTTCCAAAGTCTCAACATCTTTTTTGTAATGTGGTAACCAAAACTGAATGCAGTATTCCAGGTGTGATCTTACTAAGTATTTATAAAGTAGTACTAATGTGATTTTGATTCTATGCCTCCGTTTGTGCAGCCACGGATTGTATTAGCTTTTTTTGCTGCTGCTGCTGCACACTGCTGAATCATGTTTAAGTGATCATCCACTAGAATTCCAAGGTCCCTCTCACAGTTACCGTATTTTCCGGAGCATAAGATGCTCCGAAGTATAAGACGTACCTAACTTTTGGGGAGGAAAACAAGGGGGGGAAAATCTGCCTCTGCCTCCCAGCAATTTGCCTCCTTGCAACAAACAGACAATATACACTGTTTGTAGTGTATTTCTGTGCATGTGTGCCTGACCCATAGACGTAGCAAAGAATTTGAGAAATGTACATTATGGCAGTATTATTAATGCCAGAAAGTTTTCTTAAATGTAGTCACACTAACTCCTCCCAATTATTTAAATAGATCTTCTCCAAACATGACTAAGTCAGATCCTGACCTTGTCATCTGGGGTGTTGGCTATTCCTGCCCTCTTAGTGTCATCTGTAAATTTGATGAGTTCCCCTTCAGTTCCCTCATCTAAGTAATTTATGAAGATATCGAAGAGTATTTGGTCTAGGGTGGTACTCCACTGCTTCCTTCCATGTAGATGTAGTACCATTAAGGACTACTTGTTGACTATGTCAGCCAGTAACAAATCCATCTGGTGGTGATGCTGTCTACATTTTTATAGTTTACCAAGAAGTAGGTTGTGGTCCGTTTTATCAAATGCCTTGCTGAAGTCTAAATATACTATGTCCACAGCATTTTGCTAGTTACTAATTTAGTCACATTGTCAAATAATGAAATAAGATTAGAAATAAGATCTGTTTTAACAAACCTGTGCTAGCTGCTAGTTATGACTTTGTTTCTGTATATTCACAGATCTGTTTTCTGATTATTTTTTCCAGTCTCTTCCTATGTATTGATGTTAGGCTGATTGGTCTGTAGTTTCCTGGGTATGGTTCCCTACACCACCATCCTTTTTGAAAGATGGTAACCATATCAGCTTTTTTTCCAATCCGCTGGTAGTTTCCCAGTGTTCCAGGATTTTAAAAAACATGGTACAGTGGTTCTGAGATAACATCTGCCAGCTCCTTCAGAACCTTGGGATGTAATCAGCCTGGTTCCGGTGATTTATATTCATCAGGATCAGACAGGTGTTCTCTTACCATTTTCTTGCTTATTTTAATTTTTATTTCTAGTCTGCCTTTCACAGTTAGGTTTTTGGTAAATTGGATTATAGTTTCCTTTTGTGTGAAAACTGATTCAAAGAATGAGTTAAGCAGCTCTGCTTTCTTTCTACTTTCTACTTGCTTGCTATCTTCTCTCTTTAGTGGACAATTGTCACCTTGGCTTTTTTCTTGTTATTGTTATATATAAATGATGTGTAGTACACTTGTCTGACTAATATGTAAGTGTTAAAATGCTTAAGTTAATAAAAACAGAAGCATTTATGGGGGGTTGCCGGGCGGCTGCTCTCTTGTGAGCGGGCTCCCAAAGAGCCGGGCACAGCAGCCACCCGGCAAACTCCCTTTCCAGGCGGGCACAGCGTCATTCACTGTCCTAGGGGTATCGCCAAGCCGCGTGAGCACCTGTTTGCCGGCTTCCGTGGCTTGGCGCCTTCAAAATGCCAGAGAATGGCTCCCAACCTCACGAAGCCGGGCTCTTTGGGAGCCTGCTCGCAAGAGAGCAGCCGCCCGGCAACCCCAAAACAATAAACCCTCCCCTCATAATAAGGCCCAAGCCATATTTTGTGTATAAAAAGAAAATAAGACCCTGTCTTATTTTCGGAAAAACATGGTAGTTTCAGTAGTTTCAACAGGATGATTAAGGGGAGAAGAAACAAAAGTGCTTGAATAGGTGAACAGAATCTTGAGTTACAGCTAGTGATAGTTTTCTCTGTCGTAGTTCTATTAAGTGAAAGCCATTATTTCTGCATTCCATACATATAAAATAACACTCAGGCTTTATGCATTTTTCAGGATAATGAATTTCCTTTCAATGCAGAGACTGCAACTTAGTTGCAATGCCACCTTTCTCTCTGTTCAAAATGCGTTTATTCTGCGAGCAAATCTTCCTCGTTCCTTCATGGAAACTGTAGCCGCTGGTTTGAGTCAGGGCTTTCTGAACTACATTTCCCACTATCCCTCACTAAGAGCGCGAAAAGGGCAGCCTTTCAAGTTCCCCGTTGGTTTTTGTTTTCTACTGAATGGCCCCTAACTTGACGACAGGACAGAAAAGAGGGTTGCAGAGGAAATCCATAAAAATTCCAACTCTCTTCGGGGCGGTAAAGGTTCGCTCTTCACATTGTTTCTCGACAAAATAAGCAAGAAAAATAACTGTAATGTACCTTATTTTATTCCCCCGCCCTCACCCCTTCTGGCTCAAAATGGCGCCAGCAGCAGCCTGTACGACGCACAGATCTAGTCACGTGGTGATTTGCGAACCCTTCGCCTCCCCTCTTCTCCCCGGTTCAGCCGGTGGGCGCGCGAGAGGCAGCTGGCGGAGGCGAATTTTCTCAGCCTTTCCGAGGAAGTCGCGTGGGCGGGAGGGGGAACCGAAAGCGGCGGGACCGTCAAAGATTTATGCCGTCGAAAAGGTTTAGCTCTCGTCGGGAGGGAAAAAGGGGGGAACCGCAGCTGTTCACAAAGAAAGACTTCGGGCTCTCTGGCGTCCCTCCTCCACCCGTTTGTCTCTCCTTCTCTGAGCCGCGGCAGGAAACGGTCGCCGTCATGTACCTGCAGTCGTGGACCGCTCGGAATGGCGCCTCGCTTGGCGGCTCTTTGTGAACTGCTTTTTTCCTCCTAAAATGAGGCGATGCCTGCCTGCAGAGGGGACCCTCGTCGCTCGGACAAAGGCGCGCGGCCGAAAAAACGGGTGCAGCGCCGTGGGTCGCCTCGGGGACTTTTCCTCTCTGTGGCGCTGCGGGCAGCTGACTGTTATGCGGTCCGCGACGGTCACGGCTGGGGCCTGTAATGTGCCTAATGAACGAGACGTTCAGGTCAGGCGAGGAAAATGGCAACGCCGGTGGGGAGAGCAGCGATTGGGGCGGGGTTTTCGTAGCCAGGCGAGGCCGAGACACGGGCCGATGTCTGCGGCAGATAAAGGGCGAAAATCTTCCTTCGGCTTCCTGGAGATTTCTCTTCGTTTAAAGCTGAGCCTGCTTTCCCTCTCCATCTCCCTCCTCGCCCCCGCCTCCCCTTCCCCGTTCAAGATGGGTCGGGCGCACCATGACCCTGGCTGAGGTAGTAGTTTGTGCTGTTGGTCGGGTTGTGATACCGCCCGCTGTGGAGATAACTGCGCAAGCTACTGCCTTGCTAGTGCTGGTGATGATCAGCTGCAGATGAAGACAATAACAACAGGAATCTCCTTTGTTTTCCCAGGGATTAACTTGGCTTTCTTTTGACTACTTAATAATCCTATGAATATGTGGGTTTGCTGGAACTTTAATAAAAATACAAATATTTATGATTTTTTTTCAGGGAATATTCCAGGAGAATCATGTTAACCTTTTAATGCAAAAATAAATAAGGGTCTGGTAGCACCTTTTCAGAGTGTTAAATATTATTAAAAAGCACAGGCATTCATAGTTACAAAGGCTTATAACCTTTTTATAAAATTTGTTAATCTGAATAGGCGCTTCTAGTCTCCTGACTTTTAGTTTTATTATCTTTGAGATACATGGAATATATATGACGTTGAGAAATATTGCTATTAGTAGGCCTAAATTGAAAGTAGAAATTTAAAATAGCTAGTATATTTGTACTTTGGGAATACATACAAGATAGCCTCATAGTTTCTCACATCTTAAATGTGTTTAATCATATCATAAAGTAAATTAATGCAAATCATGTTGCAATTCTGACTTAAGATAGTTGAATGATAAAACCATCTGAAGTCTGAACATTGAAAGTAATTTAATAGAAAGACATTACATGATTCTGATGTTAATTATGTATCCTGTATAAATTATGTACTTTGCTTCTAATCTAGACAGATCTAGTTATTTTTTTGTTAATATATTTTAGTATCGAATGCCTTCCTAATAAGAGATATTATAAACTGGTGTTCTGGTTTTGTTTTATATTGCAATTTTTTTCAAGTATACAGGCATCAAAATTGCATGACATCATGCATCTGTATATTTCAAAGTTTATATTATAATAGAAAAAGTTAAAATTGCATTAAGATAATTTAAAAAAACTACTAAAACTATATTAAAACATGGAATAAATTCATTGTGCATATTATCAGAACCCATATATTTAAAGATATCTATATTTTCACCTTTGGTAAATGGAAAAGAACTATATAAACATTTTCTAAACCATTTTCTAAACTGTTACTATAGGAAAATTTGATTATCAAATTTTGATCATACTTAACCTATGAATACTAAAGAAATTCCACAACTTGCTTTTAGTAAAGGATTCGTACATTGTTATCCAACCATAACGGAGGTCATGGCTCATATTTTCTTCCATATTTTTTAGTTTTATAGTATTTTAAATGTGTAAAATATGTAAATTATAAAATAAATCTGAAAAATGTTCATTATAGTATATTTGTATTGATATAATCATGTGTTCATTAAAAATTATCATTTTAGCCCTATTAGAAAGTTATACATTGTGAAACAACCTGATTAAAGATGTAATTGAAATATAAGGATTCTAGTAAAACAGTAGTAGAGAAAGATCTAAATAATAGCAATGTTTTTTCAGTTTTTGAAGTGAAGTTTTAAGAAAATTGTATATATGTATATGTGCAAAATCCTGCCTTAAGGTAAACCATACCTGCTTTAAGTAGCTTTAGGAAAAACTTTAAATTCTGCTAAAACCTACTTTTAACTTCTCTAGATTGCTAAAAACAGTAATAAAATGCTTGTAAAGGGGGGGGGGGTATACTAAATGCTCAGCTGTGTTTTTACAAAACTGATACGATTATAATTATCTTTTTGACATGTTTATTATAGCTACCTCCAATGTTTACTTGTTTTTAAAATGAATTTGGAAGACTTACATATATCTATTGGGACATAACTGGGCTTAGTAATCAGGTTTTTATGGATGAAGCCGCTACCTATGAATTGCAGACAATATGCAATGCCGTTTTGGTATCTTTATTGTTAAACGTATTCAAAAATATTTTCAATTATCTTTACCTCTTTTAATCTTGAAGAGTATTGTTAAAGTCAAAAGGAACAAAGATTCAACTGTTTAAATGCAAAAGTCTTGTTAGGAAACATTATTCATAAATCATAAAGTAGATTATAACTTGTATTATTTATTATTATGCTACCTGACTCCTAGCAGCTCTGGATGTTGCAAGTAGTGAAAAACATTTAAAAACCAGGAACAGTACCAAAAAAAAATAACCCAAAGGAACAAAGAGAAAAAAACCTGGATAAAACAAGGAAGAAAAGGGGCATTGATCATTCTCACCAAAAATCTGGGGGAAGAGCCACATTTTAGGGTCTTTTGAGATACCAAAAAATTGGAGAAAATTTCAAATCTGGGGGGAGCCTCATTCCATAGAGTATCTTCTGTATATGTATGTACATGAATATGCATATTCATATATAATTAAGTTGGGGATTTGGTGTAACTTTCTTACGTTAATATACCATTCTGAAAAATTGAATTGTATATACCGTTTGAATAATGTTAAATGCTTGAAATGTTGGTATGTGTTTTAAAGTAGTACTTCCATCAGCTTTTTTTCCAAATTGTTATCAATAATTCTAGTTCTTCAGCTTAATATTTATCTTGTCTTGAATTTATTTCTTTGACTTCTGTAAACAATGTATTCATCATTTGATTATACAGATCTACAGTGAGCAATAAAGACAATCCAATCTAGATTATTTAACTGCAATATGAAAAATATAGTTTCAATTAGATAGAATGTAAAGAATATATGTTTGTGTTTTTATTTTATAATTGTACACTGAAGATGACATTTAATTTCATTGTACTATGTGCAATGACAATAAAGTAAACTAAACTAAATAGAAGACATAATTTCAATTTATAGAAATTAAGGATTCTTAAGAATTTTAGAGAAATGTCTTGATTTTTCATGCTTTTTTCATGTATTGCTCATAAGTCTTTCCAACATTAAAAAACCATACTTAAGTAAAAGTTCTAGCATCTGAACCGTTCGCTTTCATTGTTAAATACTGTATAGACTAGACAATAATTCTTGATGTTAGATGTCATATTACATTAATCTTATTCAAGCAGAAAATACGGAATGAAGCCAAAGATATGTGTTAGTGGTATTTCAGGAATTTTGTACAATACAGTTCATAAAGAAGAGTGAAAGAGAAAGGAATAAAAGTATAAAGGTTTATGAAAAAAGTAGCAGGGAAGAGCTTGTGCACATACTTTTGGTTTAGGGTCTCTCTTCCTCTATTCCTCTCTTAACACTTGTATTTGAAGGACTGCTAGAAACAGTCCTGCTACTGGAAATAACCTGGCATCCAAGTTAGTGTTTGTGAATTAATGTATCTACTTTTGGATATCCATACATAATTATTCAATAAAAATCTAGGGCAGAGAAGGAACAATAAAATATAATTCTGTTATATAAAAATGTAGATGCCACCAGGTTTAGAAACTTGGGAATATAGTCATTAAATTTTATTACAATCTTAAACCTTAAATTTATTCTAAACGAGTTAAATCAAAAAATGTTACTTCAAGTTCTTAAAAGAAATATCCAATTGTAGTTAAATGCTAAAGTATAACATATTTTGGACATTTTAGTTATGAAACCAGATTTTCAGAAATGCTTCAAAGTGTTACAGATGAGTAATGAATATCCCTTCCATGTTAAAACTATACCGTGTTTAGAAAGCTTGTTCTCAATTGGAAACATTCAAAATTGAGTCCTCTAGAACAGAGGTCCCCAACTCCCAGTCTGGACTGACATGGCTCCATGGCCCTTTAGAAACCAGGTCGTCCAAGCAGTGGGCCAGCATGCAAAGCTCCATTTGTGCAAGCAAATCCCCCCCCCCCTCCATTGCAGTGGAGCTGGAAAGGTTGAGGATCCTTCTGCATATTACTTCACATACTTCCAGCTGGAGAAATGATTTACAACTATATAAACTGAGAACTCGCCACAGGCCATGTTCTTTTATCAATTCTAAATGACATTCACCATCATTTGATTATCCCTTTTTAATTTACATTTCCAGATCATTCCAATAATTTATATTTGCCTTATTTTTTAGATAATTAGAATATATCTCTTAAAAATAGCAAAATTCTGCTACATTGTGGAAACATCCACAAATGATTGTCAGCAATCACTGATCTTCGTGATTAAGTGCTTTGTTTTACTGAATCCATTTTTTATGATTGAAATAATTTTTTTCAGTGAACTCAGCTCTTGGGAGAATATAGAATTAATGTGCCTAAAAGCTGATGATAATAGCAGTACAGAAGAATCTTAACAGGATATATAGTATTGGCTCAGAAAAAATCTTCGGAAAAGCATGGTATTTCCTGTCAACGTTTAGGGAATATGTTATATTCTGGCACATCCTGATTAGCAAAATGACTAGTCTTTAAATGAGAACTACTTGTCTATGGAAAATATCCATAGACAACTGTTTGTATAGCACAGCTTGCAATTTTATGTCAAAAAATTCTGCTAATCATTTGTTTAATAGTTATATATAAATTCTAGCATAAAAGTCATGATTTTTCTTATGGAATTTATAACAACGCATAACTTAATTTGAATCTGGTTTGAACAGCTAAACTCATGGTATTTGCAAACATGTTTGTTCTATTACAAAATATCACTTTAGTTATAACTATTACCTATAGCATTGTAGATGATTTTTAAAATATATTTTGAAGACCAGTTGCCAAATATATTCAAGTCTAAATCAGACATCAAAACCAATCTTTAATTCAGAATCATAAGCTATTCAAAATAAAATTGAAGATTTTTTGCCCTTGCATTCTCCTTGCCATATCTACTGTAACTTAAATTACTTCCAAACTGTTACATCAAGACTCATTTTTTCTTATAATTACACCCAATTATGGGGAACTCCCATCACAGTAAGCTGCTCCAATAAATGTATATGGTTTTTCAAAACATCATTCTGAAGAAAAAAATTAGAATGAAATACTTGTATTTACATAGTATAGAATTTTTCAGACAATCTCAGCTAATTCATGTTTCATTGTATCCAGATGCTTAAACTATACTAATCAGAGATTGCCTTAATTACAGATACAGGTATTCCATCTGTGCTGCTTTGAAAGCTTACCGCAGAGCCCAATGATTGCTGGGATGGAAAATTGTTTGTGAGCCTGGTTGTTATTTATTTACTTATTAAACAGTCTTTCAATCATGTTGGAATGGCAGCTAATGGTTGCAGCAAGTATTTAGCTGTGCACCAAATAGCAAAATTACCATGTTACTGAGTCCACTTCAATTTTAACCTTTCAATGTTTTCTTGCCATCTATATTTTGTATGGAAGAAGTCAGAAAAAGATAATTGAGCAAGATACAGGAACACAAGCAAGATAGAACTTGGCAACCAGATTTTTTTTAAAAGCAAAAAGCAGTTGTGCCATAGATTTGTAAAGAGGTTGCCAATTTGGCAATGTGACTATTTTAATTACTGTTAATAAATTATTTCAATTAGGTAATTATATACTATTTGTTTTAAATTTTAGTTGCCTTTAGTATTGTATAAAGAATACACCATGGGTGGCACCGTTGCAATTTTGATACCATTTTGTGCTGTCAGAAAATAGGTTCTGCAGTAGGGGTGGCGGCCTCATAAGCCTCTCTGGTAATTAACTCAATAGATAAAGCAGTATATTTCAGAGATATTAATCAAATGCATATAAACCACAAAGAATAAGGAAGTGACATATAGGCATCCAACCCAGTGTCTAGGAAGGATGATCAGAATATGGGTTAGATAAGATGCAGTGGAAAGCTTTTAATTAAGTATTGTCTGAATATAGATGTCTTTTTTATGGAACTAATACATATTTTCTCTTTCATTATATTATCTCATTTATTAAGATGCCTTGCAGAATTCATCAAGGATGCCCTTTATGACTCAGTTTGATAGCTTAACTATTGCCTTAGACAATACTACAGTTCAAGAATCAGAGATCAGGATTACATATACATCGATTTATTATATGCCAGTAGTATATTATCTGATCAGTCATGTATTTTCTATACCACAACCCGTAAATAAATTCTGCATTCAATTAATTGAAATTAACCAGCAAGGAAAAAGCTGACTTGACTGCTGACTCAATAAAACACCGACGGCCATCTTAATGAAATGAATACAATTTTGTGAGTGATACATCCTTCCTGTTGGTTTTCTTTAGCACTTTTTCACCAAGCAGAAGACTTTTACACTGAACTTATATATATCTTAAAATATACAGGTAGAAAAGCAATACAATAAAAATAACATTTAATTTCACAATAAAGTTTGATACTGTATTTAGATTGTTCTTAGACTTTCATTATTTGATTCATATAATTTCATAGCAAATTTCTATACTTTTACCGATCAGCTATAAATCCCACAGAAATACCCATCCAATATAAACAGCCAAAATGAGTTTTTCTCTTTATTTTTTTACGATTCTATTTTAAAACACTATTGTGAATACATTTTTTCTGGTTTTTCAGCTTTCTTCTTAATTGCACTAAATATTTTTCAAAACACATAAAATATATCCCTTTGCTAAGCATTTTTGTTCTTAAATTACAAAAAGTTTGACATTTCACAGTCACAGTGTTAAGTACATTAATCTAAATCATTTTTACCATCAAAGTCTTTTCATCATTTAGAATGCTGACCCTAGAAAATAATATATTCCATAAATATAATCACTATACCACTAAAATAATGGGCAGCCGTTGAATTAAAATGTAATACAGTGGGGGGGAAAATAAAGCAGAGATAGGAAGGGAAAGGGTTCTTTCAAGTAAAGTACAGATATAATTTGGCAGAATGATTGCCTACAACATCTCTAAAAGAAAACAAAATAGATTGAGAATGTGCAAATGTTTGTAAAATGCAAACTGCAATAGTGCATGTACGAAGAGCAAAGTACCAAAATAGACTTGGTAGGGTTGTAGCGCTTCATTATCAAAAGCAAGAATCAAACCTCAGAGAAAATACATACAATGACTACTTTACTTTCAGCAATTTGACAGTTCTTGACACAAAACTATTTCAATACTGCTTGGAGGCCAAGATAATTTCTCATGTGCTACTGATTTTAGATTGTAAGATGAATCCTTTTCCATGGGCATTGTAAGTAATGAAACAATCTTAGATAATTTGAATTGGAATATTTCATTTCAAAATATAATTGTTAGCTATAATTGGAAATATTTGTTAGAAGAATCACCCTCAAAATATTGCTTAATTGGTTAAAGGAAATTTTGGATTACCATATTTTTCAGAGCATAAGACACTCCAAAGTATAAGACGCACCTAGCTTTTGGGGAGGAAAACAAAGAAAAAATATCTGCCTCTGCCTCCCAGCAATTTGCCTCCTTGCATAAAACAGCAAACAATGCAGACAATATATACTGTAGTGTTACATTTCAGACTATACTTGTACAGATGCTGTTAAAATTGATGTGCTTTCTGAAAGTATAGTTATTCTCTGCCGTTTAAAAGAAGATACAATAGCACTGGGCTTCTTCAGATCAAGCATTTATTTTAAAACCTTCATTTTGTTAAGCTGTCTAGAACAATAATAAAGCAGTCTTTAAAAAGTAAGTCTAATAATTTGAACATTCTATCGGCATTTATAGTTATTGACTTACCTTCTTGCACAAACAGCCTGATTAGCACAAGAAAAAAAAATCTACCTCCCAGCAATTTGCCGCAAGGAGCAAACAGCAAGTTTCACTTTCAATTTCTCCCAATCATCAGCTGTTTCAGGCTGCAGGGATTGCTATCCTCTTGTACCCTCCACAAGCCCCCATTTGCTGCAAGGAGGTAAATTTCTGGGAGGCAGAGGTCAAAGGATTTGGGGCTGGTGGGTGGGTGGGGCTAGATTCAGTGTATAAGACGCACCAAAATTTTCACCTTCTTTTAGGGAGGAAAAAAGTGTGTTTTATACTCTGAAAAATACAGTGCACAGTTGTTAAACTTAAACCTAATAATGCAATTAATACATCTCTTGGAATTTTTAAAGATCCATGTTGTTGACTTAGTACCTGGTAAATAACATGGATAATTTAAATCTCTCTATTAGCAACATTTTTTCTGAATTTTACCCGAATTTATATTTTCCTAGAAATGTTTTCAGTCAGATTTTAACTGAGACTGTTTTTTTTTAAGAACAAGTTTCCTCAGTTGGGGATGAGTGAAGGAGTGAAGCTGGGTATTAAGTTTTGTTTAACAACAAAACTCAAGCTCTTTAATATATAATAACAAAATTACAATCTGGTTAATTTTTAATATTTTGGTATGTGGCATAATTACTTTTAAGGTAGCCTTCCTCAGTTTACTTTGTTCCATATGTGCTAGACAATTCTTCCAATGCCCCCAATGACCAAAGCTCAAAGTAATCCAAATACTAATTTGGAAAATATAGACTAGTATATCTGGAGAAACCTGCTCTAAATAATAATAAACTATAATAGAATTAATTATTAAAGTATTATTTCACATGCATTCATGTAGAAGGGATGTTATATAAGTCTTAGCTAGGTTTTCCTAACATAGTGTAACTTTCTTAAGAAAAAGAGAGAGAGAGATACCATTTGATCCCTCTCGGTTGAGATTGGCAAGATTTCATTTGCAATCTAATAACAGGGCATGAAATCTACTCCAACTCTATCATATGCAGAAATTGCAGGAATTGATATAATTCCTTCAATAATGTATTATTCTAGAAGACTAAATTCTTTGCAAAGGTTTATAAATAGCTGCTACTTAAGTTCATCTGGATATTACTCAAAGACATATAAAATACACTTCTTTGGGGGAGGGAGGGAGATCAGTTGTTGACTCAAAGCAATCTTGAACAAGATCAAAACTTTGAAGAAGCTCTGCAGCAATAGAGATGAAAGGAAACCTAAGTGTCAGCTTAATTTTCTGAATTTAGTTAAGTGAGTCAATGTTGATTGGTTTGCATTAGATTGACATGACTACCTTTTTTTAATTGTCCTGACTAGGACTTTGGGTATTTGCAGGAAATATTTGCTAGCCATTACAGTGTTAAGACAGATCTATTACAAAGATATTTATCATTGGCTTCCATGTGTTATTTTGATATAAGGATGTCACTGCTCCTAGAAAAACACAAGGCAGTCAATTCTAATACTACTGTGGGGAGAGTGTCAAGGGATAGACACAAAAGCAATATTACACTGTCATAATGCAACCCTCTCCCTTTTACACATATGGCATAAGATCACATCTACATCCAAAAGAGGTGGATTTTGTGGCACAATTGCATGATCTTGCATTCATAACTGATGAAAAACAGGAAGCTTCTACAGATACCCATGTTTTTCTTTATGCCAATTAAGTAGCAACTGCAAAGATGCAAAATCACAACATTGGAATTGAATCTGTGTTGTCAAGTATTAGATTACAGTAAAACTAGCAATTATAGAAAGAGTAACTGCACAGATAATGTATTAGTGGTGAATACATACAATTCCTGCTATTGAGTATTCTGAACCATTTTTATGCCCAGATGTCTAATAAGGCTATAATAAAATATAGTGTGTCCATGTGATAGAACAGTGGTCCAGCTCCACAGACCGGCAGCAGCAGTGGCAGCAGGTGAAGAGGGGATGTTTCCCTTGCATAATCTAGTTCCTGTGCATGTGCAAATGAAATTTCACACGTTTGCCCACTGTTTGTGTGATCCTCTTCCCAATGGTACACAGATCAATTCAGGTCTACAGCCTGGGGGGGTTGGGAACCCCTGTGGTAGAACAACATAAAAATTAAACCTGTACTTTTAATTACCTAGTGAGACAATTTGTGTCTAAAGAGGGTTTAAGTGGTGGAAGTGAGGAATATGATAAAGCAAATGAAGACAAACAACACAATAGCACATTTTTGCATACACATACTGCATTAGAAAGTGATGATGAACCTGTGACAGTATTTTACCCAGAAAACACTGATTTCACATATGTGAATGAAATGAAACTGAACATCAATAGTGACCCACATTAAGAATTACTTGAACTGAAAAGTACATACTGTGAATGCAGAAATACATTATGTGTAATATCTACTTCCAGATTTCTTTACAGTGTTGCCAAGACTCTACACTATGAAACATTGTTTATAACAGTTTCATGAAGCCTACTATAAAATACATTATTGCATACATATTTAGAGATGTCATAGATTAATTATCTTTTTAACTGTTCAGTTATAGATTCAAACTTATTTACAATAGTACTACCCTACTGAGGGAAATGTTTGTATTGATGCAAAGACAGTATATGAAATACCTGCCTCACAAAAAATATCAACTTAATACTATGAAGATGGGAAAATGTTAAAAAAAAAAAGACATGGAAACAGATAGAACAATTTTTTTGGTATGCTGAAAACTTGTTTTTTGGAAATTATTTAAGATCTCTCAAAAGTTGATCTCTTATTTTCCAGCCATATGATTTAATTTTTAAATGACATAGAATGTGCTACTAGATTTCTTGATTGAGAAGATAATACCTGAGGAATACAACTCAAGCATCCAATTCCAGAAGAGGGGGTTTGCATTATGTATGTATAATTATGAATACTTTGCTTGAGTAAGTTTCTTACTAGAATATTTATTCCTATCTATTTTGATATTTTATTAATATTGACAATTACAAATGAACTAATGATGCTTGTTCTTCAGAAATTCTTGCTATACTACATGGATCTAAAATTTACATCTTACCTGCTACATCTTGGCAATGGAATACAATAGAAGCAGTAAAAGAAATTAATGCTCAAAGAATACAGTAGGCAAATGGGAGAAGCTTATTGTTCTAATACTTGCTAGCATTAAATAGCTAAAGAAAACAAGACAAACATTTAACCAGAGCATCCAAATCAACAGTATTTGTAGGGAAATTCTTTCAATAGGAATACCATATCCTGTTGAAAGAGAAGACCAAAGTATCTAATGCATGAAAAATCTGATAACAAATAAATATTAACTAAAATAATCTTCCAGTCTGCTACATCATAGCTACACACTTGACAAAAATTTAACACAAAAATAGATTTACCACCCAATGTTTCTCTATTCTCTTAGGCAATTTTATTGACAGTTGCTAGACTGAAACCATAAAAAGGCTAATTTCACCACCAAGTACATAGAAAAATCTATACATTTTCATTACACTGAAGAAGGGAAGAAATCTTGAATTAATATGCATAAGCAAACTCTAAAACCTCTCCACTGAAACATCATTACGTTCAGCAAACAATACCTAAGTAGATACCAGCTTTTCTAACTTTAGTAATTATAAATTAGATGTCTTCTAAATTAAAGTCAGCTAGCACAGAAACTGGGAAAATAAAGGCTGCCTATCCAGTTTCAATTATGGTCGTCCCAATTCAAATTTCATTTAGCATTCCAGGCTACATTACATTGGGAGAAATAAATTCAGTTAGATTACAACAGTGTCCTCACCAGGAGGGATATTAAAAAGAAAGCATTAAATATAGTAGCAGTGCTGAAGTTCTGGTCCTGATATCAGGGGTGAAATAAAGCAGGTTCTGGAGAACAGGTAGTGGGAATTTTGAGTAGTTCAGAGAACCGGCAAATACCACCTCTGGCTGGCCCCAGGAGTGGGGAGGGAATGGAGATTTTGCAGTATCCTTCCCTTGCCACGCCCACCAAGCCGTGCCCACAGAACTGTTAGTAAAAAAAATTGAATTTCACCACTGCCTGTTATGTACCAATAATATAAGCTTAGGGAAGCTGCAACCTCTAAGAGATTATGTGAAAATCAGCCGTAGCTTTCAAGTACAAAGAGATCAGGTTACTCAAGCTTAAGAGAATGTTTGAACCACTATTTTCAATTATCAGAAAACTATATTTTCCAAAGGACGTTGTTAATCAAATGTTTCCTGTTACTAGCACTGATGCTGCTTTTACAAGAGTTTATTTCCATGTATTAAAGGGATGACGAAGACCGAAATGTCATCTCCTGAGCCCAGTCGGTCATTGGATATTCTCCAGCCTCTGTCCTTCAGCACTCCCCTAGCTCGCATTACCAAATCCTGAGCTGCTAGTGTGTACCTGTAGGCAAAGAAGGAAAAGCCAATATTGAAAACTGCCATTCAAACTGTTTGATAGATGGGCCATATTAATCACCATAAATTTGCTTTATCAACATTCAGATTTCACTACCTTATTCAGAGTCTTCAGCCAAGACCAAATATTCTGACTGTTTTGAAAAAAGTTATTTTTTCAAAAAGTTAGCAGATGAGAACATAGTTTGCACACAATTTTCGATGTGGAAGGAAAGTGTTGCAATATAAACATTGCAAAGTTATTACCCTTGGGATCTTGAGCAAGGTAGGATAAGTCTGATTAGGCACTGGGAAACTTAAATTATGATTACATGAGGCAAAGCTGCAAAACAGAACTCCCAAGATTAAAGTAAAGCAGATACTGAGAGATCTGTTATTATGTTTCCTATTAATGGTATATTAGAGAAATCTAAACTGAAGTAGGGTTTGAGTGCTACAAAAGAAGGGAATTGATTCTTTTCTCCATTTTGAAAAACATACAGACTGAAATACAGGTAATCCCCAGGTTATGAACATTCCCTTAGCGATTGTTCAAAGTTATGCAATAAGTGCCCCCTAGCGTTTACAAAGAAGTATTGAAACTAAAAACCCGCAGCACCATAGCAGTTGTTGATCCTTATGAACAACCACAGAGGCTGTGCAGCATTCGTCCTGCACGTTGCAGGCCGAAATGAAGCTTCCAAGGGGCAGATCAGAACTCCATTTCGGCTTGCAATGCGCTGGGAGAGGCCCACAGAGGCCCGAACAGAGCACGCAGCTGAGAGGCTAGAGAGAAGATTGCTTGCTAGATCTTCACAAGGTAAGTACCCAGAGCAGCAGGTTGGGAGGGGGAGAAATTGTGGAGAGCATGAGGTATTTCAGTGGGTTGGGGAGGCCTTGGGTGGTCTTAAGCAGATGGCCTGTTCCATCACTAGACTCCCCCAAATAGTGAATGTGTAGGCAAAAGGTGGGAGTGATCCCGTTCCAAGGTACGAGATTCGCTTCCTTGAATTCCCGGGTTATGAATGGAATAGGCAGGCTCCATTACATTCGTAACTTGATTATTTGTAAAACATGATGCCCAATCAGAAGATGTGTAAGATACAAGATTTCATATAATACATGTATTACAAATACAAGATATCTATTTTTTTGTCTAATGTCTCTTAAATTTTTTCTCCCCAAAAGTAGTAGGAAGAGAGCATTTATCCTCCATCATATAGCAGAAGACCAAAGGATAATTTATACCGGCCAAGAGGCAACTAATCTGGCATAAACAACCACAGATATATGTGCAACAACATACTGATATATAAAGCAGAGTATTCATCTATTTCATATATTCCAGGCTTTATTTCCCACTTTCTATTCTTGTCCATACTAGTTGAAACCAACAAATTCAAAGCATCTGGAACAAACCCAAGTTGCCTATTTGTGATTTAGAATATGTATAACAATACACTGGAAATACTGGTAGAAAAGGCTTGTAATCTTTCATCCTTTAAATACAGTTGCTTTAAGTGTAGTGAAAATTAAGAAACGTAGTATTAGAGATTCTCAATAGTTAAAATAAAAATATACAGGTATTAAAGAAGAAACAATGCTAAAATTAAACAAGAGCAGGCAAATGGAAGTTAAAAAATGATAGAAAATAAATAAAGCATGTAAATAATGAAGACTGCTTTTATTTCTTGGCAATACATGAGCAAGATGTTCCGAGTAATCTGAAGATTAATATCAATAACATTACATCATGCCTTCTCCTCTAATGTAGTGAATCTGAGATGCAGCTTTTAAAGCAACTTTACAAAATTGCTGAAGTATCTTTCAAGCAATCAGTCATCCCTAATGAAGTGCCTAATTGGTATAGCACTTCAGAATATACATTTGCTTCTCCCTGAAACTTATTGATTGTGGAACTACTGCAAAGACAACAAAAGGCACTTTGGGCAAGCAATCTGAACTGTCCATTTTTATTTACTACCTTGAAAAAGAAACACCAATAATAAGTGAAGAGCAGAAAGAAAAATGAGACACAGCTCTCATTTGAATTCTCCTTAAGACCTACTCCTATAATATCACTAATAAGTAACAATATAAAAGTGGATCTTAAGGACAATTTAAGAAAAAAAATGACCAAAAGATGTACTCAAATTTCAGAATACTAAATTGATATCTTGAGCAAGGTTGCTGCTTTATTGAGACCTAGGATTTCTTCTACTAAACAAGATGTGTGTTTGTGCACACGAGCACATCTGTGTGTTTATACATGCATACATGCAATGATATTGACAAGAATGTTGTTTAAGAAGTAGTCTGTCAGAAATAACTTTTATTTCATGAAATAAAAGAAGTTTGTAAATCTAAAACAATGCATGTGAACAAGTGATCTAGTTGAAAAGTTGCAGAAATACCTCATATCTAAAAATTTATCTTGTTTTCAAATCTAATAACTGCCTGGAGGTACAGTAACTAGTCTAGGTTTTAGGTAGTGTATTAAAGCTGGATGCTTACTAGGAACTAAGTTTAATTGTGCATTGCAGTACAAAGTCTACAAAACAGAAGCTTGCACAATTTATTTATTTTGATATACATTAGGATTACAAAAGTGCTCAACCATCAGTATACTTTAAGATATGTAATTATGAATTAATTCAGGTATTACTTCCTGTTTAATACCCCTTTCCTACCCAAACTGACATTTATTCACATTCACATTCAAATTCACATACTAGAACAAGATGTTTGTCCATATTCTAGGATTTCTCTGTGCTTGCATTTTTCAGAATATGACCATACAATCAGTCCATCAATCACTGCTATATGCAGGCATTCATCTTTGTCTTTACAAAGTGAGTGAATATCAGAGTTGGAAAGCAGATCAGCTTAAACGTTTTTAAAAATGGTCTTCTTCCCTACAGGGCATAGAATAGCTTTGGTCAGTTTTTAAGCAATAGCTGAACCTCCAAAATCTATACTTCACAAAAGCGCATCTCTTAATTTTAACATATGCAGACAGTAATAAATATTTTATTTCTTTTCAGAATTCAGAAATAAGTAAAATTTGCTTTGGTGCAAACTGAACTGATTCCACCACATTTTCGTTTACAATCAATTTTTATTTGTATATATTTATATTCATCTTAAAATTTTAGAACTAAAATTAGCCTCTTGTGAAATACAGTACAAAAACCATGCTGAAAAAGCTTTTTGTTCTAAGTGGTAAGCAAATGTTATAACAAAATACCCTCAATGTTATCCTCAGGAAAAAGTAGGACAATTTCAAGATAGCTTACAGAAGAGAACGTTTAAGGTTACATGCCTGTGTGGGTCATCAGGGTCACAGTTTGGCAGGAAATTAGTGATGGCTTCTAATACTTCTTCGTTTAATAGTACATCCCAGAGTCCATCAGTAGCTAAGATAAGCACATCATCCGGTCCATGCTCATACTGGAGAATATTATAAACTCTTACCTGAAAAATCACCCATGGAAAGCAAAAAGAGAAGAGCTTTTAGGAAATTGCCATTATGTCTACCTGTTTCTAGAAATGGTGCTTTATTCCACTATCAATAAATGAAAATGTGGGCATATAATTATCTTCCAAAGTTCTAAACTGTCCCCAGTTTGTTCCAATTTCCTTTTCTCTGGATGTTTTGTAGTCTAATCCTTGTAATTCCAGCCTTTGATCAAGTTGACTTGAGGTGGGTGGGGACGGGGAGCGTAATCAAAATAAAAAAGGAAAACACAGTTCTTCACAGAAGAACGGAAGAAAGGCCATTCTTCCCTTTGGAAGAATTCAGGATCCAGAATCTGTAAAACAAAAACAAAAAAACTCCCACCTCAAAAATAAATTTATCAGGAGAACATTACAAAGTTTAGATTACACATACTTACATGTTGAAAAAATAGAGATTTGTTTAAAATTATTCTCACATGAAGATTATATTCTATGTTATTCAATTGTCTGTTTGTAAAACACTAGTTTTTAATTGCCTACACGTACCTTCATTATCAAATCATCTGGTTCCTTGATTTTTTAAAAAATCACTGAATTATCAAGGATTTTAATTACTTCATCACTGACTATTTTTAAAGAAATGAAGTAACCTTATCACAGCAGGTAATAGGAAATTACCATTTAGATCAGGATTCAGAAAAACATGCACCTGGTCTGTAATGTTACATTAACGTAGTTGACAATTGGTGGCTTGGGATATGTTTTGACAATGAAAGAAAAGAGCCATTCATCATATTTTGTGTTTTGTTCATATTTGAAATCTAGGACAGAAAAACAGAACTTCAACAGTTTAAGAAGTTTGGTTTCAATACTTACTGTTTGTTTTCTTGTTAAATAACCCCAAATAGAGTTTAAAAGAACTGTCATTTTAATTTGATTTGCTGAAATGGGAAAATCAATGAAGGATTTAAATGCTGATGAACTAAAGGTAAAAGTTTCCCTGTCAGTCGTATCCGACTCTCGGGCACAGGGCTCATCTCTGTTTCTTGTCTGAGAGAGCCAGCATTGTCCGAAGACAGTTTCTGTGGCCATGTGACCAACATGGCTACACATGGAATCTTCCACCAAAGTGATACCTATTAATCTACTCTACATGGATATAATTATTCAATCCTCATTAAAAATATCAAAATGGTAGAACTATAATTCAGAATTTGGAAAATCAGTACTAACACACATAACTTGTATCATGTTTCCTCGAAAATACAACAGGGTCTTATTTTCTTCTGACTCAGAAATAAGAGTTTGGCCTTGTTTTCGGGGAGGTCTTATTATTTTTGAGGTGCAGGAGGCGTCAAACATGGTCACCTCATGATGCTGCTAATATTTTCAGGGAGGGCTTATTTTCGGGGGAGAACTTATTTTAACACATGCGCTCAAAAGCCTGATTAAGCTTATTATCCAGGGAGGTTTTATTTTGGGGAAAACAGGCTATCTTTTCTCCCCTTCAAGAATCTACTTAGTTTTCTAGAATCCCAATAGACACCATACTGAGGGCATATTTGCTTTAGCCCCTTTTTAGCAGTATAGTGCTAACATGCTGACTAATGCAAAATTGGTCAAGAACCCTCATTTCAATTCAAGGTTTTTATTTAAAGGATGTATGAAGTTTGAACATAGGAAAACAAAAACAAACATAAACCAGGAAAGTGAAGGCATGTATGATTAAGCTGCAACATCTTGGACCTTAATGTGATTAAGCTGCAACATCTTGGAGAATTGTGTTACAGCTTTTAGCTTTCTAATTAACCCTGGCATAAATAGTGTTTATGAAATATCTAAATGCTAGTCTGCAGGGAAAAAATTGGGTCATTTAATCTCTTGGATCAATATGAAGTAAATTAAGAGGTCAAAAATGAGTACCAAACATTCAACTCATTTAAATAAATTAATAAATTTGTGGCATGTGAAAACACCAACCAGTTATAATTATAGATTTATTAGAAGTGATTGGCAATATTTGCTTCACTTGCTTAATTAACTAAAAGCTAAACATCATATTGTATATAACCAGAGGGTAATACACAAGGCTGCCTTAAATTGTCTTTATGTAGAGAAGAGAAAGAAGAAGCCACTTACACTTATGACCTGCTTTTGATAACCTAGTAGGCAATTGGGAGTATTGTATCTTCGAGGCAAAAAACTATAGAATGTTTCTTTAATATTTCTTGATTCTAGGTCACTTTTGGCAGAAAACAATTCATAAAAATAGAAGTTTCTCATCTTATGCCCACCCTTCAACCTTAAAACACCAGTTTCAATAACCTGAAAGAATTGCTACTCCTAGAATAAAGCTATGATGTCTATGACTAGCCTTCTATAGTATGTATATAGTATGTCAAAGCCTTTCAAGGCATTTAGCTCCACTTAAAAAAAAGGAAATGGGCTTTTTAAATGACTTCATGTCTATTTACCTACATATACATCTTCCTTTTCAATTGGAAAGGCTCATAAAGATTTTCAGATAAAAACAACACCAATATCATATTATTATTTTTTTTAAAAGAGAGATTATGCCCACAGATTTACAATAAAAAAAGATGTAACTCGCTCATTTGCTCTAATTGTTTTAGGTTAGAAAATCTTCACTATATAAGTCCCACTAAATACTTGGTTTGATCATCTGTTTCTTAAGTAATAATATTTCTTAACTGAAGTATTTTCATGTGGATTCACTTTAAATCTTTTACATGCACAATAATAATACAAAGGAAGCTTATACATGTTTCATTGGTTTTTAAAGAAAATATTGGTTTAATTCATGTTCCCGTGTAACAGATATATAAATGTTCTACCTCTGGTGAGCAGGACAAAAACGGTTTGATGTAGATGTTCGAGTCATGCACCTTCAGGTCATGATCTCCAAGCCCTCTTGTAACCCCAATAGTTGCCATGACACGAGCCTAGGAAGAGATAAAAACCATAAAAGCATGGGAATACTGGAGAAGACTAGGGGAAAGATTCTTGAGCAAGGAAAAAAACCCCTTAAGAATACATAGTAAAAAAATGATAGAATTGGCTGTTGAACAGCTACCACTTTAAATGATTCCAAAGGAGCTATTTATCCTAAGTGTTGTGTGCTATCATTTGACACTAAAGTACCATGTTTTCCCCAAAATAAGACAGGGTCTTATTTTCTTTTGACTCCCAAAATAAGTATTTGGCCTTATTATTTTTGAGGTGCAGGAGGCGGCGAGGCGAGCATGGTCATCTCATGGCTGCTGCTCTCTTGCAATTTTTTCAGGGAGGGCTTATTTTAGCACAAAAGCCCGATTGGGTCTTATTTTCAGGGAAACAGGGTAGCATTCCTTAAATTGTTGTTGTCTTCCTATCTGACTTATAGAACA